>NC_069681.1:78023624-78680721 GCF_023699985.2 Odocoileus virginianus | reverse complement strand
TATTATCAAGTGTGCAACAGATCGCCACTCCAGGTTGGATGCATGAGACAAGTGCTCGGGGCTGGTGCACTGGGATGACCCAGAGGGATGGGGTGGAGAGGGAGGTGGGAGGGAGGATCAGGATGGGGAACACATGTAAATCCATGGCTGATTCATGTCAAGGTATGGCAAAAACCACTACAATATTGTAAAGTAATTAGCCTACAACTAATAAAAATAAATGGAAAAAAAATTACCCATATATCATGTATACTTTGGAAAAGTATTTTCTTGCCCTTGACTGGAGCTCCCTTCTTTGATTTGACCATCTTATTGATTAAGTGTTATAATTAAAGTTTTCAAAAAATCCACCTTATGCCAAAAAGAAAGAAATGCAGAGCCTATCCTGGTAGAAGAGAAAAACCTAAGTAGAGTTATCAGTTCAGTTCAGTCTCTCATGTCTGACTCTTTGCGACTCCGATGGGCTGCAGCACACCAGGCTTCCCAGAGTTATCAACTCCTCTGCTATTTCTAATAGGCTTTCAGAGGCAACCAGTGATTCTCCAAGAAACTATTATTAGTGTAAGGAAAGCATTCTCCTTCATCTCAGAATTTCTAATACCTCACTTCCATCATCGCAGTTGCTCAGAAATAAACCCTTTTAAGTGAAGCATCTCTTCTAAGTTTATTTTTATGCTGGATCAAAATTAACTAGATTTAGAGAATTGCTTTAGTGAGACAGTGTCACACAAAAGGAATCCAAGAAGTAACAAATTTTAATGACTTCGAATTACTACTAAACCATCCTCTTTGGTTCAAAGACTGGGAGAAGGCTCAGTTAGGGAGTGATATTTTAAAGAAGTGGTGAGAAGTTTTGAATCATTCCTCCCCTTTGTCATCTAGTTGACTAGAACTTTGGTCATCATTCTTATCTGGCAGGTGGTGTGAGCTAATTTATTATACAATCTGGAAGGCTCTAGATATCTTGAATTAGGTACTGGTAAAGGCTATATTTTGAAGTGGTTTCTTGGATTTAGTTTCTTTGCTTCTTTTAATAGTTATCTGGAACAGAGGGATGACTGCAGGCAGGTACTACAAAAGAATCAACCCTCCAGAAAAAAAAAGTAATAAAAAATTGTCTTAAATAAGAAATATCTGAGAAAAGTAAAATTTGTAATATGAGCATAAGCGTTTCTATTAAAATTGACACCTACTGGATCAAAGTGGGTAAATTTCTTTTATTGCCTTACCATCCTCTTTCAATCCTTTCTCCAAGATCTTAAACATTAAATTATATTTTTATATTGTATTCTAAAAGCAACTTGTCTTACCATAAATGCATTGCCCTGTAAGTGTTCACCATACTGAACAAAATGTCAGTTAACTACCTTGCACTGAGAGACTCTAAAAACAAAAACAAAACTCCAAAATGCATGGACTGTGTGGCTTTATAATTATTAGGTTATGATGAATAATTTTAAACACTGGCCAACAGTATGTTGTTAAAGAGGATCAGAAGTCTTTAAGGTTTCATCAGGATGGCAGCAGCAGTTCTTCATTGCCCAATTCTGGGAAATTTGATTTGGGCTTACAAACTTGCACAAGAACAGAGGGCATAGGCTTCTTACCAATTTCAAGTTTGAAATGAAAGGAAGATCAGTATGTTCTTCTTTCATGGAGGAGATGAGTTTTTTGAAGCCATTCTATTAAAGTATGAAGGGTTTTATTTTCAAATTCTGAGGAAATTGACTTGAATCCTCAAGAAATGTTGTGAGTTAATTTTTAGGATAAGAGCCTTCTTTTTTTTGATCATTTCCCCCAGTACCATCACAAAAATAAATTGAGATTCACAAGTTATTTATACTCTAAAAGTATCTAATGCCCAGGCAGGGCAGAAAGAATAATGTGTAAATTTAACCTTTTTCTTTCACCAGCAAAAGGGAGGAGGGAATGTTTAAGAGTGTAAGTTCTAGAGTTAGACCAACCTGGTTCAGATCCTGGTTCATTTTCCAGCTGTGTGACCTCAAGCAAGAAACCTAGCTAGCACCTTTTCTCCTCGATTTCATCATCTTCAAGCTGAAAGCTTCATGAACACCTACAGGATAAGGCAGTTGGGAGCTAAACTATATATACTCTGAAAAATACTTAGGTTCCTGGTTCCTACTGCTCTTATTTAACTATTTTAAAACTCCACTCTCTTATTTGTGAAAAGAGGATCATCATTTTGCCTATATTGTCATGTTCATGTGAACATAGCATTTACTGCGTTACTTGGTACATCAGACTTCGACAAATACTAGCTATTATTTGTTACTCCGACTTTTCAAGAAAACAGCAATGATAATACCAAGCATGGCCTCTTCAGAAGGAACTTCAGTAACACTGCCATCTAGTGACGCATCTAAACCTGCAACGTTCCCTCTTTTAGGAGTCTTGGTCTTATGCCTTTTATTATTTCTGGCCTGTTGAGCTCTGCTCAATCTTTTCAAGCATCTCTGAAAGGATTGGTCACTGCTGGCCTCTGCCACCTGCCTCGGGCACCAGAGGGCTGGGTACAAAGGAAAGGAAAATGCATTGGCAACATTAGCCCTCGATGCACTCGGGTTCTAACAATCCACTGGCTTCGGTCCTGTTTTTGTGAACTAAACCACGGGCACAGTGTTTCCTTAAGCAAACCCAACTTGAATAATAATGAAAAATTAACAAAACAGCAAAACACAGAATTGGCTATGGCATCACTCCACAGTGCCGCAGTACTGAAAGATCACTTTGGGGTAGAAGGTGATTTAAAAGGCTGCTGAAGAGCCATGGCAATTAAGCCGCAGGCCATGTGTGACTGGAGCCAGTGAACTAAAGATGATTTCAGCTGAGCAAGAGTGCACTGGGGTGCTGCAGATCCCGCTGCTCCCGGTGGCGTTCATGGGTTCATGGGCTAGAACAGAAGTTGCCTGAAAACGAACTGGGCAGGTTGGACCTTATCTAAAGAGCAAACACAAAAATGTGATAACTAAGGGTGACCTCTGTGTCATAAGCTTGAACGTCATCTGTTATATTTTTGTAGTTTTGTTCCTTTTTGTCGGCAAGCACATTTGGGTGAAGAAGCTCAGGCTCTAAATATTGTGGCAAGTTTTCAGTTTAGTAATGACCCTTCAGAATCTTTTGTTTCAATTACCCTGATAATAAAAGTAAGATTTCTGAGTGGAGATAAAGAGTTCTGGTCTCAATTGCCTGGTTTTCTATTTCTGTTTAACCTTGTGGTTAACTGACTTCCTAAGTGAAGTCAGATTTTATAGCATTGTTATCATTGAACCAAATACTTACTTTCTTAGGACTTGTCACAATGCATTACTTACTTGTCTGATTGTTTGATTAATGTCTTTTTCACACCTGACTATAAGCTTCCTGAGAGTAGGAGCCCTGTCTTCTTTTGCTTACTATCACAGGCACACACCTAGCACAGGCCCGGTACAATGCAAGAGCTAAGTAAGTGAGGAAGGGGTGGGGGGCTTACTCATTGCCAGCAATGAGTGATCCCCAGAGCTAAATACGCACTGAACAGAAACGCACGTGGCCTGTGGTAAGAGACTTTTGGACTTATTCACTGTCCGTCCTACATGCTAGTTACAAATGACTGTAACAGGGAGACCATGGTCTTCAGGGAGAAAAACTGGGACTCAGTGCCATAAGAGGGCCAAAATTCACTTGGTCAAAAATGGGTAAGTAATAGCTCACTCTTCTTTCTCTCCTAGGACCTGGTTTAATGTCAATTCTCATCTAAAAGTAAATATTGAGTTGGACTTAAAGTATTAAAATTCAATTTTACATTTGTGGTATGAAATAAGTTGACATATCCATTTTCCCCCTAAATGGTAATTAAATACTGCTTTATAGGTCTGATACCAAGATGGCTCACGTAAAACACTGCTTTCAGGTAGGCGCCAAACATATGTGCAAGTCAGGGCTCAATGCATTGACAGAATGACAATGAGAAAATGAGGCACAAAAGAAAACATAAATGTAATGCAGAACTTCAAATAATAAACCTCAAGTCAACAAAATATCTGTTTTAAGATTATATCCTACAGAATTCCAATCATAGTCTAATCCTTTAGATTCACAACAGTAATAGTAGACCTTTGCTGTGCTTATCTATGTTGCCAAAAAGTCACCAAGTATTTTGAATAAGATAACACATAGGGTTGAGAAATAAAAGAAATGGTCCTTCATCTCAAGATTATATTCTATTATCATGAGGAACATGTCATTAAAACATTTGTTACTGTAAAAAAAGAAAACTGGGTTTTTACCCTATAAATGCAAACTAACGTTTTATTTTCAGAATGTTTTTGGTGTCAACAAGATGGTTGAGCAGTCTGTCTAATGTTTTTGGTCAAAACAAATAATTTAATCTGTTTTCATAGATGGGTCAAGAGAGGCATGGGAAATATTTGCATATATATGTGTGTGTATGTATATATACATATATACATGTATGTATGTATATATATATATGTTCTTTTATATATATATATACACACACACACATATATATATGTTCTTTCTAGCAATTGATGTTGCAGAAAGAATTAGTGGTATAGCACAGTGTAGATTTTAGGGTTATAGAGGGTTATAGAATATGAAGTAGAGTTACTGCCTTCAGCCTAATGAAATATTTGTAATAGGGTCAGGTAGAATCAAGAGGACACACCAGATGTACCTTAAGATTAAGGGAAATCATCTCTGTGTAATGACCTTGAAAGTGAAAGTGATAATTGCTCAGTCATGTCCAAATTTGCAACCGAAGGACTGAGCCTACCAGGTTCTCCTGTCCGTGGAATTCTCCAGGCAAGAATACCGGAGAGGATTGCCATTTCCTTCTCCAGGGGATCTTTCCGACCCAAGGATCGAACCTGGACCTCAGCTTATTCCAATCTTCCGTGTTCTGAGTAATGTAGCTATTTTCATTTATTTTAGTATATATATGTTACATTATCACCATATCTTGGCCCATCAATCACTAACACTGTTTTGGGGAAATAAAACAAAATGTCTTAAGGTTCAAAGTTGATAAAGGAAATTAGAGGTCTGAAATTAGAGTCTGAAATTAGAGGTCTTATGTATTTAATGGTAGAGAGATCTCTTTCTCAGAAAGTCAGATTGACTAAAAGAACTGAAGGGAGGAGATAGAATTGGCATCAAAGAAGTAAACTGATAACTATTCACTCATCTTACATTGGTGATACCAGTTAAATCTGAGTTCTTGCCAGCACTAAATGACCTTGGTTACAATATGCATGGATATATTCCTAAAAGAGTATATACTTAAATCTAAATTTTTATAAGACTAAATTATTAAAAATACATTAAGGAAATGGTTCCCCTCCTCCCCCCACCCAAAATAGGTAGCACGATAAACTTGTATGTTGCAGTTAATTCTATTAATAGGATATGTCACAAGGAATGTGTTACTATAATAGCTAAAGTGTCAAGGTTTGTGAATTATTCACCTAGAAAAACCCTCTTGTTTTTCAGTGTATCAAAAGTCAAAGTTTGAGTGTATGCAAGATTGTCCCTATAATATTCTTTTTATATGATTTGTATTTGATTATGCTTTCTTGAGTGAGAAAGAAAAAGGGGTAAATTTTCAGCCATTATAGAGACAAGGTTGGCTGACCCCAGAGGTAAGTCTGTGCCTACCTCTGTCATAGCATTGCATCATTCTACAACTGTAATTCTCTTGGACCTGTCTGTGTGTCTCTGAGTTCCTTGAGGGCAGCAAATGTCATAGCACATACAATGAAATCAAATGAATATCTGTTCAATTAATAACTTGGGTTTCTATAAAAGCAAAAATAGGAATTCAATTAACTTTACAAATTTCTTATAGTGCATGTATCAGATGTACATAAATTACAAAATTTTGATCTGAGAAGTCTTCCTGTTGAGTAGACTCTTTCTTTTTTTTTAAAGCCAAGTATATTTGTACTTGTTTTTAAGAAATTCTAAACTCCTTATTAATATAAATTAACTTAATTCAAGTAATTCTGTTGAGTTCCCACTCTGTTAAAGTTTCCATGCTTTGCATTAAGAAAACATGATAAATTAGACACTATTTCTATCCTCAAACTTTAGACATGCATTTAAATAATTACAGTATGAGAAGAATAAAGATGTATGTATAAAATATATAAGTGACATAGAAGAGGGAGGACCATGTCTGCTGATAGAAGTCCAAAAGTCTTAGAGTAGTAGGTGATTAATGAGTGAATGCTGGGGAAAGAGGAAGAGGGTATCACCCTCTATAGCTGGAACAGCAGGTACACAAGAACAGAGACATGGAACATCACAGATGGAGACAGTGTTTAAGGGGGGATTTGTTTGTGTGTGTGGTTAGAGAGGCAGCCAGGCGTATATTATGTAGGACTTGTACGACATTCTAAGGAGCAAGTACTCAACTCTACAGTGAGGAGTTTTAGCATGAAAGGGATATGTTTATATTTGCTTCAGGAAAGCTGCATTTGTGTCAAAAGAAGGATCTGAGAAGAATAAAAGGAAGTTTAAAAAAATTGCTGGACAGTACCATATGAAATGAGGAGGAGGAGATGGATGGACTCAGAGAGATGTAACAGGCAAATCAGCAGAACCTGGAAGAAAGCATATGTGGGATGATGGCAAGCATTCCACTAGTGTATCAGCATGTATTAACATTTCTGAAGTTCTCTAAACAAGTTTTGCACCTCAGCTTCTCAACAGAATCATCTGGGGAGCTGTCCAGAACTCCAATGGCAAGACCCCTAAATCAGAATCTCTGGAGGTAGAAGTCCATGACTGTGTGGTTTCAAGGTGCAGTCAAGGCTGAGAACCACTGGTCTAGACAGAGATTCTTACCTCAAGTTATTGGTGCAGGGGAGGGAATGAGAGCTTAAATGAGCCATCAAAAGTCATAGAAAATAGGAAATAAAATCTGAGTCTCTTGATTTCCAGCCCAGGGGCCTAACCACCAAACTGAATTTTAGCCTAAGAGTATCAACAGATCACTGACCAGCACTGACAAGTCAGGTTCATGGCACTCATTCATTCACACTTCCACATGGCCAAAGCTAGCAGAAGCTGACTATATTGGAAATAGCTAAGAAATAGAAGATATTTTTACTTCCTCACACTCAAGATGATGACAAACTAAATAGAAAGACATAATGCCTCTCAATGTAATGCCAGAGAACATGTAATACAAGATATGATGAATGCCAGAAGCACTTACTGAAAGAGGCATAGGAATTCAGAGAGGTAAGAGTTACCTCTGGAAAAAGATAACTTGAAGGAGGAGACAAGAGTCATCAAGATGTAAACTTGAAATTATGAATATTTTAATAGGCAATGAATGGCATTTCATGAACTTTCAGTAACAATCCAATTAATTCTGACAGGTATTCACATAAGTCATTGAAGATGGCTTTTACTAGGCTAGATCTGGTAGATTCAAGAGGAGTTTAGAGCGCTTGCAGAATTTTTAATTACAAATCAAAATGAAGATGCAGTCATTTTATTAATGGAAAAATTAGGTCATTTAGGGAAAAATACAATTAACAGTGGAGCAAGATGATTTATTATTAATAAGCTCATGTAGCTCTGAAGAACACTCTTTCAAAGTTTCTTCAGAGACTAGACTATCTATTTTTAACTGGCACAGTAATAATATTTTTGTATCCACACATAAATACTATAAAATACAAATTCAGTTAATACCTGAGTTTATTTAGAGACTAAAAAAAATAAAACCAATTTTCCATAATATTACAATCAATAGTCATCACATAACTATCATTTCTTTATCTCTCCTTCCTTTGCACATTCATAGAACTTGGATTTCACCTCTACCATGACATTGTCAGAGTTCAGGTTCGAGTTTTAAATATATAGACACAAGTCACTGTGCTGCACATTCTCAGGAACACACACGGTGGTTGGCAGGGGGTATGGGGAGTGACTATGAGCATAGACTATGGACTCAGACTACCTGACTTCAAATTCAGTTCTTGTCATTTACCAGAAGAGAAGGCGATGGCACCCCACTCCAGTACTCTTGCCTGGAAAATCCCATGGGCAGAGGAACCTGGTAGGCTGCAGTCCATGGGGTCGCTAAGAGTCAGACATGACTAAGCGACTTCGCTTTCACTTTCATTTTCATGCACTGGAGAAGGAAATGGCAACCCACTCCAGTATTCTTGCCTGAAGAATCCCAGGGACCGGGAGCCTGGTGGGCTGCCGTCTATGGGGTCGCACAGCGTCGGACACGACTGAAGCGACTTAGCAGCAGCAGCAGCATTTACCAGAGGGACACTCTTGAGTAAGCTACCCAAAATCAGTATGTTTCAGTTTCTTTACCTCTAAAATTAGAATAGTATTATTAGCAGCAGTACCTCAAAAGATTGTGCTATCAACCAGCTAATATCCTGGTGCCTTGAACACTAGACATACTCAATAGATATTGGTTATTGTGATACTGTGATTTATAATAAGAAATGTATATTTGAGTTTTGTTCCTGTCCTGGCACAGAGTTCCTAAAACCCTTGAAGTTTCCCCTGAAGAGAGAAATTAAAGTGTCTTTTGTTATGCTAATGAGGTGACTTTGGAAAGCAACTAAGGACAGGCTGGTTGCCAGTGAAGCTAGCTAACTGTGTGATTAGAGGGTAGGAACTTTCAGCTCTATCCTTGACCTCAGGGGAAAGGAGAGCGGCTGGTTCAACCATGGGTTCAATCACCAATGGCCAATGATTTCATCAATTAAGCCTATGTTATGAAGCCTCCATAGGATCTCTAAAGGACAGGATCCAAGAGCTTGAGGTTGGTGAGCATGTGGAGGTGCTGGGCAAGTGGCAGGCTCAGAGAGGGCACAGAAGCTCTGTGCCCTTTCCCCCATATCTTGCTCTCCCACCTGGATGCTCCTGAGTTATATTCTTTTACAACAAACTGGCGATCTAGTAAGTAAAATGTTTGCGTTCTGTGAGTCAGTGTAGCAAATTAATCAAACTCGGGGCAGGGGTCTTGAGAACTTCCAGCATATGGTAGATTGCTCGGAATCACTAGCGTCTGGAAAAGGGGTGGGCAGTGTTGTAGGACTGAGCCCTTTAGGCTGTGTGATCTGATGCTATTTCCAGGTAGGCAGTGACATAATAGAGTTGAATTATAAGGCATTCAGCTGGTAATGGAGAACTGCTTGGTGTAGGGGGGAAAAATCCTGGAATTGGGTACAGAATCCTCGTTATTATAGTGTCACATACTAGTGGGTGTTGAATAGATAGCGGCTGGAGGGATTGATGGATGGGCAAACTACACAGAAACAAAATGCCAAATAAAAGAATAAGAATATTCACTGCAACCAATAGGACTTGGTATTTTTCCTAATTTACTTCAAACCTAGTAACATACTAGACAACTTCTATAACTCAGTTTGAATTTTATAAAATAATGATGTTAATTCTTTATCTCTTCAAATTGACATGGAGACTAATTCTATAATATTTTTCACTTAAACATGTTAAGATCATGTTCTACATGTGTATGCTAAGTTGCTTCAGCCATGTCTGACTCTGAGACTCTATGGGCCATAGCCCACCAGGCTCCTCTGTCTATACCAGAGTGGGTTGCCATGCCCTCCTCCAGGAGAGAGTCTCCTGCATCTCTTGCATTGGCAGGCAGGTTCTTTACCACTAGCGCCATCTGGAAAGCCTGTTCTACATGTACAATATATTATTTTGAAAGTTTCATCCAATGTTTTCAAAAAGGATTGGGGGAACTAGTTTTGAAGGAATCTTCAAAGAGCTTAACATTATATTCTTTGTTGAAGTTAGCAGATTTGGAACATTATAAGTGCTAAATCTCTAAAAACATAATTAGAGGTCCCTCGCTTAAGTCTGACATCTGCTAAAGTACATACAGCAAAGGCAGATGAACCCTTATCTAGGGACTGTGGTGGAAAGAACAAGACTATGGCAGTGCCTTCTAAAGAAAGTAACACTGTCCTGCAATATATTGGAAAACTCCAAATATAACATGCATAGATTTCCTTATCTATGTAAAAGCATCAAATTGATGCCTATTTAAATTTAAAGGAAATCAGTCCTGAATATTCATTGGAAGGACTGATGCTGAAGCTGAAACGCCAATACTTTGATCACCTGATGTGAACTGACTCATTGGAAAAGACCCCGATGCTGGGAAATATTGAGGGCAGGAGGAGAAGGGGATGACAGAGGATGAGATGGCTGGATGGCATCACCGACTTAATGGACATGAGTTTGAGCAAGCTGCAGGAGTTGGTGATGGACAGGGAAGCTTGGCATACTGCAGTCCATGGGGTCACAATCAGTCGGACATGACTGAGCAACTGAAGACTGAATTGAAAGTAATCCCTTCTCTAAGATCAACGTCTTCAAGCGAAATAAACCCAAAGGTTGTAGAAAATGCTTAGTGTACAATCCCAGGGGGAATAAAAATGTATGTCAACCACCGATTTATTAAGTAATTTCTGCAAAAGCTGCACCTAGGAGATACATCACAGGGGCTGAGTTATTGGAGGAGAAACTCCCAGGCCAAATACAGGCACTGCAAGTGGTCTTGAATTTACAACTTGCTGAAAGAAAAAAGGTGGGGGGAGGCAGGGGCAGTGGGGGAGTGTTGGGAGAAAAAACTACCATTCCATTTGGGTAGTTTGATAAATTGTGATTTGTGGAAAGTGCTCATTTCAAATCCTTTGCATTTTATTTTATGAGTTGATGCATTTATCCACATGTTCTGCTAAGGAAACTGAAGAAAGCTACATGAGTTCTGTCTCTTGGCCTCTGGGAGGCAGAATGGACAAGTGAAATTTACACTGAGTGACTTTTCCTCCTGGAGATTGCTGTCACTTGATGCCATGATCTATACCCCAAATCTTTGAAAAATGATGAAGAATTATTCCACATGACAGTTTCCATATAATTTCACTGCAAAGGCTTTGAAAGCTGAAAGGAGCCTGAAGAGATCATCTTGTGACAACTTCCTGGTTTTATAGATTAGGAAAAGGAGTCTCAGAAAAGCATAAATCCTTGGATAGGAACACACAGCCAGGCCCTGGTAAAGGCAAGACTGGATTCCAGGGTCTCAGACACAGAATAACATCCTTTCACCTGCTTGAGCTAATCTTCTTAAACTAGGTAGGAGTATGCTGTAAAATACTGTACTTGCTTGAGAATCTAATTTATTACATGAAAACTATTTAGGACATTGGGAAGATAACAAAGCAGTGATGTGCTAGGCATTGCTGCTTATAATAAAGGTATGGGCAGAAAGCCTAAAATGGCAGGCTGCTTGTAGATAGGCAAAGAACAATATGATTAAATGGTTTGACAAAAAATAAAAGATGATCATTCTCAACTAGGTAACATTGAACATTCTAGAATGAACCCATGGCAATGTTGTTGGTCAGGGGGGGGGTCATTTTAAAAAATCGATTTGCAAAGATTTCAAACATGCTTGGTCTCATCTAAAATGTTTACAACCTGGCAACCCACTCCAGCACCCTTGCCTAGAGAATCTCATGAACAGATGAGCCTGGCAGGCTCGGTCCACAGGGTCACAAAGAGTCTGACACAACTGAAATGACTTAGCACACATACATAATTTTAGCTTACAAATCTCTAAATGTTTGATATTCAATTTAGTTTCAGTTTTCAAATAAGATAAGCAATGTTGCATTGAATTTATTTGTAGCTAAGTCTTAGAACAAATCCGTGATTTATCCTATCCTTTAGGATAAATTTTAGAACTCCTAGTTTAAGAGTAAGCTAATTTTTAAACTGCTCTGTGGACAGGTGATACCGTCCCACACTGCCAAAGCTGCTCTGATCACTGTGTATAGTAGCTTCCCTGCTGGCTCAGACAGTAAAGCATCTGCCTGCAATGCAGGAGACCTGGGTTCAATCCCTGGGTTAGGAAGATCCCCTGGAGAAGGAAACGGCAACCCACTCCAGTACTCTTGCCTGGAAAATTCCAATGGATGGAGGACCGTGGTAGGCTACAATCCATGGAGTCGCTAAGAGTCAGACACAACTGAGCAACTTTATTCACTCACAGTCTTTGGTAATTTGACATCAATAACTCAGAGAAGAGCATTGTTGCATTACATGTGCTCTTGTTAAATGGGAACATTTAGTGAGAAATTGTTTCTCAAAATGAGCACCTGTTTGTAACAAGGACGTGCTATGTGTTTGGCTATAAAGGTAGATATGAAGTGGCCCCTGCCCTCAAGAAACTTAAGTCAAGAGAAGGCAACTAAAAAGCACCAAGCATCCAAAAAAATGAAGAAATGGCATTTAAGGAGAAGCTGATTTAAAGAGGGTGGAGGTTGTATAAAATGTGTGGTGAGCAAGTTTGAGGCCATCAGTCACAGGAGCAAGTTTATTCAAATGAATGCCTTGGACTGTTGAAGCTCATTCTGACTTGGCGCTGCCGAGCAGGCTGGCAGTGAGGTTGGCTAAATTTGTAACAAATGGTTTGTGCCTACATACAGGAACAATAGAATGGTAATTTTCCTTTTTTTAATGGCCAGCTACCAGTATCCTTTATGTGAAATGATAACAATGGACTCTCTTCCAGCCACATCTTTGAAAAGCTCTCCTCCATGGAGGCCGCCAACCCGCCATTGTGCAAGAGTACCTCATTTCTGTCATGCTGGGTCACCATGTTCCCTGCAGTTGTGTGGCTCATCACAGTTCTTTATACGTATGCTTTGTTTTGTTTTTTAAACAAAATTAAAAATGCACATGTAGCTCGTATCATCAATCCCCAATATTGCTTAACTGAACTGTGTGTGTTTACACAGCTGCTGACTCCTGGGATACCCTCTTGGGAAGGAGACAACAGTTCTGAATGTACATTTTTGTGGATCAGTAAAAAGTACAAAGATTGAATTTCTTTAAAAAAAAAAAAATAAGGGTTTTCTATCCAACAGTCTCACCAGCAGAGGCAGTGGCTGTACACACACTGGCCAGTGGAGAGATCTCTGTTTCGGGCATCCATTTGGAAGCAACAACACTTTTTGGAACATAGAAAGTATTTATTCCTTCTTTAAAGAAAACTGAAGTTTTGCAAGAATGCCCCCATTGTTTGGTTGGTTGTTTTAGTTTATAAGTAGAAAAATCTGGAAATAATCTGCTTTGTTGTGGATCCTTCCAACTGGAAGTTGTAGCATTTCCCCTACCCTCGGGGAATTCCTTGTTCTACACAGCTGCGCTGTTCCCCACCCACTTCCTGCCTCAGTCCTCCTGGAGGTGCTTCAGGATTTCACCCCACTTCCTCTGCCTCTCTCTAAGCAGCTGATTAACCATAGCTCACTTCTTTTCCACTGACTGACCCCATACTAATCCTTTGAGGCAGATAAAGATGAGGAAGCTGTATCAGCAAGAATCAGTGACTTGTCCAGAGTTCACATCTTTTCTGAAGGGCCACATGTCATTCTGCAGAGAAGGAAATGGCAATGCACTCCAGTATTCTTGCCTGGAAAATCCCATGGACAGAGAAGCCTGGCAGGATACCATCCATGTGGTCGCAAAGAGTCAGACACTACTGAGCGACTAACACACACACACATTTCATTCTGTATCCTTTTTATGTGGGAAGAAGAGTTTAAAGTCTAATAGGAGAGTGTCTTTCCCTATTCATATAACCAACTATCATAGACTGAGTGGCTTATAAACAACAAAAATTTACTTCTCACAGTTCTGGAGGCTGGAAGGTCCAAGATAAAGCCCCAGCAGATTTGGTGTCTGGTGAGAGCTTAATTCTTTGTTATCAGATGGCCATCTTCTTGCTGTGTTCTCACATGAGGCAAAGAAAACTTCTGGGGTCTCTTTTTGCTTTTTATTTGTTTTTTTTTTTTTGATCTATTTTAAAATTTTCTGAGGTCTGTTTTATGAGGGCACTAATCCCATTCATGAGGGTTCCAGCCTCATGGCTTAATCAGTTCCCAAAGTCCCCATCTCCAAATACCATCACAGTAGGGGTTATGTTTTAACACACGAATTTCAGGGTTGGGGAGATACAAACATTTGATCTACAGCAGAGAGATTAATTAAACAAGTATTTACTAGGAATCCAATTGATTACATTTCAGTAAGGACTAAAAGGTGACGTCAGTGTGCTGTCAAAGCAAACAATGCACCTCAGCATTTCATGGGGCACAGGAAAGGCCTCTATACAGAAGTGACATATAAGCTGACACTGGACGAATATGAAGAAGTTACCCAAAAGAAAGAGAGAAAAGGAGTATTCCAGGCAGGGGAGGAGCATGTAGCAAGGGCCCTGAGGCAGGCTGGAGTTTAGTATATTGGAGAAACTCAAAGATGATCCAGTATGACTGGAAAGAGAAAGTGAACAGTGCAGGGCAAGAAAGCAGATTGGTGAAGATGGTAGGAACTGGCTTGTAAAGCCAACACAAACCCATAGAGAGATTTCGAAGATGAGTGGCATGATCAAACATGCCTTTTAAAAAGATCACTTTGTATAGAGCATGGCAAGTAGACTGAAACATGGCAAAACTGAAAGCAGAGTGATGACGTAGGGGAATACTGGAGTCATCAAGATACTATAGTAACTTGGACTAGGGAAATGAGAAAAGTATTTAATACTAAAATAACTAGGAGGTAAAATATATTGTTTTGGTGCCCAGACATGGGATAGTAGGGGAAAAGGAGGTATCAAGAATGGTTTCTATCTGTTATGATTAAATTGTGCCCCACCCCCAAATTAATATGCTGAATTTCTAATCCACAGAACCACAGAATGTGATATTATTTGGGATAGAGTTGCAGATAACTAGTTTAAACTACAATGAAATTTTACTGAAATAGGGTAGGCCCTTAATCCAATATGACTAATATCCTTATAAAGGGAAAATCTGAACACAGATATGTACAGAAGGAGAATGCCATGTGAATATTAAGGCAGAGATTGGGGCAACACATCTATAACCCAAAGAATGCCAAAAGATTGTCAACAAACATACTTATCATTTAGTAACAGGTGTGGAGCAGATTCTCACAGCCCTCAGACAGTAGGACTCTGTCAGTCCCTTGCTCTTGGAATTTTAGCCTCCCAGAATGGAGAGATAACAGGTTTTTACTTTTTGAACTGCCCAGTTTGTGGTATGTTGTTATGACAGCCTTAGCAAACCCATGCACCATCCCTGTCCCAAATCTGATGGATAGTGGGATCCATCCTGAAGGGCAGTGGGCATGAAGATGCCTTTCTTCACCTCATTCACCCCCTAAAATTTATCCCTATCAAAGACCTTTAGAAAGCAGACTGAGGATTCAAGACATGGAGTAAAAAATAATTCAACTATTCATCCATCCATTCATCTAGAAATATTCATTCAATCGGTATTTCTTTGGAACTTACACTGTTTCAAGTACTAGATGAAACTTAAAGTATTATCCACATGGATTGAAAGGAAGCACTTGTTTGGGGGTGGTCAGGGAAATTATAGCCAAAATCTTGGATTCACTTGGACAATGAGAAAATTTGGCTGATCTTCAAAAAAGCATTCCTAATAATAAAGGCTATTATTCTATAAAGTGCTTCCCAGAGGAAGCAGTAATAATCCCATAGTTTGAGTCATAGGAAATTTTGGTGGGCATGACACTCAATAACACAATTTGGGGAAACAACCTTAAATTATAAAGGCAAGAAGGCAGGATTACTTCATTGTTTCCATCTTCATTTTCTATAAAGGCTCCTTGTGGAGACTTCACGACATGGGTGGCCAAATTATAATCATTGAATGATACAGTGGAAGATGAATCAAATGTGATAATGTTCTTTTCACTCCCATTCTGACTTTTATTTGCAAGCTGTATTCTTTGGGCTTCTTTTTCCTTAACATTTTCAGCTAATACCCTCCATTTTCTCAATATTTTCCATTACTTTGTAATGTACTTTGTACTTAATGTCTTTGTACTTAAATTTCAGGAGTGTTAAGATTTGGAAGCTACAGACAGCCTAGGTACACACATTTTTGGTGTAGCTATGAAAGCAGCCTTCCTTCCAGATGCAAACTGAAAAGAGAATTGTCCAGTTCCCATGCCTTTCATGGGGTTTTAATAAGTGTCACTTTATGTTGTTAACAGGAGATTAGCAATAAGGTAACCCTCATATATTTTCTTTTGAAGTGCTTATATTTTGTGTTTAAAGAACTAAGTTTTAGCTTCCTGGCTACTTTTGGTTCCTTCATAATCTATGTCTGCACTTCTAGGCATCTTACCTGGAGTGGCAGGAGGTGGGGGGCAATTCAGGGTTATCAAGTATCCCCAAAGCAGAAACTAAGAAAGTTTTGACAAGGTTGTCTCTTTTCAGTCAAACTGGCTTATCATCAAATACTCACTGATGTCTGAGCAAGTAAAAACTGCCTAGCCTGCTCCTCAGGCAGTATGGAGTCTAGTCCCCAACAGAGGGAACCAGATCTTCAAAGAGAATAAAGATAGCTGTGCTTCCCCACATACATGACAGAGGCTCATAAGACACATGCATCAGGTGTGATACTTCCAGAAAGGTCACATCCCATGGTTTTCAGGTGAAAAGGTCATTTTTGCCTACAGTGCCACCAGGGCTTGGTTTAAGGGTCTCAGATTGGGTAGCACAGTGTGAAGAACAGTTTAGTCAAGTGGTCATTTCTCAGAAATGCAGTACTTGGATGCAATCTCAAAAATGACAGAATGATCTCTGTTCGTTTCCAAGGCAAACCATTCAGTATCATGGTAATCCAAGCCTATATAACACTGAAGTAACCAGTAACCAGTAACACTGAAGTGACCAGTAACACTGAAGAAGCTAAAGTTGAACAGTTCTGTGAAGACCTAAAAGACCATCTGGAACTAACATGCAAAAAAGATGTCCTTTTCATTATAGGGAACTGGAATGCAGTCAGGACTGCATATAGAGAGTCAGGACACACCTGGAATACAGGCAAATTTGGCCTTGGGGTACAGTATGAGGCAGGGCAAAGGCTAATAGAGTTTTGCCAAGAGAACACGCTGGTCATAGCAAACAGCCTCTTTCAACAACACAAGAAAAGACTCTACACATGGACATCACCAGATGGTCGACATGGAAATCAGATTGATTGTATTCTTTGCAATCAATGCAAGCAATGGAGAAGCTCTATACAGTCAGCATAAACAAGACTGGGAGCTGACTGTGGCTCAGATCATGAACTCCTTATTGCCAAATTCAGACTGAAATTGAAGAAAGTGGAGAAAACCACTAGACCATTCAGGTATGACCTAAATCAAATGCCTTATGACTATACAGTGGAAGTGAGAAATAGATTTAAGGGATTAGATCTGATAGACAGAGTTCCTGATGAACTATGGATGGAGTTTCCTGACATTGTACAGGAGACAGGAATCAAGACCATCCCCAAGAAAAAGAAATGCAAAAAAGCAAAATGGCTGTCTGAAATAGCCTTACAAATAGCTGTGAAAAGAGAAGCGAAAAGCAAAGCAGAAAAGGAAAGATATACCCATTTGAAAGCAGAGTTCCAAAGAATAGCAAGGAGAGATATGAAGGCCTTCTTCAGCAACCAATGCAAAGAAATACAGGAAAACAATAGAATGGGAAAAACTAGAGATCTCTTCTAGAAAGTTAGAGATACCAAGGGAACATTTCATGCAAAGATGGGCTCAATAAAGGACAGAAATGGTATGGGCCCCACAGAAGCAGAAGATATTAAGAAGAGGTGGCAACAATACACAGAAGAACTGTACAAAAAAGATCTACACGACCCAGATAATCACAATGGGGTGATCACTCACCTAGAGCCAGACATCCTGGAATATGAAGTCAAGTGGGCCTTAGGAAGCATCACTACAAACAAAGCTAGTGGAGGTGATGGATTTCCAGTTGAGCTATTTCAAATCCTGAAAGATGATGCTGTGAAAGTGTTGCACTCAATATGCCAGCAAATGTGAAAAACTCAGCAGTGGCCACAGGACTGGAAAAGGTCCGTTTTCATTCCAATCCCAAAGAAAGGCAATGCCAAAGAATGCTCAAACTACTGCACAATTGCACTCATCTCACACCCTAGTAAAGCGATGCTCAAAATTCTCTAAGCCAGGCTTCAGCAATACGTGAACCATGAACTTCCAGATGTTCAAGCTGGTTTTAGAAATGGCAGAGGAACCAGAGATCAAATTGCCAACATGCACTGGATCATCAAAAAAGCAAGAGAGTTCCAGAAAAACATCTATTTCTGCTTTATTGACTATGCCAAAGCCTTTGACTGTGTGGATCACAATAAACTGTGGAAAATTCTGAAAGAGATGGGAATACCAGACCACCTGACTTGCCTCTTGAGAAACCTGTATGCAGGTCAGGAAGCAAAAGTTAGAACTGGACATGGAACAACAGACTGGTTCCAAATAGGAAAAGGAGTCTGTCAAGGCTGTATATTGTCACCCTGCTTATTTAACTTATATGCAGAGTACATCATGAGAAAGGATGTACTGGGCTGGAGGAAGTACAAGCTGGAATCAAGATTGCTGGGAGAAATATCAATCACCTCAGATATGCAGATGACACCACCCTTATGGCAGAGAGTGAAGAACTAAAGAGCCTCTTGATGAAAGTGAAAGAGGAGAGTGAAAAAGTTGGCTTAAAGCTCAACATTCAGAAAACTAAGATCATGGCATCTGGTCCCATCACTTCATGGCAAATAGATGGGGAAACAGTGGAAACGGTGGCTGACTTTATTTTTCTGGGCTCCAAAATCACTGCAGATGGTGATTGCAGCCATGAAATTAAAAGACGCTTACTCCCTGGAAGGAAAGTTATGACCAACCTAGACAGCATATTTTAAAAAGCAGAGACATTATTTTGTCAACACAGGTCCATCTCGTCAAGGCTATGGTTTTTCCAGTGGTCATGTATAGATGTGAGAATTGGACTATAAAAAAAGCTGAGCACTGAAGAATTGATGCTTTTGAACTGTGGTGTTGGAGAAGACTCTTGAGAGTCCCTTAGACTGCAAGGAGATCCAACCAGTCCATCCTAAAGGAGATCAGTCCTGTGTGTTCATTGGAAGGACTGGTGTTGAAGTTGAAGCTCCAATACTTTGGCCACCTGATGCAAAGAGCTGGCTCATTTGAAAAGACCCTGATGCTGGGAAAGATTGAGGGCAGGAGGAGAAGGGGACGACAAAGATGGTTGGATGGCATCACCGACTCAATGGACATAGGTTTTGGTGAACCCTGGGAGTTGGTGATGGACAGGGAGGTCTGGCATGCTGCAATTCATGGGGCCGCAAACAGTCAGACACAACTGAATGACTGAACTGAAGTGAACATTTCTCAGATAAACTGTTTTTCAGGGAAGACTTCCACAGTTCATTGACCTTTCCATGAAATTCCAGCTCTTTTCTTCCTGAGAAGTTGCAGTCAAATTTCTAGCAAAGAACATCCTTTCCATCCTTTCTCTACCCCTAGTACAGTGCTCCACCAGATAGACAATATGAAGGAGGCCACAGGAAGCACAGTCCTTAGCAAGAAAAATGAACAAGGAAAGAGAAAATTTTGAGCACACAAGTTTTATGTAACTATAGGAGGGAGGACACCGGTCATGGGGAAGAGGGTCTCTCCAGAGAACCAAACAAGCACATCAGAAAGAAAGAATCCAAATTTAGAATCTGCCATATTCAGAAAGCATCCAAACCAGATGACAACTATGTCAGCCAAGCTAGACCATGCTATGCCTCAGCTGCCCTAGTCTCTAGCTCTGCTAACTCTGGAGAGGTGCAGAAAGAAGAGAGGGAAGAAGTGGCCTAGGACAACATGCACTGGAAAGGGAGCAATATTTTACATTGGAAGAGAGTTTTAAATTTTATGATTATTACACTGGACTGGCCTGGACTGGAAGTATGACAATTTCCTAAAATTTCATCAAGGGATAGGTAAAGAACTATTCAACACAGAAAGATTAAAAGAGAAGAGCGATAGGGAATAAGATTGGCCTATATCCTCTTAAATCAAGCTTGTTCAATATAATAGTTACATGTTACATGTGTCATTAATTATTGACTTAATTATTGGGATCACTATTTTAATCATGATGAGATCATCTCTCAATTTTCTCTTTGTCTGTTTAAATAACATCCATTCCTTTAACTGAGTGTTTCGTCATCTTTGAGGATCTCCAGAAAAACACCTTTCTCTGCTTTTATCAAGATCCCAGAAAATGCCTACATCTTGGCTGTGGTTTTAAAATATGTAATCTAAGAAAATCTGAACAAAATGACCTCTACAGTTATTTCCAGTTCCATAGTTATAAAATGAATTGTAGTTTTCTTCAGAGTCTCTTTGCCTCAGTTATCAGGTTAGCTGTCCAGCTGGGTTTGAATCTGATAAACCCACTAACTGCTCTCTACCCTCCACCAAACACTGGGTTCAATGTAAAGACAAGTTAGGGAATAATCTCCACACTTGATCTCCCGTGGTCATCTGCAATCACCTCCTCCTGGAACCCATCTTTCCTTCACCTTTCACCATGCTTTCTCAACACTTTCCTCAAATCTGCCGAGAACTGAATCTTTCACTTTGAAACCTCTGTCCACCTCCATCTCACTCCGGCTCCAAAGCTAAAAGCCTCTTTCAGAGAGAATATCAGTGCAGTTTTGACAGAAACTCTCACATTGCTGGATATCCAAGAAGAATAAACTCTGAGGAAAAGAACACTGGCATAAATGCAAAGTCAATTTAATCATCATAGCAATTTTTGATAGATGTAAACCTGACAGGCAAATAGAATTTTTATGGCATATCACTACATCTAGATTAAAGTGCTTTTTAATAGAATATATAATTTAGAAATATAAAAGTGCATTTTAATTGCCCACAAATGAGTTTTTAAAGTACTTAGCAGTATCAAGAACATTAAATGCAAGTGATTAGATAAATTATCCTGCTAAAACTAATACTTAATTTAAATGGCAATAACTATATGAAGAGTAACTATGTGGTATTAAGACAAATTTCCACAAACTGTGCCAATTAAAGAAATTAGATTCAAGGTTACATCTTTTATTAGCACATTGTCACCTTTTATATTTAGCAGCATCATTATGGATGGTGCAGGGTCCTGCAACCATGTATATACAGAAGATTCGGGATCAACAACCAGCTCTGTGACCTCTTCATACATGTCATCATCCATTTTTGTATAAGGCATTGCCATTTCACAGTTCTCCTGACTTTATCTGTGTCTTTTCTGGTTTCTTCATTGTCTGACCAGCACTCTGGGTCTGTCTGCCTCTTTTTTATTTGACCAAGGAAAGAGCTTATGATTAGAATTTAGAGGGCTTCTCATTACATTTTTATTTGGCTCTTGTTCCATGTCAGATCACCAAACTGCCTCACTACAAATCAGTGTCTCATACATGAAATTCAAAGTGAGTGAACCAATGGAATTGCAAGATCATGAGCCTCTGGTCCATCCTGGCCATTGGATGTTAATAACAGCTCTTAAGTGATGTTGTGGAACCTGCCCAAGACCATTAGAATAACCCTAATATCTAACAAATTATGTTGTGCTATGAGGCATGATTGGGACAGTCTTTGAGGCATTTTAGAAATGCCTCAAAAGAAGATTACAGGGAGCCACAAAAATGTCTGACAGGGTGGTATACCCTAGTCCAGGATCTCTAAAAAGCTCCTCTGAGGAAAAAACTTCTAATCTGAGACCTGGGAAATAAATAAGCTATCGAGGGTGGAGAAAGAGAACATTCTAAGCTTATAAAGCAAGAAGGATCATGGAATGTTTGAGGATCCAATAGATTAGTAGGGTGGAAGAGAAAGGGGTGTGAAATGAAAGTATCTCCTGCCATATCAAGATATGATAAAAGAAATATGATATAAATTATCAAGATTTGCCATATCAAGATATATGATATACATAAGAAATGTCACAGCCCTCTGTGATTTCTGGCCTCCAAATGTGAATGAGGGCTCCCAAAACTGTGACCCAGTGGATGCTGCCACTACCTATGGTGACTGCTGAGGAGCTAAGGGAGTGCAAGAAGCAGTCATCTATAGGAGAACAAGGAAACAGGATTGGCCCCAGATAGCTGAGGTGCCTATGAAAGGAAATGAATTCAGTGAGCCCAGAGGCTTGCATGTTCCGATACACAGAATGCTGAATTCCTTAACTTGATACCTGGTCTTTGATGTTCAGACTGCCTGCTCCCTTTGTTGCAAGCTTGTATACAGCCTGACTCTCCTGCCTCCTTGGAGCAGTATTCTCAGAGCTACTGAGATGCTGTCTCCCTATAAAAATAATAACATTTTATTATTAAAATAAATAAATTTTAGTTATTCCCACCAAATAAAATAACTCTCTACTTTCAGGTTGTGACTATATTTTTTAGTTGATGGGGGAAGAGGGTTGAGTTAAAGCAAGAGAGTTTCAGATGCTGGAGAGTGACAATTAGAAGCAAGCATGGATGTGGAGTGTCTAGAAGCCATTATAATAACTGAGGACAGAACCAATGTTGGTTTGGACTAGGATGGTGACAGAAGAGATGAGGAGAGGTGAACATTTAGAAGGCACACTCAACACTGATGGTCAACTGCCTGCATAGAGTGGGTGAAGAAGAGAAGGATGTTTCCAACTTACACTTTTGGACAGATGACAGTGTCATTCACTTAACTAGCGATCATTAAGGAAAAACTGAGTTTCTGGGAGTGGAAGATAGAAATGAGGCTTGCGCTTATTGAGGCTGAAGTACCTATTAAATATCCAAGTGTCACTGTTGAGTAAACCACTGGCTTGAGGCTCAGAAGAAAGATCTGGACTGGGAATATAAATCCGGTGGTAATTAAAGAGGTTATATGAAGCTATCAGGGTAAGAAGAGTACATAAAAAGAAATTAGATCTTAAAAAATAGGGTCTCTGACCAACCCTTAGGGTATGCCAGTATTTAAAAGTGGGGTAGAAGATAACATGTCAGAGGAGCTAGAGCTACAGGAGAATGACTAGTAGGGTACTGTATCCCATGAGCCAAGAGGATAAAAAGTATTAGAGAGGAAATCACCATGAGAATAAAATATAATGAGAGGTCAAATGAAATGAGGACTAAAAATATCTTGTGATTTAGGGATGGCAGGACAGGAAGGAGGAATCTCTAATGATCTTCCCAAGAGCCATTCAGAGAGCAAATAGTATAAATTGTATAATAGCATGAGTCTTTAAGTGCTAAGGAAGCTCAGAGGGTAGACAACACTTCAGAACTGTTGTGGCCAAATGTCAAGTTTTATCCAAGACAGTTCACATTTGGGCTCTTGTCCTGGAGAAATTATCAATAGTCCCCTCCTTTACTCTCAAACCTGACCTGCTTTGAATGATAAGTTATATATCACTCAATGTGAAGAGCAGGGTGAAAGTTAGCAGATAAATTGGCATAGAGCAATTCTTAAATCTCTGGTCCAAGAGGGTAGCAGCACAGAGCTGTGAGTGAACCCACATTTGAAGGAAGACAGCCTGGAGTATAAGTTCTACATATATATATATATATAGGCTGAGGGACCTTGGACAAGTTTATTTAAGCTCTCTGAGATTATCCGGATTTAAATTTCAGCACAGAGTGAGGATTTTGTGCAAAGTGCTAACATATAGTGCTCAACAAATACAGGTTCTCTTCTCTTAGTTCCTATGATTTTAAATATGATTTCTCCTTTTCTACTTCATTTCCTTCTCAATCTTTTCTTTTTCCTCTTCTCCATACCCTAAAGTAACTCAAACACTTTATGAAAGAGGACATTCTTATTTTTATATGTAAAATGAAGCCCTGTTTTTGTGTAACAGGTGTCACGCCTCTTGTCCTGTTATCCTAACTGGGCAAATGTACTGATACCCAACTCATTCGTGTCAGTATGTTTCAACTGGTACTTATGCAATGTCACTTGCATTTCACGCTAGCAATGCTGAGAGATATTGCACAAGTATATGGTGTGATTATTTTCTCAAGAATGGTGTTTTTCAAGGAGAAAGACAACATACAATGCATAATATTTCTGCTGCCACTATTGCTGCTACTTCTGCTAGGTGGTCACCATGTAGCAAGTACTTTGGATGCACTGTGCTAGGCAGCTGGCATATCTTATCACATTAAATCCTTACCTTGTGCAAGGTACTATCATAATTGTTCCATTTTACAAATGAGGAAAACTGAAGTTGAAATAGGTTAAGCAAATGGCTCAGAAGTGCCCAAACTGGCGTCTAAATCCTGATCCACCTGACACTATAGCCCATGATCTTTTCATTTCTCAAGGGAACACAAATTAAATAAAATACTGAGCAGAAAATGAGTGCTATGGGTGCTCAGGACAGAAAAAAGGGCACCAACTGCAAACCAACAGCATTGGTGAAGGCTTTGTAAAGAGCTGGAACTCAGATGGCCTGGAAGGATAATTTATGCACTTGCTTCTCTAAAATAAGCAATGCACTTTACTAGTTAAGCTGGAAATGTTTCCCAAAGGATTGGATGTATAGATTTCCAGGATCTTTTATCTCCTCAGCCTTGACTATTTAAAGTAAATTTTCACTTAAATGCTCATGAAGTCAAATTGGACAGAATCAGCTCTGCTATATTCCAATAGCTCCAAGCTTCCCTGGCATGAACTCTCAGCTTTATAAGCATGAATAGGTGCTCAGGGTTCAAAATCACAGAGTTCACTGTAGTTTACCAATAGCACATTATTTGTTTTCAGTTCCTGCCTCTAGCACTGAAATGATACAGCCTTCAGATTGATTTAAAGTGGCCACTTAGAACCTGGCTGAATAGTGCTTGACTTTCATCATGGTTGAAAGGGTACTTAAAGCACAGCCCCTGCAACTGTGTCATCTTCTGCAAATCAAGGTTGATTAATAACAAGACTGCCTCACTCTGGCATCGTGCCTTTCATCTGGGTGAAACCGAAGCTATTCCTGGAAAAAAATTCAGCTTTCTTTTGCGGCAGCGTTGGAGTGTGTTGACAGCAGGAGCAGAAAGAAAGGTCAAAGCTAGCATTTGAGTTTGGACTGTGAGGAGGGAAGTGGGAGGACTGAAATCCACCCTGTAAAGTAGTATTAAGGTTCTCCATGGTCCTGGCACAGGGCTCACATCAGAAGTGGGGCTGCGACTGGGCTTTCTCTGTCCAGTCAAGCAGGCACCATTTTATGGACAAGTCTTTTGGAAAATAGTGATATCATTTGTGGGTGTGGTTGCAGGCACTTTCCCCGCCTTTCTTCTGAAAACAAGCAGACTATTCTTCTACACAAGAATTTTCAATCTGTACTCTGTGAAAGCTTGCCATGGATCTGTGGTCTGCTTCAACAGTGGAGCTTAGGCTACGGGAATTTTTGTAAAGGATTTTTCCCCCCACAATTTACATTGAGAGTAAGGATAGTCTGTCAATATTTTCTCCTAACTTGTCCTTCATCATCTCCTGTAGTGTCGATGCCTTCCTCAGAGTACTCCAGGAATGTAATTTAAAGCAGTCAAACCCTTGGAAAGAAGATGTTCTGTGCTGTGCTCAGCATATACAGCAACCTGTATTACAGTGCCTTCAACTGAGTGTTTTTCTTCATTGCTTTTATCATATTTTCAATGATGTAGTCATTTGCCTTGGTTTTAATATTTTTCTACCCTATATACACCAATGACAAAACAGAGTATATTTGCCAAGGTCACACTACACAGATCCAACTGTTATGGTTTCTGGCATGGGGTATGGGTTATATATGCATCAACCACATTTATCACTCCCACTACCAACGCAGGTAGAAGATTTTACTATTTTGTCAAGATTATGAAAAAAAATATATTTAAATGTGAAATGTTTGCTATTTAAATTTTTTCAATATTTATTTTTTTAAATGCCTTTAGGTACAGAGAAAAGTAGATCGAAACTTCAGGGCCAAAACTGAAGAGGTTGACTTGTCTCTAGCCAACTTGCTAATGATCTTGATGTACTTCAAAGTTATCTGAGCATTCCAAAGAATGTTGTAGATATTAATTCACTGGTCAAACTATAGAGAATTTAAGGCTTTGCCACAATCTCCTTGATTTGCTTGGATTTGTTTTCAGAGTTCCAGTCATTGATTGAATCAAACAACTATATAATAAGTCATTTAAATCATCAGCTCACTACAGAGTGGGTGGCATGTTCTCTATTAAAATAAGAAGTCAACAAGTTCACACCAAACTCTACTAAATGCACATTTGAACTACCCTAACTTAAATATGGGATTCCCAAGTGTCTCAGTGGTAAGGAATCCACCTGCCAATGGAGGAGACTGGAGATTCAGGTTAGAACCCTGGGTTGGAAGATCCCCTGGAGGAGGGATGGCAACCCACTACAGTATTCTTGCCTGGGAAATTTTATGGACAGAGGAGCCTGGCAGGTTACATTCCGTGGGGTTGCAAAGAATCAGCATGACTGAGCAAGCAATTTAAATACAGGTCTATTTGTTTCTAGAATTAGAGATTTCAGACAATGGAAAACTGTGTTCTTTCTATTAAACTTAGGAAGAAAGAGGGTAAGGTGGTATTAGGAGTCTGCTATATTCTAGAAACTGTTCAATGTGCTTCTGCTGCCCAGCAACCCTGCAGGCAGATCACTGGGCCAAAAAAAGAATATTCTCAAGTCTTAAGATTGATGGAATTCACCTTTCTAGGTTTTGGACTTGCTTAGGACTCTTTGCCCTTTTCTTGTCTACAATTTCTACATTTTGGAGTGGGATTAACTAACCTATGCCTGTCCTACCACTGTATTTTGGAAGTACATAGCTTGTCTGGTTTCATAGGTTCACAGTTGGAAAGACATTTCCATCCTGCCTAAAGATGAATAACACCTCAAATCTCATCTATCTACGATTTAGATGCTATTGAGATGAGACTTTGAACTTGGAATTGATGTTGTTAAGAATTTTAGGGCTCCTGGGATGGGTTGAATTTGTTTTGTATATGAAAAGGACACAAATTTGGGGAGTTCAGAGGGTGAAATGTTATGGACTGAATTGTGCTTCCAGAAATTCATAAGCTAAAGTCAAAATATAGTAGGACTGGTGTTGTTTTAAGAAGAGACACCAGGGAACTCTCTCTTTCTGTGTATGCACAAAGGCTATGTGAGGACACATGTGAGAAGGTGACTATCTGCAAGCCAGGAAGACAGCCTCACAAGAAACCATTCCTGCTGGCACTTTGATCTTGGGTTGTGAAAACACTAATTTCTGTTAAGTCATTCAATCTGTGGTATTTTTTTATAGTAGTTCAAGCAGACTAACCCACCACCATTAGTAAACCTTAACAGTTTCTCTAAAATTGGTCCACCGTTCTAAAAAAGTATTATTTAAAAAAAAAGTATTATTTCACTATCAGCAAATAGTCATGCCTTGCCCCCTGAAGAGGAAGACACATAGCTGGCAGTAGAGAAACTAAAAATTGTCCGTAATCTCCTTAGGACACAAATTAGACTTCTCTCAATATTTTCAATATATATTTGATAAAAATAGAACAGTTTATGGCCATGATAAAGACAACAAATAATATAATTCAACTAACATCTTTTTTTAATTCTCTTTTGCTTTGGGATGCATTATAGATTTTTTACAAGGAGATTTCCTAACAATGCCAATTATTATTAAGTTTCAAAACAGCAGAGATAATGAGAAAATCTTAGTTTTTAAGAGAGTACAAAAGATCTGTAATAATAATAGTGAATAGATCAGATACAAGGAAGCAGGCATCAGACTTACCAGCATCTAAAGGATGGTGGGGCAATGTCCCTAAAACTCTGAGGGGGTTATTATTACCAATCAATCAAATGTCAGAGTAAAAATAAAAACATTTTCAGAAATTAAAAATTCTCCCTTTTCCTATTAATGTTTCATTTGAATTAATTTAAAATGCACTGAAGGTACTGAGCCATAGGCCCTGGGAGTGGAGAAATAAGCCTGGCTTCCGCGGGTGATGGACAAGACGGAGAGTTCGTTTGTGAAGACTAAGGGCTGACTGCATTTGGATTTTGTGAGGAGTAATTCTCTGCTAAGGAGGGAAGCCATTTGAATGAGATAAATTTCAGTGGAAGTCTAATGGAAGGCAAAGAAGGTTTGGAGCAAATATAAATTCCCCATTCTGTCCTAGGTAGTTGCCCATTGGTGGGGAGTCACCCTGAGTGCAGGTTTGGGGAAAGGGGTAGAGGCTTTGTGCAGGAAAACAACATTGGTTAGAAAGACAAGTCAAGAGGCTGAGATCAGCAGGCCAATGAAGAGATCTTGGAGGTTTTTTAGAATATCTTTGCTTGAAGAAGAGCATTTTCATCATATTTGTCAACTGATACATGCTGAATGCCCACCAAGTTTACAATTAACACTTGAACATTACATGTTTTTAACCATAAATTTACAGTTTTTATACATCAGGTTGTAATTTAATTGGAGTATATAAAAACTTTTATCCAAACAATAGAAATATTGCCCAATCAAATATTCTGCTTGTGTGATCATTTCACCAGAAACAGTATGGTCAATTAAGGGAGGGTTTTCTTTTCTTTCCTTCTTATTTGTAGTCTTCATTCAAAGTTATTATCTCAGCACAGTAAATTTATACTCTGCAGACTATCAACAGTAACATATAAACTTAGAAAACAAAATCCTCCTTTTGCAACTAAAATTAGCATTGCTGAGCCTTCTGCAAGACTTTCTGGGGTAAGGTACTTTGTGTGACAAATCTCAGCAAGGCTCTGTAGTTTTCTGCTTTCTAATCCTGTAACTTTCCATCCTATAATCATGAGTAGGTTGTAAGCACTCAGACTCAATTTTCCAGATGACTTCAGGGACAAAGAATTGCTAATTTGTTATACCAATCTTGACATTTTGAATTGTAATTGAAAACAGTTTTCCTTAATTAACTATGTTGTTTTTGGTGAAAAAAAAAATCATACAAGAGTAGCATATTTAGTGGGGCAATATTTCTGTTTTGGTGTCTTTTTTAGTACAGTCCTTCAGTCCCATGGTGATATATACATATCTATATATAGAGAGACATATAAATTTCTGTTTATCCCATAGAGGATTCAAATATAAATAATACTCTACAACTCTACTTGGGAAATAAAGATTTTACCCATAACAGACCTATTTTACCCATGACAGAACTATTATGACAGAGGTTTTGTGAAAAATCCTTTCCTCTGATTAATATTTCACTTCAGTTCAGTTCAGTCGCTCAGTCATGTCCGACTCTTTGCGACCCCATGAATCACAGCACGCCAGGCCTCCCTGTCCATTACCAACTCCCGGAGTCTACCCAAACCCATGTCCATCGAGTCGGTGATGCCATCCAGCCATCTCATCCTCTGTCGTCCCCTTCTCCTCCTGCCCCCAATCCTTCCCAGCATCAGGGCTTTTCCAATGAGTCAACTCTTCCCATCAGGTGGCCAAAGTACTGGAGTTTCAGCTTCAACATCAGTCCTTCCAATGAACACCCAGGACTGATCTCCTTTAGGACGGACTGGTTGGATCTCTGTGCAGTGCAAAGGACTCTCAAGAGTCTTCTCCAACACTACAGTTCAAAAGCATCAAATTCTTCAGTGCTCAGCTTTCTTCACAGTCCAACTCTCACATCCATACATGAGTACTGGAAAAACCATAGCCTTGACTAGACGGACCTTTGTTGGCAAAGTAATGTCTCTGCTTCTAAAAATGCTATCCAGACAAATGCATTATTCAAAAGTTACCTCTCTGAATATGGGAGAATCTTTAGAAAAAAAATTGGTATTAACTGTGGATTTACTATCAAGCATTCTGGAATTAAAACTGACTATAATTTTTCCTCTAAAATATAGGCTAAGACATTATGCTTGCCTAAACTTGTATTAATACATGCTTATTTCTGCTCTTCCAATTCCCAACCATCTTTTAGATTTTATATATATATATATGATATTTAATATAGAGATATATTTAATGTATATGTGTATATATATATATAAAATAGGAGAAAATTATTATAGGTTGGTAGTGGACAAACCCTGGGTCGGGAAGATCCCCTGTGGGAGGGTGTGGCAACTCACTCCAGTATTCTTGCCTGGAGATTCCCATGGACAGAGGAGCCTGGCGGGCTACAGTCCATGGGATCGCAAAGAGTAGGATACGACTGAAGCAACATGGCATGCACACAGTGGGCAAAAGTTTTTCTAGGGGATTAACGCAGTACTGTTTTCAGTAGAGAAAACTGGGGTCTCCTTGCTACATTCTGCTCCACCCCTCCTCACCCAGGCTTTTGTCCTGTTGGAGGTAAATTTTCCCAGGAACACAACACAAGGTGGTGCTATTGCATTTATGCTAAACCAGCTGCAGGCCGGCCGCTGACGTTATCTGCAGATTTCAATTGGAACGTGTTAAGCAAGTGCCGAAGGCGGGGAGAGAAAGGTTTTGCATATGTTTAGTGTTTACCTGGTAGTTATCCTCTCAGATGAGAAAAGCGAAGTAGAAAGAAAGAGGAGGAATCTAAGTTTCTTTCAGTTGAGGAAGCTTCTAGGGGAAACCAGCTGAACAAAAGAAAGTGAAAGTGCCAGTGGATTCCTTTGTTGCTAAATTATAGAAGCATAGAACATTAGGGCTAAAAGAGACATTAAGATACTATTTAATCCATTTCACTATTTTCTCATAAGATCATTTATTAAATTATCAGCCAGTTAAACTTTTCCCTCGGTTTTAAAATTTCCTGGGGAAGAGGAAAAGGTAAATTACCGATCCCTACTGTCAATAGTCTCCCCTCTGTGAAGATAGGGATTGCGAATCCACACCTCCTCCTACTCCTCTCACTCCACATACACATTCACATGGGATAGAAAGGATTTTGTCAGCAGACTGGTTAGTGAGGATCAAAAAGAGACTAGAAATCAGGGAGCTTGGATCATCTTCCCTCCCTCATCTGACCTGGCCCTGGATTAGGAGTCTCCAGATTCAGCACCTCCAAAGTAAAGAGACTCTGTGAGTATCCCTGGTTTCCACAAATAGTTGGTTCAAGTGAGAAGCTTTTTTAAAAAGTACAGATTGAAGGATCATACTACAGAATTGTTTAATCAGAAAATCCAGGGCAGGGTCTAGAAATTACACTTGAAAAATAAAAACTAGAGTCCCCTAAACCCTGGAAAGCTTTTTTTCCTATCTGAAGATAGAGAAATTAGATAGAAATTCATAGGCAAGCAGCCCACTTACTCTAATGACTGGTGAGTAAGCACCACTAGATTAAGTAACTCTAATTCCATCTGGCTTTAACACTTTCAGTCATCTTTAACACAAAAGCCCTTGAAAAATAAAAGTAAACTTCAGCAGGTCCAAAGTGATTTCCTCTTCACTTGTATCCCCAGCCTTTTGAGCAATCTGTTGTATATGGATCTAAAATTAAGTGTTTTTTAAATTTTTCATACCTGTGAAATTGGAAGGTACAGAACTATTACTGTGGTAAAAATCTAATAACAGCGGATATGTTCACCCTGCTTCCTAAAGGCTATTTTATTTTCCTATAATGGTAACTCAGAATTGGTTGACAGTTAGGAAAATAGTATTTTGACAATTTCACTTTGCATTCTTATAATCTAGTAAGTCAAGAAGCTGGCCACATTCTTGGCCAGTATATAAGCTTATTTGTAAGTCATGTCCTAGCAAATTCAAGTGTATGGGAGTCACTCACAAAAAGTCCCCCAGGAAAATTTAGTTTTCTGAGTCTTTCAGACTGTCTAATTCAGCAATGTGAAATTCAGGAACAATGCAATTCAGATCATTCCCATCCCAAGTGAAAGAATCAGATAATTGAAGCAACATTTGTTTACTCTAGTTTATGGTATCGAGATAATTAATTCTGCTTTCCATTTCCCCTTGCTAATGTAATGTGACCTCACTGTTATTTTCAAAGTAAATCGATTAGGAGATTTGGCTTGCATATGCAACTCTTGCATATGGGTAATTATTCCAGCAAACAGAAACCTATACACTGTTTACAAGCTGTAGTCTTAGCACCACTTTCTTATATTTAGTTCTTATTACTTGTAGCTTAAAAACCATTTACAGGTCTAATTAGTTTGCTCTTCAGCAATCTGAAGATCAGTGTTTCCAACCCATGGATTGAATATATAAAATGATGCATTGAATATATAAAATGCTAATTTAACTAATTAGCATTTAGTTAAATATTAAAGTAAGTCAGGGACTTCTCTGGTGGCCCAGTGGTTAAGACTCCATGCTTCCAATGCAGGGGGCATGGGTTCAATCCTTGGTTGGGGAACTAACATTTCACATGCTACACAGTGCAGCTCAAATTTTTTTTTCATTTTTTAATTAAAAAGAATAACAAACAAGTCAATGTAGGAGCTAAACTCCATTAAATACCATGTAGATAACCTGTCGATTAGATCTTTCAAACTACCTCTCAAAATTCAGCCCAGCTATAACTGAAGCACAAGTTGGAATCAAGATTGCTGGGAGAAATATCAATAACAGATATGCAGATGACACCATCCTTATGGCAGAAAGTGAAGAAGAGCTAAAGAGCCTTTGATCAAAGTGAAAGAGGAGTGTGAAAAAGTTGGCTTAAAACTCAACATTCAAAATTAAGATCATGGCATCTGGTACCATCACTTCATGGCAAATAGATGGGAGAAACAGTGGAAGCAGTGAGACACTTTATTTTCTTGGGCTCCAAAATCACTGCAGATGGTAACTGCAGACATGAAATTAAAAGACGCTTGCTCCTTCGAAGAAAAGCTATGACCAACCTAAACAGCATATTAAAAAGCAGAGACAGTACTTTGCTGACAAAGGTCCATCTAGTCAAGCTATGGTTTTTCCAGTAGTCATATATGGATGTGAGAGTTGAACTATAAAGAAAGCTGAGTGCTGAAGAATTGATGTTTTTGAACTGTGGTGTTGGAGAAGACTCTTGAGAGACCCTTGGACTGCAAGGAGATCAAACCAGTTAATCCTAAAGGAGATCAGTCCTGAATATTCATTGGAAGGACTGATGCTGAAGCTGAAATGCCATTCCTTTGGCCACCTGATGCGAAGAATTGACTCATTGGAAAAGACCCTGATGCTGGGAAAGATTGAAGGCAGGAGCAGAAGGGGATGACAGAGGATAAGACAGTGGGACGGCATCACCACCTTGATGGACATGAGTTTGAGCAAGCTCCGGGAGTTGGTGATAGACAGAGAAGCCTGGCGTGCTGTAGTCCATGGGGTAGTAAAGAGTCGGACACGATGGAGCACTGAACTGACAACTATTTATCTTCCCAGATGGTGCAGTGTTAAAGAATCTGCCTACCAAGGCAGGAGACGAGGGTTCGATCCCTGGGTCAGGATGATCCCCTGGAGTAGGAAATGGCAACCCATTCCAGTATTCTTGCCTGAAAAATTCCATGGACAGAGGAGCCTGGCAGGCTACAGACCATGGGGTTGCAAAGAGTCAGCCACAAATGAGCTACTGAGCATGCATGCACACATTTATCTGTTGTTTATCAGTTATAAATTTCCATATTCCACTGCTGCTCAGTCACACTGTTCCGAATTATCTCTAAGTCTGTGTCTTGTGATTCTCTGTATAATTACATCTGCTTCTCCCTGATTTTCCATGAGCTTGTTTTATGCTTTCAAGAAGGCTTATAAATGCATTTGTTCCCTTTATCAGAAGGACACCAGCCCAGCAGTTCTGTCTTACTGACGCCCATGCTCCAGTGAATAAAAATAGCCTTGTGTCCTCTGGAGTTCTCTGAGCCATTTAGAAAGAAAGAATGTCTGTCATGGAATCACTATCATTTGTAATGTCCTCTCCAAAAGACAGCCACAGAAAAAAAACTTGAGAACTATTTGTGACCTAATAAAATACAAAAGAAGAAAATATGCTCAAAATAATACAGCTTTTCTTTATTGCACAGTCCCAGCTTCTTTCAGCCCCAATGATTTTGTTACTGGACTTGATCCCAGTCATATAGAAGTTCTGTGCATCAAGAAATCAGTTGCCATCTCAGTAATTAATGGGAAATTACTCTGCATTTTAAACCAGAATGTCCACTTTTGCTGCTGTTACTACTGCTGCCTTCCGAAGGTTTAGGATGCTCTCCCTGAATACTGAAAATCTGTTCCTTCTTTACCCAGAATCCATTCTCAGTATTGTGAAGGAGCTGGGAGCTTTGGTATGAAGTGCGGTTCTTCACCTAGCAGTGAAGCTAAAGTAGCTTTGTCCTTCATCAAGTTCCTGAACTTCCCTGAACTTAAAAATCTCCACCTATAAAGTGTAAAATTTATCTGCTTCTCATTGTTGTTTTTGTGGAATTAACAATGCCACAGAGTGAAACACCATGATCACAGTGTGTAAATTGAGTGTTGCTGCACAGATATGAGGAAATGTTAGATACTGGTTATTTAGGGCAGTGGCCTCCAACTGGAGCCCTCGATCTCAGGGGTCCATGGCAATCAGGTGAGGCCTGGAGAGAGAATGTTGGAATGTCTGTCTATGTATAAAATGTGTAAATTAAAAAAAAGATATTAAGCCTTTGCAATATTTAATACAGGAATTAAATTGATGCTTTCTCTAGTCTGTGTCTGCAATGGTCATGGAACTTAGCAGTGAGATATTCTGAGGGGCATGCTGGTACCACAACAACCTGGGGACAGAGGAGCTCTCACACCTCTGTACACCATCCGCACCCCGCACACGCGGCACTTCGTGAGTGTCCTTTGTGGCTGGCAAAACAATGCCGACTCCCACACCTGTCCAGGAACCCCTGGCGCCTGTGAACAGATTACCTCACTTGACAAAAGGAACTTTGTCAAGCTGAATAAGACTTGAGATGGGGAGAGTATCTCCATTACTTGGGTGGACCCAATGTAATCACCAAGGTCCTCATAGTAAATGAACTGGGGAAGCAGGAGCATCTCAGTGAAAGATGTGACAAGAGGTCAGAGTGATGTGACTGCTGGAAGGGGCCACAGGCCAAGGAACGTGGTGGCCTCTGGAAGCTGGAACAGTCAGGGAAACAGGATAGTCCTTGTAGTCTCCATGAAGAACACGTTCCTACTGACACTTTGATATCAGCTCAGTGAGACCCATTTTCGGTTTCCGACCTCCAAAACATAATAAGTAGTAAGTTTGTATTATTCAAGCCACTGCTGCTGCTGCTAAGTCGCTTCAGTCGTGTCCGACTCTGTGCGACCCCAGAGATGGCAGCCCACCAGGCTCCCCCGTCCCTGGGATTCTCCAGGCAAGAACACTGGAGTGGGTTGCCATTTCCTTCTCCAGTGCATGAAAGTGAAAAGTGAAAGTGAAGCCACTCAGTCGTGTCCGACTCTTAGTGACCCCATGGACTGCAGCCTACCAGGCTCCTCCGTCCATGGGATTTTCCAGGCAAGAGTACTGGAGTGGGGTGTTCAAGCCACTACATGTGTAGTAATTTGTTACAGTCACAACAAAAAGCTAACTTTTTATGTTAAGTGGATTTGTGAATCCTATGATCTAGTTTTAACTAAACTATTTGTCCCCAAAAGGGCAAATGTCCTCTAAAGAGATTTCTGCAGAAAAAGTGATGCTGAAAGACAACTCTAATATTGCAAATACAACTAAACAAGACATTGGCAGGACTGAACTTCACTATTCTCCTCAGCTCATTTTAAAGTGAAAAGAGTGATGTTCTAATGTACTTAATTTTATTGTTTTCACTATATTAATTTTTAAGTGAAGATAGTGGCTTTATATCATTAATATATAGAGAGTAATAACATATTACTTTTAACATATGTATTTTATATCTATTAAATAATTTTTAATCAGCCTTTTAAAGTTGAAATAATTGTATATTCACATGCAATTATAAGAAATAATACAGAGAGATCCCATGTACCCTTAATCCAGTTTCCCTCAATGGCACCATCATAACTATAAGGTAATATTGTTGCCGTAAGAACTCCATGAACAGCATGAAAACAAAAAAAGATATGACACTGGAAGATGAGCCCCCCAGGTCAGAAGCTGTCTGGGAGGCTACTAGGGAAGAACAGGGGGCCATTACTAATAGCTCCAGAAAGAGCAAAGCAGAAATAAAGCTTAGTTGTGAATGAGTCTGGTGCTGAAAATAAAGTGCGATGCTATAAAGAATAATACTGCATAGGAATCTGGAAGGTTAGGTTCATGAATCAAGGTAAATTGGACAGGATCAAACAGGAGATTGCAAGAGTGAACATCGACGTCTTAGGAGTCAGTGAACTAAAATGGACAGGAAAGGGGGAATTTAATTCAGATGACCATTATATCTGCTACTGTGGGCAAGAATCCCTTAGAAGGGTAATATCATAACTGGGATATTGACATCAAAACAGCCCACTGACCTTATTTAGGTTTCACCAATTTTACATGCATTCATGAGCGTGTATGTACTCATTGCATGCAATTTTATCACTTGTGTAGATTTGTGTGGAGACTGTATCACTTGTGTAGATTTGTGTAACTGCAGTCAGATTACAGAATGATCTCGTTATCACGAGAATATATCATGCTAGCTACAGTCACCTCCACCTCCCTCCCCACTTCCTTCTAACATTTAGCAACCAGCTATCTGTTTTCTATCTCCATAATTTTGTCAGAGACTGGCTTTTTTTCCCACTCAGCAAACTTCCCTTGGGACCCACCCAAGTTATTACTATACTAGTTTTTTACTGTTGCGGTACCAAATTACCACAAATTCAGGCACTTTAAGCAACAAACACCTTTTATCTCACATTGCTGAAGGTCAAAAGTCCAAGAACAGCTCAACTGGACCTCTGCTCAGAATCTGACAAGGCATAAATCAAGGCTATGCGCCTTTCTGTAAGTCTCTGGGGATAAAGTGGTTCCAAGTGCATGCAAGTTGTTGATCAAATTCAGTTTCTGGCACTTGTAGGACACAGGTCCCAATTTCCATGCTGGCTGTCGGCTGGGAGAAGTCTTCGCTTGAGAGCCTGCCTGCATCCTTTGTATACTTTCCATTTGGCCCTCCCCCAGCAATAACAGATGAGTCCCTCTCACACTTGGAATCTTTATGATTTCTGACATATCACTTCCACTCCAGCCAGAGAAAATTCTTTTAAGAGTTCTTGTGATTAGATTGGACCCACTCAAATAATCCAAAAGAATCTCCCTATTTTAAGGTCTGTAACTTTATACCTGCAAAGTCCCTTTGCCACGTAATATTATTCACTGGTTCCAGAGATCAGAGAGTATACAATTTTTGGGGGGGGGCATTTTTCTGTCCACCAGATTGTATATACCAATAGTTTGTTCCTCTGTATTGCTCAATAGTATTCCACAGCATGGGTATATCATGGTACTTAACAATTCATCCATGGAAGGACTTTTGAATTGTTTCCAGTTTTGGACTATTATTAATATAGATGCTGTGAAAGTTCTTGTAATGACTTCATGTAACACACACTCCTTTTCATTTTTCTGTGGTAAACGCCCAGGAGTACAATTGCTGAGTCATACGGCAAGTTCAGTTTTATTAGAAACTGCCAAACCACTTTCCACAGAGGCTGTGCCCTCTGCATCCTCATGAGCATTTGCTGTTATCACCCATTTTACTGTGGCCATTCTGACATCAATAACCTCAGATATGCAGATGACACCATCCTTATGGCAGAAAGCAAAGAAGAACTAAAAAGCCTCTTGATGAAAGTGAAAAAGATCCAACCAGTCCATCCTAAAGGAGATCAATCCTTGGTGTTCATTGGAAGGACTGATGTTGAAGCTGAAACTCTAATACTTTGGCCACCTGATGTGGAGAGCTGACTCATCTGAAGAGACCCTGATGCTGGGAAAGATTGAGGGCAGGAGGAGAAGGTGACAGAGGATGAGATGGTTGGATGGCATCACCGACACAATGGACATGGGTTTGGGTGGACTCCGGGAGTTAGTGATGGACAGGGAGGCCTGGTGTGCTGCGGTTCATGGGGTTGCAAAGAGTCGGACATGACTGAGCGACTGAACTGAACTGAACTGAGCTGAAATTCTGACAGATGTGTAGTTGTATCTCATTGGGGCTTTAAATTTATATGTCGTTAACAATTAATGATGTTGAACATCTTTCCACATGCTTCTTTGCAGTCTCTTTAATGAAATGGCTATTCACATCTTTTGTCCATTTTCTAATTGGATTGTTTGATTTATATTTTTTACTGTTGAATTTGAAAAACTTATATGGTCTAGATATAAGTTCTTTGTTGCACATGTGGTTTACAAGTATTTTCTCCCAGTCTGCAGTTTGTTTTTTACCCACCATCTTCTCATCAGCTTCATAAAGCAAAAGTTTTAATTCTGATTAGGTCCAATTTATCAATTTCCCCTCTTACAGATTCTGCTTTTAATGGCAAGACTAGAAAATCTTCATCTAGCCCTAGATGCTGAAGATTTTCTCTCATTTTGGTTTCTACAAGTTTTATAGTTTTATGTTTTACATTTATTTCAGAGACCCAGGAACTTTAAGGACCCACTGGCTCCCCTTTTCAGTTGGAGCTCTTTTCAATCCAAAACATTTCTATAGAGACAAAATTGAGAATGGCATTTGGGGTGGGTTAAACGTTGAGGGATTTTGTAATGATCTAAATAGCAATAGTACAATTTCATATTCAGACAAGTATTCACTGCAGAAATTTGATGAGTTACGGGTATAAAGAAGATTGTTTAAGAATTGCTGTTGTTTCCTTACAATTATACTGTTCTTAGGTTGACCCCAAAACTCCAATTCTACCTTGAACATGTTCTTAAGAAGACTCCTAAAAAAAAAAAAGACTCCTGAAGTAGATAGAGGAAATGTTTGATAAATTATTTATGAATGAATTGAATAGGTGATAGCAGTTACTGTAAGGTCTAAGTTATATGTTTTTACACTGTGGATGTCTATAACTCCTAAAGATGTTTTTTTCCAACTTGATCTAAGAGCAGCTCAGCATGATGTAGGCAAGAAAATTCCCTGGAACTCAGAATCATTCAAAAAGCTTTATAACAATTTTCATTGAAATTGTGGTAGAATCCAAAATCTGTATTTTTAAAATGCTCTCCAGGTGATTCTGATATTGAATCAGGTAAGTGACTAAGACAAAAAGACTGTATTTCTTTTAAAAAACTTCATGTTCTTTTTTGACAACATTTGACAATATATTGACAACACTTCTATATTTTCACTATTTTAAATTGGGGACAAAACACAAAAGCCTGTATAGCCCTCTAATCTTACCTCCACAAATTCATGAATAATTCTTAGACAGTACTCTTATTTACATAATGCTTTCTTCTTGTTATACACTGGAACGATGTTTGGATTCAAGGGCTATGACTTGACTTGAAACTTTGGGCGTGCTAAGTTGCTTCAGTCATGACCGACTCTTTGTGACCCCATGGACTGTAGTCTCCCTGGCTCCTCTGTCCCTGGGATTCTCCTGGCAAGAATACTAGAATGGGTTGTTATTTCCTACTCCAGGAGATCTTTGCTACCCAGGGATCAAAGCCATGTCACTTATGTCTCCTGCATTGGCAGGCGGGTTCTTTACCACTAGAACCACCTGGAAAGCCTCTTGAAACCTTAGGCAGCCACATAAGAAAGAAAATTGAGAATGCCCCATGGTATGCCCAAGCCAAGTAGCATCAAGATAGGTTTTGTAAGAAATCATTCATTCAACAATGTTTATTTTCTTATATTTAAAATGCATCCATGATAGATTTTATGACCCTGACACATTTAGTCCTGTCCTATGGAGACATAGCTCAGTGAAAATTTTAGGTCAATAAGCAAGCTAATGCAAAGTAGTAGCATCTATAATGGTAGAGAAAGGTCAGAGTGCTATAAGCACACACAGGTGGACTGTCTGAGTCAAGAATTATTTGGTTGCAAGTAACAGGAACCTACCGAGAGTAGCAAAAATTGGTTATTTAACATATGGGTAGAGGTAATCCTTGGGAAACCCAAAGGGTAGGAAGTAGAGCTGTCAGGAAGAAAGGCAGTCGGTTCTTCTCCTCTATCTTCCTGAAATCCCATGATCTAGCATATTTGCTTCTTTCGGGGCACCTTTTTCACTCTCTGCTGCCTGGATTTTAGCGTTGTCATCACCATTGTTATGTCTACATACACATGGCAGAATATGAATGCCCCACACTGGAAGCCCAGAGTCTACCTCTCTTCCAATTTCCAATAAGAACTGAGATGGACTATTACCTTAGATTCCAAACCAAATTCCCAGAAGAGAATATGAATGGCCTAATTTGACTCATACACCCACACAAGCTAAGAAGACACCTTAAATTAGGACGACTTTAAGGGATATCTTGTGCACAAGGCTAGTGTTCTAGATGAAAGAGCAAGTGACTGAGAATTGGCACTGAGAATTGACTGAGATGATACTATTAAAGTCTGGGGAGAGTATAACACACATGGAGCACAGAAAGGTCAAGACAGCTAGAGCTTAGGTACGGTGGAAGTGGGATCGGAGACAGAAGGTGAAGAAAGAGAACCCTGGTGCCTACAGAGGGAAGAAAGGGCTAGATAACAAGGAAATTGAAAGTATGCTAACGGGCTGGTAGAGGGTCTTTGATGTAAACTTTTGCATTAAGAATATTGCATCCCATTCCCCCTTGTTCAAATCACCAATTGTGACGAAACTGAATCCAATCACATTCTGACTTATTTTGTTTTGGTTTATGCCATATGGCTTTCTCCCTATTGTCTTCCTATTACTGTCCTCTTCTGGGCTTTCTTTGGATTGTGGTTGAGGTAAAGGTACATAGAATCACGGTTTCACACAGAAGTGAAAATACAGTTAATTTATACTTTTCTAGTGATGCCCCAAATGTCTTTTAACTTCTTAGATGTACTGGGAGAAAAAGCCTCTTGATTGAGCCATCTACATTTATTCCCAGAAGAGAATATAAACAGCATGAAAGACAATCCAAAGCATTAGAATAACTATGTATTTTCAGCTTTTTTCCTTTAAGGCTTATCCTCAAGCATGATTCCGAAGGTCAAGGCAATTTGGAAAATTCCATTTCAAAGCAATTTTCCCTAAAATAATAAGGGAAAATAAGCACTAAGAAAAGACACACTGACAGAACAGATATCAGTTTAGCTTCTTAAATTTGGTTTGCATAATGTGTTTCATACAAGACATTCCTGCATTTTAAAAAATTAATTTATTTTAATTAGAGGATAATTACAAAATTGTGATGGTTTTTGTCATACATTTTGAAATATTTTATGACAGTCCCCATTCCCACATCATTTGTTGAACTATACAAAAATAGGCTTCTCTTGTGCCTTAGTTGGTAAAGAATCACCTGAAATGCAGGAGACCTGGGTTTGATCCCTGGGTTGGGAAGATACCCTGGAGAGGGAAAGGCTACCCACTCCAGAATTCTGGCCTGGAGAATTCCAAGGACCATACAAAGAGTCGAACACAACTGAGCGACTTTCACTTCACTTCACATACAAAAACAAGGTTTTTCTGGGTTATTTCTTAATGTCTGTGGAAACCCTGTAATGAACTTTCTCCAAGTTGAAAACCTATAATGAACTTTCTCCAACTGATTTCCCTTTCATTCACTTGAATTTTCCTTCTAGTGTTTCTGGTTGTACCTTCTCACCTCCACCATTCAATAAGCCTTGTTTTGAGGTACCTTACTGAATCCTCTCTTACTAGTTTCTGATCATTTTAATGCTGAACTGCTTAAAAGTACTTTACTGGAGACAGATCAAAGAAATTCAGCTTATCTCTAAGAAATCACTTGGAAAAGCATAAACAAGTCGTGTGACTTAATGGTGGCTAGTTTCTTTTCAGGGGCTTGGACCAAGACCAAAGCTAGGTTTAGCTGAATATTTGTTACCTTGAGACAAATGAGAGTACACTCGGTGGAGGGAATTCTCCGGAGGACAGTATGAATGACTGACCTTTCTTTGTTCTCCGAAGGCACAAGATCAACCACTGTGGCCTTGGTTATTCCTTTCCTTTTTTTTCTGGGGCTCAAGCTAGATGTACATCTTGGAGGGCTAAGTAGGCACTAGCTTGTAATTTCTGTCTCTTTTCTTAGGACATGGAAAATAAGTTAAGTGATTCTTAGGCAAAATGCTGTTCTTTTTTCTTGGTAGACCCCTAGGGGTTATCATCTTTAATAATTCAATACTAAAGGTCAATTCTAGTTTAGAAAATGATTGGTTCTTGATGAAATTTTAACTTACAAACTTTAAGAAGTTGAGTTCAAGAGTGAAAGAATAGAGGTACATTTTAACTGCATGACTAAATGTTGAAGCCCTATGATACTGTAGCTTTCCTTAGCAAATTTTCTAGCGCTGGCTCAAATCTATCATTGAACTGACTTTTACCCAAACTGTCACTTCATGAATAATTCACACTTATGGAAGTACAAAGTCCATGAAAAAAATATTATTTTTGCTACTGACTTGAATGGCCAAGATACTTGTCATCTCTCAACATTAATTTTTGATGGCTTGCTCCTTGGATAACAGAAAATAAAGCCAGAGAGGGCTGCAAGGACAAGAAATACTTCTTCTTTTGTGCTTGAAGACAATTCTAGTTTTCTTTGACATATAAATAAGTATCTGAGAGAGAAGGAACCATGACATCTAAAGGTGACAGACCCCAAAGAAGTGATATTAAAACCAAAATGCAGTGAATATTTGACATTAAGCCAGATAAGTTAGTAAATAGATTACATATTTCCTAAACCAATTTAAATTTAATAATTGGAAATAGTCAATAGACTTACAAATTAAATCCCAATAATATTTCTAAGGAGTTAGGGCCAAAAATAAATTCAGGTCACTAGAATTACCAATAAAAGTTATGCTTTTCAAAACAAGCCCATTCATTTCTAAGGATGGGGCAAAGAACTGACTTAACCCTCTGTGTTGTCCCCCAAATAGTTTTACATTAAGTGACCTTCTTGACCTAAGTGAAACTCATTATTAGAATATTTTTCTTCTGCTGTTCTTTTTATAGATCATATGACTACGAGATATACCTAATGTAAAAAAGTTCTGCTTTGTGTTGTTCACAGCAACTTTTCCCCAGAGTAATTCAGGGGAATTCAAGATCTAAAGTGAAATGACAAAGCATATAAAAATCATAAATGTCTCCTCACTATGTACCAGCTATATTTTCATTTTTCTGACTCATGATCTCTGTTATGGTTTCAATTGCTTGGAAACAAGAGAAGTGACATAAAAACATAACAGTGACAATATAGAGCTTTCAGTCTTCCAGTTTCCTTATTAATCAAATCAGTCCTAAAATGGATCATTTCACCATTGGCTCTTTGTTTAAAGATACAAATAAAAATATAGAGATTTATACTTGTTCTTATCCTATAAGAAGTTGTAGATCTAACCATTATATGGTATTTATGCATCTTCAAAAGTAAGACCAAGGAGTTTCTTCCTTAAACGATGATGTTTTCAATCACAGGGCTATAAGCATTTCCTTAGGAGAGCAGAGAGGAGACTTTGCAATGATTTGCCAACTTGCAGAAGTCACACAAAGGGCAAGATTTTGTGATGGTCCTAAATGCCTGGTTCCAAGCAGATTCTGTGTTGACATGTAGGATAGAGAAGCTGATTAATCCTCCTCTCTGCAGCATAGTGTTCTCATATATTTTTGTTGTATTTGAAAAAATTAGTGTGTTCTTTATTTATCAGAATATGCATTTCACATGCTATGGAGATTCCCCCCCTGCACTACTGACACTCAGGGCTCTCCACACTGTCTCTTTTTAGAAGTTTAGACATAAAATATCTCATTTTTCTCAAACATAGCCTTAGTCCCTTGAGATAAGTAAGAAAGAAGTACCAGTGTCCTCATTTTCAATAGGGAAACTGGGACAGGAAAAAGTCATTTATTAGCTCGATCTCTGTTGGGTAAAGCAAAACAAAAACAAAAAAAAGGAAAAGAAACAATTTTCTGGATAATTGGTATAAACCATGTGATGTTTTGAATAGTATGAGTGCCTTTCAATGCTTTGTATTTGCAGTTTCTGTTTTAGTTTTAGGGACAGGAAAGGACTCTGTGTTTCAATTGCTAGAGATCCTTAGGCTATTGTATAGAGGAGAAATGTAATCAGGATAATGTTTCAAATTAAGCAAAATTGCAGAAACTTAAAAAGTTAGCTCAAGGCAAAATTGTCAACTAGGGAGCAAGTCAAGTTGGTTTCTGCTGAGATTTAATCTTTTCTTTGCACTAAAAATCAAAGACCTTGAGTTGGTGGAGTCATGGATATTTTTATTAAAAATATAGACTTTCATTGATAATATTAATGGCTAGTCAGGATTTAGAGCAACTGGAATTCTTATACTTTGTTGATGGGAATGAAAAATGGTTTCACCACCTTAAAAAACAGTTTTGCAGTTTATTAAAAGCACATGCATATACTTACCTCCTGACCCAGTAGTCTTACTCCTAAATATTCACTTGAAAAGAAATGAAAACCTACAGTCATTCAGTAACTTGTATATGAAAGCTTTTTAGCATGTTTATTCATTATCACTACAAAATGAAAACATCCCAGGTATCCCTTAGCTGGAAAAGAGATAAATTGTAGCACATTTCTACAATAGAATACAACTCACCAATAAAAAGAAATAACCTTCTGATTTTGCTTTTAATTTTTTAATTGAAGGATAACTGCTTTGCAGAATTTTGTGGTTTTCTATCATACATCAACGAGAATCAGCCATCAGTACCCTCCCTCCCAGACCTCCCTCCCATCGCCCTTCCCACCTCACCCTTCAGCCTACTGCAGAGCTCCTCTTTGAGTTCCCTGAGTCACACAGCAAATTCCCACTGGCTATCTGTTTTACAAGTGGTATTGTAAATTTCTATGTTACTCTCTCCATATGTCCCCCCTTCTCCCTCCTCTCCTCCCACCTTGTCCATAGGTCTGTTCTCTATGTCTGTTTCTCCACTGCAGCCCTGAAAATAAATTCATCAGTGCCATCTCTTCAGATTCCATATACATGTGTCATTACATGATATTTGTATTTCTCTTTCTGACTCACTTCACTCTGTATAATGGGTTCTAGTTTTGTCCATCTCATTAGAACAGATTCAAATGTGTTCCTTTTTGTGGTTGAGTAGTATTCCATTGCATATATGTACCACAGCTTCTTTATCCATTCATCTTTTGATGGACATCTAGGTTGCTTCCATGTTCTAGCTATTGTAACTAGAGCTGCAGTGAACACTGGGGTACATGTGTCTCTTTCAGTTTTTATTTCCTCAGGATATATGCTTAGGAGTGGGATTGCTGGGTCATATCATGGTTTTATTCCTAGCTTTTTAAGGAGTCTATATACCATCTTCCTTAGTGGCTGTATTAGTTTACATTCCCACTAGCAATGCAAGAGTGTTCCCCTTTCTCCACACCCTCTGCAGCATTTTTTGTTTGTAGACTTTTTGTTGTTGTTGTTTGTAGACTTTTTGATGATGGCCATTCTGACTTGTGTGAGGTGGTATCTTATTGCAGTTTTGATTTGCATTTCTCTGATAATGAGTGATGGTGAGCATCTTTTCATGTGCTTGTTAGTCATCTGTATGTCTTCTTTGGAGAAACGTCTCTTTGGGTCCCTTTCCCACTTTTTCATTGGGTTGTTTGCTTTTTTGATATTGAGTTGTGTAAGCTGCTTGTATATTTTGGAAATTAATTCTTTATCAGTTGTTCCCCTTGCTATTATTTTCTCTCATCCTGAGTGTTGCCTTTTCACCTTGTTTGTAGTTTCTTTTGCTGTGCAAAAGCTTTTAAGTTTAATTAGGTCCCACTTGTTTATTTTTGTTTTTATTTCCATTGCTCTAGGAGGCGGGTCATAGAAGATCTTACTTTGATTTATGTCATCAAGAGTTCTGCTTATGTTCTCCTCTAAGAGTTTAATAGTTTCTGGTCTTACATTTATGTCTTTAATCCATTTTGAGTTTATCTTTGTGTATGATGTTAAGTAGTGAGCTAATTTCATTCTTTTGCACGTAGCTGTCCAGTTTTCCCAGAACCACTTATTGAAGAGGCTGTCTTTGCCCATTGTATATTCTTGCCTCCTTTGTCAAAAATAAGGTACCCATAGGTGTGTGGGTTTATCTCTGGGTTCTCTATCTTGTTCCATTGGTCTATATTTCTGTTTTTGTGCCAGTACCATACTGTCTTGATGACTGTAGCTTTGTAGTATAGTCTGAAGTCAGGAAGGTTGATTCCTGTAGCTCCATTCTTCTTTCTCAAGACTGCTTTGGCAGTCTTTTGGTCTTTTGTGTTTTCATATGAATTGTGAAATTTTTTGTTCTAGTTGTGTGAAAAAAACCATTTGTAATTTGATAGGGATCACATTGAATCACATTGATTGCATTTGGTAGTATAGTCATTTTCACAATATTGATTCTTCCCACCCAGGAACATGGAATATCCTCCATCTGTTTATGCCATCTTTGATTTGTTTCATCAGTGTCTTATAGTTTTCCATATACAGGTCTTTTGTTTCTTTAGGTGGGTTTATTCCTAGATATTTTATTCTTTCTGTTGCAATGGTGAATGGTATTGATCCCTTAATTTCTATTTCTCATTTTTCATTATTAGTATATAGGAGTGCAAGTGATCTCTGTGTATTGACCTTGTATCCTGCGACTTTGCTGAATTTGCTAACTCTAGCAATTTTCTGATAGTTTCTTTTGGCTTTTCTATGTATATTATCATATCTGCAAACAGTGAGTGTTATTTCTTCTTTTCTGATCTGGATTCCTTTTATTTTTTTTCTTCTCTAATTTCTGTAGCTAGGACTTTCAAAAGTATGTTGAATAATAGTAGTGAGAGTGGACACTATTGTCTTGTTCCTGATCTTAGAGGGAAAGCTTTTAGCTTTTCACCATTGAGAATAATGTTTGCTGTGGGCTTTTCAAATATGGCCTTTACTATGTTGAGGTAGGTTCCTTCTATGACCATTTTTTGAAGCATTTTTATCATAAATGGATGCTGGATTTTGTGAAGGCTTTTTCTGCATCTATTGAGATGATCATATGGTTTTTATCTTTCAATTTGTTGATGTGGTGTATCACATTGATTGATTTGCATATATTGAAGAATCCTTGTATCCCTGGAATAAACCTGACTTGATTATGATTTATGAGCTTTTTAATGTGTTGTTGGATTCTGTTTGCTAGAATTTCGTTGAGGATTTTTGCATCTATATTCATCAGTGACATTGGTCTGTAATTTTCTTGTTTCTTGTTGTCTTTCCCTGGTTTTGGTATCAGTGTGATTGTGGTCTCATAGAATGAGTTTGGAAGTATTCCTTCCTCTGCAATTTTTTGGAAGAGTTTCAGAAAAATATGCATTAGCTCTTCTCTGAATGTTTGATAGAATTTCCCTGTGAAGCCATCTGGCTCTGGACTTTTATTTCTGGGAAGATTTTTGGTCACTGTTTCAATTTCAGTGTTTGTAATTGGGTTTTTCATAATTTCTATTTCTTCCTGGTTCAGTCTTGGGAGGCTGATCTTTTATAGCTATCTGTCCATTTCCTCTAGGTCATCCATTTTGTTAGCATATAGTTGCTCATAATATTCTCTTATGATCCTTTGTATTTCTGTGTTGTCTGTTGTAACCTCTCCTTTCTCATTTCTAATTTTATTGATTTGATTTTTCTCCCTTTTTTTCTTGATGAGTCTGGCTGGTGGTTTGTCAATTTTGTGAGCCTTCTCAAAGAACCAGCTTTTAGTTTAATTAATCTTTGATATTGTTTCCTTCATTTATTTTTCATTTATTTCTGCTCTGATTTTTATGATCTCCTTCCTTCTGCTGACTTTGGGTTTTTTTTTGCTCTTCTTTTTCCAGCTGCTTTAGATGTAGAGTTAAGCTATCTATTTGATACTTTTCTTGCTTCTTCAGGTATGACTGTATTGCTATAAACCTCCCTCTTAGAACTGCTTTTGCTGAGTCCCATAGGTTTTGGGTCATCGTATTTTCATTGTCATTTGTTTCTAGGAATCTTTTGATTTCTTTTTTTTATTTCTTTGGTAACCTCTGTGTTATCTAGTAATCTATTGTTTAATCTCCATGAGTTTGTGTTTTTTGCTGTTTTTCCCTGTAGTTGATATTTAGTCTCATGGCGTTGTGGTCAGAGAAGATACTTGATACAATATCAATTTTCTTAAATTTACTGAGGCTTGATTTGTGGCCCAAGATGTGGTCTATCCTGGAGAATGTTCCATGTGCACTTGAAAAGAAAGTGTATTCTTCTGCATTTGGATGGAAAGTCCTAAAGATATCAATTAGGTCCATTTGGTCTAATGTTTCATTTAAGGTTTGTATTTCCTTATTGATTCTCTGTTTTGACAATTTGTCCATTGATAACAGTAGGGTGTTAAAGTCCCCTATTATTATTGTGTTGCTGTTGATTTCTCCGCTTATGCCTGTCAGTGTTTGCCTCATGTATTGAGGTGTTCCTATGTTGGGTGCATAGACATTTACAATTGTTACATCTTCTTGGATTGATCCCTTGATAATTCTGTAGTGTCCTTCTTTGTCTCTTATTATATTCTTTATTTTAAGGTCTGTTTTGTCTGATATAAGGATTGCCACTCCAGCTTTCTTTTGGTTTCCATTCACATGGAATATCTTTTTCCAACCTTTTACTTTCAGTCTGTATGTGTCTCTAGGTCTGAAGTGGATCTCCTATAGGCAGCATATATATGGGTCTTGTTTTTGTATTCATTCAGTCCATCTGTATTTTTTTGTTGGTGCATTTAATCCATTTACATTTAAGGTAATTATTGATACACATGTTCCTGCTGGCATTTTCTTGGTTGTTTTGGATTTGCTTTTGTAGGTCTTTCCTTTCTTTTGTGTCTACTGGCTATGTAAGTCCCTTTAGTATTTGTTGCAAGGCAGGTTTGGTGTTGCTGAATTCTCTTAATTTCTGCTTGTCTGTGAAGCTTTTGATTTCTCCTTCAAATTTGAATGAGATCTTTGCCAGGTATAGTAATCGTGGTTGTAGGTTTTCTCTTTCAGTACGTTACACTTATCCTGCCATTCCCTTCTGGCCTGTAGAATTTCTGCTGAAAGATCCACTGTTAATCTTGTGGGATTTACCATATATGTTACTTGTTGCTTTTCCCTTACTGCTTTTAATATTCTTTCTTTGTGCTTAATCTCTGTTAGCTTGATTAATGTGTGTCTCAATGTGTTTCTTCTTGAGTTTAACCTGTGGGGGACTCTCTGTGCTTCTTAGACTTGATTGACTATTTCCTTTCCCATGTTGGGGAAGTTTTCAACTATAATTTCTTAAACAATGTTCTCAGTGCCTTTCTTTTTTTCTCCTTCCTCTGGGATCCCTATAATTTAAATACTGGTGTGTTTAATATTGCCCCAAAGGTCTCTGAGGCTTCCTCAATTCTTTTCATTCCTTTCCCTTTATTCTTCTCTTCAGCTGTTATTTCCATCATTCTATTCTCCAACTCACCTATCCATTCCTCTGCCTCAGTTATTCTGCTATTTGTTCCTTCTAGAGTATTTTTAAGGCTACCCACTCCAGTATTCTGGCCTGGAAAATTCCCTGGACTGTATGTATAGTCCTTGGGGTCATAAAGAGTCAGACATGACTGACTGACTTTCACTTTCACACTCTCAGAGTATTTTTAGTTTCAGTAATTGTGTTATTCATCTCTGTCTACTTATTGTTTATTTCTTTTATGTCCTTGGTGATTGTATTAGCTGTGTTAAATGCTTCTTGCATTTTTTCCATTCCTATTTTCAAGTTTTCAGAGCATCTTTACTATCATTATTCTGAATTCTCTTTAAAGATTACTTATTTTTCCTCTTTGTTTATTTGGTCTTGTGAGTTTCTACCTTGCTCTTTCATTTGTGTTGTATTTTTCTGTCTTTTCATCATCGTTTTTTTTCTAGCTTGCTCCACTTGAGGTCTCCTTTTCCCAAGCTTTAGGGTTGTATTACTTCTTCCTTTTGATTTTTGCCCTTGGAGGGAAATGTTGGTTGGGTGGTTTGTGTTGATTTCTTGTTGGGGGTGACTTGTGCCTGTGTTCTAGTGGTAAGAGATAAAGTAGATATTACATAAATACTGGGACATACACACACACACTTCCACATATACAGTTATAACCAAAGCGTTCTAAAGAAAAGAGTTCAGGAGACTGACTTGGTGAGCAAGGGAAACCAGAGGTGATATCAACAAATTGAAAGCAGAGTTAGCTAATGCTCAATCTGAAAATTTGAGCATGAGCAGAAGGCCAATTGGGGAATATAGCATAGAGAGCACAACAATTTAACTTACTTTGTGAAAGAAGAAAGAGTGAAGGGAAAGGGGGAGAATAAAAACAGAGAGAGAGAAAAGAAAGAGAAGGGAGGGAAAAGATAAAAGGAAAGGTGGAGAAGAGGATTTAAGAAATAAAGAGAGAGAGAAAAGAAAAAATAGAAAAGCAAAGATGAATAGACGTGTGTGGAAAAGATTTATATATATTCAGGAATAGCTACAGCCAGTAAAGAACAGTAGGAAAAGCAGTTGTATATATACATTATATATATATATGTATATATATATATACATATATATATATATATACATATATATATATATACACACAATACATATACACATACACATTCATGTGTGTATATATATTATATATATAACTATATATGTGTGCATATATTGACAATCTTGGTAATTCTAAATGAATCATCTGGAGTTACCTCAGATAAAGAATAATTTCAGTTAAACTTGGGCTAAAAAAGATTCTTTGTGGTTTTCCTTTGGAAAAGCATTATCATTAATCAGAAAAACATTATTTAATGTAACTGCTGAGAACAAATTAGCATAAAAATGTTTGCTTGTTTTTGTCCCTGTTATAAAATTCTACAAGTCTATGCAGGAATTTTATTGTTTAGTTTTCTTCTAAGGGAAGAAAATAAAAAGTAGAAATTTCAGTCCTAAAGTGATGTTGGCAAGGATTTCATAAGTTTGGGCAACACATGATGGATGGTATTTATGAGCCCAGTTGTAAAAGGCTTACAGAGTGACTCATGAACTGGTAGTTGTTTACTGAAGGGGAAAAAATGGGATTATCTTGTTTAAAATGTTGCCATGTTGCCGAGAGAATACAAATCTCACTCAATTTTGAGTCTGTCTCCTTTCTAGTTTTATTAATAATAAGCAAAGTTTCTTTTGCTCAGGTTATTTACCACATCTAGCTAACTCTTTTAATATAGATTTTATAGGCTTGGCCAAACATTTACTCCAAATGAAAGACAACTGCAATGTTTACATGAATCTATTTTAGCTTATTATTTTTCATATTGTAAGAAAGTGTGTTCATAAACATAAGTTCATTAAATGTACTTATACATCATATTAGTGGAGAAGGAAACAGCAACCCATTCCAGTATTCTTGCCTAGAGAATCCTGTGGACAGAGGATCCTGGTGGGCTGCCGTCTATGGGGTCGCACAGAGTTGGACCTGACTGAAGCGACTTACCATGCATGCGTGCATTGGAGAAGGAAATGGCAACCCACTCCAGTATTCTTGCCTGGAGAATCCCAGGGACAGAGGAGCCTGGTGGGGCTGCCATCTATAGGGTCGCACAGAGTCAGACACGACTGAAGTGACTTAACAGCAGCAGCAGCAGCAGCATACATCATATTTGGATTTGTGGTAAATCAGATGGTTAGTGTTTCTGGCTTCTTTTAATCAGAAAACAAAACTAAAGTGGGGAAAATGAAGAAGCACTCAGTGTCATTTACTCATGGCTTTTGCGTGACAACTGGTAATAAGATATGTGGTGGGGTGGGGAAGGGGTTTTAGCAACTCTTGGTCATTGCAATTTGTAGACTAAACATTACATATGCAATGGTCAATGTGATTCAAATTTTGGCTGTAGCTGATGACTACTGAAGCTCATCTGGTGCTTATGAGATATTTTGAAATACATAATTACTAGTATTGTAATATGGATGCATTTTTTTCCCCATTTTCACATATTATTTTTGACAGTCGAGGCCCTTTCCTGATTTAAACTGATGGATGGGTTATGAGCACTGACGTAGTAAAGGGGCAGGGAATTCTCTGATCCAAAGTCTAATCGTTTGGGGAAAAATGTGTAAATGACGAACAAAGACTACAAGTTTGATGTCCAAGACTGAAAACAAAGTTAAGGTTTTGGAGCCTGGGGCTTTTCCTAGGGCTGAAGAGCACAGGTATTTTATTTAGAAGACAGCTGAACGCAGTCATCTCATCTGATAATCCTCTTCTGCCTGCTCTCGCCCCACTCTGCAGAGATGAGTTACGCTCCACAGAAAAGCTCCTGGAGCCTGCTGTGTGAAAAGCTGTTTTAGTGGAACAAGATTCTCATTCTTTGCCAATAGCAAAGCTGCCAAGATTTTTCATGGTTTCAGAAATCCAAGGAACAGCAAAATTAAGCTATTTGTCGCTATCCAACACTGGTCCATTTCACTCCACAACCTCACTGGAGCTACCTGTTCTGGCTTGCTGTCAGGGGAAAGGATACTGTTGCTAGACTCTTTCCAGCCTAGACTCAGCTTGTTATTATATTCTTTATGGATTTTGTGCTTGCAAGTACGTAAGTATGGTTTCAAAGTCAAATTCAAAACTAAAGGAAAGAGCCAATGTGCTAACTTTACACAAATATGAGATCTTGTATTACTAACATTTGAGCTATTCCTGGCAAACTGTATTTTGTTTTCTAATATGTTACTTCTGCATGGTAGAAAATTGCATTAGGACTCCAGGTATGAGATCTAAGAGTTGGTATGTAATATTTTTGGTCTGAAGACTCTGAACTCTCCCTTGTAAAGTATATTAAGATCAAAGTTAAGAGCCAGATTATTTCTTATCCACACAAGGGAAATCCAGTCTTCTAACTCAGGCAGCAGACTATGCTTAATGGTTGACCAGTCTACAATATTTGCCATATTACTGATTGCCATGGTTGATCTAGATGATCTAACTGAATGGTTAACTTCTTTCTTCCTGAGCACTCACATGGCCACTGATCAAAGAGGTCTGATAGCTTTGACACTAAGGAAACGGACTGAAACCCATTTCATCCCTGATGAAAGTCAAAGTATAATAGTTTTAGCTATGACACACTAGTAGGGTCAGAAGTCTTATCCTGAAATAAAGTTAGAAAGTCAGATTCATATCTTGGTTTCACCTCTTGATTCTTGTTTGCTTCTGGTCTAAGAAGAGAGAATAGTACAAGTTTAGTGTGCTCAGGGATTGAACCCTGCCCAGAGTACCAAATGAAAAAGAAGTTTGACACATTGATGCTTGGAAAAGAGAGTATTTCTCCCTCACTCAATAAGCCCTGGTTCTCAGGCATGGATAGAACAGAAGCATCACTGTTTCCTATTCCTTAACATGGAAATAAGGCATGATGTGAAGGACAATTAACTGAGCTGATATATCTAATCCCTCCGTGTGGTACATGGCTAACATCAAGTACTCAATAAATGGCAGCTGCACCTATTCTGTTTTTGTTTTTAAAATTCATAAAAGACAGAGCAACAACTCATTGTTATGGAATGAGCATGAGGAAAACAGAGACAGCATATGCAATCTCTTTCTCTACCTTTTGGCAATTACTGACTTCAGAATTAAATGAGTTATTTAACAGATTCTACAATTATGAAATTTAAGAGCACCTTATTCATCCATTTGTTTAATGAACATCCATTAGGCACCTACTATGTGTTAGAATAGAACTGGAGATATAAAAGCAATTTAGACACTGTGCCTATGCTCCAGGAACTCACACTCTAAGTGGAATTACTCACTAATTAATGATAAAACAAAGAGCTGCAGTTAAGATGGATATAAAATATGATGCTGACTTAACTCATTGAAGATGTGACATTTGGTGATTAGGGAAAGCTAACTGGAGTTTGTAAGCCAAACATTACATGCAATGATCATGTGGTTAGAATTTTTATCTAGAGCTGGTTAAAAAGATATCTAACTTGTCTGGTATAATAATAAGACAGATTTAGACATACTGGGGACAGATAGGGACCGCAGACCAGTGCAAGGGCCTAATGAGCTGAGCTCAGGAAAAGTTCTGCTCACAAAATCAAGGTGTGTGCTTTGGGGGAACAAGTTCAGTTCAGTTGCTCAGTAGTGTCTGACTCTCTACAACCCCATAGACTGCAGCACAGCAGGCTTCCCTGACCATCACCACCTTCCGGAGATTGCACAAACTCATGTCCATCGAGTCGCTAGTGCCATCCAACCATCTCATCCTCTGTTGTCCACTTCTCCTCCCACCTTCAATCTTTCACAGCATCAAGGTCTTTTCCAATGAGTCAGTTCTTCACACCAGGTGGCCAAAGTATTGGAGCTTCAGCTTCAGCATCAGTCCTTCCAATGAATATTCAGAAGTGATTTCCTTTAGGATGGACTGGTTGGATCTCCTTGTGGTCCAAGGGACTCTCAAGAGTCTTCTCCAACACCACAGTTCAAAAGCATCAATTCTTCAGTGCTCAGCTTTCTTTATGGTCCAACTGTCACATCCATACATGACTACAGGAAAAACCATAGCTTTGACTAGACAGAACTTTGTTGGCAAAGTAATGTCTCTGCTTTTAATATGTTGTCTAGGTTTGTCATAGCTTTTCTTCCAAGGAGAAGGCACCTTTTACTTTCATGGCCGCAGTAACCATCTGCAGTGATTTTGGAGCCCAAGAAAATAAAGTCTGTCACTGTTTCCATTTTTTTTTTCCCCATCTACAAACCCACCCCTTGTAAGACAGAGCTGAAACTCAGGACAAAATTATATCCAAACAGTAGATATTATTTCAAGAACTATCCATACTAGGAATTCCAATCTAATATACAAGATACAGAGACTGTGGACAATGAAATAAATACTAGGTTGTGGTTCTGGGATATCTGCATTTACATCCAGATTCTAGGCAGTGACTGAGAGAAGAGACTATGGTATCTACCTCTGGGAAGGATCTAAAATGGTTAGAATGAGTATCACAGCCCTCTAAGTGGGTTATGTTTTAGCTAAAGCCTTAGAAGGTCTCTAGGATAGATGGACCCATGGGCTGTGGAATGCAGAGTAAGTACTGGGTCAAGATCTGGAATGAATAGAGAATGCTTACACTCAGAAAACATCTTTGTGCAAGGTGATGCTCCTGGTGCAGTCAGGTGGTGGTATGTATTGATCAACTGACTGGTTGGATGATAAGACTTAAGGTGACAATCAGCATGATTTAATCCCATAGGATACTCAAATAGTGGCATTTATCCAAAGTTGCTATTTGAATTTAGAACTCATCTTCAGCTGGTTGGAAGCCCAGTGTAATGGCTGGGATCAATTTGTGCATGTGCCTTATGCATAGTGGAGGATACATGATAGGAAACTTGGAGCATTTGTCAAGTGCCTGAGCATGTAAAGTCAGACACTTCTGGGAGGTAACGTAAGAGTCTCTCTTGGGAAATGACATAGTTAAGAATGTGCTTTTGGATCTGAGTTCTTGGAGGCTTAGGTTAAGGCTATAGTAGGGACTAATAGGCCTTCCTCTGAGCTTGCAAACCAGCAGGTACCACACCTGTTTTCTATTCACAAGTGCTCTACCACTTGCTAGCTTCAGCGCGTGTCATGGCTGCCACAAGACCACTCTGCCTCCCTGTGGTGGGTGGACATCCTCCTGTCCTCAAGGATGTGGAAGATCAGAGTTTGGATGAGATGCTTAGGAGCTGTGGCTCTCACAGGTTCATACTCACCAAAGCTTCATACTCATTCTTGCAACACTCCTGTTGGGCCACTATGATTATTAGTATTAAGTCAAACTACTATTTTAGTGAGCTCACATATGTCAGCCATTAATCAGGGTATTTTAGAAATATGTAGTCTAATTTTTGTAAAAATTCTATGATACATGCAGAATTACTAGCTTTACTTTGTAAATACATACACTGAGGCTCATAGAGGTTAAAAAAATTGCCTCTAGAACATAGCACTAGAAAAGGGTTAAGATTTGGTTCAAATCTATTTCTATTTGATGCCAAACCTACTCTTGCCACAAGTCCCAATGTGTTGTCTGGGCAATTTCTGTCATGCACCACGTTGTCCTTTAATGAATTTAATGGCATCCTTCATTTTCTGAGATATCAGACAAAGGGATGCTTAAAAAGGACATATTAAACAGAAAAGCATGGTAGAAACAAAACACAACTCTGAATGTTACACATCTACAGTACATATGTGAACACCAATTTTATACAGACACTCTGAGATACTGCAGATTTGGTTCCAGACCACTGTAATAAAGTGAATATCACAATGAAGCAAGTCACATGAGTTTTTTGGCTTCCCAGTGCATAGAACAGCTATGTTTACACTACACTATACTCTATTACATTTGCAATAGCATTATGAATTAAAATTGTACATATCTTAATTTAAAAATACTTCCTGCTAATAAAAATGCTAATCATCTGTAAAGTGCAATAAAGTGAAGTTTAATAAACACTATATACTACCTATACACACACTGACAAAAATTATACTTCAAAATCATTGGGCAAGAAACAGTTGAAGTCCTAATCACACTCTTTGACTCTCTGAAAGCAAAGAAAATGCAATTTTTCACAAGAATAGTCTCAGATGTGAGTCTCCAAGGCCAGGAATCCTGCATTTATCCTGTTGCTTAAACGCTGTTGAGAAGATCATTGAATTACTGGGGTGGGAATGCAGCTATGGTCTCTTGAACAACTTACTTTGAGAAGGATTCTAACATACAGAGCAAACTCATTTGTAAAAACTCAGTCTGTCTTTCACTTTTCAAAAGTGCCTATTTTATGTCTAGGAGAATATTTATGACTTCCCTTTTTGAAAATGTTTCCCTTTTGATGAAAAATGTTCGAAGCCAGGACAGAGCGTTCTTACTTGAGATAATTCAGGAAAATAGCTCAGAGGAGGGGAGGTGAGCATTGAAAAGAGGCTTAAAAAAAACTACAGAAAAAGGAAAAGAAAACAAATACGATTTTAGTATCATTTTCTTTGCTTTTGAACATCTCTTTGTTGCTTGGTCAAGGCAGCTTTATGGGTTCTTTACAAGACGTAAGGGAAAAGTCTGAATTAATGTTTCCTTGGGAAAAGCTAGAGCTGAGTGTGGGTGATTTGTGTTATCATTCATGGAGCCAGGGCAGATGGAATACTCCATTACACACAGGCAGCTGTGAGGGATTTAACAGTTTCTTGTGTCAGAGGTGAAAAGCCTCAATTTAAGGGAGACTTTTAGCTTCAAGTTTTGCTACAGGGAATATGTGATGCTTTTGATATGTATATTTTGAAGCATGTAAGGCTCAGAAATAGAAAAGCCCCCATTGGGAACATGTCTTAGATCATAAACAGTCCAGGAGAGCTGGGACCTGCCTTGAATTCCTCTCCACTTTCCCCCCTCACCTACTAAGGCACATCAAATACTCTTATTTGGAAAAGATAGAAAATGTGTGCTCCAAACACAGAGGGTCTGTGCTTCTGATGGGACTTGATCAGACAGATTTCTGAGCGCTTTCTGTCCATTTTGTGAAAGATGACTTCCTGCCCCTCTCTACCCCTTACACTGTTCAAAATGAGTGAGGTTTGTTTTCCAGTTTCCTGAGAGATAGACTATAGCTATTTCTAAGTAGAGATACACACAATACTTTTGGAGTCGTGGTGAATAGGAATTTACTATTTTCCAGGAGACTTGAGTGTATATATGACTGGATTTTGTCCTTGTCCATTTCTTATTCTTGTGAGTGGGAGGCATCACACATTTATGAGTGGTTTAGACCACTTTTTGTACCCAAAGCCACAGAGTTCATGTTTGCTCCTTAAGATCTCCATGGAAAAGGTAATATGGTAGAAAATACTAAGATGACAATAATTTATCAGATCAGAGGTGAATTTCTTTTTTCTTATGAAATGATGTAAACTTGCTTTCTTTGAAGGTGAAGACTCTAGATATATGAAAGGAAATACAATAGATTTCATAAAGCCTGGTGAATGTGTAGTAATCTCCTAAATTCTTCTGAAGAGGGAACAAGGTTACCTTTACCTTTCATCTTCAAGGAGAGAAACCACAATTTATCCAGACCCAAAAATGCCATGGTCAGAAGCTTCACTCTTGGCCAAAAGCCCTTCATAAAACTTCCAGAACAAAAATCAAACATCATAAAAACACTGAGAATAAGTTGAAAAGTACACATTAGAACACAGACCAAGCTTCTAAGCATGGAAACAAGCAATATTCCATAGCTGACTGCTTTTAAAAATCATCAGATTGAATGTTATCATAGCAATTAACTGCTAAATCTACCTTAATCAGATTTTTGAAATGACCAGTACAAAAGAGAACTCTATAATTAGAGGAGATTAAACAATAAAAGATGCTTGCTCCTTGGAAGAAAGGCTATGACCAACCTAGACAGCATATTAAAAAGCAGAGACATTACTTTGCTGACAAAGGTCTGTCTAGTGAAAGCTATGGTTCTTCCAGTAGTCATGTATGGATGTGACATTTGGACTATAAAGAAAGCTGAGCACTGAAGAACTGATGCTTTTGAACTGTGGTGTTGGAGAAGACTCTTGAGAGTTCCTTGGACTGCAAGGAGATCCAACCAGTCCATCTTAAAGGAGATCAGTCCTGAATATTCATTGGAAGGACTGATGCTGAAGCTGAAGCTCCAATACTTTGGCCACCTGATGTGACGAACTGACCCATTGGAAAAGACCCTGATGCTGGGGAAGATTGAGGGCAGGAGAAGGGGATGACAGAGGATGATGATTGGATGGCATCACCAACTCAATGGACATGAGTTTGTGCAAGCTCTGGGAGTTGGTGATGGACAAGGAAGCCTGGCCTGTTGCAGTCTATAGGGTGGCAAAGAGTTAAACACAACAAAGTGACTGAACTGAACTGAAACAATAAAATACTACAGTCACTGTTATCAAACATTACTACAACAGGCAGAGTTTGATCAGAGAAGACCAACAAGACAAATTTCAGTTCAGTTCAGTTCAGTCACTCAATCGTGTCTGACTCTTTGTGACCCTATGGACTGTAGCACGCCAGGTTTCCCTGTCCATCACCAACTCCTGCAGCCTACTCAAACTCATGTCTATTGAGTCGGTGATACCATCCAACCATCTCATCCTCTGTCATCCCCTTCTCTTTCTGCCTTCAATCTTTCATAGCATCAGGGTCTTTTCCAATGGGTCAGTTCTTCACATCAGGTGGTCAAAGTATTGGAGTTTCAGCTTCAGCATCAGTCCTTCCAATGAACACTCAGGATTGATCTCCTTTAGGACTGACTGGTTGGATCTCCTTGCAGTCCAAGGGACTCTCAAGAGTCTTCTCCAACACCACAGTTCAAAAGCATCAATTCTTTGGTGCTCAGTTTTCTTTATAGTCCAATTCTCACACCCATACATTACTACTGGAAAAACCATAGCTTTGACTACATGGACCTTGTTGGCAAAGTAATGTCTCTGCTTTTTAATATGCTGTCTAGGTTGGTCATAAGTTTTCTTCCAAGGAGGAAGTGTCTTTTAATTTCATGGCTGCAGTCACCATCTGCAGTTATTTTGGAGCCCCCAAAATAAAGTTTATCACTGTTTTAGGTTTGTAAAAACTAGAATAGGGGCAACAAACTGATCTAAAATGGCTGCTTCTATGGTACCTGGACCTCCAGAGTCATGAAGTGGTGACCACCTACTGAACTTTTCTTCACTGAGGGTCGCTGACCACTGGAGAGTCATTCTTTGTCTGAGAAACTCAGCCTGAGAAGAAGCCACTCACAGTGAGGGAACACTTTGTGAGAAGGGTTAAGTACTGAGTTTACCCATATATTTATTCTGGGCCAGGTATCTTCCTGAGATAGGGGAGAAAGGAACTGATCATTAATATCTTTGTGTGAGAACCAGCATAAGATCAGCTAAACGCTTCACTTTCTTTCTCCTCAATCTACTGAACTTAATGTTCTGCTGACAAGTACTTTTCTAGCAACTCATGAGTGTCAGGCACAGGAAGAGGTGTTGGGACGTAGATGATGAGCATGAGAGAGGCAGCTCTGATCTTCTGGAACTTATTTGATTTGGAGGAACTCAGGGTTAAGCAAACGATTTCAAATTAATCATTCTATTTTATTCATGTTGAGTGTAATGAAAGAGTACAGAGTATAATGAGTGCTTGACTTGGCCATTAAACTACATGGAGATCTGAAGGTTTTCTTAGGAATTTATGATTCTACTGAGATCTGATAAATGAGTCAAAGCTAGATAAAGAAAAGACTAAGGTTCAGCCCAGCAAATATAAAAGATGTCTGTCACATGAAAAACAAAGGAATTCCTCTTCTCAGAGCCTTTTTCTCTACACAATTCTTTGGCTTTATTTTCTAGGAAATGTTTTCTATTCCCTCTATTCTAGCCATATTGGTCGTCGTCGTGTGTGTGTGTGTGTGTGTGTGTGTGTGTGTGTATGTGTATGTGTGTACTGAGACTTTGTGGGTTTTTTTAGAGCAATTTAAGGTTCACAGCAAAACTGAGGATATAGGAAAGACATTTCCCATATGTCCTCAGTCCTCACATGAGAGTCTTTTCAAATAGGACAGAATCTCATGATTTTAGGGCTGATATACTCAAGGATCCATCATCCAGAAACAGGCCAGATTAAATAATCAGGATATATGGTGTTCCAGCAGCCCAGTGATTCTATTATCTCAGTTCCAAATGTATATGTCTTTCTTTTCTTACCGGTTGAACTAAAAACAGGGCAGGGGCTGCATGAAAGGGCCAGAAAGGTTGTTTTCTGAGCATTAGAGGAAACTCCTCTTCAAGTAGCACATTCTGGCCTCGCACCAGGCAGAATGCCCAGAAGTGTTCTCTCCACTGGAGTGCTCTCGGCTGGCAAATGGGACAGAGGGAGTTTGCTCCTAAATAGGCAAGGGTGAGTGAGAGCAGAAAGCACTTGGGTTCAGAGCTGAGTGACAAAGCACAGAAGATAAAATACAGCTTAGCAGAAAAAGCGACATGGAGTTAGACACAGGAACAAAATGGAGAGAAATCACCTAAACTTTGCTATGAGCAAGGACACATGCGGCTGCGCAGCTTAGGTGCTCAGTGGCGGAGCCCACAGCACTTGAGAGGCTCCATGTTTGACTCCTGGGGGCCTGTCGGCTTGGATCTCTTCCTGCACCCTTGCAAATGCTTACTTCTGGTCACCAGAGGATCTTGTGAAATGGATCAGCACAGCTCTAAGTTCATGCTTTCCTAGAAAGTGAGGCTTGATCCACTCACATGTGAGGGACATCTTGTTATGGGAATGAATTATATCATACTGAAAGTTAGGGTCTGACTAGTGAAAACAAATAGAAACAGAACTAAAATAAATAAGAACAAGAGACTATCCAGGCTTTGCCACTTATTAGCTATACGATAGTGGGTAAATTACTTAGTCTCTGCCTCAGCTTCCCATCTGTAAAATGGGGGCAATGATAGTCTCTCTACATGGAGTTATTACTAGAATTAAATGACTTAATATTCATAAAGCACGTAGAACAGAGAGAGGAGAGAGAGATTAATTCACTACTGAGGGAAAAGTATAAAGTGTAAAAGCTACATTTATTTTTTGAATAAATAAGTTTAATTCTGAATTGTAGCCCAGGGCACTTTCTTGCTGTCACCCTTCAGACTAAGAAGTCAAAAATTCACTTTTTTACTATGTGTTAAATCTCAGGTACAATCAACTGAATAAGATAAAGACAACTCTTTGAGGAAGTTAGTTCTACATGAAAATTAAAAACAAATAATAGATCTTAAATAAAAAGCAATATATTAATAGATTTGAGGCTGATCATACCAGTGACTAAGTTTAGATTGAATGGAATTTACCTAGAGAAGCAAACTCTATAGAACATGTGGAACATATCATGCTTTGTATAAAAATAAACATTTTTAACTGGCTGAGATGTAACGTTGAAAGTGAAAACTAGAATCAGATATCATAACACTGGCTTTCCAAAATTGTTGGGTGGGGCTGTGACCAACCCAACAGAAAAATCCATGGTACCCATAGTTTTCTAATTTTCTTAATTCAAAACCTGTGGGAAATATCTTCCAGATTTACAAACACATGTTCCTCATCAAACCTCTCCTTGTGATAGAAAAACAACATGGGTTTTAAAGTCACCTTGCTGCTGCTGCTGCTGCTAAGTCACCTCAGTCGTGTCCAACTCTGTGTGACACCGTAGATGGCAGCCCTCGAGGCTCCCCCGTCCCTGGGATTCTCCAGGCAAGAACACTGGAGTGGGTTGCCATTTCCTTCTCCAATGAATGAAAGTGAAAAGTGAAAGTGATGACACTCAGTTGTGTCTGACTCTTAGTGACCCCATGGACCACAGTCTACCAGGCTCCTCCGTCCATGGGATTTTCCAGGCAAGAGTACTGGAGTGGTGTGCCATTGCCTTCTCCGAAAGTCACCTTAGGATAAATCAAGTTGGTTAGAAACCTACAATGAGTTTTCATTGTCTGTACATACGGGAGCTGTATCTTGCCATGTGGGAATCCTACTGAATCTGAGCCAACATGCCTACTCTTGTTTCATTAGACAATGAAAAAGAAACGATGGCAACCTGCCTCTTGATTCTGTGTCTTAGTGGCCGGCCACGTGAAGACACACTAAAGAGCCACAGGGAGAACCTATCACAGTCTCTCTCAGGGCGAGTAAGTCTCCCCAGGGTGTCCGGAAGATGACCACAGAGAGGAAAGCATACAAATTCACTCAGCTACTCTGAAGTTAAAAGGCAGACAGGAATCAAGTTTGCTTCAACAGCAAAAGAACCATGTATCATAGAAATGGGACACTGGTGAGGTAACCCCTTCAGGCCAACAGCTAGGGGACATGCTAATTCACAAAATCTCGCTACGTCATCTGTCCAGGGACTGAGTTAGCTGGGGCCACTCTAGGAGAATCATGAGAGGGGCTGGTTGATGCTCCTTTATATTCTGTCCCATAGGACCATCCTACTTCTCCATGCATAGCTCATTTGTTTCAAGAAGGAACAATCAGAAATTGGTCCTTTTAATGTCAGGAAGAAAGAAATAAGAGAAGGAAGGTTGAAGAAGAAAGATCTGGAGAATGGACAGTGGCAGGTAAAGGAATTTAGGAATTGAGTTCCCTATCTTTGTCAGGCATAGTGCTGGATCCTTAATTGACATCATTGTGCTGAATTCTTACAAGGGTCTGGTAGGGTACATGTTTATTGTCTTGTCTTGCTGATGAGGAAGCAGAGGTCTAGATGGGTTAAAAAAAAAAAAAAAACTTGCCTGTGCAAGGGTGAAAACTCAAGTCTGACTAACTGTACAACATCCTTCAACCATACCACCCCCAAAACTAGGGCCTTTAAAACACTTGAGGGCAGCCTTCATTCAGGCTGTTGAATGCGAGAGCTAAAGCAACAAATCTGAGAGCCAATTAGAGCTTATGTCCTGAGGAGAAATCTATTAATAAACATTTTCTCTGCCCTGGCAGCCTGCAGATGAAAATCTATCTTCTTGTGATAGCTAATGAGCTGTCAGGGAGACAGAAAAGCCTAAGAATTTACAGTTTTTGAGAGGAAACTGCTTGGGGAGAAAGAACAGCCCCAGGGGAAAGGTCTGAGACCACTGCATTGCCAGGTCGTTGACCTCAAAGAAAATGTTTAAAATGAATGATCCCACTAGACTGTGTATTTTAAAAGAAAAGCAATGGGTAGGACTACTTTCATTTAGAAAAATGAATTTTCTGTTTTAAAATCAGATCCTGCCCACCTCTAACCTCTGGTATTCCCACACCCAGAAATCTCATAAGTCCTTTCCTGATAAACTCTGTCTGCCACGGAATGGGTGGCAAGTTCTCTCCCCTCCTGGGCCAAAAGTCCCTTCAGAACGTCACCTCCACTTGTAGCTCAATGTCACTGTTTCAACGCTTTCTTTTATAACTGAAGGACTCAAGTCATGGACACAACCCTTAATAATATACATAAAAAGATTATACCTATAAGATGAAAATATATATCATTCTTTAATTTCCAACCACATGACCCAGTTTGTATAACTAATCCTGGAGTAGACTGTGTGTCAGGAAGTAAGGGGGAGGCTCCTAGTGTCAACTTGTCAGCACAGCTCACTGTATCTCTAGAGGGAGCTTTCCCAGGGTCATCACTCCAGAGGGATGAAGGGGTAAGCAAATTGGCTTTTCTGTGCCTGGCATGTCTCAGGCGTTAATAGGGTGTTACAATTTTTAGAAACAATTAGACCTTTCCCTGTTGCAAATAAATTTGAGAGCTCTCCCAGAAGAGCTTTAATGAGAAGGAGAGGTGTTAATCAGATACACCAGCAAAATTTTCATGTTTCAGCTACGGGTTTAGATATAGTAATACTGAGGTCTACACCTTCAGTGTCCACAGTCAAACTCCTGAGTGGGGTACTTCACCTCCTCCCTGACCCTGAAGACTGGGCCCCTTAGGACAGGGATGGGTTTGTTTTCCAGACTTTCCAAGGCTGCTCCCCCCTTACACTCCTGCCACACACCCTTTCCACTGGTGAGCACTCTTGCTCCATCTTCTAAGCCCATCCCTTTGCTAGTTGGATTTCTCAGGGCCCACATTTCTCTCTCTTTTCTTATCACCCTATATCCATTCTTGAGAAAATCCACTCTCGATGCTTTGGGGTCAGTAGCCCCCAGGTCCCCATCTCCAGCCCAGCTCACTCTTCTTCACAGGACAGTGTGGCTAAAAGCAGGTGCCCTGCAGTCAGACTGCCTGGGTTTGAAACCTGGTCCAACTGACGTGCTGGCTGTGTGAATTATACAAGAGATTTAACCTCTCTACGGGCCTCAGTGTTCTCCTCAGCGAAATGGCAACACTAAGAGTGCCTTCCTTGTCTAGTTACTTGAAGACTGTGTGTTACTGTAGGTAAAGCACTTAGGACAGTACTGGGCCCATCGGATGTACTTGAAAATGTTAGTGGGTATTGCTAATACTACTACAACTATTACTGCTACTATTGCACAATTTGAAACACCTATCCAGATGTCCCTCATGTGTCTTAAAGTCAGTATTTATTTAATTCAATTGTATGCCTGGTAGTTCTAGATGCTGTGTCATTCAACCCTCACATCCCTGCAATGTAGTGTACTGGTTATCTACTGCTTCAGAACAAACTATTCCAAACTTACCAACATCAAACAACAACCACTTTATGACACACATTAATACTGACTTGGAAATGGACACAGCAGAGATATAGCAGGGGTAACTGTTTTTCACAATGTCTAGGGGTGAGACAAACAGGAACTGATGTCAACCAAAAACTTCTTCACACACATGTCTGGCACCCGAGCTACAACTTAAAATGCTGGGTTTGGGTAGGACTGTTGACTGGTACAACCTCTGTGTAACTCCTCAGGTGATGAGTGCTTCTCAGTGCATGACACCTGGGTTCTAAGAGGTAGTGTACCTATGAAAGACGTCAGAGAGCAAGTGTTCCAAGAGTAACAGGTAGAAACTGCAAGACCTTTCATGACCTACCCTTAGGAACCACACAGCACTGACTCTGCCACACTCAACAGGTTGAAGGAGTTGCAAACACACTCAGATTCAAGAGTAGGGCATGTAGATCCCATCTTTCCTTAGGAAGAGTATCAAAGAATTTTTGGTCCTTTAAAAAATATTGCCACAGGCAGGTACTATTATCATGGCTTTAATAATGAAGAAACAGAAACTTAGAGAAATAAAGTAACTTGAAAAAGATGACACAGTTAGTTGCTGAGAGAGTCCAGATTTGAACCCTAGATTTTTATGTCAGGTATGGGTTATTTCTTATTTATCCTACAAAATGCATCCCCTCATGTCCTCCTTCTTATCCTCCCCCATCAAACAATAGATTTAGCCTGTGAAAGATGGAACTAGGACTATTTTCAAATATTACTGATGTGATACCAAACTAACTTCCCATTTGCCTTCTCTACCCTATACCTGATATACCTTCCCTGGAATGTTCACTTTCTATCAAGATTGGGAATCATCCCAATGTGGATCAAGACGGCAACAGAGAGGGTTCCTGAACCTTCCTTCTTCCATGGACACCTGAGTGTACAGCTATACAAGCAGCAAGTTCCTTTGAGAGAAATTCAGAAACTACTTGGTGACTCCTACACATTAAGCAAATAAGAGAATACTCACACCGTCAAAACGGGTAGGAACGCTGAGGCACAGTCTCACATAAACCCCATCCCTGGCACAAGCCCATACAGTTGGGACGGAACCCCCAACTTCCAACTTCTCCTTGAAGAGCAAAGAATTTGGACCACACATCTAGCACCCAAACTTTTAAGACTCCCACTGAGGTGTGGGATCCCAAAACATCGAGCTCTGAAAGCCAATAGGGCTTGCATTCACATGTATCACAAACTACAGCAAAGAGGCAGTTCTTTCCCCTGCTACTTTTACTGTGACATAATTGACATATAACACTGTACTGGTTTTAGTGTATACCATGATGACTCAATATATGTATATATTGAGAAATGATTACAGTAAGTTTAGTTAATATCCATCATCTCACAGTTATAATATTTTTCTTGTGAGAATTTTCAAGATTTACTTTCAGCAACTTTTAAATACATGATATAGTATTATTAACTACAGTCACCATTCTGTACATTACATCCCCAGGACTTACTTTATCTTATATGAAGTTTATATCTTTCAACCACCTTTACCCATTTCACCTACCTTCACTCATTTTACCCACCCCCAGCTCTGCTGCTGCTGCTGCTAAGTCACTTCAGTTGTGTCCAAGCTCTAGCAACCTCCAATCTATTCTCTGTGTCTATGAGCTTGGTTTTCTTGGATTCCACATATAAGTGAGATTGTATGATATTTGTCTTTCTGTGTCTGATATTTCACTTAGCATAATACCTTTAAGGTCCATCTATGTTACTGCAAATGGCAGAATTTTCTTATTTTATCATATGTATTATAAATACATATATATATCTTTAATAGTATATCATATATACATATAAACATATATATCTTTTATAGCAAATCATATATATATACACATATATAAATATATATATATGTATATATATCTCACATCTTTATTCATCTATCATGGGCATGTAGGTTGCTTCCATGTCTTGGCTATTATAAATAATGCTGCAGTGAAAATAGAGGTATAGATATCTTTTCAAGATAGTGCTTGTGTTTCCTTCAAATACGTCCCCAAAAGAGTGAAACTGCTGGATCATATGGTAGTCCTATTTTGAATTTCCTGATGAACTGTTTTCCATAGTGGCTGCATCAATTTACATTCCCATCAACAGTGTACAAGAGTTCTCTTTTGTCTGAATCCTTGCCAACACTTACCTCTTATCGTTTTGATAACAGACATCCCTAACAGACTTGAGGTGGTAACTCATGAGGTTTCATTTGCATTTCTCTGACGTGAAGCATCTTTTCATGTACTTCTTAATTACATGCATGCCTTCTTTGGAAACATATCTACTCAGTTCCTCTACCCAGCTTTTATTTTTTAAAAAAAAAAAACTTAAAAAAATTTTGTGTCTGTGTGTTACTGAGTTGTATAAGTCCTTTTTATATTTTGGATATTCATCCCTTATATACAATTTGCATCAAAGGAGCAGTTCTTAATGGGTGTGCAAACACTCATTGTGGCTATCCTCCCTGGGCTCAGTGCAGAGGGACCAGGCAAAAATACCCACTCCCAGTCTTTCTTTTCCAAAAAGGAGTCTGACTGATTATGTTACAAGATGCTGCTTGAATGTCCAGTTTCTAACTAGCTTGCATTTAGGTGCTCATTGTGATCTTCTCTAGAATCCAAAAGAACCAGTGGCCACTTTACCTACCTTCTATCCCTAACTCATTCAAGCATTAAAATCAAGTCATTAGTATCTACTTGGAATCAGACTGTGCCCACATCTAGTGCCCAAACTCTTACGGCTGCCACCTGAGATATGGGCCCCTAAATCACCCAGCTGTATAGCCAGGAGGGTTTATTTTTGTGAATCTCACAAGATCATAGCAAACAAAGAAGTAGCTTTTAAACAGGCATGGAAGCAACTCCCACCCTAACCCTAACCTGTGTAAAGTACAGAGGGAACAGGCAAAACATTCATATCCCAGCGTCTCCCTGCAAGGGGTTTAAATTACACTTTCCCAGCTGCTTCTAAGGGTTTAGCTTCTAACCAGCCTGCATCTAGGTGCTGACTGTGATCTTCACTTTTGGAACACTGATGAATCTGGGCACAGCCTCAACTACTGAGAACCAGTAAGAAAAAGATGGTGGAATATAAAGGTTTGAGGGGCAATCAGAAGCTGAGGCTGGGTTTTTGACAAGGATCACCTATTACATAAGATGAGTTTGTCTTAAAGAGGTGATTGTTTTATCTAATGAATAAAAACTGAGGCAGAGAGTAAAGGAAAATGGAGCTAAGTCATTTATCCAATAGAGAGTTCAAAATAACACTCACAAAGATGCTTAGCAAGGTCAGAAGAGCAATGAATGAACAAAGTAAGAATTTCAACAGAGAGAAACTATTTTTAAAATATTTTTTAAAGTATTAAACAAAAATCATAGAGCTAAAGAGTACAACAATTGAGCTGAAAAATTCAATAGAGAGGTTCAAGAACAGACTAGATCAAGCAACAGAAAGGATCAGTAAACTCAAAGACAGGACTGTGGAATTCAACCAATTAGAGGAATAAAAAGAAAAAAGAATGAAGATATCTTTTGGGACTCGTGGGAGACCATCAAACAGAAAAATGTACACATTATATAGATCTTAAAAGGAGAAGACAGAAAGAAAGCTTATTCATAGAAATAATGACTGAAACTTCCCTAAGCTAAGGCAAGAAACAGAAACCAGATCCAGGAAGTACCTAAAAAGATGACTCCTAAAGAGACCCACACTGAGATGCACTATAATTAAAGTGCCAAGGGTTGAAGACAAAGAAAGTCTTAAAAGCAGCAAGAGCAAAGCTGGTGATGTACAAGGAAACCCCCATTAGACTATCAGCACAGTTTTCAGTAGAAACTTTGCAGGCCAAAAGGGAGTAAGATGATATATTTAAAGTACTGAAAGAAAAAAAAAATCTGCCAACCAAGAATACTCTATCTGGAAAAGGTGTCCTTCAAAATTGAAGAAGAAACAGTTTTCCAAAGAAAAGCTGTAGGAATTAATCATCACTAGCTTAGCTTTACCAAAAAAAAAAAAAAAAAAAGTGAAAGGGAGTTCCTTGAGCTGAAATGAAAGAACACTAATAACATAAAAATATTGAGAAACCTGTATGCAGGTCAGGAAGCAACAGTTAGAACTGGACATGGAACAACAGACTGGTTCCAAATAGGAAAAGGAGTACGTCAAGGCTGTATATTGTCACCCTGCTTATTTAACTCATATGCAGAGTACATCATGAGAAACACTGGGCCGGATGAAGCACAAGCTGGAATCAAGATTGCCGGGAGAAATATCAATCACCTCAGATGTGCAGATGACACCACCCTTATGGCAGAAAGTGAAGAACTAAAGAGCCTCTTGATGAAAGTGAAAGAGGAGAGCGAAAAAGCTGGCTTAAAGCTCAACATTCAGAAAACTAAGATCATGGCATCTGGTCCCATCACTTCACAGCAAATAGATGGGGAAACTGTGGAAACAGTGGCTGACTTTATTTTTGGGGGCTCCAAAATCACTGCTGATGGTGATTGCAACCATGAAATTAAAAGACGCTTACTCCTTGGAAGAAAGGTTATGACCAACCTAGACAGATCATTAAAAAGCAGAGACATTACTTTGTCAACAAAGGTCCGTCTAGTCAAGGCTATGATTTTTCCAGTAGTCATGTATGGATGTGAGAGTTGGACTATAAAGAAAGCTGAGTGCAGAAGAATTGATGCTTTTGAACTGTGGTGTTGGAGAAGACTCTTGAGAGTCCCTTGGACTGCAAGGAGATCCAACCAGTCCATCCCAAAGGATATCAGTCCTCGTGTTGAAGGACTGATGTTGAAGCTGAAACTCCAATACTTTGGCCACCCAATGTGAAGAGCTGACTCATTTGAAAAGACCCTGATGCTGGGGAAGATTGAGGGCAGGAGGAGAAGGGAATGACAGAGGATTAGATAGTTGGATGGCATCACTGACTCAATGGACATGAGTTTGGGTAAACTCTGGGCATTGGTGATGCACAGGAAGGCCTGGCGTGCTGCAGTTCATGTGGTCCCAAAGAGTCGGACACGACTGAGTGACTGAACTGAACTGAATAAGAAAATATACAGCACAGTGGTAAAGGTAAATATATATGTTAGGCTACCAAAAACTGTCTTAATAAATATAAGACTGAAATCATATCAAGTATCTCTTCCACCCACAATGATATAAAACTAGAAATCAATTACAAGAAAACTGGAAAATTCCCAAGTATATAAAGATTAAACAACATGCTTCTAAACCATCAATGGGCCAAAGAAGAAATCAAAAGAGAAAAAAATTTTTTGAATATTGAGGAAAATGAATATGGAAACACACCATACCAAAACTTATGGGATGCAGCAAAAGCAGTACTAAGAAAAAAGTTTATAGTGATAAATGCCTACTGACATTAAGGAAACAGAATGATCTCAAATAAGAAACCCAACTGTACAATGTAAGTTATTAGAATACAAACAGAGCTCAAAATTATCAGAAGGAAGGATATAACAATAACCAGAGCAGAAAATAAATAAATACCAGAAAAACAATAGAAAAAATTCAATGAAACTCAGATCTATTTTTTGGAAAGGTAAACAAAATTAACAAAATAATTAAATTAAATTAATAAATTATTACATTAACTGATAAAAGGAACTCACAGAATTCAATAGCAAAAAAGAAAAAACCCAATTAACCCAATTAAAATAAGTCAAAGAATCTGAATAGAGTTTCTCTGAAGAGGAAATACAAAGGTACAGGATAAGGTTATCAATATCACTAATCATTTGTGTGTGTGTGTGTGTGCGTACACACACTCAGTCAAGTCTGACACTTTGCAACCTCATGGACTGTAGCCCACCAGGCTCCTCTGTCCATGGGATTTTCCAGGCAAGAATACTGGGGTGGATTGCCATTTCCTTCTCACCACATTAGAGAAACTCAAATCAAAATCACAATGAGATATCATTTCACACCTTTAGTATGTCTATTATCAAGAAAGACAAGAGATAACCAGTTATCTAACCCCATATAACTGCAGCTTAGGAGCAGAAGAATAATTCAGTTAGGCCCAATCAATTTATATAACCATAGAGATAATAAGATAAATGCTTTAAGCTACTATGTTTGGGGGATAATTTGCTATTCAGTTGTGAATAACAAAAACAATCATCTATATAACTTTTCCTTCATTCTTTTATTATTTGTATTTATCAGTTTCTCAAATAGTCATAGACTCTTGTGGTCAGAATAAATTTAATTCACTTGAAATCTTGAATAATTAATCTCATATTTTTAAAATTTACAGTGGAGGCTCTCTCTAGTTAGTTCCAAACCTGTGTGTGAAAGAATGATTCTATCCACCACTCTTTGGTCCCCAAACACTGGTGGCAGTATAAGCTGCTGCTGTCATTGGTTGCCATGTAACACTTCAGAGCTGAATAAATTACCTCCATTCCCTCTGTGGTAATTGTGAGAGCAACATGAGATTTGAAGGTGGCCAATTTATGTGAACTCTCAGTTGTACATTCATTGTTGACCAAAACATTCCCATAGATGGTCATAGGAAGCATAAATAAGAAGGCTTAGAAAGTTTGAGTTATGGCAAAGGCATAAACATGGTAATAAGGAATGTTATATTGAACAAATACAAAATAAGAAGCCACAACAGCATGAAACTAAAAAAAAAAAATTGACTATACTTTTGAGAAAAAATAATTCTCATAGGAGAAAATTCATCTAAACTTAATTTTCTCTCAAATATTTGCCTTATAACTTTAATTTCACTGCATTTATAATGCACAGTATTTCTCCCAGTTACTAACTTCTATTTACTAATTCATTCAACTAATATTTATCTAGTTACTTACATGAGCTAGACACAGACTATTCTAAATTCCTGGATTAAAGAAATATGAGAATGATATTCCTACCTCAACCAATCCATAGCTTAATGTAGTAGACAGAGAAGTAGACAATAAAATAAAATTTAAAATCCACTTTAAGTACTATACCAAGATAAAATAAAATAAAAGATGTTTTATAAGAAAGGCTGCCTAAGAGGTTAAGAGAGGGATTTCCTGGAATAAAATGATTGAGATTACAGCTGAGTCTTGAAGGATTAGACTTCCCTGGTAGCTCAGTTGGTAAAGAATCTTCCTGCAATGCAAGAGACCTGGGTTCGATTCCTGGGTCCAGAAGATCCCCTGGAGAAGGAGATAGCAACCCACTCCAGTATTCTTGCCTAGAGAATTCCATGGACAGAGGAGTCCATGGGATCACAAGAGTCAGACATGACTTAGAGACTAAACCACCTCTTCCCTGTCTTGGTCTTTGGTCTAGTCTCCTGGCCAGGGTCCATCAGGCAGGACAAATGTCTACTGAGCATGTTTGCAGGACTTTGGCCTGGGTCCTTGCTGAGTCAGCACCCTCTCCCTCATAAGGATGAGTCAGCACTCATAATGTGGCCTTCTCCACCCAGTTAGAGCTCATCCAGTGGCTCACGAAGGACGGCGTTGCTCAGATGGCTCAGACCCTGAGAACTGAGTAATCTCACTGTTAAACTTTGCCTTTTGATGTAGAAAATGCTTATTTAGTCAACTTTGCTTTGCATGCATCTCCACCCCACTCAGCCGCCCAACATCTCTTTTATTCGTCAAATCAAGAAATCTTCTCTTCCTCTCAATTTCTGAATTTAGCTACTTAATGTGAACCCTACTGGAACTTTTAATTCTGGTATTCCAATCTTGAGATAAGACTGGTAGCCTGCATTCAGTTGGTTTTTATATTACTGGAATGATCTTTTCTTTCCTCCCCTGTGTAGGTTCTCCTGCCTCCTTTCCTTCATCAGATTCTTAGAGTGTTAATGATCCCTTAGGTCCTACTCCAGCCTGTTCCATGGAAAACTGGATGCATGAGGTCCAGTGGTCATGGATCATGTGGTTACCATCATAAAGCAGGGCAGCAAAGGTCCCTAATTTCACCCCAAATTACTAGGAAGCCTTTTCTTTAAGTCCTACTTTGACTGCTAACCATGCTGAAAGACAGTTTCTTTTAGAGACTAATTTCTCTGGATTATTTATTTTCCAGCAGGATAAGGTTTAAAATCACCAGTTGCCAAATCTTAAACTGATAGCCTGAAGGGCAAATTTAACCAGCAGATAGATTTTATTTGGTATTCACAGTATTTTTAAACATTTTGAATAAGTTACTCACATATATAATAACTTAGACTTCACATTTTTAAAATATCTGAATATCAAGCTTCTTTTTAAAAATTAGTGGATTTAGCCTAATTCAGTGTACATTTCAATTTGGCTCAGTTATTATGGGAGGAAAAGCTACCCTTGAATACAGACTCATGTTTCCATCTCACTTTAGCCCCTACCCAGTGAACTGCACTCAGAGACTGCATGCATTCTCTTTTCCATTTCTGGACTAGTTTAACTCCCTCACTTTACAGGAAAAAACAAAAAAATGAGACCCAGAGAGACCTCAGGATTTTCCTGGGCTTAGAGTTGACGATACAAACAGAGCCGGAACTTGAACATGGGTCTCCTTGCTCCACTCATGGTGCTGCTTTTCTACCTTATTTACATCCATAGCTACATGCTCATTGTGATAAACTGTTTCAGGCTAGTGTCTGAGCAAAGATGGCAGAAGGACTGAATATCAAACTCCAAGCAAAGGGCAGTCATGGATCAAGACTTTAACATTTGGATTTTAAAGAGGTTTGAGTAATTTTGACTTTTTTCCCCTCATTCAATAACGCTTTTCTGTAGCACATTAAAGGAGGTGTCTATGAAGGTCACAGGCAAATGTTTTTCTGGTCATTGTACATCTTTGTTCCATGAGAAGATGTGCAATTCCTTCTCACAATGACTTCTAGTTAACTTGATGGGGAGAGTCCAGTTGAAACATTATGTCAGTGTCACTGATGATTTTATAACAGAGATACGGTAGATTTTCATTTTACCCTTGTGCCTGGTGGGTCCAAGCTAATAAACATTATTGTCACACTCATAATCATAAATGTGAGCTTTGTTCCAATAAAGCATCTAGTCAGTTCTTATGGAGTAGACTCTTTTCTAAGTAATGAGATGGAGCCCTCCTTCACACCAGCCAGGACCAGTAAGTAGCAGAATTCTAAAAGATAAGCTTCCCCTCTTATCTCAATATATAGACGTATTGTTATCAGTTATACTTGTTCCCCAGGAAGCTGATTAACAGAAAATAGCTCCTCTATATTTTTAATGAATGAGAGGCCCATTCCAACATAAGCATGAAAACTTCAGATTGACTAGAGCCTTTTTTTTTTTCTTAAATAACCTTTTCTTCTCCCCAGAGAGATGTCCGGGACTCACAATGAGGTGCTTTGTGAGCTTCCAGCCAAGGTTGATTTAGCACCTCCGTCACAGAGAGCATGTGCAGACTGTGACAGGCTTTCAAGGAAGCCACTTCCCACATGTGCTCCTTTGGTTCCCTCATTGGTGCTCGGGAACAGGAGGCTGGCTCCTCCCGTTGAGCTGGGTGCTATGACAGATTAGACTTTTATGCAAGAAAATCAGTCCTGCGCAGTTGATGTACTGCTTTAAACTTAAAGACCCCTTGGGACCTGAAACTGTAAGGTAAGCAGGGCTCAGCCACAATTCTTGAACTTTCAAACCATGAATGTAATTTGAGAACGTTTCTTAAAACTCTTTTTTGTTTAATGTGAAACTTTAACATGCTGCCTTCTCCTGCTGTCTTTAAGAATAACAGCTCACTGTCAAACATGCACATACAGCTGATTTTAAAAGACAAAAAAAAACCAAAAAACCACCACACAAACCCATTGCTTTAAAAAAAATTCTTCCAAAATGAAATAGTCACATTGCTATGTTATACTTTTAAACTTGTGTGAATGTTCCCAGGATAGACCAGGCTTTTTCTCTGTTCTCAGTGTAATCAGTATCCTTTAAAATGTGATCAAATTATCTTTGCCACTTGAAAATGGGTCTGTATGCAAGACTAGTGCTGTAGAGAGAAAATCCCAATGGAATTGTAACCAAATGTCAGTCCAGGTCTGAGGGTCTGTATCTTAAGTGTCGCTGGGTGCCTGTTTAATTTAAGCATGGGAGGGGAATTAGTGAAACCCTGCTGTTACAGTGGTGTTGGCACTGCTCTGCAAGATGTGGAAACTGCTAGGATCAGGTGTTGCTGTGTGCAGGCCAGTTCCTTGTGATTGTGGCAAATGAAGTTGGGAGGCTAGAAGTTACTCTAATGCAGACTAAAAGGCAGAGGCTTGTCAGACAAAAGATGCTGCAGAACAAGTTTGACAGTATGCATGTAAAGCAGTTACTTGTCTGATGCTGTTAACAAAAATCCCAGTCTTTCTGTAGAAATTTATAGGTGCTTTTAATGATTTCATTCAAGTTTGGACTCCAAGGGTGGAATACTGGATACTTTCAGGTATCCAAATGATCTAAGAGACCATCACTGTAAAATCTCTCTCTGTTGGAGGGGACGATAAGATGCTGAATCTTCTGTCTGTGCTCTGTAGGCCGTAAAGGAGAAGACCTACACCTATATTCATGCTCCTTCTTTTCTCTTAAACCTGTGCCTCTTCTCTCCTACTTTGCCTTTGGCACTTCCATGAGGACTAACTGTCAGTATCTTAAACTTTCCCTGAGATTTCCAGGCCTCTTTTTGTGCCTTTTTCATGGACAGCACCAACCTGCATCCACACAGATCAATTAGATTCTTGCTCATTATTGTCTTTCTCCCCATGACTTGTGGTCTATGTTGTTATACTGCCTCCAGGGCACATTCTTGTGATACAAGTCGCTTTCAGTTTTCAGGCTGAGAAGGTGAACCCCAGAGGGGCGAGTGCACCCTGCCTAAAGTATGAATTGGCAGTACAGGTGGGACCTGACCTGGACGCCATCTGCCTTCCTCCAGGCTTTCTCCCTTCCAGGATTGAGCTGCCTAACCTGGCCCCAGGTATTTCCATGAGCCTACCCTTTGAACCACATTACTGATAAGCTGCACATGGTTTAAGCAAAGTACTTACTCATTCTTATGGATTAGAATGTCTAAGCTACCTTTGGCCTGAAGAGAAGAAAATTCCCTCACCAGGCACACAATAAAGAATGTGGGAGAACAGAGAGTGGCTCTCTGAGAATTTTTCTCCTTTTCTCGCTGCCCTGTTTCTTGCTAGTCTCGGCACAATTTTTTTTTTATTTTTTAAATGACTCAAGGGAAAAGGTGAGGTTCCTAAGGAAAGGAGGCTGGGGCTGTTTACTTTGTTCAGCTAGGACACCCAGGATGCAAGGCTCACAAGGAGAAGCAGTGGGCCTGGATTAGCATTCCAGCCCACCTCTGCCTTGTGGAAAGAGTTATTTTTAACCTGACAATATTTCTGCACATCTGCAATCCAAATACCCTGTACGTGAGAATAAATATTTAGGCAATGTGTTAGCTTTGTTAACCAGACACTACATCACAGCCATTCTTAGGAATTCCTTTTCTTATTTTAGTAAAATTAAAAGCAGAAGGGAAAAAAAAAAGAGTTGCAGGAGGAATAAAGGTGAAATATATTGCCTATGTCAGTTCAGGAAAAACTGCCTAATAAGGGATCATAATTTTTTTTTCAAGATTTCTCTCTTTATCTAAGGATGACATCTCCTCTATTGATTCACTGAAGTTCTTGTGTTTTTATCTTTGAAAATCTTGAGTCTTTTCCTCATAGCTGTATTCAGACTCTGATTTCTCAGCATCGCAATGTTTGAGGGAATTTCCCAAAAGGTAGACAAAAGCACTAGAATTATAAGACTAAGAATTCTCTGTCACTGTTAAAAACCAAACCCTGTTGAAATCACCACCATTACAGAACTCATATTTAAAGAATCTCATTTGCCTCTAGAGCTAATAGTTTCCTTTTGTTATTTTTTTCACTTTTTATTGAATGAATGGAAGGCTGAGGAATAGCTGAATTTATCTTCTACAATTTCACATCCCATGTGAAGCACATTCCTTCAATCATTCTACCAGTTTTTACTGAGATTACCCGGCATGCAAATCTAGGTAAACAAAAACCCTGAGAGACATGGTTAGACCATTTATTTTTTAAAAGCTCTAGGAAAATGAGGACTATGACTTAGAAGTTAGTAACCTGACTGTATCCTTTCACAGACAAGATGGAAGATAATTTAAATATTTTATCTATGTAATTTGGTGTGTTAGGCAAAATAACAGAAAGTGCAACCTATCACCTAGGTAGCTGGTAGCAGCACGACAGGGCTCAGGGAGACATGGCTGGCAATTTCCAGGAGCTTCTGGTGACTCCTACACACCTGCCCTCTCAGACAGCCCTAAATGTAGACCAGGAGGTAAGAACAGGGTCAAGCAGCAATCATGGCCCTGGAACCACACTGGTTTTTAAAATCACAGTAGTAACAGTAAGATGGGTCAACGGAAAAATAGCATCGGGATACCTATAGGGTGGGAGAATATTAAATATACGTCATATGCTTGATGTGATTCTGTAGAAATGCCAGATGGTGGAGAAGTTGAGCAATTTCCTTGAGAAAATACTTGGAATAAAGTGCCTGGGCATCATCCTAGCCACGTTAGCCGGCACTTATTTTAAGTAGGAGGCTACTCCCCATTGCCGTCTTTAGACAGTTTCAAGAGGAACTTAGACATATTGCTTAATTTTCGCAAACTGGCAAGATTCAAAAATGGTTTGTTAAAGGAGTGGTTTGTGGAACAACTGAAAGAGATACTAGTGGATCCCTAGAATCAGAATGGATTTACTAAAAAAAAAAAAAAAAAAAAATCAACTTGATGGTCACATTTCTTTTCTCAAATGTATTATTAGCTTGGTAGACAGCATGTAAAAGCATATAGCCAAAGGCAATTTGGTCTAAAGCAAATTGGTCAACACAATAAATTAATTGAAAATGAAGATCTTCCATCATTATATGTTCCATTATGGGTGATAAAACATAGGACAGCTTTATAAAGCTGTAAGTATCTGTAAACATTATTTTACACTTTTCAGAACTTTTTATTTATATCACTATGTATATCCTTTATCTTCAATTACTTTGTCTTTATTGTAAAAAGTTTGAACAATTAAGGAATTGCTCAAGAAAAGCTAAGTATCAAGCAAAAGGAGCTAATTATTTGAAGCTAATAAAGTAATTAAACAATAGACTATCACTGTGATTTATGTATTATTTTAGACTTTTTAAGCAAACACATGCTCATTAGGGGAAAATTATAGATACAAACCAGAAAAAACTGTTTAACATAATGACATTCAAATAGGGCTAACCAATGATTTCACATTAAAGTATGATAGCCTTTAACATGTGTTTCCAATGGCTAACACATGATATTTTACTTACCATATGGCATTTGAAATCTAGTATATTTTTTAAAAATAATCCATCAGTTGATAGACATTTACATTCTTCTAATTAATTGCTGAATAGTCAGACTGTTTCATTCTACATTATAAGTAAGGCTTAATAGGAATAACTAACTGGAAATGAGCTAGAAATTTAAGAAATTAAACTATTGAGAAAAGGCAAAATATGAACAAAAATATATAAGGTGCAAAATGGGTCACAATTCTGTCCAGAGTATACAAAAAATGACCAACTTTGAAAAAACGCCGATTGGCATTATTCTGTTTTAACTAGATTATTGTTTTGACAAAACTGTCTTATTGATGAAATTGTTTTTTGTCAAATTGCTTTTAGCTAAATTAAATCTGGCCAAATTAGTGGGAAGCATTGTTCAAGGAAATGCAATAGATGAAATACTACTTACCACATGAACTTCAATGGGGCATTGTGTAATTCTTTCATGATGTTATTGGAGACAAGATTAAGAAATATGAGCTGAGCTAATGCAATCAGGAAGATTAATAACTGGTTGAATGAACATACTTAGAGATACTTCTTAGCAACAGGGGATAGGGGGAGCTGACTGGTATTGGCTTATAAAAAAAAAAAAACTGTTACTGGTCTTATCCTAATATTTTCATCAATGTTTTAGATAAATGTATGTTTAACAAATTTCTTAATATATTATTGCTTTGACACCATCAAAATCCAAACAGATCTTAACATGTTGGAATAATGATCTGAATCTTCCTAGATCTTTACAGCAATGATAAATATAAGATTATTTACTTGGTTTTTAAGTGTAAATGTACAAATACCAGTTGGAAGAACTTGTAGTTGTGAAATAAAACTTTGCAATTTTGGTTGATAGTAATAAATTCTATACAGTGTAGACGAGGCAATGTGGCCTTTGGTGACATTGTTAGAAACATAATGGAGGAGTATGCATGGGACATGCTAGCTATATGCAGAGACTTGTGCTACCTATAGCGAAAGCCTTTAGTTACAGCCCAATCCGTGTGACTTCTGTTGCTTGTGAGTATACATTCCATCCTTGAACTACCCTTGAATCCTATAGTCCAAATTATTGGTCAATTAATATGATGACTTTAAGACTTCCTATTCCAAAAGATCTTTTCATTTCAATGTTACTAAGTCATCTGTGGGTGAATATAGAGAGGAGGGTAGTAGTTAGCCCAGAAGGGCAGGGGAAATCTCTAAGTCTCTAGAAGATTAAGAATAATGGTTAAATTTTGTAACAAAGTATAGTTGGACAGTCAGGACCCTGTAGGACAGGGTCAGGTAAGAAAACAGTCTTCACATTGTGTTAGCAACCAGGGGAAAGATTTCAGATGCAGTCGAACAAGCTGTGGAAGCCTCAAAGGACAAGGACCATCTGAGATCCAGGAGACAGTGTGGAACACACCAGCTGAGCCAAGGCATGAGGGGCTGGAAAATGCATGAATTCACTCTGAAATGAAAGACTCAGGAGAGAGGGGAAAGCACTGATGAGCTGACCTCTTTTCCCTGTGCCACTGCTAGGATTGTGTTTACATGGTAGAGACTTCTGCATTCCTTTCCATTTGTTTCTACAAGGGTTGCTTTCCTGTGTCTGTGCTCCTGTTTACCCATCTGCATCTGTTGACTATTGGCTTGAGGCTGAGTCTTTATTCCAGGTCTGCGAGTGATTCTCAGAAACCTATGATTTCCATTGCTCTTAATCTTGAGTCACTGGAAAGAAGTCAGTACATAGTGTGACTTACAGCACAGCCTAAGATTTAGAGCTAGACCCTGCAACATGCCAGCTTTGGGAAAGGCATGTAAGGGTTATCAGTATGTTTCCTCATGGGTAAAAATAGAGATCATAATAGTATTAACCTGATAGGGCTGTCAGGAGAATGAAATAAAGTCACGCCTGGTAAACCACCTAGCATGGCGACTAGAACATTCAATAAAGTTTTTAATTCCTATTGTTTTTGCTTTTAATTAGCCTCCATTCCAACCCTGTATATACCCTGGGAAAGAGAATTTACTTCTAGTAACCGAAACTGGTCCAAAAATATACCCTAAACACTGTGTAAACTGAATAGATAATGTATCCCATATACATGATTTACCACTTCTCAAATACATGTAGGTTCTTTTGTGGTTAATAAGAACTAAAAACTGTATAATAAATGTTATGTAGCACTGTGTGAAATTCTTCAACAATATGAGCAAACATTATATAGTACTTAGCTTAGTACAGATACCCCAAACACTTTAAATATATTATTACCTGATTTACTCTTCAGAGCCCCCTATGATGTAGAAACTTGAATTATTCCTAGTTTTCACATGCTGACACTGAGGTAGAGCAGTGCAGAGATGGAACTGACATTCAAAACCAAGCAACTGGATACAAGGTGTCTCAGCTTGTAACCACTGTGTTCAATTAACATTGCCAAGGAGTCTTCTCTCTAGCTTGTGTGTAATTCCTAGACTAAAATGGCATCTAAGATTCTGTCCATAATGCTACCCATAAATGCTATGATTCTGTATAGTGAGTCCTGAACCATATATCTGTAACATTTAAACAGCATGCATTCAGAGAATCGTTGGCCATTTCTTCTGAGATCCATGGAGGTGGTGTATAAATTTTCTGCTGTTTAGAGATTAAGAAGCTGTGGCATGCCAGTCCCAAAAATTCTGCCAAAAGGCCTGGGGTCAAAGGGATGTGTAGACCTTACTAAAAGGCCAAGTCTCATTTTAGCAGCAAGCTTCTCTTCCTTCAGGGGCAAGTCGGGTTATTTTATGTCTTGGTTTATCCCAGACCCCTGTGGGCAGGGGCAGAGTATACTGACACATTGAGCCCAATGGCCTGCACTGAATCAGCCAAGTGACATTGACTTATGACCAGCCCCCTTGGGACCTTCATGAAGCATAAGTTATGACACATATGAGAACCCTGGAGAGAGTCAAAGCTTGGCATTCATTTTATTTTTAGCTTAATGGTTCCCTCTTCTCTCATTTCAGATCAGTCCATTCTCAATGGCTGCTTCTGAAAGCCAGCCAGACTCTAGTTCAACAACATTACTTAGCCTCATTATTGGGAGAAACATGGGAAAGCCAAAATATACAAGCACTTTCCCTTGCAAGAGAAAAAATATCCTAGGTAGTGATTACTCCATATTCTGAAATGATCCTATTAGGCATTGTCTTTCCATCAAAATTAAACAGTACAAAGGAACTGGGTGAAGGGAGCTGGTGGAAAAAGCATCGTTTCACTTGAGCTGCTGGTCAAAAGGAATAATTTGAATGTTCTTATTACTTATTTAGAGGTACAAAAGTAACCATTACTTCTAGACCATGATAAGATTAAGTAGTATCCATGGATTATTTTCTTATTTTTTGTCCTTAACTTGATATCCTGCTCCATGTTTTATAGCAGTAGATTAAGAGTTCTTAATGTTTTTTTTTCCCCTATCTTTTGTGGGGGTGGGCATGGGGAATCATATATACCTTGAGAATCTGAAAAATGCCACAGGGGTGCTTTCTTGAAGATTTTCATAAACTGCATAAGATGTGAAAGGGTTCAGGTGTTCTCCTATTCTGATTTTCATATACAATGAGTCACAGGTTAAAACATGATCAAGAATTACCTTGAATAAGGAGCAGTGACTTGCCTTTAAGGAACCTGAGTTGTGTTGTTGGATGCTTCACTGGGTGGCCTAGTAACAGGGACTCCCATCTCCTCTGGCCTCCTGTTCTCTCATCATTGTGACATTTACAACATAGTTTATAAACAGTTTCTCCCACACTGTCTCACTGTATCCTTTTGGTCCAGAGGAGTAAGGCTTTTAAATTTGATAACTGAAATTCAAAGCAAGCAACTTATTTCCTCCAGGTGAGAAAGAGTATTAGTAAGTCCATCACATGCAGCAAGCTGTGAATGCCTCAAACTTTTAACTGAATTTCAAAGTCATTGTAGCTCTGTGCTTCCTCAGAGAAGAAAACCTCAGAAGAAATGTACTATTTATGTTGAACCCCAAATGTTGATTTGTTCTTTCTCACTATGATACCAAAGACTCAATGACTGTGAAAACTAATTGAATGCATATGTGACTGAATCCTTATTTAATGTGTGTGATGAGTGACAATGAACCACAGGAATATGTAGAATCAAGAAAACCTGCATGGGTAGTTTCTTGTGGTGAAAAAGGTACCAAGTAGAATAGAATGTGATGCTGAAAAATTAGTGCCTCTTCAGCACTCCTACATTTTCCCTCCCAGGTCCTGAGTTCTAATTGGAAAGGACGTGTAATCGCTAGGGTCAAATAAATGTCTGTTTCATCTCTGGAGCAGTGAGGACAGAACAGAAACTAGTCCCCACTGGTGTCTGTACAGCCTAATTCTCATTCCCCTCTCCTGCAGAGGCTGCACTTGGACACGTCCCTTCCTGTTACAGGTTGCCAGGCCCTCTTCAGAGCGGTGAGGTCAGACTTTATCACTGCTCAGACTGGAGGAGGAACAGGTGCTGCAGCGTCAGGTTTAGGCAAGTAAAACAGACACTGGTCTCCTCATTCAAGGGAGTTTGGCAACCGTGAGCCTCTCATTTCCCTGTTAAGAGAAGCTTTAAACTGGATCAGATCTGAGAGAGCCCATCTGCCTCCCCACCGCCTGCTCTCCTTCCTCCCTCTTCCTTCTCTCTTTCTCCTTCTGAAAATTATAGGCAGGGAAATATATGTGTAGATAGTTAAGGATCTTTGGACTTCTAGTCTACAGTGTGACAGACTATGTCTTCTGAACACCAGGACACAGAATTTCATCACCTTGTGATAGACACATTTCATTTTACAGATTCAGGAAATGGGAGTTCAACGGGTTAACAGATGGTCCAAAGTTACAGAGTTAGTTTGAGGGACAGAAGTGATTCCTAGTGATGCTTTCTCCCAAATCATCAAATTGTCTGCCAGATAATACTACTGTGAAGAGTGACTGAGCTGAGGATAGATGCAGGAGAGCAGAAACAAATAAAGACCATCCAAATGAGAACAAACGGAGGTGATTTATTTAGAGTTTACTGTAACAAGGGAGTCAGGCACCATCACATGTACTTCAGGGACTCGAAGGTAGAGGAACATGACACCTATTATAGTGGAAAAAGGGAAGGTGAGAAAAGGTGTGATCTTTCTGGACACTGCTGGCAAAAGCAGGAGGAGGGCTAGCTAGAAGTGCAGCATCCTATATAATTGGTTAGGAGAGCATTTCTTTCTTTCTTTTTTTTTTTTTTTTTCTTTTTTGGCTAATTAACTCTTGAGTTGGAAGCAGGGATTAAAATAGAACAGGGAATCTGACCATCTCTTGCCAAGTCCTGACTCTGATGAGCTGACTGCCCAGAGGCTGGCCTCAGAGCTCGGTTGTTACATTTGGTCTAGCCATTGTCGGCTTGTACATTCAGTCCCTTAGGCAGGATTGATAAGGAATGCAGCCCCTTTCCCACCTCCCAGAGAAGACACATCAGTGATATCTTTGAGTCTTTCTTTCCTTTACCCTCTGTGTTCCATCTATCACAAATTCTCTCCTTGAGAAATCTCTCTGACATTTACTCTTTTCCTCCCACCAAGTTCTTGTTGAGAACATCATCTCGGGAACTGCCAAAACCCTGACATAGCCAGACTCCTTCCTCCACTCCCCTGACCATTAAGTCTATCCAGCAAATTGGCCACTCTTAGGCTGTCCTGTGCTGTGCTTAGTCGCTCAGTTGTGTCCAACTTTTTGCGACCCCATGGACTGTACTGTACCAAGCTCCTCTGTTCATAGGGATTCTCCAGGCGAGGATACTGGAGTGGATTGCCATGCCCTCCTCCAGGGGATCATCCCAATCCAGGGATCAACTCAGGTCTCCCTCATTGCAGGCAGATTCTTTACTGTCTGAGCCACCATTATCCCCAAACCAGGTGCCTCTGTAACACTCAGGCTCAAAGCAAATGAAACACCTAATATGCCTCCATCCTAACCAGTGATGATAAATCTGTAAAGTCTTCAGCCTGACTTTTAAATCCCTTCATGGCCTGGCCTGCATTGCCAACCAAACTTTATATCCCCCGTCCCTTACCACCACTTTCCCAGATAGCCAATGCTACGGGCGGTAACCCACACAAAGAAAGGCCCTAGAATAGGCACCTAGTAAGTTATGAATTTGCCCTGAGTTAAGCCTTGTGGTTTCTTTATGTTGTATGGCCTCAGCCTATACCCTCACACTTGATATTCACCACACAGAAATATGTCATAAGGTCAACCTCAATTCATCTTTTAGATTTTTCTTAGTATTTTATAATTTTGAAAGTATTTTTCATATTTGTCACTTCAAATGATTCTCCTAACAAACTTGGGAGGAGGTTTAATATGATATTATATAGATGAGAAAATACATGCTTCATAAATTATGTGATTTATCCCAAAGTCATACAGATAGTAGACAGGAAGAATAAATAAGTCAACAGTATTTTCACAGTCTCTATTCTTAGAACCATGTTCTGGATATCCATCCACATGACCACCTTTTTTTTTTTCTTTTTCTAACCACTTATTTTACATATTTTTTTCTGACTGCTATAGAATACTTGTGTAATATATAAAAGGTTAAAAATGAAAGAAAAAAATCACTTATAAACACTCTCCTATAGATAACCGATGTTAAAATTTTATATATTTCTCTGTAGTTCTTTTTCTACTATTCCAAAATAACTGATCCCAAACTATATATAATTTGTATTACTCTTTGTAATACAATTATTCTTTGTTAATTAAAATATGACAAAGATATTTCTCCATGTTTTAAAAATTAATAATAAAAAGATTCATGTGAATATTTTATGCATAATAATTCATTTTTGTGTACATAAAAAATAATAAACTATACCCAAGCAACTATACATTTAGTTTGTTTACAACTTTTCTATTTTTTTAAATGCTATCAATTTTCTGTCCATAAAGTATCTTGATCACTTACTGAGACTAGTTCTAAGATTTCTATCATTAAAAGCAATATTGTGTGATACTAGAAAATTATTTTCTAGAAGTATAGTTCTAATTCAAACTACTACCAGCAGTTAATGAGAATAAACACTTCACCTCACTCCCACCAACACTGAATTTAATATTCTCCAAACCTTATGAAGTATATGGAGAAAACAGTGTCTCATTTTAATTTGTATTATTATTGTTTATTGCCATTGAGACCAAAATTTTTTTTTCAGATTTTCATCAGCTTTTTATATTTCCTCTCTGGGAAGATTTTATGTCTCTTTACCCATGTGAGTAATGGGGTTGTGGCTGTTTTCAAATTAATGGGTATGACCTTTAAACATTAATCTTAACCCTTTGTGATCTCTTCTGAGACAACTACAAGGGCTAGAGCACAGCATGCCATTGACTTCCACAGATTTCTATTTCTTTGTTTCCTCAGAAAACAGCTACAAACCTAGGAGTCACATCTGGTAAAGAGGGGGAGGTTTTTCTCAACAAAACTGGATTGGAAAGTCCCCAAGGACAGGCATTTCATCCTCTTTTTTGTACCCTCAATGGAGAACAACAGCCTGATCTTGGACCATGTTAAGGTATTAAAAAAACACTTGACTTCTCGACTTAAGATAAAGTCGGGGGGAGGGGGGGTTGGTGACAAGATTGTAAAGTGAAGGTACTTGGTTTGATTTGCTGGGGACCAGAGAGCAAATTAAGGGTATCCTGTTCCCTTGACCAGCCACAGACTGACTGGAATTCTATGTTTGTTTAAGAAGAGTATTGATGATTTCAAACAGTCTTTGCCATAGTTTCCAGTAGTCTTTAAATCTCAAAATTTTCAAGACAAAGCAAATTTTAATATTTTATATATGCCATAGTGTGTCTATACATAATCAAATTAACACAAGTGTTACTTTGAGCAGTTTTAACTGTTAGAAATATCTTTTTAAACCAATAGAAACTATAAGAAGTTGTACAAATAATAGCACTATTTCAAAAAAACTAAATCTAGCCTAATAATATTGACATAAAGGAACATATGAATTTAGTTTAGACAGACTGCTCCAGAACAAATCAGCTGGACCCTCGCTGGGAAGGGCAGCATCAGGGACACAGCACCACGGGCTCTGCCACGCATATGTACTCAGCCTCCACTCTCCTCCCTCAAAGGTCATCTGAGCACCTCTCAACTTTTCAAAAGCTCTGTTCAAACAGAGCATTGGTATCTCTGGAATTTAACGAAGATTGTTATCCAAGAACAGAATGTGAAACTATATCAGGTATGATTTAAACCCATGAGTAATCAAGATTTAGATATTTTATTTGGGTTATAGACATACTTTCCAGATTCAAGTGCATGGGAAATCTGTATTTTATGAGTGATGGTGCAGTTGAGGGGGAAGAGAGAAGGCTAGGTCTGGATTAGCTAGCCCAGAAAGTCATTTTGCTAAAAAAAATAGCTGTCACTGATATTTCAAAGATAAATTTTTAAAACTGATTTTTTCCCCCAAACTGCGGGCCTACTGACTTCATTTAGCATGTCCAACTAAAAGAAGACTTTTGTTCTGCCCTACAATTGCAACTCAAGGAGGATATTTTTCCTTTTGCATCCCTGCTGGTGAAGGGATTACTGGAGTGAATAATAAAAAGTATGATAAGAAAAAGATTCTCTAGGCTGAGTCAGAAACTGTCCCTGTATTAATAAGTGACTTAATTTTTCAATAATTTGGACTTCTTATTTGCCAAAAGAGGAAAATACTAACTACTCTATCTCCCACAGAGTTTATGAGCTGTAGACACAAAAGTACTTTGAAAAATTAAGAGCACTACATGAACATAATAAGCATATGTACACCTATGTTTATCGGAGAAGGCAATGGCAACCTACTCCGGTACTCTTGCCTGGAAAACCCCATGGATGGAGGAGCCTGGTAGGCTGCAGTCCATGGGGTTGCGAAGAGTCGGACACGACTGAGCAACTTCACTTTCAGTTTTCACTTTCATTCATTGGAGAAGGAAATGGCAACCCACTCCAGTGTTCTTGCCTGGAGAATCCCAGGGACAGGGGAGTCTGGTGGGCTGCCATCTGTGGGGTCGTACAGGGTCGGACACGACTGAAGCGACTTAGCAGCAGCAGCAGCAGCGGCACACCTATGTTTATAGCAGCATGATTCACAATAGCCAATTCTAATGTCCATCAGCTGATAAACGGATAACCAAAATGTGGTATATATGTACAACTAAATACCATTCAGCCTTAAGAAGGAATAAAATTCTGATACATGCTACAGTACAGACCAAACTTAAAGACATTATGCTAAGCAGAATAAACCAATCACAGAAGAACAAACACTGTATGATTTCACTTATATGAAGTACCTAGAATAGACAAATGCATAGAGACAGAAACAAAAGTGATTACCAGGGGTTGGGGGAGAATGGAATGGGGAATTATTGTTTAGAGGGTATAGATTTTCAGCTTGGGATGATGAAATGTTCTGGGTGGTGGTGATGGTTACATAAAAATGTGAATATACTTGACTGTACATTTAAAAATAGTTAATATTTTGTGTTTTATATATTTACCACAATAAATAATATTTACTACTGTATACACTATAAAATAAAAACAATTTATAGAATAAAATAATAACTAGAAATGATAGTAGATTTACTGGTGTAAGTAGTATTGGTAATGAAAATAGCAATAATTTAGGTAGGTTGGAGAAAGTGTTCAGATTGATCAGATTTATGCAAAAGGGTGGGCTCAGCTACTAACACAAAAATATTTTCATATATTTATGTAGGTAAAGTGAGACAAAGTGGCCTTTAGACAATTACATCTAAAAATTTCAAAATAAATTAAGGACTCCAGAGAAAGCTTATATATGTTGTAAGTATCCTATAAGAATAAATTTAAAAATGAGTTAATTTTCCCTAGAACTTACCCCCAAGCAGTTTAGGAAAAAGCTTTGAACATCTGCATATTTTCTACATGTTGAACTTTAAGTCCACAGTTTCAGAGCCTCTGCTGTGTTTTGATACTATCTTGTGCAATATGCTATCACTTATTATTTACCTGTTTCTCTTTCCTGACAATACTCTGAGGTCTGTGAGGGTAGGGATCATGTGTCTTCTTCAACACTTGAATACACAGTACCTAGCACACGGCCTAGTAGGTGTGCAATATGTATTTGTTGAATGAATGAACAGATGTATGGGGGTGGAATCATATATCACTGCAGTGGGTGAACATGTCTTAACATATCTACACTGACATCCTCACTAGAGGGCTGCAGCGTTCAGGTTCTCCAGGGAAAATTCTTGGGACAGAGGAGGGTATGTCTGGGCACACGTGCTCCTCTCAGGTAAGTCCCAGGGGTCTCTGGTCTGAGTGAACCAGGACTTAAAGTCCTGGGCATGATCTGTTCATTGAAAGCCCTCTGGAAATACAGGTTTCCATAAAAATATAAATTATTCTGAGGACTTCCTGGGCTACACATCCATAGTGAGATGCTCCAAGCCATTCAGGAAATCCAGGAGAGATATCAGCTTCCATCCCTAAATTCTCTGGGCTATTAAGTCCCCACGTCTAGATGACTGGCATGGTATAGGAGCACAGACCCAGTTAACCAGACCTGATTGTTTGAGAAAAGTTTATAATCTGATATTCTATGGAAATTTTTCAGTTTTTTTTAAATAAAAAAATTTTTTGGTGAACCAAGAAAAATAAATCTGTAAGTCATCCACGAGTTTACCTGAATGTATTGAAAAGCTTGCCAGGAGTTCAGGTATTTTTTAGGATAGGCTTCCCTTTTTTCCTTCCATTCTTCTTTCCTAACATCATTTTTCCTTCCAAGCCCCCTCTCCCCTTCCTCCCTTTACTCTCTCTCTTCCCTCCTTCCCTTCCCTTTCCTTTCTTCCTTCACACCTTCCTCCCATAACATTTACTGAGCAGCTACTATTTCCAAGGACTGTTTTTAGCACTAAATATAGAGCAGGAAAAAAGCAGGCTATATAAGATCAGAATTCAGATTCTGGTGGGGCAGAAGGGGAGACAAGCAGTGAATAAAAAACTAGAACACGCGGTGACCATTGCTATGGAGAAAAATAAAGCAGGAAAGTGGAAAGGGGTGGGAGAAGGTGCGGCAAATTAAACAGAAGAGTGGGGGAAAACAGTAAATGCAAAGGTAGGATGGGAGTGTGACAGCATGGACTACGAGTGGATGGCATTGTTAACTTTCTTAAATTCTTCTGCATTAAAAATCTCTGCTTCCAGTAAGTTTCCCATTTTCAAGCATCAGCACTTCAAGTCTCTCTAGAAGCCCAGTTCTGTTCAGTTCAGTTCAGTCGCTCAGTTGGGTCTGACTCTTTGGGACCCCATGGACTGCAGCCACTCCAGGCCTCCCGGAGTTTACTCAAACTCATGTCCATTGAGTTGGTGATGCCATCCTCTCTCTGTCGATCTCATCCTCCACCGTCCCCTTCTCCTCCTGCCTTCAATCTTTCCCAGCATCAGGGTCTTTTCCACTGAGTCAGTTCTTCGCATCAGATGGCCAAAGTATTGCAGTTTCAGCTTTAGCATCAGTCCTCCAATGAATATTCAGGACTGATTTCCTTTAGGATGGACTGGTTAGATCTCCTTGCTGTCCATGGGACTCTCAAGAGTCTTCTCCAACACCATACTTCAAAAGCATCAATTCTTCGGCGCTCAGCTTTCTTTATAGTCCACTCTCACATCCATACATGACTATTGGAAAAACCATAGCTTTGACTAGATGGACCTTTGTTGGCAAAGTAATGTCTCTGCTTTTTAAAAAATTTTATTTATTTTTTATTTTTTTAATATAAATTTATTTTAATTGGAGGCTAATTACTTTACAATATTGTATTGGTTTTGCCATACATTGACATGAATCCTCCATGGGTGTACATGTGTTCCCCATCCTGAACCCCTTCTCCCACTTCCCTCCCCATCCCATCCCTCTGGGTCATCACAGTTCACCAGCCCCAAGCATCCTGTATCATGCATTGAACCTGGACTGGTGGTTCATTTCACATATGGTAATATACATGTTTCAATGCCATTCTCCCAAATCATCCCACCCTCGCCCTCTCCCACAAAGTCCAAAAGACTGTTCTATACATCTGTGTCTCTTTTGCTGTCTCGCATACAGGGTTATCGTTACCATCTTTCTAAATTCCATATATATGCATTATTATACTGTATTGGTGTTTTTCTTTCTGGCTTATTTCACTCTGTATAATAGGCTCCAGTTTCATCCACCCATTAGAACTGACTCAAATGTATTTTTTTTAATAAGCTGTCTAGGTTGGTCATAACTTTTCTTCCAAGGAGCAAGCATCTTTTAATTTCATGGCTGCACTCACCATCTGTAGTGATTTTGGAGCCCAAAAAAATAAAGTCTGTCACTGTTTCCACTGATTCCCCATCTATTTGCCATGAAGTGATGGGACCAGATGCCATAATCTTAGTTTTCTGAATGTTGAGTTTTAAGCCAACATTTTCACTCTCCTCTTTCACTTTCATCAAACATTTCCCTCAGGACTTGAAAAGCAGCAGCATTTCCCTCAGGACTTGAAACCTGAGCTGTACATGGCAGCAGTCCCAGGAACCAATTCCTGACCTTCCACTGGCTGTTGCCTACACCACACTCATATGGAAATTTACCAACAATTTACATTGGTTAGTTCACTCATTCATTCATTTGTGAAATATCTACTATGTACCAATCACTATATTTAATGCTAGGAATCAAAGATGAGGAACCACAGTTGATGCTGTTCACAGGCTTGCATCTAATACTGAGAAACAAATGTAAACATAAATAGATGCAATAAAGGATATACAAGAGGATATACATACAAGAGGATCACTTCTACCTGGGATGATCAGACTTGAAATGAGTTGGGAGGGAGAGAAAATAACAATATCTCAATTTGAGAGCATAGTAGTGGTTAATAAAGTCTCTATTTATTACAGATTTATATGTCATTAAATGTTGACTGTAACATATTAGCTTCCTGGGTTGATATATTACAGACAGTCATAGAAAAATATCATTTCTTGCCAATAAACATATTTATTGTCTGAAAGAACTATTCATTGCTGGAGGTCTGATTTCAGCTGCATAATATTTAGGCAGGATTTTAGCTCATGTTATTCAAAATAAAAGTTTATTAAGGTTCATTAGTGTTGTTTATGCCCACTTAACTATAAAGTAACATTTAAATTTGAGTTAAGTTCTCACTAATAATTATATTCTGTATTTGGAAAGGCATTAGGGATTAGGTCTGCTTGTCCAATAAAGTTAACTGTAAGAAAGACAAATTCCTATTATTAACTTGTGTTTCTACCGCATTCAAAACTGTAAAATGTCATGCTGTTATTTTGTGCACCCATTTCTCAGCATTCGTCCAGCAGACCTAGAGACAGGGCAAGCAGACTCTTTCACAAGAGAAAGAAATGAGCTCCTCCAGGAGGTGTGGCCTCTCAAAGGCCACAGGGGCTGGCATTGGAGAAGCAAAGTAAGAAGCCACAGAGTCTGATTCTGGAGGATTATTATTTTGATTAAAGACTCCTTCAGTTTAGTCAGCTACAGAAGATTTGGAGGTATGTAAAAACCAGGCAGAAGTATTTCCAAAACTTTCCATATCTGACTAACCAAGGTAAAATCAGGAATTAATCTAACAGTTTTTGCACCATGGGCAGAATACTTCTTAGATATTTACCTGTTTTAATTTTCACCAAATTGTATTTCAACCCTTTTCTTTATGTTATTCAGGTTTTTTGAGGTCTAGTTCACATACCATAATCTTTACCCTTTTAAGGTGCACAATTCAGTGAGTGTAGTACACTGCCAACACTAAGTCATCACCGCTAATTCCAGAGCATTTCCATCACTCCAGAAAGAAACCTATACCCATCAGCAGGCATTTTCCATTTTCTCCTTCCTTATCTCCTCGCAATCACAAATTTACTTTCAGTATCCACAAAATTACCTAGTCTGGACATTTAATATAAATGGAATCACATGATACACAACTTTTGTGTATGGCTCCTTTCATATAGCATAATGTTTTCAAGTTTCATTTGTGTAATAGTACATATTAGTACTTCATTCCATTGTTATAGTATAATAATTCCATTGTATGGATATATCACTTTTTATTAATTTCATCAGCTAAAGAGCATTTATATTGCTTCCACTTTTTGACCATTATGAACATTCATGTACACATTTTTGCATGAACATATGTTTTCATTTCTCTTGTTTATATACTCAGGAATAGAATTGCTGGGTTACTTGACAACTCTGCCAAACAATAACTAGATAGGTCTTTTAAATGTAGTATATTTGCAATAACTGTGTAAAGGAGCCTGGGCCAAAACTCAAAAACAAAAGACAAAAACTAGAATTTTGCTAATTATATAGACGCTAGATTACCCAGGTTTAGGTAATTTGGTCAAATTAAGTCCAAGTCTCATTCCAATAACAAAATAAAAACTGTTGCTATAAGAACACTAACTATTAACTAACAAACTGTGATTTGGGGCAAGTTGCTTCTTCTCTAGTTTCCTTACCTATACACTGAAGAGACTGTACCAGCTGCTTTCTGAAGTTTATACACCTCTAAGGCGCTCCTTAAAACATAGAGGGGGGAAATGAGGCTCAGGGAAGGAGGAAAATGAAGGAATGAACTTTTATTGTGGATTACGGACTACTACATGGGAAACTGTTTTGTTCAGTTCAGTTCAGTTCAGTCACTCAGTCGTGTCCAACTCTTTGCAACCCCATGAATCGCAGCACGTCAGGCTTCCCTGTGCATCACCAACTCCCGGAGTCCACTCAAACTCACGCCCATCGAGTCGGTGATGCCATCCAGCCATCTCATCCTCTGTCGTCCCCTTCTCCTCCTGCCCCCAACCCCTCCCAGCATCAGGGTCTTTTCCAATGAATCAACCCTTAGCATGAGGTGGCCAAAGTACTGGAGTTTCAGCTTCAACATCAGTCCTTCCAATGAACACCCAGGACTGATCTCCTTTAGGATGGACTGGTTGGATCCCCTTGCAGTCCAAGGGATTCTCAAGAGTCTTCTCCAACACCACAGTTCAAAAGCCATCAATTTTTTGGTGCTCAGCTTTCTTCACAGTCCAACTCTCACATCCATACATGACCACTGGAAAAACCATAGCCTTGACTAGACAGACCTTTGTTGGAAAAGTAATGTCTCTGCTTTTTAATATGCTGTCTAGGTTGGTCATAACTTCCCTTCCAAGGAGTAAGCGTCTTTTAATTTCATGGCTGCAGTCACCATCCGCAGTGATTTTGGAGCCCCCCAAAATAAAGTCTGACATTGTTTCCACTGTTCCCCCATCTATTTACCATGAAGTGATGGGACCAGATGCCATGATCTTAGTTTTCTGAATGTTGAGCTTTAAGCCAACTTTTTCACTCTCCTCTTTCACTTTCATCAAGAGGCTTTTTAGTTCCTCTTCACTCTCTGCCATAAGGGTGGTGTCATCTGCATATCTGAGGTTATTGATATTTCTCCTAGCAATCTTGATTCCAGCTTGTGCTTCTTCCAGCCCAGCATTTCTCATGATGTACTCTGCATATAAGTTAAATAAGTAGTGACAATATACAGCCTTGACGTACTCCTTTTCCTATTTGGAACCAGTTTGTTGTGCCATGTCCACTTCTAACTGTTGCTTCCTGACCTGCATACAGGTTTCTCAATAGGCAGGTCAGGTGGTCTGGTATTCCCATCTCTTGAGGAATTTTCCACAGTTTATTGTGATCCACACAGTCAAAGGCTTTGGCATAGTCAATAAAGCAGAAATAGATGTTTTTACTGTTTTGTTAACATGTCTTAATTAACCCTCCCAGTATTCTGGACTAAATAGTATCCTTCCTATATTACAAATGGGAAATGAAAGCACACAGACGTTAAGTAACTTCTCAGGTCTGCCTAGCTAATAAGTAGCAGAGCTGAGATTTGCTCCCAGAGTTGCTGACTCTACAACTCACCTGAAGCAGGTAAGAGCATGGACTTTGGAGTCTAAAAGACTTGGATTCAAATCCATTCATCAGCTAATGAGCCTGGGAAAATTACTTAACCACTGTGAGACTCAGTTTTTGCATTTGGAAATAAAATTAATATCATCTACCAAATGGTGTGTTGAAAAGATTAACATAAAACTTGGCTGATAAAGTACTCTCTTAGCTCTTTGGACAGAGTAAGCCTTTAATAAATGGCAGATGTCTTCATTTTATTTCCCTAAGGTTGCGCAGCAGATGGAACCAGATCTTAAGTTTTTTACATCGGCAGTCCTCTCACCGTTACCCCATATGAGATAACAATGTTTCTAAAAAATGAATATATTCACTGAGTACCTGGTGAAATAGACAATAAAATGAAAATAATGACGAAAAACATCATCTTATTTTCCACATAAGTCAGAAAAAGATTTTTGATACTATTTTTCAAATGGTAAGGCCTAATTCTATGGGAACAAAATATATGCTAGATCTTTCCCATTTATACCATCTTGAATTTTAAAAAATCACATAATGAGACAGGGATTCAGTAACTTAGATATGTCAGACTTGTTGCTCAAGGTCCTTCAAGACAGTTTCCACCTAATAGGATTGTCATTGTTAGAATTAAAAGACAAACAAAAACAGGATTCGGCTAAGTATTTAAATAATTTGATAAATAAAAACATAGAAAGCCAAACTACAGTGCATGATTCAGGTAATGCACTGGAATAGGAAGAGCAGGGTAGCAAGCAGTGCTATTGAATGACCTCTGTTGACCTAAAGTAGTAGATTCTCCCCCTGGACCATGTGCATAATTGGAATAAGCACACTATGAGAGCTGTTTGTTAACTAAATGTTGAATATATATTTTTCTCCAAACAGAGTAAATCAGGGGAATTACTAGTATAACTGAAATAAATATTTTTTGAGATAATTTTTTTTGAGTCTCATGAAATGTGAATAAAAAGAAAAAAGTACTTTGAATTTCTACATGATTCCCACCTTCTTCTAAAGAGACCAAATCCCTTTGCATTCTTCTAAGGGCAGACACAAGCCAGGCCCTTTTACAACTATGTACATCAGAGGTATAGAGAAACTGTTTCAACATCAATAAAATGCAGATATATTTTAAATTAATTTTTCAGAATAGTGAAAGCCTCTTACTTCAGGTTACATTTTGCTCTGAATTCATTCATTTTATATTTTGAATGTGTTGTATACTTCTTTATATAATTATTAAATTCAAAAGAACAACCTGCTTGTGTATGAAGAACTTTCATATCGTTAAAATTTATCATTAAATTTGTTATTTGCCCAAGAAATTACTTTTAAAAAGTTTTATTTAAAAGTCAACAAATAAAATTGCTGTATTATATGGTACTTTTTACTTTTTTTAAGGACTTACATATAACATTTCAACTCCTGCCCTTGCCCTTTGGCTAGAATTTTGGACTGGTTAGAGTTGATCTATATTTAATTTTTTTTAAACTGAACTTCAGTATGATGTCAATGGTGCAAAATGATAAAAGGCTCTAATTCCTTTTGCTAAGGCAAAATCTTTTTCATGACAAAATAAACTAAGCACTAGCATTTTAATCCCTAGAGACACCCTGCCTGACTTTTCCCATCACCCAGGTCTTCCAGGGCCAATGCAGGTGCCAAGAAGCTCATGGCCAAGATGTGTGGGAGTTTGAAAGATTCTCGGGCAGAAATTTCTGGAGCCCTTGAATGTCTTTATATTGACTCCACAAATGCTTAACATACTCTTTTCACACATGATAGGTGCAGGGGCAGAATATCTTCCTGACAAGGAGGCCACTGATAGAAAGATACAAGAAAAAGAACATGGTATTTATTTCACCATGCTGCATTTTAAGATTTTATATGAGTAGCACAACAATTATTCTTCTCAGTCAAGGAGGAAAAATTAGTTGGATCAAGACTAGCTGCATTCCACTGTAGCTCATCAATGAGAAAAGAACAGGCTGTGGACCAGGAACATACTCAATTTCTGTTTGAAAAGTCAGCACATGTGGTCCTATTCTTACAATTGGCCTTAACTGGTAAACCAATTTTACACTGGCTTTGATAAACTTTTTCTCCATTAAAAAAATTATTATCAGCTCTCTGACAACAGCTGGTGTCAGTTATTGTTCAGATGTGTGCTCTGTGTAATACCCTCCAGCTGGAAAAGTCACAGAATTCCCAATTAGTTGCTACAGTTGGCAGATGGGAAAGAAAAGGGGAAATCCCTCTGTGAGGTCGTGGCTGATATATGCAAATAAGATTCATCCTAGATGATACCCTTACTTAAAAAAGAATGCCCTCCCTCCCCTAGGCATTTCTGTTGGCAACCTTTCCACATATCAAACACCACTCAGAGAGCGAGTACTGCCACCGACTGAAATGCCACTTCCCTCCAGTTCTAGGAGGTGTAGAGCTCCTGCTCTTCACATTGTTTAACAACAAAATGGTTTTTTATGATAATAATCTCCCAACAAGACAACCCTCTTAGACTGAGGTTTCCTCAATTCTACTATTGGTTAGTGATGTTAATGGACCATCCTACTTCCTGCTGCACAGCGTTAAGAGAGTCCCTGCTCACAGGGAGGAAAATGGTATATCCTCGCATCAATGATCAATTTCTTCGTAACAAAACACCCTACAATTTGGCAGCTTGAACATGCTATTTATTTGCTAACAATTCTGTGGGTCAGCAGTTGGGTGGATTCTTGCCCCAAGGTCAGCTGGGTGATTCTTCTGCTGCTTGGTCTTGCCTGAGGTCACCTATATATACAGTCCTCCGGTAGTGATGGTCTCACTGCCTGGCGGTTAGCACTGGCTGTCAGTGAGGCCACTCTCTCCCTGGGGTCCTCCAGCCTCAAGGAGGCTAACCAAAAATAAAGGTCTCAGGTGGCAAAGGGGGAGAAAGTGGAAGGTGCAAGGCCTCTTGAAGCAGAGGCTGACAGATCATAAGACTTAGTTTCTGCCATATTCTATTGGTCAACAAAAGTCCTGAGGCCAGACAAGAGGCAAGAGGAAGGATAAATAAACTTCACCTCTTGATGGAGGGAATAGAAAGGTCACATTGGAAAGGACTGCTGTGTCCATCTTTGCAAGCAACCTATTGCCAGAAGCTAGCAGCAAAGAACTTGCAATAAAGCGGTGGCAAGATTCCCTCCAGAAAGAAAATTTCCATGTGTTTTAATTTACTGTTTCTGACTTAAGGGTTTTGTTCTCCAATGATGCAAATGCAAATTTACCACAGGCATATTATTGCAATGAAGCCATCTGAATATTTGAGTACCATTATTTCTAGAAAAGCCCGTATTTAAGTTGCTATGCACATGATAGAGAATACTGTACATTCTCTAAAATAATTTGATGTCCAGGCAGTTTCACAGACATTATCAGTATCTTAAAATAACCTTTTGGTCAGAAAATAACTTCTTTCTCTTATTTCTTTGGAAGATATATATATATTTTTAGAGTCTGGCGTCAGAAACAGCTCAGGCACCTGGATAGGGAATTCTCCAGAGTTCTGGTTGCTTCCATTAGCCCTAAGTATTGCAGACAATGGCTGTCCTCAGATCTGACCTGAGAGGTTCCCTGGGAGGGAGTGAAGTGTTCCAGGAGGCACCCTCATTGTTTTGGAACAGAGACTCACCAAAGTTGACTCCAGTAGTTGCTAACTGGATCTTGTCTTGTTTTGTCAATCATCAGTTTGGAAAGGTAGAATGGCAAGAACTGGGAAGCTATCAGCAGCCAGCTGGGGAAACTGACTTCTCCCGTCTTTTATGGCCTGATACTCTCTCATTTCACCCCTCCCCACTCCAGTGTCCCTCTCTCTCTCCGTCATGTTATCTGTTTTTCTCTGTCTACTGTTTATCCTCTGGTGTCTCAGACACCCTTGAGTACCTCCATATTGTGCACCCACATGGGCACCATTCACATTATAGCCCATGCAAAGGGACCCCGAGGAGCAGGGACTTTCCTCCAAGACATACTTTTCCTCACTCATAGGAATTAATATTTACTGAGCACTTACTACGTACCAGGCATGGTACAATTAATGAATGCTTTACGACAATTACTTGATTTAATCCTTACAACTCAATGGCACGTAGCATTACTTTTTCCATTTTATGAATAAAGAAATTTGGGCTACAAAGATACTGATCTTATCCTAAGATTGTCACACACCCTAGCTAAACTGGGGCCAAATCCAGTACTGTGTCTCTGGAGCTCATGCTTTTTAACTGTCTTAAGCCCTCCTCCAAAGCCCTGTTTTGTACATGGGTGATCCATCATTGTCCCTCTAGCTTCTCAGACTTTTAGGTTCCATTCCTATCATTATGTAAAAGGTTACTGATGATTAATTTCTCTGTTTATTAATTTCCTTGTTCAGGATTTTAGCTAAAGCTGCAACACTGAAGCTAGCAGGTACTAAGAATCTCTGATCTTTAGAGAGAATGCAGAAAAGTGGCCAGAAACTTCCACCCTCCAACCATTAATAAGAGGTGAACAGAGTGGTCTTTCGACCCTAACTCCCCATCCCCTGCTTCATCTGCCTCTCTAAAGAAAAAATCAGAATATACTGGGGGTGGGGGAGGGCGGCAGGCAGCAGAGAGTTCGCTGATGTAAATGAGTAGTCTGAATCAGGTAAGTTGCTGCAGAAGTGTAGAAAAATATGTATAGTGTGAGCTGCTCAGCCCCACCTTAAATCAAGTTCAAGAGAAATGGAAGACTCCAAGTGAAAAGGAAGATTCCTGCCCCCAAGAGAGACTGTCATGTCCCTCCCCAGCTGGAAGCCACTGAACTGCAGAATCAAAGGTCCATGACAGCTCAGGGACTGTGGTGCCATGCAGCAGAGTTTCTGAGAAAGCTGGGTGGGAGTCCCTGAGAGTTTGGGCGCTCGAGCATGTGGTGCCTGGTCGATGCTCCTGGCCTGAAGACTTAAGGCAGAGGCTGACTACAAAAGCCGGAAAGCACAAGTGAGCAGGGAGGCAGCAGCAGAGCAGCCCGCATCCCAGCTGAGTGGGGCGGGGGGGCAGGGAACTGAGACCCCCCCACCCACACACCTTCCAGTGTGTGCTGTATGTACTGCGGCAGAAACAGGCCCTGTGAAGAACCCACACATGTGTCCTTTGGGGGAAGTAACATTAAAAAACCGCTGCACAGCTGATGTTAATAACTGAATTACGGCAGCATCAATCAAGTAAAAGATGTTTGCTCTCCTCCTCTGGTGCTGCTCTGAGGCCCCTGACACATCAAGGGCAGAAGGAGAAGAAGACAGAACAGGAGATGTAGCAACAGTGAATGTAAACGGACCAGGCTTCCCTTCCCCGTGTGGAGCCTTTGCCTGGAGTTAGTCCCCAGCTGGGGTGTGGAGGGTACATGACAGCTTTGAATTAGGTGTGAGGTTGAAATTTTAAAACTGAATTGTGTTGCACTTCTCAATACATTAAAGTGAATTTTAATCTCTAAAGTAAGGAAATAAGGCCATCTTGTTAATAACTGAAAGGTAATGGAAACCTATGATATTTGCCTGAGGAATCAGCCAGAAAGAGAGGCACGGACGGGAAATCCACAGGAAGGTATTTGAAGGCACTGGTTAGAGAAAAAATAATAAAGCTATTTCCTTTCTTGAACCTCATGCATAAATGGATTTCAAGGATCTATTCCTCAATTTTCATTCCCCAAAGAGAATCCTGATTGTTAAGCCTGCCTTTGTTCTAGACCGCATTGTAAGTCTCTAGCCAGACATGGATTGACTGCTTGTACCAAGGGCCCTAGCTTTCATCCAGCCAGCGGTGTCCAGGGCAGATGGGACTGAAGACAAGGCCTGAAGGCTTTCCCTTCAGCAGCTACAGTGGGCAGGAAACTTCCCCTACGGAGATTTCAGGCAAAGAAGGAGACAGTCAGCATTCCCTGCAGCTCTGAGGACTGATCAGAGGCATCTGTGCGAGGATTAGCCTTCCTGAACTGGGCTCAGAGCCAGACACAGAAGATGCTCAGTTTTTCCTAAACATCCTTTGCATGTGTATGTGTGTTTCTATGTGTGTGCATGAGCATGTATGTATGTGTGTATGCACTAATTACCCAAGTCAATTTACTGGAATGCAAAAGAATCTCAAGGAATAGATCTACACATGCACATATAGTAATAAAATCAGAGGTCTTTCCTTCCTAAGGCCTTAGTCTTAAGGCAGTAATCCATCTCTTCCAGGCCCTGGGCTCAGGGCAATTGCTTAATAAATGTTTATTCTTTTCAATAACTCTGTCCTTGTGTGTGAGTTCACCCTGACCTCATGCCTCAGTCCAAATCTGATCTTCCTTGATCTCAGCTTTATTTATTCTTAAGGAAGGAAGGAGTTGATGTTTGTTTGTTTGTTCCCAGAGTTCTTGGCCCCTCTGCAGTATCTGGGGGATCCCACAGCCCCCACCGTCATGTAAAAAAGCAGTTGACAGACCAGGGACTCTGGTGTGAGCCAGATGTTACCAAATCCCACCTGTGTCATTTAATAGCTGTGTGACTCAGGGAAGGTTCCTTACAGTCTCTGAGCTTCTGCTGATTAACTTGTAAATGCAGCTCTCAACAGTCACCTCAGAGTTGTCTGTAAGGCTTAAGCAAACCAGGAAAAGAGCACGGGGAGAGCACAGTTCTTTCAGTAGCCTATCAGGGCAGCCACCTGCCTGTTCCCACCCATGACTCCCTTCCTCACGGGGCTCCTTCCGGGCCCCAGACTTGTACTCAGGTCTTCTCAGTTTTTTGTGCTTGTTATTTGCTCAGTCATGTCTGACTCTTTGCGACCCTATGGACTATAGCTCCCCAGGCTCCTCTGTCCATGGAATTCTCCAGGCCAAGAATACAGGAGTGGGTTGCCATTCCCTTCTCCAGATCCTCCCTGTTTCTTTAAATGCCTCTGCTGTGTGTATGCATAGTTGTTCAGTTGTCTCTTTGAGACCCTTTGGACTGTAGCCCACCGGGCTACCCTGTCCATGGGATTTTTCAGGCAAGAATACTGGAGTAGGTTGCCATTTTCCTTCTCGAAGGGTTCTTCCCGACCCCGGGATCAAAACTGCATCTCCTATGTCTCTTGCATTGCAGGCAGATTCTTTATCCACTGAGCCATCGGGGAAGCCCTTTCTCAAGTTGGCGGTTATACATAGCCTTCTCCCTGCATTGCTAATCATACCTCCCTCCCCATGATATTTTCTAAATCCACAACTCACTTCCCAAGTCTGACTCTCCAGACTGTTATCCTTCTCTCTTGCATAACCATAAAAATTAAGATCGTCTCAATAACCCTCATTAATTTATGAATTCAGTCATTCCTTCAACTACCCTCCTGTGAGTACTCTGTATTGATATCAACTTGTTCAGCCGGATCATGAAAAAGGAAAGATCGGAAGACACAAAAATGAAAAAACAAACTACTGTCTTCTTGGAGCCTAGAGCCTAGCAGGAGTACTGCATTGTTGGATGACACAAGAATCTGTCATGGATATGTGATAGTTTATCTTGAAATTAACTCTTAAAGTCTGTGTGCCTTTTTCCTTTTCATATTAGCATAACAAAAACATCACATCACAATCCTGTGTTTTTTTTCCCCTATTCTGATAGTTTTTCTGGGACAGAGTAGGTTTTTACGCCAAAAAATTACAAGATTGAATGACTCAATTTTGTTAAATTCAGTTTGCTGATCTCTACAAATGAGAATAATAATCAGTATCTCACAGGTTTTTTTCTGAAAATCAAAAGAGAAAACAAACACCCAGCATCATTCTAAGAATACAGTAGGCATTCAGTAAAGTTTGCTCTCCCTGCTTTCCTTAATCAGCAAAGAGAAAAGAAAAACAGCTCCCTTTTTCCATTTACCATCAAGGAGCCAAGAAGTGTGTGCTTCCTACTCTTTTCTTCTCGATGTGAGATTGGGATCAGTCCCAACCAGGGCACTGATGTACTGACCTCCTCCCACTGCCTCAAGAATCTTCCTCAAATCAAATTTTGAGCGGGACATTTACAACCTAAGGAACCTAAGGATCTGCAGTCTAAAGGGTCTCATGAGTAATTGTCAAAATAAGAGTTATTTGACAAATAACAAAGCCATGTGCCAAATCTATCGTTAAATGGCAAAGACTCCAGCTCTCCTGTCTTAGAGAAAGAAGGGCAGTCTGTTTCCAGTGAAACATTAAACAGATTTGCCAGGTTGGAAGCTTTCCCTCCTAGACTCATAATACATAACATTCTCATTTGCATGAGCTATTAGAATATCATTTATATTCTAATTACAGGCTATTTGAATATTGCATTTATATTCTAATTACATGCTTTTGGGGGTGGGGGGGAAGCTCATTCGTTTTCATGAGAGGATTGTGGTTTAAGAAGAAAGAAATGGGCAGTGGGTCAGGACCTCTGGGCACAACAGGCCCCAGAATGTAGAAAACAAAATGAAAAGTGGTGCCTAAGAAACAGAAAGCACTGACCCTTGTGGATCTGTTAGGGAAAAACCAGGCAGCAGCACAAAGAAAGAGGTATTTCTCACTGTAACGGGAAAAAACCAACTCATGGTAGATGGTACACAGCTTTAGGGACCGGCCACATAACCCAACACCCATCCTTGAACACCTTCCTCCAGATAAGGAGGAAGATCCTTACCATCTGGAAAGATGATCTTTTGTACTACAGATGATACTCATATGGGAAAAAATTAAACATGTGAAAAATCCTTTTGTCTTAGGGAAAAAGATTTTTGGACTTATAACTGTACTGAATAACTGCTTTTTCATAGAAAGCATTGTTCTTCGATACAGAAGCACCATATATGATGTTCAATTTTTTTTTTTTACAAGTTTATTATAGTATTAGGCTCAATAAATATAAACTGTGCCATCTCTAAAATCATGTAGGTGCTTCTCTGGCTTTATCTGGGGGATTTTTTCTTAGCCTTCTCACTTTCAGTCGGTTTTCTCTGTCCCCTGGGAATACTATGAAATTCAAACGACAGAGAACACTGGATAACGACTGGGAAACCCATGTGAGAAATCTGGCTTTGCCACTGATGACCTACCTGGGAGGCCCTAGGCAAATTCCCCTGGGAGGTTTCCTCTGACTTGTTGCTCTGTCCAAGGAGACTGGATCATTTTCTTTCTTCTGCTGCCATGACAGCCAGAGGAGGGGACCTTTGCTATACTGCAATGGCTTGTTTGTTTGTTTTCTGTGTCATTCATGAGTTTCTTGTAGGCAGAAATCTTATTTTCATATTAGAGTAGTGAACTTCATGAGAGCAAAGCCCCCCATCTCCACCACAATCCTGGCACACAGCTGACTTTCAAGGTCTCAGTACTGCTTCTCCCTCAGCCCACATGGTCTTTTGCCCAAGTATCCCTGTGACTGATCTCCACTCTTAGCGCCTCTTCAGTGAGGCTTCTCTGACCACCTACCCTAAGTATCCCCCTCCAAGTCACTCTCGCCTCTTCTCCATATCATCCATCTTATCTGTTCTTAGCATCTGCCATCATTTGGCAGTCTTAGCTGATCACCTGTTTCTTGTTTACTTTATTTTCCCCTTAGGCTTGAGGGCAGGGAGCTTATAGGTTTCATTTGTTACTTTATCTTCAACATTTAGAAAAAATGGCTGATACACAAATGTTTTTGAATCAGTGATTCTAACTGACTTAAAAGGCTTAGGTAGTTCACCCATAGTCTATAATCTCTGAGTTTAGTAAAAGGAAAAGTGGTTCCCTTTCACAAAATACTTGGGAAACAGCCAACGTCCCCAAATGTCTAAAGACAAATGTCTTCAGAGAGTTGATGATGACTTCCTGCAATGCTCGCCCTGCTGGAAATAGTCTGTACGGCATGCACTTACTGCCAATGCCCTCATCATTCAGTTGACCATGGTAGCCCTTCTGTACTTCAGTCTTACATTTTCGATATATAACAATTTTACATTATTATTATCTATCTCATTATCCCTACTGTTCTACCCTTGCCTGATTTTTTGACAGAGTAATGTTATAGAAGGACACTTAGGTATAGAGTTAGTGGTAACAATAAAATCAAGTTGGATAGAATCTATAACTTGAATTATTATAGAAATGTAAATCCAATATAAATTCTGCTGATCTGAATTATTTATTTTCCTAATAATTCAAGTAAATGAGTTGCTACTATATTTTAGAAAATAAGGCCTGTCTATGTATATGGTATTTCCAAATTGATTTGTCATAAAAATTTTGGAGCAGATAACCAGCACCATCTATCTTACACTGAGTTTCCAAATTCAGAGTTTGAAACAGGGTAACCCATATAAATTATTTATTCATCACAGGAGAAACTGTCAAAAGAATATGGTAAGAGGAAATATGGAAAGAAGTCATCAGATGCCCTCAAAAGGTTAGCTAAATAAAACAAATAAATAGAAACACAATTTGGTTAAAAGTTGAAAAGTGACAACACAACATGCAAAAGTAAAACAAAAGATAGTATTAACACTATGATTAAGGTAAATCAAATTCCTATTTAAAGGTGTACGGAAAACTGAGTCCCATACCTGATGCTCCAAGAATATTTTTTCACCTATTAAAAAATGGACTCTGCAAGAATAAAAACTCAAACACCTCTTCAGGTTTCATATGAATCTTATGTAACAGTATAATTCAAATCAATCTAGCTCAGGTTTTTAAAGTACTTCCTGGAAGCAAATTATCTGGGTTAGTAAGTTGTAGCTTCCTTCAATTTCTTTCCAAGTGATAAAATTTGTGTGTCAATTAGAAACTGTCTTTTGATCTTTGGCAGAGTGATGTCAAAGCCCCTGAGTGAGCCATTAAACAATAAGCATGATCTGCTTCTTAAGAAGCCTGGTGGAAAATGTCATGCATGTTGGTTCAGCATAGACTGGTGAGACCTTGCAATGGGTTAGTTACTTCTCCGTCTCAGGTTCCCCTCTTAATAGATGATGGTGGTACCTACTACAGAGGTTTGTTGCAGGGTTTAAATGCACAGGCTGTATGAAAGGGTATATTGCAGAGCAGAGCACAGACCATGGAGCCAGACTTTCTGGGTTCAAATTTGACTTTTGCCCTACACTGCTCTGTATCCTTGGTTTAATTTTCTTACATGAGAAATGAAAATTAAACACCTACCTCATAGAGATAGGTATTTAAATAAAACAATGGTGTCTGGCACATAAAACACTCCCAGTAAAGATAAAAAAAAAAAAGAGTATTGTTTTATTCCTTCATGGTGCTTTCAGGAGTAACATGCTGCTCAGAACTTAAATTGAAAACTACTTTCAAGAAGAATGCAAAAGCTGAGTTTAGAAAAGATAATATTACCAAAATTGTTATTCAGTGCTAATACTACACAAGATTAGAAACAGTTTGAAACTGTCAGAGATACCAGAGGTCCCTTGATCCAACTCCCTGATTGTACAGATGGCATAACTGGGACCTGGGCTGTGATAACACAGCCAATTAGCTGCTGGGTGGGACAAAAACCCAGGGGTCCTGATGAGCTCCTAGCCAGTGTTTTGGACATGGCATATTAAAGCAGTATGGCATGTTAAATGCCATGGCATATTAAATCACAAAGCAATCATCCTTTGTGATTTTGACTCAGTTGTGTCTTTTTTTTAAATGGAGTTGCTGAATAAAATAGCAGGTGCAATTATTCCCTAACCTTCTTCAAGCAAGAATAAACTTTTGAGAAAATTAGCACCTTTTCCTTCAGTTGTGTTTCAGACCTTGAAACAAGAAGGTTTAGGACCTTAGCTTCCTGAATAGTCCCAAAATTAGGACACCAAACTCTCAGTTTTCCAGGAACAGCACTAGTTTATGCCTGTTGCCTTGGTGTCCCAATTTGGATGGTGAGTTTTGTGATTTCTCTACCCAAAGTGCAATCTCAACAAAAGTAATGACAAGAGAAGTTACAGAATCTACAAAACTTCCTTTCCAGGAAAAATAAGTAAAAATTCTATTTCTCATGTTCTTTAAAACATAGGACTAAGGAGAAAGTGTTTGTCAGGGCATAAAAGTATCATCATAATCATATTTACTACTGTGTATTGAGCAGTTGTACAGGCTTCCTGGGTGGCTCAGTGGTAAAGAATCTGCTTGCCAGTGCAGGAGATTAGGGTTCAATCCCTGGGTTGGGAAGGTCCCCTGGTGAAGGGAATGGCAACCCACTCTAGTATTCTTGCCTGGGAAATTTCACAGACAGAGGAGCCTGGCGGGCTGCAGTAAATGGGGTAGCAAAGAGTCCGATATGACTTGGTGACTAAACAACAAAACAATTGGAATAATCTCAATGAAGTATTTACTTTACATTCATCAGGTAAGAAGATTAAAGCAGGGATACAAAGTATATGGCAGGTGTCAGAATTTGAAGCAGGGGAGTGTGGCTCCACAGACTGGGCTCTGCTCTGCTGTGCTCCTCCTTCATGTATCATGTGCATGGAGTGAAGAGTTCACCAAGTGGGTTCTGTAAAAAGGTTTCTCCGACCGCAGGGGAGAATTTTCTAAAGTGAAGGGAAGAATTTGGCTCAATTCTTGAGGTACATATCCTCTTTCGTTTCATAATTTATGGTAGAAGAAAAAAAATGTGTCTCAAATGTCCTGCCCTCTTTGGTAATATCTCTGAGGGAGAGCTGGCACACAGCTGCCATTCCCCTATCTCCTACTGAAGGTCTGCCATGCACCAGGCTCTGGCAGCAGAAATCACAGGAATCATGGAGGAAATGAAGGCCAACACAAGCACACCCTCGTTTCACCACCTCACTCCACCCTTCATTTGCAGCTACACAACTTTCCCTGGGGGCCAATGATCATTGTTTTCCTCTCCATCAGAGAGGTAGTCCAGCTATGTGAAAGAGAAATAGGACAAAGGAAGTGTGTGTGTGTGTGTGTGTGTGTGTGTGTGTGTGTGTGTTTAAAGAAAAGCAACAGTGACTTAGATCACTTAGGTTTGTTCCAAGTAGAAGCAGTGCAGTGAATTGATTTACCTGTAATAGCTCCTTTCAGGATTTTAGACCTAGAGAAAGGATTCTGGTGACACAAAGTGGCTTTGAGGTATCTATTCAGATCTAATTTTCTTTTTTTAAAAAAAAGGTTTGGAAGAGAAAATCTTTTAGGTGCCTATTTCTTTTGTAAATCAAACCTTGAAAACACCATGGGGCTGTGGGTTTAGAAACAGTTCAGAAGTTCTAGGAAACTCCCACTAATAACAATAAGAACTATTCCGTGTATATACAGAACAGATTCTCCCATTGGATCATTAAGGCATACTTCAACTGTGAGGTCACTGGTGTTGTGTAAGTCTAGAATTCATGGGGTGATATGTTCCTTAAAGGAGTTCTGACACGTCTTTGGCAAAAGCTTTCAGATGCTATGGATTGATGCCACTCAGAGTTCTTAGCCCAGGGATATTAGATCAGGCTGTAGCATGAATAAGGTACATTAGAAGGCTAACTTTCTGACATAAAATAGGAGGGAAATGAGGTTACTTAAACAAATCATATTTATATGGTGGCCATTTTTGACAAAAATTCTTCTCAATCTATTAAAAACTATCATTAAGTTATCAAACGTAGTTTTGTCCTCTGATAGACAAAGGAGTAGTGTTTGGACCATCTGAAGAACCCATTTGGTTGAAAGCTGAAAACAAATGTGGTCTTGTCATCTCTGGATCCTCCTGAGGCCCTGTGCACAGAGTTCAGATAGGGATCCCCACAAGGGCGGTCAGCAGTGAGAATGAGCTCTTCACTAAGCAGCTCACTTACCAACACCGCCCTGGGCGGAGAGGCAGGGCTCAGTGCTGGTCCCAGATTACATCACCTGCTCCACATGACCTTGTATGCCAGGCTAAATTCTTCCATTCTGCGATTGGCTTTTACAGAAAATGGCTGAATAATGAAACTTAGAACCATATGCTTTTTTCCCTCTTAAACATTATTCTGAAGATGCAATCAAATAACCCCTGGCTGTTCTGTGCAGTGATTACACTTTATAAGTTGTGCCAATCATTCATGTGGAGCTCAACAGGGTATTAAATAGGAGGCAGCTCAGTGTCCTATGAAGGACATTTAAGGAAGATCGTACTTTTCGTTCATCTTTTTCACAATTTAATGTCCATTAAACTGGACACATGCTTCCTAGGTGGCACAGTGGTAAAAAAAATCCACTTGCCAATGCAGGAGATGTGGGTTTGATCCCTGGGTCAGGAAGATCCCCTGGAAATGGAAATGGCAACCTGCTCCAGTGTTCTTGCCTAAAAAATTCCATGGACAGAGGAGCCTGGCAGGCTACAATCCATGGGGTAGCAAAGAGTTGAACATGACTGAGCAGCTGAGTACACACACAAACTGGGTACTAAGGAATACATATGAAAAATATATTATTGGATATATATTTCAGTATACTTTGTTTCTTTGTATTAAGTACACCTCGAATCCATCTTATAAATAAGGTAGATGGGTTGTGATCTATGATTCTGTTTATGAGAATCTGCCAGTAGTCATTTAGGACTTCCATTTGTGTGCCATAAAAAAGAGGGTATCGTATGATTAAAGGTAACCATCAAATCCTTTGGTAAATAGCATTGGGCAGCATTTGATACCAAGAAGGATAAGATAAGGACTTTTTAAACCCAGAGGGTTAAATAGAACGAATGAAATGGCTGAATATAGCTGTTATTATCGAGCACTATTACATCATTGATGTCATTTACAATTCAACATACACCTCTCAATAGGAATTAAAATAAATGATCTTGGCAAATTTCAGAATAAGTCCATCAAACAAAATGAAAAACACCAGCTTGGGTCCAGGGACACTTTTGCCCTTTTGAAGCAAGAAGACTGACATTTTCCAGCACTAATGCTATGTTTATTCAGGTTTTGGGATATCATTTCATTGATCATTATTCAGTTCTGTGAATGATCATTGTGCTCTTGAAACACATTATATCTTGCTTGTTGTCTCTTAAATAGAAATGAAAAACATAGCATATAGGATATCATGACATAGTGACTGATACAGAGAAAACAGTAAGACTTTATTCTTGTAGAAAAGTAGGGACCTGATAGACTTATTTCCCTCTAGCATGTATTTTTCTAGCAGAGTGAAGCCATAAGTAATAAGGCTTAAAAATAAAATACATACCAGAAGAGAAATAATAAAATTGCTAATTATTCTGCCAATATTATGGTTTTTTTTCTGCAAAAGCAACAAAAGCTTTAGCTCCCACTTTGATTTTGATCCATTTTTCTGGACTTCAGATAAATTACTTTCACTTTGGAGTAAAACTGCTTCATAAATACCTCAAAATTAATATAAAAATGAAGGTATAAAAACATACAGTGAAACAGAAGCTACTACCAATGATTTTCTGAATATGATTCACAATTATATTGTAATCAAAATATAATTCTGACAGGATGCCACAGACTAATTTACAAGGTTCTACATAATGTATCTGGTCAAAGCAGTGCTTAACATTAGAAGGTGCAGGAACACATTCCAAAGTGAGCAAGCAATGGAATTGGCCCAGATGTGACCATGCAAAGCTCAAAAGTTGATGTCTCAGCCTAGCCTCAATAATTCCTGTGTCCTTTACCTACAGTTGGTTGATTGTGTGTGTTAGTTACAGAATGATAGCATCACAATCAACCTGCATCAATGAGTGCCATTTGATAAATTATGGGGCAAATGCAAATAGTCATGATTTTATTATAATGACAAAAATGACCAGTGTTGCACACTGTAATCAGGAATTTTCACTGTGACTATTACCTAATAAAATCTATTTAGGCTTTTGTGATGGGTGGTTTTCCTTTTACTTCAAATCTAGTGAAAATGAGTTATGATCACATTCTTTCTTTCCACTATTATAACCATAATTTCTACCACAAATTACCTTTATCTGCTTACTAGACATCATGAAAAATTTAAACCTAATCTCTGAGTATGGCATTTTGAATACCGGAAGTGTTCATATTTACATAGATATTTCAGGATATAAAGTAAGAATTAGTAGTCTATAGCATTCTAATTACCATTCTACGCTAGAAATCTAAATCTTAAATTAATCAAAATGCAAAAAATAGAGCTTCCATTTAGATTTGATTAAAATAAACAAAAAATACAAGTGTCCCTAGCTTCAGCACTTTTTTAATCCAAACCTCCCAGCTATATCCACATATCTTGTACAATGATGCAGGGGAGTCAGCATTATGACATGAAATGCTAGCACTTCCTCAATCATCAACAAGATAAAAGCATATCTTTTATACACTATCAACATACACTTATATACACTTATATGTATGTATTTTTATACACTTATCAACAGCATAAGAACATGACGAGGATATTCTATGTGCTTTTAGAAGATAAAGTTGAAATCAAACTCTGTTTAATATCTCTCTGATTTTACAGACACTTGAGATAATTGTGGTTTTAATTTTGCATAACACCTGGCTATTTTGATAACTCAATTAATGGTTTTGGATAGATGGATATAACCTGGCACTGCCTTAATAGGAAGGTGATATATTTTGGATGATCATGTAGTATTATAAATCTCTACTGCTTATGCTGGCCAAAGATTACTGTGCAAGAGATTACCAAGTAAGTACAACTCCAAGCTCATAAAATCAGTGTGATTTATGTAATACTGCCCTGTCCTGGACCAACTACTGATCATTTCCACCAGTATATATTACACACATTGGGATGACAGCAGGGACTTGGCATCTAATTACAAAGATGAGAACATCTTTTTTTTTAAATTCAGGTTTATATCTCAAAGGGATTCATAATGAATGTCAACTGAATTCATTTTTGCCTAAGAAGATCTGAATCTTTCTACCTCAGGAGTCTAGCACCATATTATCTTTAGCAGTAAGGATGCAAGGGGTGTTAATATGGTTACCATATTATTGCCAAGAAGTAAAGAGAGAAGGTGAAGAAAGATTAGGGCTGTGGCACTCAGGGAGTTTCAGGACAGAATATGTACAAGAAAACATGTGTTTCAGCAGGTAGTGATATGAGCTAGAGCATATCTTGTACTGTGAAGACAAGATAAAATTCCACAGACTTGGGTGTTTACATAAATCCTGCCTCTATTTTTTTCCATACTTTGTCCTTGGATAAGGCTCTATTAGCAAGTCAAAGAGGAGGATAAAGTTCATGAGGGACTTGTAGAAATGCTATTCAGGACCTAAGACTGCATCTTGGAGACCAGGTATGTTGAATCTCTGTAAGAAATGTCCATAATCTACACCTCTGGGGGGAAAAGCAATACTCAGTGGCTGGAACAGGCCAATTTGGAATAAGTATCAGCAAATTAACTTTCCTGTAGGCTTTAGAGTAAATCTTTCTTAGGGGTAGGGAAGTGGTGGTGTGGTAGGAATAGTATGTGAAAGTCAACCAAGAGAAAGTCTCATGGGCCTCATTAAAACAAGCAGGGAGTAAGAAATTCTGAGGATGTGAAGAAATGAGAGGAGCTGGGACTTAGTGACTAATGAGTAAGGGACCAAGGGACCAAGAATTTGCAATCTGGATCAGCTACTTCTTTGCTGGGCCGCTCTGGGAAACTGACTTCATCTCTCTATTCCTCTGGCACCTTGTCTTTTAAGCAAGCTACTCAGTCTTACCTCATGAGGCAGCTGTGAGTAACAGATAATAAAAGCAAGCTTGAAAACTTGCAAGTACACAAAAATTATATAAACATGAAACAAGAACAAGGACTGTTGGAATATATTACGTAGATTATACTTGATTCAATAAAAGGCTTTCATTTGCCTTTGACATGTATTTTATTCCTTTTATATTCATAAACCAAATGATACTGAGCTTTATTACTTATCTAAAAGACTTTGCAAACCTTCTGAGATTGTTGCCACATTAGAAGCAAATAAAAGATTTACAACACAAGACACTGTTCCTGATAGAATGGGGCCAGGCAGAAAGGCAATGAGACAATATTGATTTTTTGCCCAGCAATTCCTTGGCTCTTGAGAGTTCAAAAAATGATGTTAAAACTCAGCAGTATTTCTTTTCTGTTTGTTTTATATTCTTACCCATATGAAGGTGCCAGCTTAAAGGGTATAAACTTATACCAAAAAATGCCATCAAGTGTCACCCATAATTCTCATATATGTCATTTAGCTAATTTAAAGTAGATTTAACCTAGAAACTGTAGTGTTTAAAGTAGATTTAACCTAGAAACTGTAGTGTTTCCCTAAAACATATGTGTATTAGTTTCTAGACTTTGACAAAGTGAAAGCCCAATAAAAATCATCATGAACTATGTGAATGTTTACGTTCAGGCCAAGCCACAAATTTGGCTTCTGCTTAGACATCTCTAACAAACAAGCTGGAACACACAAAAACTTCTGACTGGTAGCATTGTTTCACTTCCAAAAAAAACAGTTAAGAGCAGCATATAGCAAATTTCTTATTAGTTTAAATGGATACACACCTATACCCCTCTTTCAGAACACATTTGAAATGACTAGCAACTTCCAGTGAAAGAAAATGAAGTCGCTCAGTCATGTTTGACTCTTTGCGATCCCATGGACTGTAGCCTAGTAGGCTACTCCGTCCATGGGATTTTCCAGGCAAGAGTACTGGAGTGGGTTGCCATTTCCTTCCAGTGAAAATGTTCATTATTTACAATTTTATATGTCAGTTATACCTTAATAAAGCTGCAAAAAAGTTGACTCTGTATAAATTTGCCAATGAACTGACTTTACTGTTGTATTAATACCAGTGAAGTACAATCAGAAGTGGACTGCACTTCTAGGCATAGACACTGCTTTAATGTGGTATTTGGCCATCACAGTTGTGGTAGCCTGAATTGAAAGAGGAGTTGACTTGGGGACCCAGCCTGCAACCGAAGGCATGTCAGAAGTGAAATGGTCTGTTGAGACAATTTACACAAAGGCAATTTTTGTTTAACAACTTTATTTAACAACTTAAATTAAGTTGAGAGGTATAAAATCCATCAATGGATAGTTAATGTTTTGGGGAAAGGGTCATTTTAGAACATGCTATCATTATGACCTGTCAAATGTAATATTCATTCCAGCTATACCAACCTTTTTACTGTTCAATACGTGTGCCAGACTTGCTCCTGACTTAGAAAGGTTTGCCATTCTATCTATCTAGAACCATCTCCTTGCTCTTCATGGACATAGCTCCTTATGCCATTTAGAACTCAATTCAAATTTCACCATTTCAGGGAAGTCCTCCATGATCTAAAACAGAACCATCACACCTACAGCTTCTCTCACACTAATGCTTTTATATTGTTGTCATTTGATCGCTAAGACATGTTCAGGTCTTTTTGACCCTCTGGACTGTAGCCTGCTAGGCTCCTCTGTCCATGGGATTCTCCAGGCAAGAATACTAGACTAGGTTGCCATTTCCTTCTCTAGGGGATCCTCCTGACCCAAGGATTGAGCGTGCATCCCCTGCTTGGCAGGTGGATTCTTTACCACTGAGTCATCTGAAAACTCCACTTTCATATTATACACCCCTTATTTACTGGCCTTTATGAAGCTCTCACTATCCTTCATTTCCATAAAGCATTTGACAATATCAAAACAAGACCATCATCATGCCATCTCAAATTCTTCAGGGAAAAAAACCAACTTTGTTTTCATAACAGTGAAATCTTTTTCAACCATTAATTTCATGTGGATGATGGTCAAATTCATCTTTTAGGTAGCCCAAATCTATTAGCCAAGTTTTAGCTCTTTATTTCAGCATACTGTTATGCATTTTTTCTCAGTATGTCATAACTCTTTAAGATAAGATTTCTGAAGCCAAAGCCTACCTCAACTCTTTCTGGGGAGTAGGAAAGGACAGACCTTGAAAGCAATAGCTCTCGTTGACATCTCCACCAGAGTTCACTGTTCTACTTGGGCTTCATCTTTAGATGTATAGATAACCCTTTCCTCTCTCAGCCCTCATATAGACTCCATTATCAGATACATCCAGCTCTTGGCTTGTAATTTCTTCCCGTCTGTTCTTTCTTGCTACACTCACCCTTAAGTCGTGCCCAAATAAAGTCTCCTAAATGTTCTCAATGCCTCAAAACTCTCTTTTCCCTACCATCACACTAAGACCATTTTTTCTTCCTATTTAAAACTCTTAAAGGACTTCTATTGCTTATAAGATAAAGTAAATGTTCTTTTAGCTTATTGTTCAAAGTTCAAAAAATCTTGTTCTAAAATACTCGTATAGCCTCATTTTTCACTTGACCCTCCATTTACCTTGCACTGTGGTATAAGTGGAATATTCCCTGTACATACCATCCTGCTCCTGTACCTTTCATTATAATATAATGGCTCTCCTCATCTGCCCTCCCCTCAATTTCCTGCATCGTTGACACTGTTTGAAAACCTGTCATCAATTCAAGGCTAAGGCAGATGCTTCTTCATCTCTTAAGTGTCCTCTGATACCACCCTTCTCCTATGTAATTTACAAGCATGGAGGGTATACTGATTGCTTATGTGCAAGGAGAATAGGACCAAACCCACCGAGTACCTAACACGCACTGGACACTGTGCTGGGCATGACTGTCTCATTCAATCCTCACAAGAATCTTACAATGCTATTGTATCAACCCAAGTTCACACACCTAGGCGATGGAGCTTATAGTCAACCTCAGGTGGCCTAAATTAAAAAAACAAAAGTAAAATAGAAACAAAACAAAAAACCAAGAATGGAGTAGTGTAAACTAAGAATAAAAGAACTTCATGTCTATAGTTCCATTTTATGACACTGATAACATCAGGTCATAATGCACTTACTAATGGATGTGTCCTTTTTCCACATCTAAATCTAAGGTTCCTTTAGGACTATGTCCTCTTAGTCCTTGCCCAGTGCCCTTTTCCCTGGTTCCATTTTGCTTATCATCCAGGTCTCAAATGAAACATCATTTCCTCAATGAAACTTTCCCCACCTGCATTTTGTCCCATCCCAGGTGAGGTCCTTTTGTTACACAATCTTATCAACCATTGTACCTTCGGGTTCCACATCCCCAAATTCACCACTGGAACCTTCGGGTTCCATATCCCCAGATTCAACCAACCACATAATTTAGCCATGTCCTGGCAATTATTTACATAGCATTAACACTGCTTTAGGTATTGTAAGTAATCTATAGGTGACTTAAAGTATACAGGAAGATGTGCATAGGTTGTATGTGAATACAAATGCAGATGCAAATACTATATCATTTGGGGCTTCCCAGGTGGCTCAGTGGTAAAGAATCCACCTGCCAATGCAGGAGACACAGGAGACATGGGTTTGATCCCTGGGTTAGGAAGATCTCCTAGAAGAGGAAATGGCAACCCATTCCAGTATTCTTGCCTGGGAAATCCCATGGACAAAGGAGACTGGCAGGCAACAGTTCATGAGGTCACAGAGTCAGACACAATTTAGTGACTGAGCATGCACATGCTATGCCATTTTATATAAAGGACTTGAGCATCCCCAGTCTTTAGTATCCTCAGGAGTCCTGGAGTTAATCACCCACATATACTGAAAAATGACTGTACTTTGTAGCATTGCTACAATTAATGAACATTTCCTGTATTTATACATTTTATTGCCTACTAATATCCAGGTATTAACTTATTTAGCTACTAAAGTAAGAACTAAGAGTTGGACATGACCGAAGTAACTTAGCATGCACAAACTAATTTAAGGGCAGATACCATATCTCTCCTTCATAAGTGTATCATCAATGCCTCACACAGTATTTGGCTCACAGTAGGCATACATAAATATTTGCTGAGAGAATAAACAAATACCTCAGTATCTAGGACAGTGCCTATTGGCATATCATAGGCTCTTCCTATGCCCCGATCCACCATTACTGAAATATTCCCTTTTTGATGACTTAATAGAATGATGAATAGATATATGAACAATTCTCAAAACTCCCCTAGTCTAGATTTCTGAGACTGGCATCCCAAGAATGATAGATATATAGAAGAAAGAGCAGAATGTTTCTATTGTATAATATATTTTGGTGCTGATTATTAAAACCACCAGCAGACTACCTGTCCCAATAGACCTCACCTTTAAGTGAGTTTCTTCTTTCCTTCCTTCCTTCCCTCCTCTCTCTCTCCCTCCCTCCCTCTCTCCCCCTCTTTTCCCTCCCCTTCCTTCCTTCCTTCTCTTTCTTGCCATCCTGCCTTCCTTTTTTTAAAAGGCAAATCTAATTCTGGCAAGAAATGTATTTTTAATATGCTTGGCACAGCTGCTTCTGTGGAGTTAGAAATGTTAAATAATACAACACAACATAAATAATACAAATAACATAAATAACAAATAGTACTACAGTGTTAACATTAAACTGGTTCATTCAAGGACTGGCAGCAACAAGTGTTGGTTCAAAGAAATTAAACACCTGGAGATTCCATAGATACACAGTACGTATTAACTGGTCTGAGTAGTACTTACAACCCATGAGAAATTTGTTTTCCCACACAGCTATTTCCATCTCAGGTTTAACACAGACCACACTGAAAGACCTCTTTGTTTGGGTGCAGTGTGATGCTGTTGGAACAGTACCTAAATGTCAAGATGATATCTCTTAACACCATAGATTTACACAGCACTGTGCTTCACAGAAGCCCGATTGTGGTGGTGTTTTAAAATCAGAATTGTGCCAAAGACCTGGCACTCCACAAAGGATGCCAAATGGTTACCTTGGAAAATTTCTTCTCAGAAACCAGGTGGGTGCTGCATCATACTATCCCGCCCAAAGGTGAAGTCCTGCCTGCATTAGCTCTGTACTGTCCCAGGAACCAGTTCTAAGAGGAGAAGCACTTTTCAGACAATGGAAAGTATGCTTCTTCCAATGGTGCCTAGCACAGAGTAAGCACTCATCAGTTCATTTTAGTCGCCCAGTCTTGTCCAACTATGTGCAACCCTGTGGGCTGCAGCACACCAGGCTACCCTGTCCATCACCAACTCCTGGAGTTTACTGAAACTCCTGTCCATTGAGTCGGTGATGCCATACAACCATCTCATCCTCTGTCGTCCCCTTCTCCTCCTGCCCTCAATCTTTCCAGCATCAGGGTCTTTTCCAATGAGTCAGCTCTTCACATTAGGTGGCCAAAGTATTGGAGTTTCAACTTCAGCATCACTCCTTCCAATGAATATTCAGGACTGATTTCCTTTAGGATGGACTGATTGGATCTCCTTGCAGTCCAAGGGACTCTCAAGAGTCTTCTCCAACACCACAGTTCAAAAGCATCAATTCTCTGGCGCTCAACTTTCTTTATAGTCCAGCTCTCACATCCATACACGACTACTGAAAAAACCATAGCTTTGACTAGACGGACCTTTGTTGGCAAAGTAATGTCTCTGCTTTTTAATAAGCTGTCTACGTTGGCCATAACTTTTCTTCCAAGGAGCAAGCATCTTTTAATTTCATGGCTGCAGTCACCATCTGCAGTGATTTTGGAGGCCCGCAAAATAAAGTCTGTCACTGTTTCCACTGTTTACCTATCTATTTGCCATGAAGTGATGGGACTGGATGCCATGATTTTAGTTTTCTGAATGTTGAGTTTTAAGCCAACTTTTCCACACTGATACTACTACTGATTGATCTTTTAAGTCTAAAAATCAGTATCTCCAGCCCAGTTTTACGCTGAGCACCAGCCTCTAACTGCCCCCTCAACACCTCTTCTTGAATCTCTGCTACTCAGTAGCCAAAGCAGAACTATTGATTCCTATACACTCTCCAACCCATGCCATAGGCTAAATCAACTTCTACCCCAGGTCCTCTTCAGCTCTGCAAAGGGCACCACCGTCTACCAAGTTCCTTAAGAAAAAACATAGGGTTCTTATGGATTACTCTTGATTTATAATGTCCCACTGAAATTCACCAGTCAGTTCTGTTGACTAGTAAGTTCTGATGCCTACAGCATCCTCTCTTGCTGAACTGGCTTCTCTCCTTCCACTCTAGTTCCTTCAAAGTCCATTGCTGAATTTTCCAGCAGCCTGGGTAACAATGCACACCAGAATATTCATGCCCTGACAGCCTCCTAGAATACTTAGAATGAAATAAGATCTGCTGTTCTGCTCCTGCCAAAGGAGAACCCCATATGCTACTTGTTTCCTACTCACTAGGCACTATCCAACCACAAAGGTTTTGTAAGGCCACAGAGATATTCAACATACCAAGTGATTCTAGGCTAATCGGCTTGGCACCTGCTGGACCTGCTGTTTAAAACGCACCTCTCAGGTCTACATGGGACTTCCTCCTTCACGTCTTTCACACCACTGTTTAAACACCATCTCTTCAGATTTCCCAGTCTCCTTTGTTCTCAATTATATCATTTTGATTTTTTTCACAGAACTTGATTAAATATCTAAAAGTATTATTTGCTCTTGTGAACTTATGTATCTCCCCACTAGTTTATAAACTCCTTGAGACTGACTGTCAACGGTCACTGCTGCACCCTAGCATGTAGAAGTGTGATTGACTGACTGGCTGGAAATGAAGCTAAGACCAACATCTGCCTCAATGGGACCAGGCATCTTCCTGAGTCCTGAGATTTCAAAACTCTTACAGAGCAATATCTGGTTAGGATCAGTCACAGACAGTATAAAAGAATCTAAGTTCAATTTTCAAAAAAACAAAATGAAACAAAAACTGAGACAATGTGTTCAAAGAGATAATGTGCATTTGGGCAGCACTTAAACTCCACCTGAGACCCGATTTTCAAGCTAAGCCCAGGCGCACCTGGGGAAGCTGGTACACTGGGCTCCCAAGCACCTCTCTGTTGCCAGAGCAACTCTGCTTTAATATGCTTTTTAAAAATATATATATAATTGGCTTCCACAAGAATGGATATCTGATAAATAGGATTCACCACTAAAAAAGAATTAAGGGACTGCTTAATATATATGTTTATGTGCATTTAAAACCTCAGATCCTAAAGAAAATCAGTCCTGAATATTCATTGGAAGGACTGACACTGAAGCTGAAACTCCAATCCTTTGGCCACCTGATGTGAAGAACCGACTCCTTGGAAAAGACCCTGATTCTGGGAAAGATTGAAGGCATGGGGAGAAAGGGACAGTGGAGGATGAGATGGTTGGATGGCATCCCCAACTCAATGGACATGAGTTTGAGTAAAGTCCGGGAGTTGGTGATGGACAGGGAAGCCTGGTGTGCTGCAGTCCACAGGGTCTCAAAGAGTCAGACATGACTGAGCGACTGAACTGACTTGAAAACCTCAGAAAACAGATGGGGGCATTTCGAGTCATCGCATGCTACTCACTGCCATTTGGTGCCACTGGCGCAGCTCTTGCTGAGACCCCCTCATTCTTTTACCTGGCCCTGACAGTATCTGGAAGTATCTTCTGTCCCATCTGGTAATCCCTTCTTCACCCTATGCTTGAATTAACATCTCTCCTTCCAAGCCCACATCTGAGCTGCCCCTCCCCTGTGGCTCCTGGTGCTACTGAGTTCATGGTGCACTCAGCAGCCTGGCCTGTGACCACTGCCCTTACTTCATTCTTCCTTCCCTGTCTCTGCAGCCTGCACAGAATCTAAACCAGCTGTGCCCAACTATTCACTTGAGATTTTCCAACCAGACCTAAAATTCTCCCTTCTCATATATGGTTGTCCTAGGGCATTCCTCATATTGACTTGCCTTTTTTTGTTTGTTTTGTTTTTTATTTATTTTTTTTTCCATTTATTTTTATTAGTTGGAGGCTAATTACTTGCCTTTTCACGTGAACTTGCCAGTGGAAACACCATCTGTGCTCCCTTAGGTTTCCCATTCTGCACCCCCACCTCACCTTGCCTTCTGGGACATATATCCCTCTCCCCCTGTGCCCACAACTCTGTTTGCACCATTATTGTGACGTAAATCATGCTATTTTCCTCTCTGGACTAGAGACGTAGCCAGCACTTGTAGAGAGAGATGAGACTTAGAGCAGAGGAGTCTGTTGTAGGTCCCACGTCAAAACATACTACTTGTGCAAGTTTGTGGACTTCTCTCTCAGAGCTTCAGCCTCTTTACCTACAAAAATATATAGAATAATACTGACCTCTCAAGGTTGTAAATATTGATACATATGAAAATAATTTGGAAGCTATAAATGTGATGTGTTCTTATTTGCTGCTTGAGGGCTGGGACTATTTCTATCTATCTTTGTACCTGCCTCTTAGCCCTGTGCCTATGTAGCAGAGTTCATTCATTTCAACAAAACTCTGAGAAAAGGAGAAAGGATTCATTCTGATTGTGTCTCAACTTGAACTTTCAAGTCACCCAGAAAAGTTCTTTCAGATCTGGGCAGGCTTGAGGGAGGAGGGAGAATGAAAGAGAAGTTATTAGGCTATTTATTAATTGAAAGCAGTAAATTTGCATGACAGATTAACTGGGGATAGGTCCAGATGAGACCCTGACAGGGCTGCTGTGAAGTTAGGACCATGCTGGGTCTCTCAGATTTCTTAGAAGTCCAGCCCCCAGGAGTTGGGGAGCTCCCAGCCCCCAACTGGGAGCTCCCAGCCCCCAGTTCTCTCTTTAAGAGAGAACTTGAATGAGACATTTGAATTAAGACATGTATAGGTTTGTTTGATGGCCATAGTGTACAATATGCTTCCCACCAGGCTCCTCTGTCCATGGGATTCTCCAGGCAAGAATACTGGAGTAGGTTGCCAATGTCCTCCACCAGGGGATCTTCCCAACCCAGGGATCGAATCCACCTCTCTTATGTCTCCTGCATTGGCAGCCAGGTTCTTTACCACTAGCGCCACCTGGAAAGCCCCTCCGAAGGGGGTTAGATAGGAGAATAAGAAAATGGGCTCCCTGGAGTGATGCTCCATGGAGAAATTTTAAAGGATGATCTGGTTTCTGCATTCAAATACCAAGGCTTGGTTGATGCAGGGACATTTCAAGAGAAGCTGTGCCTGATTTCCTCTGATTCAGCTTCTTTTCCATCTTGTGGTGCTGGATCACCATGTCGAGCTATTTCAGTTGTACACTGAACAACGGTACACATAGGAAGATATTCACATACTAAATTTGTGACTTTTTGTTGTTGTTGCAAGTTTCTGCCAAAAAAGTCAAGTGTCTTCACCACCTGTTGGGATACACACATATTGGATCAGCACTATTCCTTAATCATCTAGCCTGCACCTCCACTCTCCCTGCAACTCTTCAAAGACAAGGACTGTGTCTTAGTCATATTTATTTTGGTAATATATATTTACAGGACGTGAAATACAATATTTATTCAGTAAATCTGGTTGTTTGACTGATGCATGTGGGTTTTATAAGTTTTATCAGGAGGTTTCATATTTTCCATTTTTTCTTCATTCCTTTTATGTTTTCCTCCCAAACTTCAGGTTTTGTCACAGAGATAGTACTTTCAACAAACAATATAAATCCTCACCCAACACACAAGTTAGAAAATATGGCAGGAAACCCCATGAGGAAATAATCTTTTCAGGACCTAGTTTTCCACCCTTTCTCCATTTCCAAGTTATCAGATGCATTTTCCTACAACCTAAAATTCAGGACACTGATCAAGTCAGTTAAGACAATTTTATTCCAAACCTGCTGAGTATAAAGGGCTGCATTTTGCTCTGGGAAGGGATTCAAAGTCTTTCCAAATAAATGGCTTGCTTGTCTAGCTGTCAGAGTGTGGACTTCTTTGGCACTCTTATCCTAGTCCTGATTCAAGTTTATGCGCCAGAAACGGAACTTCTGCCTCTTTCAAATTCAACAAGGTCTTCAGACCATGGTAGTCTTGCACAATATGGACCTGGTATTAGAGCAACTGAGGGTATTTACAGTGTATTTAAATAACATAGTGCAAAGAATAGGAGGTTTGAAAGTCTGGCTGGGTTTGGTGAACTGACTTCCATAAATCTAAGACCTGAAAAATACATTTTTTGTTCAAACGTTGGAAAGATTTTTGTCAACTTTTTGCTTCATTAGGATTTCTTTAAGTTTTCCTGGTAACCAGGAACAAGTTTCACAATTTGTGTCACACTTGGCTCCTGTTCCGGGGAGTGAGGGAAAGCTTGCTCTTGCTTCAATAACCCCTGCACAGTGGAGGATAAGGAGCTCAGCACGGAGGAGGCCTGCCAGCAGTTAACCCTGCCAAAGCAAACAGGAATCAGTGTGGACAATGGGACGATTATGTGGTGGAAAATGGATACCCTGAATGAAGGCAGGAAAGCCACATCAATTGTGTTTAGAAACTGCGTCTTACCCCCAGGTTATAAAGCCTTCCCTCAGAGCATTCAGAAGATGTTGCTGTTTCACTGAAAACTCACCCACCAAAGGTCAATGGGTGGAGTTGAAACAGAATGCTTTTCTCTTGTAACTTCCTGTGTGTCCTGGTATCTGCCCACAAATCTTTGTGCCACCACCGTGTCCTAGCATTCACTCTGGTATCAGGCCTTCCAGAGCTCCCCAGAGGAGAAGGGCAGAGCTCAGCTGCCAGGGGCAGAGGCAGAGGGTTCAGTAGTCCCCTCAGTAGGCCTTCTCCATGCAGCTTCCTGACAGACTTCATCAGCCAATGGCCAGGCTCAGGCTGGTCCTCTGGTGAAAAACCTGAGCTCAGTTCAGGCTCATGATGAGGGCTATGTCCTTGAGTGTAAATGATTTTTCACTCCCTGTTTCTTCCTTTTTAAGAACCAAAATCAAATGAATAATTCTGTTTCAAATGAATAATAAAGCCAAACTATACAATGAATCATATGACACTCATGTAATCATCATTCAAGATTTCTATGTATTACTATTATTTGAAAGAGATCTGTTTTATTCCATTTTGTTTTCTGAAAGAAACATAACTTTTAAGATACAGTAAATCCCCATCTTCATCCTTCCCTACCTAGGAGGTACCACTTGAAGTTGACATGGATTGTTCCCAGGTGGTTTTTAGGACTTTTATCACATATGTTTTTATTCATAAAATTTTACATAAAAAGATCTTGTGTGTTTTTTAAACTTACATGAATAATACAGTTATCTTTTAAGATTAACTTTTGCACTGAAACTAATGTTTTTGAAGTTTATTATTTCAAGTACTGGTAAATTTAGCCTTAAGATTATGTAATATTCCCTCAAATTAAAAAAATAAATTAAATCTAGCCTTCTATTCAAGGGCATGCATTTTCCCCACTTTATCACAAAGAATACAATCAACACTCTTGCACATTGATTCTAGCATGTGTATCTAGTACTTAAGTAAACAATAAATTAGAAGTACATTTGCTGAACCACAGTTAACTTTACCAAATGATGGCAAAATTGTTCTCCAAGAGGTTGTACTAATTTACAAACCCTCCAGAAATGTGTAATGTATTCACCAAAACTTGATGTCAATAGGTTATGTTTTGCTAATCTGATAGCCTCAAATGGCAGCTCACTGTTTCATTTTTCAATTTCCTGGTAACTAGTAAACTTGATCTCAACTAGTGAAGTTGAGCGTATTTTCATTTTTCATATGCAATTGCTCATGTGTGTTTCTTGCTTTTAAACTGCCTCTTCATAAGTTTTTAGCTACACTGCCTGCATGCTAAATTGCTTCAGTCACATCCGACTCTATGTGACCCTATGGACTGTAGCCCAATAGGCGCCTCTGTCCATGGGATTCTCTAGGCAAGAATACTGGAGTGGGTTGCCATGCTCTCCTCCAGGGCATCTTCCTGACCCAGGGATCCAACTCCCATTTCCTATGTCTCCTGCTTCATTAGGCAGATTCTTTACCACTAGCACCACCCAGGAAGCCCCTTAGCCACATTTCTACTGTGTTATTGTAGAGGTTCTTTATATATATATATTTGAATATTTAAGTTCTAATTTTTCATCAAATAAGAATTTACAAGAATTATATTCCTACTAAAAAAATTTTTTCTCATGCCAGTTGGAATGTGAGACCTTAGTTCCTTGAACAGGGATCAAACCCATCATTCCCCTGTACTGGAAGGTGAAGTCTTAACTACTGGAGAGCCAGGGAATTCCCAGTAGAGATTTTTTTTATAAATTTGGGGTTTATATGTAGTTCCCATAGATTTTCCCAGTGATTTTCCTTTTCACTTTGTTTATGGTTTCTCATAACTTTTAATGTAGTTTAAATTTGTTTTCTAAAGTAGTTAGATGTATTAATCTTTCTCTCTATAATTTACTGGTATTCTGTGATTTTATAAAAAAAGAATTCTAGGTTTATATACTGAAATTTCTTCTGTGTTTTCTCTCTTTAAATTATTAACATATTTATTACACCCTCTACTCCCATGAACCTAAGTCTTTGAGTAAATACATCTTCCATGTTTTTTCTAATTTTTTTTTTGTCTTTAAGCCACTTGGGAAATGTGAATTTGTATGTCATGAAAAAGTAGTTTAATGTTATTTTTTTCCATATGTAATCAATTGGCCCACACGATTTTTTGAAAATTCTATACTTTCCCCACTGATTTATAACATTGCCTGTCATATCCCAAGTTTATTCTAGGGCATGTTTTTAATGTCTTCATGCTCTCAATGATCCCTTTTTCTATCTCTAAACCAGTACTATACTTTTAAAATTACAATTGTTTTGTTAAAAGTCTTAGTATAAGTAATTTTTATCTTTATCTTTTTTTCCTTCCCCTACTTTTCTTTCTTCCAGATTTTCCTGGCTTTTGTTGACCTTTTACTCTTCCATAAAATTTCAAATCAGCTTGTCCAGTTCTTCAGAAAATCCTGGTGAGAATATGACTGCAATCATGTTTAATTTATTAATTAATTTGGAGAAAATTGATGTCTTTATAATCTTTTCATACACAAAAACATGGATTTTAACAAGGTCTTCATTTATATCTTTCAATAAACTTTCACAAATGTTTTCTTTATAAATTTGAACATTTTTGTTAAGATTTATTTCTAGACAGCTTATCAATTTAGTTATTAATATAAATTGCATCTTTTACTATTTAATTATTTGTTGCTCACAGTAAAGAAAATGATATTTTCATATTCTATACAGTATCTTGATAAAATCCAAAATTCCTTATTTGTTCCAATAATTTATTTAAGTTTCAGACTATCCCGTGTGGACAATCATATCAATGATGAAAGTTTTGTTATGCCTTTCTAGTAAGTATAGCTGTGTTCCCACCCCCACTTTCAGTTTGCGCCAAGAGAAAAGAAACAATGATAGCTAGAAAACTTTCTCATTTCTGGTTTTAGAGCATGCTTTTGTTTTATTTTTAATGTTGATGTAATGAATTTAAAATAACTTGTAATGAGTTAGTAATTTTTTTTCATTTTTTGTTTTTTCTGCAATTCCTTCTCTTCCATCAAAGTAATCATTTATTACTTTTACCTTTCATCTGTTAATGCTGTAACATGTTAATATAATTTCAAAATTTAATAATTAACCATAATATATGTAGGATTTTCATATATTTTATATATTTTCATATATTACATGTTTAATTTTCTAATATTTTATTTAGAATTTTTGTTTCTATGGTCATGAGTAAGATCAGCCTATTGTTTTCTTTCTATGAATGGTCCATGATAGTTTAGGCATGAGATTACATTGACTTCATAAAATGAGTTGTTACTTTTCTTGTTCTGATCTCTGGAAGAGTTTACACAATATAAAATAGATATGATCCATTCAGTGGAAATTTGGGAGAATATGCATATAAACTATTTTAGACTGGAGGATTTTTAAGGGAGTTAGATTTTGATCCATCGATCCATTTTCATAAGTGGCTATAGATCTGTTTAGATTTTCTCATTGCATCCGTTTTGTTAAATTGTTGTTGCTGTTCAGTCGCCAAGTTGTGTCCAACTCTTCACAACCCCATGGACTGCAGCACACCAGGTTTCCCTGTCCCTCACCTTCTCCCAGAGCTTGCCCAAGTTCATGTTCATTGCATTGGTGATGCCATCCATCCATTTCATCCTGTCACCCTCTTCTCCTTCTGACTTCAATCTTTCCCAGCATCAGGGTCTTTTCCAATGAGTCTGCTCTTTGCATCAGGTGGCCAAAGTATTGGAGCTTCAGCTTTAGCATTAGTCCTTCCAGTGAGTATTCAGGGTTGATTTCCTTTAAGATTGACTGGTTTGATCTCCTTACTGTCCAAGGGACTCTCAAGAGTCTTCTTCAGCACCACAGTTCAAAAGCATCAATTCTTTGGCACTGCCTTCTTTATGATCCGGCTCTCATAACTGTATGTGACTACTGGAAAGACCATAGTCTTGAGTTTGTTAAGTTATGGTTTTCTAATTCATCACAGACCAAAACTTTCATGAAACACAAAATTATGTGTTTGTATGTTGCAGCCATATAGAAAATACTTTCTTGACTTCTAAGCACATACTCTCAATTTCTGTGCTTACTTCATTGCAGGCTGGTAACAAATAGCTCACTGACCAGTTAGCTGACTATACTGTGCTAGCACTGTTTTACGAAATCATCCATTTGTCAAACTTCACAAATCCATTACCATGGATCATTGTTCACGATATCTCATATTATCTTTAAACACTGCTATTGTATGTGTGGCTATATTGTGTGTTCAGTCCTAGTAACAGGAAGTGTGAGATAATGGAAAGCAATTTAGTCAGAAGCAGCAGCTTAATCCACAGCCTTGGTATTTATGAGCTGTGCAACTTTGGACAAGTCACTTCTCAGAGATTCAAATTTTTGGGGGGTAAATTGGTTAGGGCTTTTTTTATAGATAAATTTGCTCTCTCTTCCAGTGAAGCATTTTTTTTTTCAAATGGAGTCTAACATTGAAGCAGATCAATGTGGAATAATTCTGTTGAAGAAGAAAGTGGTACTGCCCTTGCCCCACTCTTTCCCACCCCCAGGAAGCCCCTGAAGCATTTCCACCATGCCCCCTCGGCTAGGACAGCTTCCACTACCAGTCTACCTTGCAAGGGTTTGAGGTGAACTTTCCTTGAGCTGGCAGCTAGCCAACAGCCAATAAGGACTCGGCCAAAGTGATTACATTAAGTACAATTTCCATGAGGACTAAAAGAGTCATCCACGTTTCCCAGCAACAGAAATCAAGGTCCACTAGCTACAACAGAGTAAAAAACGTCCTTTCAAACATGGGAAAAGATGGTTAATTGAGTTTAATCCTTACTCTTTATCATGATGCAACAAATAGAAGTGATCTTCAGGGCAACAATAATTTTCCAGTTTCTTTACCCTCAATCTTCCACTATCTCCTGAGCTGCAACATGGCAATCGTCTACTAAAACACAAAAGTAGAATTTCCACTTTACTGAAAGGTGCTAGTTACTTTTTTTTTCTTTTGGTGATCCAAGTTTTATTTGAGAAAGGAAATAAATGAGAGGAGAATAATAATAATGGGAACATTTTCTTCTTTCATAACATAGTACATGAAAGAAAATATTCAAACACAAGTTGAGGGATAGCATTGGTCTCTTTATTTTTTTTTTTTAATGAGCATCATGTCTCCATTTTATAAAATTCACTCAGAGGTTAAGCAATTCATTTAAGTTCTCAGGCCTGCTACATGGAAGATCCAGGGGATAAAATAGTTTTTTAAAAGACTGATTTATAATTTTTATTACAGTATTAACTTATTATAATGATTTGGTCAAGGGTTTATTTATAGTTTCCTTGTTTCTCCCTAGTTTTCACTTCAAAAATATTTAAGCCTAGAGAAAAAATAGATTATGAATAGCATATAGACTTCACCTAGATTCACAAATTAACATTTTATCCATTTCCTTTTTTGTATGTATGTGTATATGCATTTTTAGGCTGAACTATTTAGTTACTTGGGCTTCCCAAGTAGCTTGAGGTAAAGAATTCACCTTCCAAGCAGGAGACAGAAGTTCAATCCCTGGGTTGGGAATATCCCCTGAAGAAGTAAGTAAGTAAGTGAAGTTGCTCAGTCGTGTCCAACTCTTTGCGACCCCATGGACTGTAGCCCACCAGGCTTCTCTTTCCATGGGATTCTCCAGACAAGAATACTGGAGTGGGTTGCCATTTCCTTCTCCAGGGGATCTTCCCAACCCAGGACTCGAACTCAGGTCTCCTGCACTGCAGGCAGACGCTTTAACCTCTGAGCTACCAGGGAAGCAAGGAAATGGCAACCCACTGCAATATTCTTGCATGAAAAATCCCATGGACCAAGGAGCCTGGAGGGCTACAGTCCATGGGGTTACAAAGAGTCAGACATGACTTTTCAACTAAACAACAACAACAATATTTAGTTACTTGAGAAACAGCAACTCACAAATACTTTATATTATATATTATATATATTACACCCAAAATGCTATTAACTACCCATGAAAATTAATTGACTATCATCTAATACAGCCTATATTTAAATTTCTCTAATTGTCTTAATTTTTATTTTTAATTAGAGGATAATTACAATATTGTGATGGTTTCTGCCATGCATCAACATGAATAGGCCATAGGCATACATCTGTCCCCTCCCTTTTGAGTCCCCCTCCCACCTCCCTCCCCATCCCACTTTTAAGCCAATAGGTTGTCACAGAGCACCAGCTTTGGGTTTCCTCTGTCATACAGAAAATTCCCACTGGCTATTTATTTTACATAATGTAATGTATAGGATTCAATGCTATTCTCTCAAGTAATCCCACCCTCTTCTTCCCCTACTGGGTCCAAAAGTCTGTTATGTCTGTGTCTCCTAAATTTCTCCAATTGTCTTAATACTCTTTCACAGATGTTTAACATATTGGATCCAATTAAGATTTGCACTATACATGTTTTTTTATCTTCCTTTTTTTGGTTTGGTTTTGGTCTTTTTGATCACTTTTATCTGTAATAGTCCTCTCTCTAGTCTGTTTTTCATGACACTGACTTTTTTTGAGTCCAGAATAGTATTTTCTGGAAAGTGCCACATCCTAAATTTGTATTTCTTCATAAAATGATATAGGCTAAACATTTTTACCAAGAAAATTACATAAGTGATCTTGTACACTTATTATATCCCATTAAACAAAATCAGGTGATAACAAAATCAAGTGGTTTCCCTACTGGTAAGGCTGTTTAATCACCTAGTTTCAATGGTGATTACCAGAGCTCTTCATTATAAAAGTACATTTTTCACTTGTGATATTTTTAAGTAATGTTAATTGTGAAACTTTGAGATTACATGATTTAGTTCCACATTAACTTTTAAGCCAATGGTTTTAGCATCTATTGCTGATCCTGATCTTGCCAGAATCATGTATTAATACCGACAGTTGCAAATTGGTGATTTCCTTAGTTCTATCCATTCCTTTCACATTTTTTTCCACTCCTTTCACATTTATAAGCTGGTATTCTGTTTAAAAGATGAGTCTGTCTCTCTCTCTCAGTGGTTTTCTGTGTCTGTCTCTCTCATTGCTAGTTCAGTAGACACTGTGCACTGCCTTTTTAAAATGCTGTCTTTGATAAAAATTCCTCCATAAAAAGACCTGCTTGTAGGAAATGTTCAGTTGGCAAGGCACAGTAATTTAAGATTATTTGTCCACGGTGTCTTCCAAAGGCTTAATGAGGAGGGTAGAGCCAATTATCTTCATCTGAGCTTCCAGGAATGAAGATTTTACTTATTAATAAGGAAACTGATGAACAAGCTTATTAAGTAACTAATGAAAATAGAGAAGTATATATAAAAGGAAAAAAAGGATAGGAATTTTTCTTAAGAGTGTTACTGAAATTCTCAAACTTCTCACCTGATTACCAAGCTAAAGAAAAGAGTTCGAGGTGTTTTTCTTTGGAAGTTTTTGGGCTCCTTAAAGGAAAGGGTCTAGTTCCAGTGCTATGAGTGTAATCATTGCAGAAGGAGTTCACAGAACATGTGAAATGTTTCAAGGCTGACATGCAATGTTTCTTTAATTGCTGCTTTTCAAATAGTGTGTGTGTGTGTGTGTGTGTGTGTGTGTTTCAGTTGTGTCCAACTCTGTGACCCCATGAACTGTAGCCTGCCAGGCTCTAAGGAATTTTCCAGACAAGAATACCGGAGTAGGTTGCCATTTCCTACTCCAGGGGATCTTCCCAACCCAGGAATCAAACCCACATCTCTGGCATCTTCTGCATTGACAGGTGGATTCTTAACCCTGTGCCACCTGGGAAGGTCCTTCAAATAAATTAATGAGAGCAAAACATAAACTTAGTTTAGGTCAGGATGTCTGAAATAAAAACAAGCACAAGAGGACGAAGATGGGGCTGTTTCTCAAGCTAAGTTGAAAGAAAAACAACTGGATGGTGTTTTTCTGAAGTTTCTACCTTTTGAAACTCCATCCTTGCAGATATCACTGCCAGAAACTTTCTTACATCATGATAGTTTATGAATATTTCCTTAGCTTGTTATAAAGGAAAGAAAGCTCTTGAGATCCAGATTTCTAATGATCATGAATCACTCAGGAAACATTAAGGAGAGTTACTATTTTCTTGGCATGGATTTACAAGTTGGTGACCCAAAGATGAAAAAGACCCATTCCCTGACTGATGGCACCTCCAGAATCTCTATCTAGAATTTAAAGAATGAAATTTTGGAGCTAAGAGATTTGTTATGAAGCTATATTTGCACTTCTGGTGAAGTTTGTTTTCGTTTTGTTTTTTACTTAGATTATATGTTTTAGGTCAATTAAAAAACTGACAAAGTTTTTTTGAAGATGTCTTTACTCATTCTTTACATAAGACTGAGAAAACATTAGTTATGTTCATATCAAAAAAAAGGAGAAGTTACTGATGGAAATTATGAAAAAGTTATGATTTCTTCTCTCACATTATACGATACCAGCATTATTTCTATACTTGAGGACCTTGGTTTTAACCAGGGGTAATAAATGCATAAGCAAATCATTATAATACAATACAGTTTTAGTGGGATAGATGAATGAACAAAAAGACATTAAAAAAATGGGCTAAAATCATTTGAGTTTGACTAGGAGCCTAAGGATACAGCTATGAGATTTTCCTTCAAAGACATTTGTGGATAGAGCTTGATATAAAATTTGGACCTCTTCCCTTTATCCTTTTGTTTCTATCCTAAAATCAAAAGTTCTTAAGGAAATTTGACACGCATCAAACCATGTTTTTCTATTTGATAGTTCTAGGGAGGACTGAGTTCAAAGCAAGCTGTGTGAGTAGGTTCTCTGGCAGTAGAAGAAACAGCTTAGCAGGAAGAAATTGAGACTCCTCATTTCCTCATGGAAGACCCTGGTCTCCCCTCTGCCTGCCTGCTCCTGTTCTCCAAGAAGTGGGAGCAGAGATAGCTGTGTTTCCAACTGGGCAGAACTTTAATAAAATAACTGATGTTTTCAGAAAACAACAACAAAAAAACAACAAAAACACTAATGTCAATGCAGGGAGAAAACATTAGGGGCTCCTTGATGGCCATGTTAGGAGTGCCCTGGAGACTGGGTTTCAGTGGTAAAGATGTCATGACTAATAGGCACATTATTGAGGAAAAGTTGTAGAATAAACAGCAGTATTCACTCATTCATTTTTCTGTCAATAAGACATGTCACAGTTTAAATCTAACAACTAATAGCCATTAACATTAATCCAATTTCAGATTAGAGTTTGAGCTTCCTGAAGGCAAGGATCACATCTTATTTATCTACATTTCACCAATGCCTACTGCTCTACCACCACGCAGTGGAATAAAGATAGTGTGACTAAATGGGAAGAGTCTTGATAATTCTCTTAATCAATATATAGAAACACAGGATCATAGCAATGGTCAGTAATGACATATATGCCATTTATATCACTGTGTGGGTTCATGGCATAAATCATGATGAAGAGACCAACAGTTAGCCTTTAAAGCAAGATGACTGAAACAAATATAACTTTTAATTTTTATGATAAATATACGCTGTTTCCATGTTCAGGCAACCCCTAATAATGACAGTAGCCATCAACTTAATAAATCATAGCTTAGAACACACTATCAATTCACACATTATATGATTTGCTGATGGTCTGTGAACTTGAGTCAATTTGGTAGTATTTGGAAGAGCATCTGATTTCAAACTCAGGTTACAAATCCCAGAGAGAAATACAATCTAAAGAGCACATGAATAAAGAATTGGCTGTTCTAACATTTAAGTTTCAACATAATTTGTAGAAACCCAGTTAAAAGCTGTGTTTGTTGGTTTTAGAGGAGCTGTCTTGCAAAAATTTGTAGGAGAGTATTTTAGGGTATGATTAAATCACTGGGATTTAAATCTGGCCACTCCATAATTGCTAAAATCTGTGTCATGCTGACACAACAAAACTTTTCCAAATCACTGCTTTATTATTTTGCAATAAACTTTAATTGGTATTTAGCTCCCCTGAGTGAATCTGTTCTTTAGGACACATATTAAGTCATTTGTTTAGAGTTCATCTATATATGCATATCTCATTTATGTTGATTGAAGATTTTATTTTATATATATATATATACATACATATATATGTTAATATAAAGAGGAGACAGTGGCAAGATGTTCTTGCTCAATGTCAGATTTTTAAAGTAATTCTAAAATAATATGAAGGTTCCTCAAAAAATTAAACATAGAATCACCATAAAATCTAGCAAGTTCATTTCTGGGTATACACTCAAAAAAACTGAAAGCATGCACTTTGACACACATTTGTACACCCATATTCCTAGCAACATCACACACAACAGCAAAAAGGTGGAAGCAACCCAAGTGACCACCAACAGATGAATGGATAAACAAAACATGGACTATACATGTGATGAAATATTATTCATCTTTACTAATGAAGGAAATTGTTACCTTTTACGACATGGATTGCAGACATTATGTTAAGTGAACTAAGTCATAAATACAAAAACACTATATGATTCCACTCATATGCGACTCACAGAGCAGTCAAATTCATAGAGACAGAGAGTAGAATGGTGGTTGCCAGGGGCTGGGCGAATTAGTGTTTAATGGGTATGGAATTTCAGTTTGGGAAGATAAGTTTTGGAGATGGATGGTGGTGATGGTTGCACAACAATATTAATGTATTTAGTGCCACTAAACTAGACACTTAAAATGGATAAAATATTAAATTTTATTTATATTTTATAATTTTAAAAAATTAAATGATTTAAAAATAATCCTAATATTTTAGCAAGGTCTGCTGGAAAACTTTATTGTTTAAGCAAATTATACTCTAGAAGTTATTTTACCTTTTGTGGGATCTCATGATGTAACCAGAAATGAGATAATTATCTCATTTAATTATCTGTAGCCCACCAGGCTCCTCCGGCCATGGGCTTTTTTAGGCAAGAATACTGGAGTGGGTTACCATTTCCTTCTCCAGGGGATCTTCCCAACCCAGGGATAGAACCAGGGTCTCCCACACTGGAGGCAGGCTTTTTACTGTCTGAGTCACCAGGTAAGCCCTGGATGTAGAGGGAGTGGAAGAGCTGAGGTTAGGTCTTGAGAGCTTAAGGAAAGTTAACATCTTCCACTCCATAATTTGGTGAATGTCCTTGTCATGGTTTAGACACACAAGCAGATCCTTAGCCCTGGAATATTGACCCCTTGTGCTGCCAAGCATCTCAGGAATCTTCCCATTCCTCTATCAGCTGCCTGGCACCATTCCGTAGTCCCACTGGCTTTCCATTTTCTCCCGATAATGTTCTGAGCCCAACCATTCCCAATCTAGTCCTTCTATCTCTTTCCAATACACTCCAGCCCATACAGGGCAGAATTTTTTTAAAGGGTTCGGTGTTAGGGCTGTATTAGTTCCACTTGGTAGCAAGTACTAAATAAGCACCTGTTGAATTTTGTTAAAAATTTTCTCAACAAACAAAACTTTTTCAATGCATTAGGTTTTCTCAAGTTTTCAGCATACCCTGGTGCCAAAAAGGTGGCCTGGGAAGGAATCAGGAGCTAGCTATTAACAAGCCGTATGATCTTAAACAAAGTATTTCTTTTTTGCTCTCCTTATAAAATGATTCTTTTAAGTCCTCAAAAGACATCCTTGTTCCAAAGTGTTGGATTATCAGGGTTCACAACTAAACCTCTGATGCCTGGAATCTCCCATTTCCTGTAAATAGTTAATCCCTGGCAAGGGCATGAAGCCTTAGGGTTCTATCCCATCATCAGTCTAAAGCCATACTATATTTCTTTCTAATCATCTTATGACTCCCTCCTGATCTCAGTTCTGAAATAAAACATTTTGGATCTGGGGATAAATTATGGCCAAAAAAACCCTGAATTAAACATATAGGGTATAAAACAATGGCTTGAAAACTGGTACAAATTTTAATAATTATTTTCATATTTTGAACACCAAAGAAGATTTATTTGCATGAATAACTAAAAAAAGAATCTTTTAAAGCTGAATTTTAAAAATCTGTCCACTGGTCTCAAACCATTTGGCTTCATTGCTTTTAACTAAAATAAAGTGAACTGATTCTGATTAAATTTGGGTGAGGGAAAAATCTTCAGCATAGATAACAAATTATATGCCATATAATATATTGGCTTCCTATGATTCCAAACCACATTGCTAAAAAGCAGGCTTCTGGCAGATCTTTAATTACCAATGTTAGTAATATGGACATCCAAGCCTGATGCATAATATGAATATAAAATACACGATTAATAGAAAATGCATGCTGAAAGAATTTTAATGAATGAATGAACATCACTATTGCATTAGCTTTCTTAAGTAGGTCAGAGCTTAAAGCTGTCCAAATAATAGATTTTTATGTTTCTCTTCTTTCTCCATCTATCTCAGGGCAAGAAATTAATTTTTTCCTGTTCCAAAGTCATCACTGGATTAATGACTGTCATGTGAAGCCTGGCTACAGGGAGCTCCTCAAGTACACAGACATGTGTAGCTTCTGAAAAATGAACAGAATCATTTTTCTCAAAGAATATGATTATAGTGGGATATCAAATAGATTATTTTTTTCAGGGAAAGAAGAATTATTAAATTTGTCCTAATGACAGTGGTGAAATGAGACTCAGAAATATTAATGCCTTTCCCTTTCATCATACCTAGCTTATGTTGTCATAGATATTGTTTTAATTTATAAAACCATTCTGAGCACACTGTGTAAAACCTTACTGAGCACTACATGTAGAAAAACACAAGACTCCTGCCCTGCAAGAACTTATATTCTAATAGAGGTCATACAGTCTCATCCACTGATACATGCATATAACACAGGCAAATAAGCATTTTTTAATGGAAAATTAGTTCTCAAACTGGCATTTCTTTCCTTTTCTAATATTATAAATAAAGTTCCAACAGTGAGAATTTTCTTTAGTAGTCTACAACATCACTTCAGATACGATTAGCTGGGCCTTACACCCAGAAGTTAGGGTGGATGGATGCAGTGAATGACAGGTGGAGTTCTCTGAGATGCAGATTCTCACTAATTGATCTGCCCTTGCCTTACAGGGGCAGATGAACCTCTGAGCTCTATGGCAACTGAGGCCAGAGCAGGCAGAAAGCTCTTGGAGGAGGATGCTTTTGACAGGAATCAGGCATGTCTTAAAAACAAAATGAACACAAAAGTATAAAGGGACTATTTTTCCATAATATTGCTCTGTTATACAAGTGCCAAGGACCTTTTAAAAAAAAATGTAGTCTGGAAAAAAAAATAGTAGGTCCTCAAAGCATTTTTGGGACTAGATATGTTTAATGCCCCCTTCAGAATGCTTTGAGGACATAAAATTATTTTTTTCCAAACTGCATAGTAATACTGGGGTATGAATGGTTGGTCAGAAAATTAAATAAGGTACCAGATCTAGTTCAGAAATTAGCAGGGAAAGAGAATCATCTGAAAGCTCATTTTTATTTAAGATGTTATGGGTGTCTGTCTCTTGCACTGTACTGCCTCATGCATCCCGGTTCACCAGTACCTGACTTACTGTAGGTGCTCCATAATTGCTGGTTGAAGAAGTAAGCCTGTGGGTTAAGTGAAGGGGTAAATAAGTAAGTGAGATAGTGTTTGAATGATGAATGAATGAATGCTTACCAGGAAGTACATTAGAAGGCAATGATCCTTGGACCTCAAACTGAGGATGAGTAAATGCTTCTTAAATCCTGTCTGACATAACATTTGGAATATGTCCCTTACTTTTAGCCAAGGGCCTTCTCAAATTCCTCATTTCAATTATGACAATGGTACTGAAGAGAAGCAGTCACCTTCTTTATTTTTAAGCAATTCTCTTCCAATCAACTTTTAATTATCCTAAAACAGGAAACCAGTGGTGCAGATAATCCCCCAATCTCTTGTTGGAATGCATTATATGATGGCTTTTTACAGTAGTTTGCCTTCCTAATTATGTTTTGATTAGGTTTCTATTACGGTTATTGAGAATTCTCTTAGCAGAGAGGACAGCAGGTCAGGCAGCTCCAAGAACACAGTGATGATTGCATTGAGGTTGGCTGGAACTGATCCACACTTTAATTTAGGCCTTTCTTTTTTAAATGCATAGTGCTAAGCACTTGAAGACATACAAAGTCACAGAAGATTTTTAGGGCTCATAAATTATTCAGCGGCCACTACTGAGAATCTATTAGAAGGTAGGTTCTTTTCTAGGGGTTGTCAAAGCAAAGAGGAATAAGATACAATCTAATATAATAAGTAATGATTTATAAGCTTGGAATTTCAGGAACTCACTGCCTAGCCAGCAAGATATAGGCATGTAGCCTTGAGCAACTCTTTGTTTTAGACTAAGTCTTCAAAATCCAGTGTGTACATCTGCTGCATATCTCAGTTCAGACTGGGTTTCCCTGATGGCTCAGTGGTAAAGAATCTGCCCAATGCAGAAGATGCAAGTTCAGTCCCTAGGTCAGGAAGATCCCCTGAAGAAGGAAATGGTAAACCACTCTCGTATTCTTGCCTGGAAAATTCCATGGACGAGGAGCCTGGGGGTGTCTACAGTACATAGGGTTGCAAACAGTCAGACATGACTGAGCGCGCACACACGAAAGTGATCACTTCAGACTAGCACACTGCAAATGCTTGACAGCCATATGTAGTTAAAGGCTTCCATACTGGGAAGCACAGCTTTAGAATCTTGCTTCTCAAACTATGATATGAGGATCAGTCTCATTGGCAGCATCTGAAAAAACATTAGACAGGCAAGACTTCAGGTTCCACCCTAGACCTACTGAATAAAAATCTTCATTTTAGCCAGATATGCAGGTAATACTATAGGTTCACATTAAAATTTGAGAAGCATTAGTCTAGGCAGGTGTAGTGTAGAGAAAGATCTGAATGATAACTGGGAGTTAAGAGCACTAAAGAAATGTTTAAGAACCAGCAATGAATATAATGAGTGCGAAGCAGAAGAATTCATGGATATATAGGTAGTTGTTTAAAAGGAATCAGATAAAACCATTTTAATCCGAGAGTTTTATAATCTTCAAAATGAAAATAATCCAGCCCATTTTGCAGGGCTGACATTAGGATTAGAGCAGGATGATAAAGCAATTCACATGATGGCTTGGCTTCTGGACATGGCAGTTTTATATAACTCCATTACTGATGATCAAGAGTCAGATGAAGACTCTAGTGCTGCAAGATTTTAACTACAAGGAACGTGTTTGATACCATATTGAAATTAATCAAATAAGGAGAAGTGGAGAGCATCACTGCTGTCACAAGCACAGATTCTGGGTGACTGACAGAAGTCTCAAGTGAGAAATAATGTCAGAGCAAGTTCACCCAAGGTAGGATGGGAGAGGGGAAATTCCCTCAGAGGTCAGTGCAGATGCTAGAATTCATACAGGACGTTCGTAAGTATACTGTGGCCTTCCCTCACCAAACCATGTTGCACAACTTTGGATGTCTGATTTACCAACTAATTAACAAGACTAAAAGGACCAGATAACTGGTCTGTGTGCTCATCTAACATCTGGCTCTTCCACTGAATGGCATGTTAGTCAAGATGCCTTATTCTATCAAAAGAGGTCAGCATGTCTGGGAATATTATTCAGCTGTAAGTAATGCAATATTGAGGAAACCTACTAACATTTTTGCTAGAAGTTTTAGCCATCCCTCCTTTCTTCTAAGGACTATGTATCAAAAATATCAAGTATTACAAAAAGCAAGGGAATTAATTCTGTGGGAATAGAGAGGTTCTGGTTTGGGAGTCACAGGATCAGGGAGTTCTAGTCGTAGCTCTGCCATACTGTTTTCTTAACTCAGAATTTTAACCTCTTGTGGCCTCACTCTGACCTATTAAAATAAGATTTAATATGTGAATCTCTTCCCTTTCTTATTTAAAAAAAATAGCATATTTATTAATTGAGTAACAAAAGTGCTTTTCTTAAATATATGTTCTTAAATTTCTTTAGGTATTTCCAGTTCTATTTTTATTTGGTTTTTTCAAATTTTTACTTTTTATTGTGGTAGAAACATACAACATAAAATTTACCATGTTAACCATTTTTAGGTGTACAGTTTGTAGCATTAAATACATTCACATTATTGTGCAACCATCACCACCACTCATTTCTAAAAATTTTTTATCTTCCCAAACTGAAACCATACTCATTAAACACTAGCTCCTTCACTCTGTTCCTCCAAACTCTGACAATCACCATTCTATCTTCTATGAATCCGGTCACCCAAATACCTCATAAAATTGGAATCCTACAGTATTTAGTCCTTTTGAGTCAGGCTTATTTCATTTAGTATAATGTCTTCAGGGCTCATCCACTGTGTAGTGTATACCAGACTTTTGTTCATTTTAAGGTGAAATAATCTTCCATCCTATGTATGTGCCACATTTTGTTAATCCACATTTGGGTGCAGTGGCATATGGTTTGAAGATACAAGTTGCTGAAATTCACTGTAGTGGGGCTGGAACAGGGAAATAGATGCATTGGTGTATTTTCTTGGACGTCAAGGGTTAGTGGTGCCTTTTCCTAAACATCAGGAAAGAGAACAAGGAGCATACAAATAATTACTTAGCATGGTTAGGGGCTGACTGACGCTGAAGTATAAAAACAGAGAAAAGCCTGTCTATCAAAATGTAAGCAAAGTAGAGATTCAACTATTAGAGCCATCAAAGGTCCGAGATAAAGCTGTGCAAGACTAAGAAGCCACTTAAGCACCCAGTGCTGAAAGAAAAGTGGGAAATACGGCACATTTTGGACCTAAATGGGAATGTCAGCTATAGTATCTTCAGTAAGACAGTCATTTCATTGATAATTTCTTCATATAATGTCAACTCTTAATGTGTATGAGTTAGTCAGGGTTCAAAGGTTCACACCAATAATAATGTTTGTTTCCATGTGCCCATTTGGATTATAATAGATCTGCAACTATCACTAGGTTTATGAATTATTAAAGTTGACTAACAGTAACAGTTTTTGTAAAGTAAATTCTACTGACTTCAAGTAGCAAAAGAAAACACAAAGCAACTGAAACAATCTTTCTGGTGTCAGTAGGTCTATAAAATTAACGAAATTTGAACAGCATCTCAAAACAGAGAGTTCACAGAAAACCTTCAGGGCAAAAAGGAGTGGATTAGATGCAGTGATGCTGAAAAAAGTCTGCTCATCCCCACTGTACTGACCTTTCCAGGAAAAGTTTGAATTGGTGGAGGCTGAAACTACCTAAGAGATATGAGAAATGTGATCACAGTTCTTGTTTTACATCAGTTAGAAATAGATGTAGGTTAACAAGTTTCTCTTTGAAAATGAAATTGTTTCTCATAGCTTATTTAGAAACTTCCTTGAGAAAGAAGTTAGGTTGGGGGCCCATCTCAGGGCACTCTGGACACTGGCATCCATATGCTGTATGGAACCAGGGAGAAGTCAGGGCTCTCTGAGGTCTTGTAAGGACACTTAGCATATTCTTAATTCAACCTTCTTTTTGAACTGGGCAAAGAGCAGAGGTCAAAACTTGGAGAAGAAAAGGCGTTTTTTAACCCATATTTGAGAATTCATAAATGTTCATTCATTCACAAATTCCTAATTCATTCATTCATAAATGTTCACATCTCCTTATTCAACTCTCTAAGGCAATATGGGACATATAAAATATGAGAATAAGGGTCAAAAACACTTCCAAGTTTGCTTTCCACCTTGCTGTTGAATAGCTGTGTAACCTTGAACAATCTGCTTAATCTTTCTCAGTCTCAGTTTTCTCATCTGTAATTGTTTGTATGAGAATAACTGGATGTGCTGTTTCATGATAATGTACAAAGAATGCCTCTGCCTAGTAGATACTCAATAAATGTCAGTAATCTTCCCTTGTTTTCTTAAGTTTCAGTTCAGTTGAGTCGCTCAGTTGTGTCTGACTCTTTGCGACCCCATGAACCACAGCACACCAGGCCTCCCTGTCCATCAACAACTCCTGGAGTTTACACAAACTCACGTCCATTGAGTTGGTGATGCCATCCAACCATCTCATCCTCTGTCGTCCCCATATCTTCCTGCCTTCAATCTTTCCCAACATCAGGGTCTCTCAAATGAGTCAGATCCTCACATGAGGTGGCCAAAATATTGGAGTTTCAGCTTCAACATCAGTCTTTCCAATGAACACCCAGGACTGATTTCCTTTAGGATGGACTTGTTGGATCTCCTTGCAGTCCAAGGGACTTTCAAGAGTCTTCTCCAACATCACAGTTCAAAAGCATCAATTCTTTGGTGCTCAGCTTCCTTTATAGTCCAAATCTCACATCCATACATGACCACTGGAAAAACCACAGCCTTGACTAGACGGACTTTTGTTGACAAAGTAATGTCTCTGCTTTTTAATATGCTATCTAGGTTGGTCATAACTTTTCTTCCAAGGAGTAAGCATCTTTTAATTTCATGGCTGCAATCACCATCTGCAGTGATTTTGGAGCCCAAAAAAATAAACTCAGCCACTGTTTCCTCATCTATTTGCCATGAAGTGATGGGACCAGATGCCATGATCTCAGTTTTCTGAATGCTGAGCTTTAAGCCAACATTTTCACTCTCCTCTTTCACTTTCATCAAGAGGCTCTTTAATTCTTCTTCACTTTCTGCCATAAGGGTGGTGTCATCTGCATATCTGAGGTTATTGATATTTCTCACAGCAATCTTGATTCCAGCTTGTACTTCCTCCAGCCCAGTGTTTCTCATGATGTATTCTGCATATAAGTTAAATAAGCATGGTGACAATATACAGCCTTGACATACTCCTTTTCCTATTTGGAACCAGTCTGTTGTTCCATGTCCAGTTCTAACTGTTGCTTCCTGACCTGCATACAGGTTTCCCAAGAGGCAGGTGACGTCGTCTGGTATTCCTGTCTCTTTCAGAATTTTCCACAGTTTATTGTGATCCACACAGTCAAAGGCTTTGGCATAGTCAATAAAGCAGAAGTAGATGTTTTTCTGGAACTCTCTTGCTTTTTTGATGATCCAACGGATCTTGGAAATTTGATCTCTGGTTCCTCTGTTTTTTCTAAAACTAGCTTGAACATCTGGAAGTTTATGGTTCACGTATTGCTGAAGTTTGGCTTGGAGAATATTGAGCATTACTTAACTAGCATGTGAGATGAGTGCAATTGTGTGGTAGTTTGAGCATTCTTTGGCATTACCTTTGGGACTGGAATGAAAACTCACCTTTTCCAGTCCTGTGGCCACTGCTGAGTTTTCCACATTTGCTGGCATATTGAGTGCAGCACTTTCACAGCATTTTTTTGGACTTGAAATAGCTCAACTGGAATTCCATCACCTCCACTAGTTTTGTTCGTAGTGGTCCTTCTAAGGCCCACTTGACTTCACATTCCTGGATGTCTGGCTCTAGGCTGATGATCACACCATCGTGATTATCTTGGTCATGAAGATCTTTTTTGTATAGTTCTTCTGTGTATTCTTGCCACCTCTTCTTAGTATCTTCTGCTTCTGTTAGGTCCATATCATTTCTGTCCTTTATTGAGCCCATCTGTGCATGAAATGTTCCCTTGGTATCTCTAATTTTCTTGAAGAGATCTCTAGTCTTTCCCATTTTATTGTTTTCCTCTATTTCTTTGCACATCACTGAAGAAGGCTTTCCTATCTCTCCTTGCTAGTCTTTGGAACTCTGAATTCAAATGGGTATATCTTTCCTTTTCTCCTTTGCTTTTTGCGTCTCTTCTTTTCACAGCTATTTGTAATGCCTCCTCAGGCAGCCATTTTGCTTTTTGCATTTCATTTTCTTGGGGATGGTCTTGAACCCTGTCTCCTGAACAATGTCACAAACCTCTGTCCATAGTTCATCAGGCACTCTAGTCCCTTAAATCTATTTGTTACTTCCACTGTATAATCATAAGGGATTTGATTTAGGTAATATCTGAATGGTCTAGTGGTTTTCCCCACTTTCTCCAATTTAAGTCTGAATTTGGCAATAAGGAGTTCATGATCTGAGCCACAGTCAGCTTGTTTTTGCTGACTGTATAGAGCTTCTTCATCTTTGGCTGCAAAGAATATAATCAATCTGATTTCAGTGTTGACCATCTGGTTTTGTCCACATGTAGAATCTTCTCTTGTGTTGTTGGAAGAGGGAGTTTGCTATGACCAGTGCATTCTCTTGGCAAAACTCTATTAGCCTTTGCCCTGCTTCATTCTGTACTCCAAGGCCAAATTTGCCTGTTACTCCAGGTGTTTCTTGACTTCCTACTTTTGCATTCCAGTTCCCTATAATGAAAAGGACATCTTTTGGGGGTGCTAGTTCTAGAAGGTCTTGTAGGTCTTCATAGAACTGTTCAGCTTCTTCAGTGTTACTGGTCAGGGCATAGACTTGGATTACCATGATATTGAATGGTTTACATTGGAAACGAAGAGAGATCATTCTTTCTTTAAGATTGCATCCAACTACTGCATTTTGGACTCTTTTGTTGACTATGATGGCTACTCCATTTCTCCTAAGGGATTCCTGCCCACAGTAGTAGATATAATGGTCATCTGAGTTAAATTCACCCATTCCAGACCATCTTAGTTCGCTGATTCCTAGCATGCTGACATTCACTCTTGCCTCCTCCTGTTTGACCACTTCCAATTTGCCTTGATTCATGGACCTAACATTCCAGGTTCCTATACAATATTGCTCTTTACAGCATCGCACCTTGCTTCTATCACCAGTCACATCCACAGCTGGGTGGTGATTTTTCCTTGGCTCCATCCCTTCATTCTTTCTGGAGTTATTTCTCCACTGATCTCCAGTATCATATTGGGCACCTACTGACCTGGGAAGTTCATCTTTCAGTGTCCTATCTTTTTGCCTTTTCATACTGAAGGCAAAAATAGTGAAGTGGTTTGCCATTCCCTTCTCCAGTGGACCATATTCTATCAGACCTCTACACCATGACCCGTCCATCTTGGGTGGCCCCAGACGGTATGGCTTCATTGAGTTAGACAAGCTGTGGTCCGTGTGATCAGATTAGCTAGTTTCCTGTGATTGCGGTTTCAGTCTGTCTGCCCTCTGATGCCCTCTCTCAGTGCCTACTGTCTTATTTGGGTTTCCCTTACCTTGGACGTGGGGTATGTCTTCATGGCTGCTCCAGCAAAGTGCAGCCAATGCTTCTTACCTTGGACGTGGGGTAGCTCCTCTCTGCTGCCACCCCTGACTTTGGACATGGGGTAGCTCCTCTCAGCCACTCCTACTTAGGAGTACATATTTGTTCACTCTATTCAGTCTTCCATTCTTCAAATACCTATTTGTATATGTAGCTAGCACTGTTGTAATCAAATGCAGTTATTTGTCAAATCATTCATTTTCAATGTTATTATCTTTACCATGAAGTGCTATAGCTTTAAAAATAATTTCTTCTGAGTTACTTAGTAATAATTAATAATTAATTCCTCCTTCCATAAGTCAGTTACTTGGTATTATAAATATTCATGGTTTGAAATTATGTACTGTATATGTAAAATGGTATGAAAAGTACATCAACTGATATACCTTGATAATGCAACAGAAATAAAATTCTCACTGAGACCTAACAATTTCAAAAGGATATTTTTGGTAAACTTTTATTTTTTTGTAATCTGTTACAGGGTTACCCTATTTACAATAACTAACTACCAAAACAACTATAGAGTTAATCTTGGGTCCACTGAGAATCAAACGATACCCTAAAAAATACACTGATTAGAAAGTTTTTCAAATTTTTTTCAAATCTGACAGGATTATGGTGGGGAAAGGTTTGGGTGACAATCCTCAGAAAATTTTTTTCTATAACCATTATATTTTGGGATGGAAAGTCTAATGAAGGAGTGATAAGTACTGAAATAGTCTGACAAATAGCCTGTTCTCAAAAGCTAAATTACAGGGAAAATGGGCATGATGAAAAGGCTAATTTAAAGATTGTCTAGAAAATTTTCTCACTTCTGTTTATGATGTATTTTAATAAATCAAATTCTAACTTATTTAAACTTGGTTAGCAAGTTCAAAATTAAACAGGAGAATGTTAATATGTCCCTAAGGCCACTGCAATTGTAGTTTTTGAATGAATATTAAAGTTGATCTTCTTAAGAGTTGGGCTTAAGAAGTATTCATTCAATTATGATAGTTTTGATAATTTTTGTATTCCCCTGGGAGTTGGATATTTTTTATGTGTGTGTGTATTTTCTAAGGTCATGATACAACAGTCTATCTTGCTTCTGGAGGTAAAAGTTGGGGCCATACTGGCCTTGAATCAAACTGATATCCTTCAATTATTACAACTCATCTACCTCCTTCACATTTATTTTTTTATAAATGTGGAGCTCTTCTTTTTTTTTTTTTTTTTTAGTTTACTTGTGGTTTTTAAAAAGAATTTTTAAATTAATGGGCTTTATTTTTAGTCCAATTTTAGGTTTACAGAAAAACTGGGTGGAAAGGACAGAGTTCCCAAATACCCCATGTCTCCCTCTTTCCCCATTCCAACATTATTTCCCCTATCATCAACATCTTTCATTAATGTGGTGCATTTGTTACAATTGATCAGTCACTATTAATACATCAACTGAAATCCACAGTTTACATTAGGGGTTCACTCTTTATGTTGTACATTCCATGGATTTTAACAAAAATTTCATGGTATATATCCACATTATAGTGTCATACAGAATAGTTTCACTGCTCTGAAAATCCCCTGGGCTCCACCACTTCACGGCTCTATCTTTCCCCCAGAATTCCTGGCAACCACTTATCTTTTCATTGTCTCCATTGTTTTGTTTTTTCCAGGATGTCATATAGCTGGAACCATACAGTATGTAGCCTTCTCAAATTGCCTTCTTTCCCTTTAGCACTACATGTATGTTTCCTACATGTCCTTTTATGACTTGGCAGCTCATTTCTTTTAAATGCTGTATAATATTCCACTGTCTGGATGCACCACAGCTTATTTCATTCACCTACTGAAGTATATCTTGGTTGCTTCCAAGTTCTGGCAATTATGAACAAAGCTGAAATAAACATTTGCGTGCAGATTGCTGTGCGGACATAAGTTTTCCATCAGGGTAAATACGGAGGAGCACAACTGCAAGATTATATGGTAAGAGTATTTTCATTTTTTAAGAAATTGTCAAACTATCTTCCAAAGCTTTACCATTTTGCATTCTCACCATTAATGGATAAGAATTCTTCTTTCTTCATATCCTCATCACCATTTAGTACTGTCAATATTTTGAATTTTAGCCATTCTAACAGGTATGTAGTTGCATGTCACCATTTGCTTAATTTGTGATCCCCTTGGAAGATAATGTTGGGTATCTTTTCATGTATTTATGAAAATTTGTCAAGGTATATCTTCTTTGGTGTCCAAGTTCTTTGGACATTTTAAAATTGGGTTGTTTTCTTCTTACTGTTGAGTGCTAAGGTTCTCTGACTATTTTAAATATCAGTCTTTCATCAGATATATATTTTCCAGGTTATTTTTAGCTTATCTTTTCATTCTCTTAACAGTGTCATTCACAGAGCAGAAGTTTTGAATTTTTACCTATTTTTTCCTGGATTATGCTTTTGGTGTTATGTCTAAAAAGTCATCATCAAACTCAAGGTCATCTAGATTTTCTTATATGTTACTCTCTAGGAGTTTTATAGGTCTGTGTTTTAAATTTATGTCTATGATCCTTCTTGAGTTAATATTTGCAAAAGCTGTAAAGTTTATTTCTAGATGTATATATTTTTTCCATGCAGATGTCCAACTGTTCCAGCACCATTTGTTGAGAAGACCATCATTTCTCCATTGAATTGCTTGTGTTCCCTTGTCAAAAATCAGTTGATTAAATCTGTGTGAGTCTTTTCTGGGTTCTCTACTTTGGAGCTTATGTTATTATCAATAATTGTGATTATTTATATCCTTTTGCTTCATTGCATTATTTGTTATTAATAATTCCATTCTTGTTTTATTCAGGTAAAATTTAGATACAGGAAAACACGCAGACTCCTTCCCTTCTCATATCTGATGAGCCTCTTGATTTTTTAAGTACAACAATATTAAACAGCTGATATTTTATAATGTAATATTTATGAGGGAAAAACCTTTTAAAAACTGAAAGCTCATCTCCAGTTCAGTTGCTTAGTTGTGTCCGACTCTTTGCGAGCCCATGGACTGCAGAACCCCAGGCCTCCCTGTCAATCGCCAACTCCCGGAGTTTACTCAAACTCATGCCCATTGAGTCGGTGATGCCATCCAACCATCTCACCCTTTGTCGTCCCCTTCTCCTCCTGCCTTCAATCTTTCCCAGCATCAGGGTCTTCTCAAATGAGTCAGTTCTATGCAGCAGGTGGCCAAAGTACTGGAGTTTCAGCTTTAGCATCAGTCCTTCCAATGAATATTCAGGACTGATTTCCTTTAGGATGGACTGGTTGGATCTCCTTGCAGTCCAAGGGACTCTCAAAGAGTCTTCTCCAACATCACAGTTCAAAAGCATCAGTACTTCGGGTCTCAGCTTTCTTTATAGTTCAACTCTCACACCCATACATAACTACTGGAAAAACTATAGCTTTGACTAGATGGATCTTTTTTGGCAAAATAATGTCTCTGCTTTTTAATATGCTGTCTAGGTTGGTCATAACCTTTCTTCTGAGGAGCAAGCGTCTTTTAATTTCATGGCTGCAATCACCATGCAGTGATTTTGGAGCCCCCAAAAATAAAGTCTCTAACTGTTTCCCCATCTATTTGCCATGGAGAGATGGCACCAGATGCCATGATCTTAGTTTTCTGAATGTTGAGTTTTAAGCCAACTTTTTCACCCTCCTCTTTCACTTTCATCAAGAGGCTCTTTAGTTCTTCTTCGCTTTCTGCCACGAGGGTGGTGTCATCTGTGTATCTGAGGTTATTGATATTTCTCCTGGCAATCTTGATTCCAGCTTGTGCTTCATCCAGCCCAGCGTTTCTCATGATGTACTCCACATAGAAGTTAAATAAGCAGAGTGACAATATACAGCCTTGACATACTCCTTTCCCGTACTTCTTTTCCTTTCCTTGACATGCTGGTCCCGATTTGGAACCAGTCTGCTGATCCATGTCCAGTTCTAACTGTTGCTTCTTGACCTGCATACAGATTTCTCAAGAGGCAGGTCAGGTGGTCTGGTTTTCCCATCTCTTGAAGAATTTTCCACAGTTTGCGGCGATCCACACAGTCAAAAACTTTGGCATAGTCAATAAAGCAGAAGTAGATATTTTTCTGGAACTCTCTGGATTTTTCGATGATCCAATGGATGTTGGAAATTTGATCTCTGATTCTTCTGCCTTTTCTAAATCCATTTGAACATCTGGAAGTTCACAGTTCACGTACTATTGAAGCCTGGTTTGGAGAATTTTGAGCATTACTTTACTAGTGTGTGAGATAAGTGCAATTGTGGAATAGTTTGAGCATTCTTTGGCATTGCCTTTCTTTGGGACTGGAATGAAAACTGACCTTTTCTAGTCCTGTGGCCACTGCTGAGTTTTCCAAATTTGCTGACATATTGAGTGCACTTTCACAACATCATCTTTTAGGATTTGAAATAGCTCAACTGGAATTCCATTACCTCCACTAGCTTTGTTTATAGTGATGCTTCCTAAGGCCCACTTGACTTAGCATTCCAGGATGTCTGGCTCTAGGTTGGTGATCACACCATCCTGATTATCTGGGTCATGAAGATCTTTTTTGTACAGTTCTTCTGTGTATTCTTGCTACATCTTCTTAGCATCTTCTGCTTCTATTAGGTCCATACCATTTCTGTCCTTTATTGAGCCCATCTTTGCATGAAATGTTCCCTTGGTATGTCTAATTTTCTTGACAAGATCTCTGCCCATCTTACTTTGAGCTTATTTTCCCGTAGAGGCTGTCACCATCCTGATTGCCAGGGTCATGACCAAATATCCTGTAGGTGGACTTGGTTCAGTTTAGTTTGAATCCAAGGTCTGTGCTGCATACACTTGTCATACTTTATGCAAATCAGTTAATCAAGAATCAGTGTCTGCAATTAAAGAAATGGAAATAATTATGCATACTAGTCAGGACTGTGATAAGAATTAATGATAAAATATATTTGAAAGGACTTTTGTAAAATGTTAAATCCTTCAGAGACGCTAGGTGTTGCTTTGAATAATAGAACTTGGAAGCTTTTAAACTGCAAGTATTGGAGAAGACTCTTGAGGGTCCCTTGGACAACAAGGAGATCAAACCAGTCAACCCTAAAGGAAACCAGTCCTGAATATTCATTGGCAGGACTGATGATGAAGCTGAAGCTCCAATCCTTTGGCCACCTGATGCAAAAAACTGATTCACAGCAAAAGACCCTGATGCTGGGAAAGACTGAAGGGAGGAAGAGAAGGGGACAAGAGAGGATGATATGATTGGATGGTATCACCGACTTGATGGACATGAGTCTGAGCAAGCTCTGGGAGTTGGTGATGGACAGGGAAGTCTGGTGTGTTTCAATCCATGGGGTGGCAAAAAGTCAGACACGACTGAGAGACTGAACTGAAGTGAGAACTTGAAAGAACTAATTTAAAGATCAGTACATCTAGGTGCCATCAGACAGCTAATGGTTTCAAATCAGCTATTAAAGCATTAAAAGATAATAAAATCATTAAAATGCTTTTTATAAATGCCTTTAAAGAAAAAGATTCAACCAAATTCCATCAAGCTGTGCTGAAGTTTGTTACTCTAAGGCATATTTTGTTGTTATGCAGTCATCAGGTAGTGTCCGACTCTTCATGATCCCATGAGCTGCAGCATACCAGGCCTCCCTGTCACTCACCATCTCCTGCAGTTTGCTCAAGTTCATGACCGTTGCATCACTAATGCCATCCAACCATCTCATCCCTCTTTTCCTTTTGCCTTCAATCTTGCCCAGCATCAGGGTTTTTTCCAATGAGTTGCTGTTCACATAATGTGGCCAAAGCACTGAAGTTTCAGCTTCAGCATCCATCCTTCCAATGAGCATTCAGGGTTGATTTCCTGTAAGATTGACTGGTTTCATCTCCTTGCTGTCCCAGGCACTCTCAAGTCTTCAACACCACAGTTCGAAAGCACCAGTTCTTTGCCTCTCTGCCTTCTTTATTGCCCAGCTCTCGCAACAGTATGTGACTACTGGAAAGATCAGAGCCTTGACTATATGGACTTTTGTTGGCAAAGTGATGTCTTTTTTTTTTTTTTTAATGTCTTTGCTTTTTAACACAGGGTCTAGGTTTGTCAGTTTTCCTCTAAGAAGCAGTCATCTTCTAATTTCATGGCTGCAGTCACCATCCCACATGACTCTAGAGCCCAAGCAAAGGAAATCTGTAACTGTCTCCACCTTTTCCCCTTCTATTTGCCTTTAAGTGATGGGACCAGATGCCATGATCTTAGTTTTTTGAACGTTGAGTTTTAAGCCAGCTTTTTCACTCTCTTCTTGTACCCTCATCAAGAGGCTCTTTAGTTCCTCTTCGCTTTCTGCCATTCGAGTTGTTTCATCTGTATATCTGAGGTTGTTGCTATTTCTCCCAGCAATCTTGATTCCAGTTTGTGATTAGATATATAATAAAACTATTGTTCTTGCCCACCAATGTTATATACAATATGCTTTGGGAAACAGATGCCTAAGAGCAGGGTTCCAGAACACTGGTGTAAGAGAAAGGTAAAAAGCCAGGCCAGAGGGTGTCCTAAATATAGGTATTTTCTGAATCCAGTTTCCTAAGTTGAACTAATAAAAGAACAATATACTTCAGTTATATTTAATATTCTCATAATACACAATTCATAGATTATCTATCTTCTTTTACTCCAGATGTCTCAGAATACCTATTTACTTCAAAGCATGCCCAACAAAACCTTAATATCTGTTGCCATAATTGTTATCAGAGACATGTAGTGACTTTCAGGAAAACCAAGGGTTTTTGTGTACATGAAGAGCAGGAAAACCAAGGGTTTTTGTATACATGAAGACAGCACAGATTTTTCAGCCACTAGTCTTACAGGGACTTTAGTTTTGTAATTTTTATAGTGGAATAAATACACTATTTTTTCCTGAAGGGCTCAGGGGAAACCCGAGTTTAACCTGTTGTTTTGGTGAAATAAAATTGCTATTACTGAGTAGAATTAGCTCATGTATGTGTTGTTTTGTTTGCTTACCTCAAGATAAACTATACGATGCATAATTATAATGTAACAGATTTCCACTTGCCACATATATAAATTAATTTCATTATTTGGAATCTTTATCTTTTATAAAATAAGGTTCCTCCCTTCAAAGCTTTTCCAGACTAGATGGGGAGAGAAAATTAAGAAACGTGAACCAAAACTAAGTGCAACCTATTTAATTGTGGAAATGGTTTGTAATTCCATGAAACTGAATTTATTTCATGTTAGTTCAAAAGTTAGCATTAGAATCCTTTCATCCTGTTGGTTTTCTTTTTCATATAAAAATTCTACAAGGTGTTACATATTTTTGTAGCTGTTTGATAAGTGCTATCTAAAATCCTTCTAGGTTCAGATCCCTTCAGTTTTTTTTTTTTTTCTTTCTGTTGTGCTACTGCAGGGCATTCTGACCATGAAGCAAAAACATAGGCAAAGGATCAAGAGGCAAAATTTTCCATTTAATTTGGTGTTACCTTAGAAAGAGAGGCTAAAGTTGCTTATCTGAATAGATACTTTGTCTACAAGATTTTTATTATAGGGGACAAAAGAAAAAATTCCCTTAGAAAAAATATGAAAAATAAAGGAAAACAAAATATATCTCAAGGTATTTTTGAAACTCTTAAAATACACACTATTTATTTAATAGAATAAATTGACCAGTAAGCTCCCCTTAGAACTTGTGCTCTGTGCCCACTCACTCAGTCGTGTCTGACTCTTTGTGGCCCCGTGGGTCTGTGGCCTGCCAGGCTCCTCTGTCCGTGGAATTTTTCAGGCAAGAATCCTGGAGTGGAGTGTCATTTGCTTCTCCAGGTCATATTTCTGACCCAGGGATCGAACCCATGTCTCCTGCATCTTGTGCATTGGCAGGCAGATGCTTTACCACTACTGCCACCTGGGAAACTCCTCTTTAGGACTTACTGTGTATATAAAGCATGGATCCAATGAAGTACTGACCTCCCAGACATTCACTTAAGATTTATAAGTAAATAGGTTGGCAGGTACAGTAGCAGATACTTCACTTAAGCACACATTTCCCAGAGAACTCTAATTTTTATGTGAATTTAAATGTTAACACTTTTTTTTATATATAGATACAGATTGTACTTTATACTTTTAACATTTATGGTTAATGAGTTGTTTCTTAAATAAATGCATTATTTAGGCTTCTCAAGGGTTGACTGGGGCTGTAGTAGCCTAGATTATTCTTGTAATTAGAACTGGAACCCCCATAACCATCACTTTTCACTATAGAGACCTACAGGAATAGAGAACAGAAGCTACAAAGCCATGATTCTTTGTTACAATAATGTAGAAATGGAATATATGTCCTGGGTCATTTAGTACATTAAAGTTTACACTTAGAAAATAGTAGAGAAGGTATTTAGAGAAGCAGTTTATAACCCAGAGCCATTTGAAGAAGTTGCATTATATGAAAGAAACCTAGCATCCAGAAAGATAAGCTAGGGGCAACTGAAAACTGAAGATTAGGATATTACTCTGCAGGCAAGGGAAGCAAAAATGAGATATTTCACTTTGCTTGTTTATTTGAGCAAATATACAAAAATTTATCTGTTTATGCTGTTAAATTTAATTAATATTTCCTAGGCTGTGAGGTATCCCAGCAGGCTGCTGACTTAAGACCATCCAATCAATGGTCTAATATTCCCTCTTGTTATTTTCTTTTTCTACCATTTATGCACTGGGTTTTTTTTACCTTCCCTGTTCTCCTAAGTTCCCATGCTCTTAATTCCCAGAAGAATATTTCTAGGTCTTCTTAAATTTTATCCTTCTCACAACACAGTCACACTGCAAAAGGTGAGCGGATTATTTCTGTGGCTGGAAGGCACATGCTATAGACCAGTCTCATTTCTGGACTCCTGCATAGCATCTTTCTCTCATGAAAAGAGGGAAAGGGTATAACGTACCACTCCCTGCATTAGAATCTATTTCTAATCTAAGTTTCTGTTTGAGAGTTAGTGAACCTGAACACAAAATTACTGCTGGCAACAGTGGGCAAGAATGTGGTACAGTATAAACAAGGAGCACAGCCCAGGTCTCTCTGACTGGGGAGCAAGCTCAGTATCTGAGTTGTGTAACTAATAAATAATATAAAATATGCAGAAAGATACAAGCACTACAGACAGCTACCACACTTAATTTTTAACTACCAATACATTAGAAATTTTGTTCATTCTCAAAAGCAAAATAACCCTAAAATAAATTGAATTTGTGATAAAAACTTAAGGGGTTGAAAGAATTTGTTTTGTGAAGAGTTTCTCACCTGGGTAATTGTGACGGGATGTAATATGAATTTTAATTGCCAAGCCAACCAAAAATGAAGGTAATTCTACTTGTCATTCCTTAATGCATAATACTCATCAGAATGGAATCTCAGCTCTCCAGAGAGAAGCAGATGTCTTCCCTTATGTATCTGTTAAATGCCCAGAAACTTCAAAAAGTGCACAGAAGGAGCTATCAGACACCAGACTGGAAATTCTGCCAATCTGTGGGGACTGGAACCTCTACCAAAGGATTCCCCCTTAGGGATACCAAGAGCAAGGTGCAGTGCAATGCCTCCAAATCTCTAGACGCCTGGGGGAGCATCATGAATGATGTTAAGCAGAATCTAATGGGAGCACATCATTTACTACCACAGAAGCAGTAGCAGACAGTATTTATATATCCTCCCTTGAGCCATGTCTCTCTAAAGATCTTTCAATTAAAGCTTCAAAGAAAATTCCAAAACAATCCTGAACAAAACCCAGCATGATGTTTTGTTTTGTTTTTCAACCATGACTTTATAACCCTTGCTTTTAATGGAGGACTCAGTATGTGTGAGGTAACAGATTCTCAAAGTGCGGGAGGAGGAAGATCTGGGGTTATGTTTTCCCACAACTGCCCCTCTATGAAACTCTTCTATAGGAATCTAAGTCAGGAGCGTTCCCTTAAGTTAAGTCGACAGCCTATGGTTTAATAAGGAAGAAAGATATGCATCATGAAGGGATTTCAGTAAACATTTTGGAAACAAATTAGATAAGGGCAAAAGTGAAGAAAAAATAATTCATCTAGTGGTGAGTTATTACATAATTACATAGGAATGCTTCTTATAAGTGTTTGAAGTATGGCTCCTCTACATTCCCTCTTATAATACTCTGGTTCAGAAAAGTGAAGGAGAGGTCATTAGTAAGCTTTTATATGGACATAAAATTGGTAACATTAGCTATAAGTTTAAATCTATTGGTATCTTGATACAATCCAAAATTTTACTTATTTTGTGCCAAGATCAAAGGTATTACCGTCCAATTGATAGAAAAATCATATCCTCAAATAATATAACATCCACTTGAGAATAGATAGCTGGATTTTAGAAACTGTCACTTCCTGTCCCATACTCTTTCACAAATCTCTTTCTTGATGCAGCTAGAGGGAAGCCTAGCTTAAAGAGCCAATAAAACAGAATATTCTTTACATTAAACTTGTGCTTAGAAAAAACCAGCCACATGCTTTTTTTTTTCCTTTGCATAGCAAATTTTTAACATAAAGAAGAGTAACTCTATTTATTTATCTGTATTTGAATGTCTTAAATCAAAAGGAAAATTAATATTTCTGCCTCAAAGTTTAGTTGATAATTTATTGTTCCCATTTTATCATAACCAAAATAAATACAGCACAAAAATAATTGGTATAATGCGTACTGTATATTATAGTTCGAAAGTCAAATAATGTAAATCCATTAAATTTTAAATTTGTGATGAAATATTTGCTGTAATTATCATTTCCTGACTGATGCAGACTTTCTTAAAATCTTCCTCTTCTAATTGAGATGTTACCTCTATATGTTGAAATTGCCTTCTATTCACTTTCTCATTTAATGCCACTTTCCTCTAACTTCATGACTTAATTATCATGTAAAGGTATTAAATCCTCAAAATGTCCTCCTATTTTTAAACATAGACTCTTCTTTAATCATAAATAATTTACCTAATCAGCCCAGACAGGGGATTCAGGGAAGGCTTCCTGGAAATGGTGTTTTTCTTATTAATTTGCATAAGCTCCTCATGTCATGACATTTATATATATTTACGGTCATTGGAAGGACTGATGCTGAAGCTGAAACTCTAACACTCTGACCACCTCATGTGAAGAACTGACTCGCTGGAAAAGTCCCTGATGTTGGGAAAGACTGAGGGCAGGAGGAGAAGGGGATGACAGAGGATGAGATGGTTGGATGGCATCACCAACTCAATGGACATGAGTTTGAGTAAACTCTGGGAGTTGGTGATGGACAGGAAGGCCTGGCGTGCTGCAGTCCATGGGGTTGCAAAGAGTTGGACACAACTGAGACACTGAACTGAACTGAATGGTCATATTTAGGGCTTCCCAGGTGATGTCAGTAGTAAAGAATCCACCTGCCAGTGCAGGAGATGCAAGAGATGTGGGTTCAATCCCAGGGTCTGAAAGATCCTCTGGAAGGGGAAATGGCAATCTGTTCCAGTATTCTTGCCTGGAGAATCCCACGGACAGAGGCAACTGGTGAGATACAGTCCATGGGGTTGCAAAGAATCAAACACGGCTGATGCGACTTAGCACGCATGCACACATTGTGGTCCTATTTAATACTGTCAAACTGTTCTTCAAAGTATTTGACCATTTTACATTTTATCAGTGAGATATGACTGGGAAGCAGCACTAAAGCTTACCTTGCTCTTCTTGCTTTTTGACAAAGAATAATATTGACATAACATCATATACAAGATCATTTATTTGTCAGCCATTTAATACATCATGTATATAACTTAATATTCTCCCCACCCTCAATATGTAAAATTTCTAGACCTAATGCTAAATAAGCTGCTTTTCTAAATAATGTAAAACAGATTTATTTGCATGCACAACAATGAGGATTAGGATCTGAGATGAAAAGGCAAGCATTCTTCTGTCAAACAGAGGAGATCAAGATTCGTAAGTAACTGACTTTGGGACCTGTTGGGTGGGAAGACCTGCTGTGTTACCTTCAGATACTGTCTCTTTACCTGACACATTGGATGCTTCAGCAGCCTTTTTGGGTTGTCCACCCAGGGCTGCTTTTTCTAAGTCCTTTAGATAGTTAAGCTAGTATTACTAATAGCTTATGTTCCTGATCTGTTCACCCATGAGCTTTTTCATGAAGCATGAGTTTTTGTTGTTTTCTTTTATTCTTAGAAGCCGAGGTTCTTAGGTCTTTCAGGAGCTTTCTGATATATTCAACAACTCAAGAAACTAACTCTTACTCAATTATTAGTGCCTGGTGCTGTTTACACTCAGTTAAACCAGAATGGCTAGTTTACCAAAAGGGAAGTTCCCATATTCACTTTCTCTTACCCAGTTATAACTGTGATTTCTATTAAGACGATTTCTATTAACACAGTAATGGTTATTGGTAGTTAAAGCAACAATAAGGTAGATATATAGGAAAACTCAATTCCTCAGCTTAAGTCATTAGAATAATTCTGTCCAAAAGTAAAGCTCAAATATATTTCTTCTTCAGTTTATTCTGAATTTTATACAGACATATATGAAAGCAACTATACTGTAATTAGGGAACAATGCATCATCACTAGGTGGATAAACAAACACACACACACATATATGTATAACTGTATGTATATATATATATTAATAAATATTTTTGAAATATGTTAACAAATCTCCCTTGGATAAATATATAGCTACATATAAATTCTATAAATTATGTTCAGGCCTTACAAATATACTAAACAGAAGGGGACAAAAGAGGATGAGATGGTTGGATCCCATCACTGACTCGACAAACAGGAGCTTGACCAAGCTTCAGGAGTTGGTGATGGACATGGAATCCTGGCATGCTGCAGACCATGGGGTTACAAAGAGTTGAACACAAGTGAGCGACTGAACTGAACTGACAGATTTAGTGTATTCACTCTTTAATCTCCCTATTCATATGCTGGGACTTTCTGATATATTCAATAACCCAAGAAACGAATTCTTAATCATTTAGTACCTGCTGCTGGATAGCAGCCCTGTTCAGACAGGGGACACCACACCAAAATTAGACTGGATAACAAGTGAAATTAGTTGATAGCTTACGTCTGGTATATACTACTTCTATTAAATGCTTGCTATCCCTAGGAAATATTCAAGAAAAGCTTCAAAGCTCTTTTTTCTAGAGTTTTATTACAAATAATTGTCCCAGAAGTGTGCGAATTACCTTACAGAACTTTACAAAAGTCATTTGGCCCTAGTGAGACACATGGTAGTTTACCTATCACTGATACCAAATTAAGCCCTCACTCAACACTGGCATTTCTAAAGTTCAACCAAGGTTTTTCATACCTATTTACTACCCTTTCTGCAAGCCCAAGATTCCTCTCTTTGTCTTTATAACCATTTACTATAAGTATGAAAGCAAGATGGCAGGAGTTCCCATAAAAACACACATCATGATAAAAGATTCCATACTGCAAAGAGACTGGGAACAACTACTCAGGAATAACGCCTCTGTTATAATATACTGTTAATATATTAATAGTATAATTAATATATTATATAATAATGTCTGTTCAACAAAGTTGGTTTAGTTTCCCAAGCATTTTCTTCCTAACACCTTATGCTTTAAAATATCTCAAATATTCATTCAAGTTACGGGCAAATCAGAAAATTCCTAAATAACAATATCTTTAAAAATAATCTCATTTCCTAAAGAAATGCAAACTCATAAACACATTTTAACATTTCATTAACAGTTAGTGATGCATGGCCCTATACACACACTTCTAAGAGAAGCATCAGTAATTTCAAGAGAAGAGGGACTCCCAACATGAAATGTGCACAGAGCGTTTGACCCAGCTAGTCTGACACTGGGGATGTTTTGACCCTGTGTTAGTAAGTACAAGTATTTCAGTCAGAAGTATGCTGATTTTGATGAAAAAATATGTCAGAGAAAATTTTATTAAGCTAATTTAGCCAACAGATCAATTCTCTACACAATGCAATTAGCCATTTTCACTTTTCTCCTTTTTCATTTCAGTTTTTCTGAAATGATCTATTGCTATCACTTTTCTATATAAATTAAATGAAGATCTGATTCCTGGATTTGTCCATATTAAGTTTTATCAATTATAGCTTGGTCATTTTCCCTTTTGACCACTATTTCTATGAAATTCCATATTCTTTAATCTAAGTATTACCAAGCTTTAATTCTCCTGTTGATTTATAGTCTGTAGCTGATTCCACCTCATGAAGTTTTACCTACTGTCACTTAGGTTATATTTTGCCATAGTTCAGTTCAGTTGCTCAGTCGTGTCCAACTCTTTGCAACCCCATGGACTGCAGCACACCAGTCTTTCCTGTCCATCACCAACTCCCGGAGTTTGCTCAAACTCATGTCCATTGAGTTGGTGATGCCATCCAACCAACTCATCCTCTGTTGTTCCCTTCTTCTCCCACCTTCAATCTTTCCCAGCATCAGGGTCTTCCCATGAGGTGGCCAAAGTACTGGAGTTTCAGCTTTAGCATCAGTCCTTCCAAAGAATATTCAGGACTGATTTACTTTAGGATTATCTGCTTGGATCTCCTTGCAGTCCAAGGGACTCTCGAGTCTTCTCTAACACCACAGTTCAAAAGCATCAGTTCTTTGGAGCTCAGCTTTCTCTATAGTCCAACTCTCACATCCATTCATGACTACTGGAAAACCATAGCTTTGACTAGATGAATCTTTGTTGGCACAAAGTAATGTCTCTGCTTTTTGACATGCTGTCTAGGTTGGTCGTAACTTTTCTTCCAAGGGGCAAACGTCTTTTAATTTCATGGCTGCGGTCACCATCTGCAGTGATTTTGGAACCCCCAAAAATAAAGCCTCTCATTGCTTCCATTGTTTCCCCATCTATTTGCCATGAAGTGATGGGACCGGATGCCATGATCTTAGTTTTCTGAATGCTGGGTTTTAAGCCAACTCTTTCACTCTCCTCTTTCACTTTCATCAAGAGGCTCTTTAGTTTCTTCACTTTCTGCCATGAGGGTGGTGTCATCTGTGTATCTGAGGTAATTGATATTTCTCCTGGCAATCTTGATTCCAGCTTGTGCTTCATCCAGCCCAGCATTTCTCATGATGTACTCCACATAGACGTTAAATAAGCAGGGTAACAATATACAGCTTTGACATACTCCTTCCCCAATTTGGAACCAGTCTGTTGTTCCATGTCCAGTTCTAATTGTTGCTTCTTGACCTGAATACAGATTTCTCAGGAGACAGGTAACGTGGTCTGGTATTTCCATCTCTTGAGGAATTCTCCAGAGTTTATTGTGATCTATTCAGTCAAAGCCTTTGGCAAAGCTAATAAAGCAGAAATAGATGTTTTTCTTGCTTTTTCGATGATCCAATGGATGTTAGCAATTTGATCTCTGGTTCCTCTGCCTTTTATAAATACAGTTTGAACACCTAGAATTTCATGGTTCATGTACTGTTGAAACCTGGCTTGGAGAATTTTGAGCATTACTTTGCTAGTATGTGAAACAAGTGCAATTGTGCAGTAGCTTGAGCATTCTTTGGCACTGCCTTTCTTTGGTACTGGAATGAAAACTGATCTTTTCCAGTCCTGTGGCCACTGCTGTTTTCCAAATTTGCTGGCCTATTGAGGGCAGCACTTTCACAGCATCATCTTTTAGGATTCGAAATAGCTCAACTGGAAATACATCACCTCCACTAGCTTTGTTAGTAGTGACACTTCCTAAGGCCCACTTGACTTTGCATTCCAGGAGGTCTGGCTCTAGGTAAGTGATCACACCATCATGGTGATCTGAGTCATGAACATCTTTTTTGTATAGTATTTTGCTACACTGTTTATTATTTACACTCATCTGATTTTCCCTGGGTCACTAATCATGGTTTTCACAAAGATGTCCTCATTTTTCACTGTGCTCTCCAGTTACAATTTAGCCATTTTCAATCTTATTTTGTGTTTATTATTCTTACCAGAATATTTGTTAGGAGTTTTATTTAAAAGTTAAGTCTTTGTACTTATTTCTTGGAGCAAAAAATATTAGTGGTTGGTGTAGGTAGCAGGCAGGGTGTAAGCATTCTGCTTCAGCAATAAATCTTTAAATGATGACCAAGTGACACTTAAATAAAGTTTGGGGAAAAGCTGATTAGTGCAGTAAAGCACAAGAAATGCACTGTGGGAATACTGGAAGGGCACTCAATGGCTTACTTCAGATGTAGAAGAATAAGAAACTACTGAACCATCAAATTAGACAACTGAGAAGTAGCTGAAAACTGAAAACAAAATGCAAAATTATTCAGTGTACAGGCTAGAACCTATAAAATATGGTAAGTGACTGTAGGCCTGCTATAAGCTACAGGAGATGAGAAACAGACGGTGGGTGGATGGAATTTCGGATACTGTAAGGATTGCCTAGTAACAGGTAGTACCTGAGGGCAGTGCCCCTTCTACTGCTTAACTGTATTAATGACGTCCAGTTGGGAAACCAGGTGTCACTGACCTGGCAAATTTCTCACCTCTCCTAGGTTACTTTGACTAATAATTCTCATGAGGCGTAAAGTAATTAGCCTCCAACTAATAAAAATAAATGAAAAAAAAATAAAAAATAAATTCTCATGAGGCATGGGAGTTCTGGCTCTATTCACCATGCCTTTGATAATATGAGCTTCCACAGCTCTCCTTTGCAGGTTCCACAGAAATGAAAGTGAGAGCCACCTTAAAACAAAGGACAGAATGTTTGTCATAAAATGAAATGATATGATTATACTGAAAGGGGAAAATCTTTTCTTATACAGGTCTTCAGAAATGACAGAAACTGCTAGTGGCTTAACCTGTACTATAATCTCTTGTACTTAGTCTCTATCCAGGCAGTTAAGAGGAGGTGTAAGAATTGTGGTACATTCTATAATAGATATAGAGACAAGAGTATTTCTGGCAGTAATCACAAGGACTACATACACATTCTCAAAGGAAAACACCTTCGATTTGGGAGCAAACAATTGTAGAACAAACAAAAGAATTCAGTAAATAATCTTTTATCAGTGTGTCAAAAAAATGTTCAGGTTTTTTGCAAAGGCTTTTGTGGCTCAGCTGGTAAAGAATCCGCCTGCAATGTGGGAGACCTCGGTTCGATCCCTGGGTTGGGAAGATCCCCTGGAGAAGGGATAGGCTACCCACTCCAGTATTCTGGCCTGGAGAATTCCATGGACTACAGTCCATGGGGTCACAAAGAGTCGGACAGGACTGAGCGACTTTCACTTTTCACTTTGAACTCTAAATACTATAGATCATTTTTTCTTTTTTAATCTAAATTAACAACATTCAGGATTTATTCCTTGTGCAAAGCTAACATCTGTCAGAAATCCAGACCCCTCCCCCAAAGTAAATCCTTCCAAGTTTATTTGGATTAATAACTTTACAAACCTATGAACTTCTACAGCAAACTCAAAAGAAGAAACTGAAAAAGGTTAAGGAGGTAAGAAGGTAACACAAAGACAAGATTCTTAAGCACTTTTTAATGCAGTGGCATCAACAGTGGCCTTGAAGAGAAATAACACTTTTCCAAAGCTTACTGATGCCTGCACTGAAGGCCCTGAGAAGAATATGCCATCCACACAGAGAGTGCAAGCCTGTGGGACTGTTATCAACAGGCTGCAAGAGAGACGGGAAGAACTCAAACCAAACAGGAGCTGCTTTAAATCGTGTGGGGCTTTACTTGAAGGACTCTGATTTGGTATTTCCAAATCTTTTCATTCTAACCAAAGGGCGGTAAAAATAAAAAGCTAAAACTTACCTGATAATATTACCGATTCTGAAATACATATACATTGATATTTAAGACCAGTAATCAGGGATTTTAAGAATTTTTAAATGGTGGATAGTGTGTGTACACAAAATGATTCTTTACTTACATACTCTCTAAAAGGGTTGGTTCTCTCAGGGTTGTTTCTGCCATGATTTGTTCAGTTTCACCTGGCAAAAATTTTTATGATGCCTGAAAGGACCCCTTTCTTGTGGTCCAATATTCCCAAGATTTATTATGTACAATTCTCCCACATTTTCAGGTGGCATTTCCCATTTTTTTCAGTCAACTAGGTTCCGTGGAAAAAACAAACCAACCCAGGCCTTTCTTCTTTTGAAGGCTAATCCTTTTCCCTTTAAAATAATTTCCTCTGTTTCCCTAAGATACTATGCTTTGAAACAGTCTATAGAGACACTGTTCTGACATTTTTAAAGATAAATTTGAATTTAAGTTTGTAAACCAAGGTAAAGTTCTGTTAGAGAAAAAAATTATATATAAAATACTTTCAAAAATGTTACATTATGATGCAGTTGAGTAGACATGTAAATAAATATATACCATCTCAGGATATTGCCTACAATGTCAGTGATTGTCTTTTTAATAGTTTATATCAGGCTCCCAGAACATGAAAATAATACCCACATATAACTCAGGCTTATAGAATAAAATACCATAGACTGGGTGGTTTAAACAACAGACATGAATTTCTCACAGTTCTGGAGGCTGGAAGTCCAAGATTAAGGCACCAGCAGGTTTGGTTCTTGGTGAGGGCTCTCTTCTATGTTCATAAAAGTTTTTCTTCTTCCTGTGTCCCTGTATGGCAGAGAGAAGAGGCTCTGGTGTCTCTTCATCTTTTTTTTTATGTGCAATAATCCCATTATGGGGACTCCACCATCATGACCTCATCTAAACCTAATTACCTCCCAAAGGCCTCACCACCTAACACTCACACTGGGTGTTAGTGCTCCAGCATATGATTTCACGGAGAACACAGTTAGTCCATAACACCAATTACATGATATTCTGAAGTACCTTAACTCCTCTATTCTCTAGCTTTACTGTATTCCAATTATACCCAAATCCTGCCAAATTTAAGGTGTATCTGAATGTCATACTTTGTGCTTAAATGAGTTCTTTCAGCTGAGAAATGTAGGTGCTCTTTGGGGGAAATAAGACATAACGGTATAAAGAATCTTCCCAAAGCATCCCATTTTGAGTTTCTAATAAGAACATAATAGCAGTTCAAAAAAATATTTCCAGAGCACCCAGGATATAGTAGACACAGGGCCAGTACTAGGATTATGAAGATAAATGAGACAATGACCATGCTGAAAAAAGTACACCAAATAATAAAATAGTAAATCTTACAAAGAATTTGAATTCATAAGCTTCAAAAAAGCAAGAAATCACTTCCTTGAATAAGCTCATCATAAAACTAATGGCTACAGGTCTCAAAACATTTTTGTAGAATATTATGTGAAATTTCAAAAGGAGATTTTTCCCCCTCGGATTTGTAGAGAATTACTATGCTACTTGGAAATAATCATTTCTTGGAAATAATCACAAGTCAGTAAAATGCCTAAAGTCAAGTCTGAATTTTAAAATATCAAGTTCAGATTATTTAAGGTTCTAAAAGAGCAACATAGTATCTTAATGTATACACTGATATCTATGGCTAAAGGAGCAACATTAAGGATTTATTTACACAAGATATCTTATCTCATGTTAACTTATGTACTCAGTGGTGCCTTACAGACCTGAATGAGAGGTAGGATGATTTCATCTAGCTGGGTGTTGCTTTGATAAGTCTGTTTCTCTTCTCACATGATCAATCACCAAATGTCTACTTCAAGTAAGAAGCAGGACTCTAAAATATCTAACTCATTACCAAGCAATATGATGTAAGCATGTGGAAGTTGACAGACCCATAAACCCAGAATATTTAAAATTATTTTTGTAAGAAATTTCCATAATGGGAACAAATAAGTGAGAAATAAAAAGTACAGAAAGAAAAAGATAAGGGAGGCAAGAAGGGGATGAATAAACATTGACAGCATCCTTTACGAATACCTAACCATTATTATTCCACAAGAACAAGAAAGCATCATCTTGATTTTACAACTTCCATTTCTTTATGAATTTCCCTATAAGAAATCTGATATACTGAAAGTCCGTTATATTGTGCAAAATGCCAGTCTTCACTGCAAATATGACAGTATTACCCTTCATTTGTTATCACTTTTGATGGCTCTTCCTTCACTAGTTAAGAAGCCTGTGTCTGGGAAAGTTCCACAGCCACAGTTGTGTCATGTACATTTCTGAGGAAGAAACATGGTTATCTCCAAATATGGGGCTTCAGAAATAAGTCAGACTATAAAAATGAACCTAATATTAACTAAAGACAGAGTATCACAGTCAACAAAACCCTTTATCTGAATTCCGATATTAAGACCTAGTATCCTTGGTGTGTATGCCCAGAAGTGGGATTGCTGGGTCATATGGCAGTTCTATTTCCTCTCTCAAGTTTTTAAGTGAAGATAGTAAAGAAAGGAGAGGATTAGTTTTGCCCAGAGTCCCTCAGTTAGTAAATAGCAGCAAGAGTGTGTTCTCCCAACAGGCATCATGAACCATCTTCAGTAAGTCATTTCAACTTCCAAGTTAAACTAGCATATCTTCTGTTAATAATACTTTCTTTCAACCACTACATTCCTATTACATTCTCTTGAATTTGCAGGACATTTCAATGTAAAATTGGTGAGAGCAGAATTCCCTATGTATCCCACTTTTAAAGGGAATGACAGTATTTTACTTTTAAACAAAGTTAAAATGGGTGTTGGTTTGAAATAGACATCCTAACATACAAAGGAATTAGCCTTCTAAGTTATGCTTTTGGAAAAATATTTAAGAATTAAGTATGGAATTTTTCCAAATGACTTTTGTAAACATAATGAATACAATTATACAGGATTTTCTCATTTTACCTATTGATACAATGTGATATCAATACATTTCTTGATACTGAAGCATCTTTATTAGTTTCTGCTACAGTAACAACAACAAAAAAACAACCCAAACCACATTATATTAAGGCAGTGGACTGCAAGCTCTGTTACAGCCTGCAGGCTGACTGTAGGTATGCTCCACTGTTTTCTCCCTGTGTCCAGGCTGAAGGAGCAACAGTAATCACAGCAGAGGGGGTAATACAGAGAGACTGAGTGAATCATGCAACTGTTCTTAATGCTTGCGCTTGAAAATGGCAAATCTGACAACCATTCAGATTCCACTGGCCAAAGCAAGTCACGTGGTTAAGCACAGCATCAATGAGGTATAGAAATAAACTCCTTCAGTAGTGTGGGGAACAGAGAATGAATATTTGTGAAAAGTAACACAAACTGTCAAACAACAGACCCTTTCAGGCATGGTAAATTATTCTTTTAATAAACTACTAAATCTATGTGCTAATACATTATGTATATATATAATCGTAAGTGAGAGCAGGTATATAATTTCCATGCTTTTTTCCCAAGGATTTAGTAGGCTGATTTTATTTGCTTAGTAAAATGAAATGGGGAGGTGGGAAGGGGAGGGAGATGAGAGGGAGGTTCAAGAGGAAGGGGACATATGTATAATCAGCTATGGCTGATTTATGTTGATGCTTGACAGAAAAAAAAAAATTCTGTAAAGCAATTATCTTTCAATTAAAAATTTTTTAAAAGTAAAAAAAATGAAATGGGTAGCTTTTTTTCTTTTGTTCTATATGTGGTTCTACTTATTTCTCTTAAGGATAAAAGGTTTCACCAGTAGTACCTAGAACTGGATCTTTTGCTGGGGGAAGTAATTACCTGGATAACTTTAAAAAATTTTTTTATGTTATTGGTAGAATACCATTAGATTTTTAAGTAGTTTTTTATTTTCCTAGAAATCATACACTTCATTATTTTCAAATTTGATAGTGATAAATTATATGTACACATTTAACATGTTTTCTACAACTCCTCCATCACTTAATCTTTATGGGATGTTCCACATTTACTATTTTGTGCTTTCTTTACCTTTTCCTCCGCATTTTCTAACACTTTTACTATTATTGCTTTTATCTTTACTGTAGTCTTCCTTTTGATTTCTCCTTTTTCATTTTCTAAGTTATTTAATAAAAGTCTGGCTCATAGAATAAAAAAATCTAGCTAGAATATTTTTAGAGCAGCATTATATAATTCCATTAAAATGAAAACTCAGTGAGAACTGTATTTCACCCCTTTGTTCACTAATAATCCTCAAGAGTCTAGCACAGAGGAGTTTCACAGTATTTGATAACATTCAGAGAAATCTGTTTCTGTAGTCTTTGTTCCCTTTTAGACACTATGGTTATTTCTTAATTCCAAGAGGCTTGAATTTTTGTTTAAACTTTCAATATCTTATCTAATTCTGTGGTTCTCAGATTTTGACACCCATCAGGCTAGCTTGAAGAACTTAGGAAGAAAAACACTGATTTTTACATTTTAAAACTTGGGCTCTAAAAAAAAAAAAAAACAAAAAAAACTTGGGCTCTCCCCTCAGTTTCAGATTCATTAGGGTCGAGGTTCAGTTCCAGAATTTTTATTTCTAATAAATTCCCAAGTGATGCTGAAGTCATGCTGGGATCTACATTTTGAGATTTACTGGCTATTTCATGGTATGAAAATGTTGGTTCTGCTTTGGAAAATTTATTTGAGTTAGCTATCATTTAAACTATGTTTTTAAAACCCTAAGGGTCATCATTTGTTTTTTGTGTAACTGAAGACAGACTAACAGTTGTACAGTACAATATATATTAAAACATTTTAAGTCTTGTTGAATTCTTAGTATTAGAATAGCCTCCTCTGTCCATGGAATTTTCCAGGCAAGAACATTGGAGTGGGTTGCCATTTCCTTCTCCTCACCAGTCTACTCCAGAGCAATAGCCTTAGTCCTTTTTCATGAAACTATGCTGTATCAATAAGTTTTCTATGCAGTGTGCTCACAATGAATTTATTCCTTTATTTACTTCAAGGCCATTATTAAAATAGCTTTTGACTCATAAAAACTATACTTAATTATTGCCAAAGTAGCATTTCAGTTGTCTTCACTGATCTTTTCAAGAGAAAATGTTAGTCACTCAGTCCTGTCCCACTCTTTGAGACCCCATGGACAGTAGCTGGCCAGGCTCCTCTATTCACAGGATTCTCCAGGCAAGAATACTTGAGTGGGTTGCCATTCCCTTCTACAGAGGATCTTTCCAATTCAGGGATCCAACCTGGGTCTCCAGCATTGCAGGCAGATCCTTTACCATCGGAGTCACCAGGGAAGTCCTTATTGATCTTTAACCAAAATTAAAAATCTTTAATCATTGATATTTAATCAATATTAATTTGCACATCAAGGGTATATCAGTTATTTTTCATAATAAGGTCAGTTACATCAGAGCAAACATTCTAAACTTTTTTAAAGTTTTAGAAATAATTTCAGCCATGAACATAAAAACCTCTCCAAAAATACTTGTACTTCAATTATGTGCAAAGATAAACCTCACAGTGCACAGCACACTTTTTTCACTGAAAGTAAATGCAGTGACATAGTCAGGATTTGACAGAATTAACCAAAGAGAAAAAGCCTGCAAACAAGATTAAGTAAGCCATTTTCACAAATGAGATGACCATGTTTACAAATGAACACACTGTGTACATTTGTATTGAATAAACAGCACAATATAGGTGGAATAGGGTTGGTAGAGGATTTAGAAAAACAAAAGAATCTGAAAAGATGCAAAAGGACTTTGCAAAAGCCAGGTGTCTACCAAAAAGTAAAATGAGAACATTAGGGTATAGCAACTGTGTCCTTAATTCTAGTCATTTCTTATTTACTGACTTTTAATAGCTAATGGGAAGGGCAGAAATTCCACCAAAAATCATTGAAATATTTAATATACTTGGTATCACAGCACCCTCTATCACATTATAATTTACAGAACACATTTATGTGCAGCAGCGCTTTAACTGTGACTATTCATTTATGTGGAATTTTCTGGATCTAGTGCTTAGTTCATTACTTTTCAACAATGGATTTCTCCGGTTTCCGTATCATTAGCATCCAACAAGAGCATGACTGCATGTGCTGACAAAGTAACCCTGAACTCCAAATTATTCCAAGTGTGATCCTAGTACCAAGGATCTAAGTATTAAGTATCACCAGAGAATTTATCAGAGTTATAATCATATTAGATTGGCAAGAAAATTCATTCAGAGTTTTCCTTAACATCTTAATGGAAAACAGGAAGGAACATTTTCAACAACCCAATAGAATTCTACTCCCTGACGTTCCCAGTTAAAAACTTTGGTCTTAAGGCCAATCTGGTTTAATAAGCCTTCCAGGGACATCTAATGGGTGCTCGAGCTTGAGACCACGAGTAGGAGAAAGGCCCAATGGAGCAGTCTAGTCAGTGGGAGCTGGAGTCCATAGGAAACTTACTTCACTAGCTTTCACTAGTACTCCCATACTCGGTTACCACACCACTCCAATAAAGCAGTAAGAACCACCCAATACTAGCTACATATATACATCAAGCCTACAGACTTCCAGAAAAATCGAGGTTTCCAAGCATTATCCAGGGAGAACTTACGTTGATTTTCCTGATTTGGGAGAAATGACCTTTTCTCTCTGGTTAATCTCATAGAAACACGCCATGTAAACAAACCTACATACACCATGGGTGTTCCTGAAACTACCTTTCTGAAATCTCTTTAGCCTGTTTTTATAGCAAATTACCCACCAAATTCCCCACTTCCTCAAGGGCTCCAGACACATCCTGCATGTTTTTACAACACAGCTTTAATAACCTAAAGGAAGCAAAAGCTTTTATAGCACAGAGCAGTCTAAGCCACAAGGTCTGTGCCATCTTCCCACCCAAGAGAGAAATAGTGGATTCTTGTTTCTTGGGACTAATAATTTGATAACTGAGAAAAATGCCTGAGAGGCATTCAGGAACAAGTCATGAGGAAACAAAAAAAAGTTTTGTTTTGTTTTTCTGGACTTAAAACTAGAAAAAGAACTCAGCTTCCTCTCCATCTTGGGTATTTATAGCTAACACGTACAAGTCGCTTCCGCTACGAAGTCCTACAAAGTACCTCCTGTGTGAGAACTCGGCAGGGCGAAACCTCGGGTCTCTCCCTTTGCGAGGGCGAGTGACGAAAGCCCAGCCCACATTTTCTCTGGAAGGTTCCGGGAGAAAGGCGCGCGCCCCCTCTGCGAGCAGCGAGAGATTCAACACCAGATGGCGCTGCCGCACCGAGAGCCGGAGCCTGGGAGGCATGGTAGAAGGGAAGAAGCGTCACCAGATTCTTTCCTCTGCGTCCGTCGCCGGAAGTGCGCGCTGGCGCCAGCCTCTGGTCCCGGATATTAAGACTTCTGGAGGGTTCCCGCGTGAGGGCGGGGTTAGAACCGGAACCGAACGGCGACCGTCAGGCCTCGGGGCGGAAGCCCCGGGCGGCGCTAGTGGGGGCTGATTTCTGGTGCGCGCGCCTCGCCGGGAGCGCGGGGGGGGGGGGGGGGGGGGGCCTCGCCGTGCGCTTGCGCATTGTGGGGACGTACGCGCAGCGCGTACGTCTTTCTCCATCTTTGCACGTTTGCTGGCCCGGCAAGGCGGAAATGGTGGCGTAGTAGGTTTTTTGTTTTTTGTTTTTTTCTTCCCGCCCACAGGGTTTGAGTTTCTGGCTGTGAGTCAGGTTTCTGGAAATCTTTGTGGAAAATTAGTGGTATATGAGGTAAAAACTCGAGCTGTATTTTCCTCTTGAGTATTATGTGAGCCAAATGCCTGCTGGGCGCTGTCCCAATGCTGGGATGGGCCCAGCCTTTCCTTTTAAATGTCTTCCTGAACCGGCTTGACCCACCCACTGTGTCTTTAAGCACCAGTCCTGATGCGGTAGGGGTGTCACTAAGAAAAACGAACGCAGGCAGATACACTGTTCGTGAGGAACATAAAAGTGCTTCTTATGTAAAGAAGCATGTCTTTTGGTCTTTTAGCAGTGCTTAAAAATTTAAGGAGTTAATCAGCTTAATTTTTCCCTTTCTGTCGGAAACACTTTATATTCTGTTTTTTATGGTGTGGTCTTGGTCTTTATCAAATTTTAGCTAAAGTAAGGCTGTCCGTGCAAAGTGTTTGAAAGGAATAGCATTACAAGTCAGAGTTCCACTTAATAGAAACCACTTAATAGACGGACCGTGGTAAACTCGTGAGAGTTCACTGCCTTTGTTTTGTGATGCAACATGGAAACAACCAAGTAGGTTGCAAAAATAAAATCTGTGTGAAACTGTACCCACCCAATTTTAATTTTAGACTGTTTCTGAAAGTGTCAGATGCAAGGCACTCAGTTCTTCCAAGAAATTTCTTCAGCTTTGGTAAACACTTTTAACTTTGTATTTCAGAATTCTTCCCAGTCTGCAGCCTACATAAAAACTAAGTACTTGTGCAAGCCAGAGCAATAGAGACTTTTCAGCAGTTATACTGAGAGAAACAGATTGGGGAATACAAGAAAGATAGCCTGCATTTTACGGTTTTTGGATAAAACCTTTTCATGGTTTTGTTTGTAGGTGTTGTAGAGAGCAGTTGTGGGTTGAGGAGTACCTTGATAATATATCTATGTAAAAAGTCCAAAAAATTTTTTTTCCAAAAAATGGGCAATACCACAGAATCATTGAAGACTCATCACTAATACTGTGAGAAGGAGGCAAGATGGAGTGGGAAGTAATGGAAACACTTAATATTTAAACATTAGCCTTCCTTTAGATAAATTAGATAAAGACCACAAAAACGTCAGAGCTAAAGCAAATAAATGTGGAAAACCTAATTAGGAAGACAGGAAAATAGATTTTAGACCTCAAATGGAATGTGTAGAATAAGGAGTAAGTTCATTCTGTGGTTCAGTTTTGGAAATATTGCATTTAGCTGCTTATTTTAACTTTTGGTACATTCCAGTCGTCCCTGTGTCTCATATATAACCAACTTTAAATTGAGATGATGCTTAGTTTTGCTGCCATTATACTAGTAACTTGCCCTAGCATAGTGCTTCATAGTAAAGAATTATTAATTAATTCTGGCTATATGTATATATTCACAAATAGTGGCATTAAAGCCAGTTCCCTGTGAATACCCTCAACTCTTTGTCTCTGACTTCTGCTTTCCTGGCAAAGCCTAGATCATAAATGAATTCACATGTTTATCTTTTGTGTACTTACACCCAGGCAGCTTAATAATTGGGTGGACTAATGTGACCTCATCAAATGATCTCTCCTACTGTTTTCTGTAGTTATTTTGCTCGCTTTAAACGAAGTATCTCATTCTTTCTCTACACTTTTGGAATCACTTAACTTTCTCCTCAACTAGTGACTTTGCCTCATCCTTACTGGAAAAAGAATTGTGAGCCTCGCCAAGAATTCTCTCATCTTCCCACCAATTCGTCTACTTGCTTCTGCCTCTTTATCTTTCCTTTAGTTTCACAGAATGGTGAATCTGTCAATCATATGGCAACAGTTGAGATTAGTTTTAGCCATTTGAATGGATATGTAGTGTCATATTTGTGAAGTATGTTAAAAACTTTGCCCATTTTAAAATTTGAGTTTGTTTCCTTGTAATTAAGTTTTAGGAGTTACTTGCATACTACATACACATCTTTTTGCTTTGTTGAGATATGATTGGCAAACAAAGCTGTAGTGTTTATGTAAACACCTATATGTATACACATATATGTATAGAACTTAATAAGTTTGGAGTTAAGTATACATCCACAAAACTCTCCACAATGTATGTCATAAATAGACCCATCACCTCTAAAAATTTCCTCCTGCTTTCAATTTTTATTATTTTTATAAAAACACTTAGCATAAGCTCTACCCTCTTAGCAAATTTTCATATAGCATTGTTAACTGTAGGGACTATACTGTACAATAGAGTTCTAAGACATAGTGATTGTGTTTAGCAAACTTTGTACCCTTTGAATAATACCTCTCCATTCTCCTTCCTCTGTATACTTTTTTTTTTTTTTGGTCAAAATGTGTGTTGTGAATATTTTTATTCCAGTTTGTAACCTGTCTTTTATTTTCTTAATAACATTTTGAAGAAAAGTTGTTGTAGGTTGTATTTTTCTAGGAATTTATACATATTGTCCAAATACTAAAGTTCCCTAGCATAAAGTTGTAAATAAAGCCCTCTTACTATCTTTTTAATATTCACAGTATATTACATTTAGGCCTAGAATGCACTGAAGCTTAATTTTTCTATATAGTATTAATATAACAATAGGGGGTGATACCTTTATTTTTAAAAAATAAGAATCCAGTTATTCCAACAGCATTTGTTGAAAAGATTCTCCTTTCCTCTACTGTATATCACCTTTGCATCTTGGTCAAAAATCAACTAATTTTCTGAGTCTATTCACTTCCCTTGATAAGCATGAAGTATCCATGTGCCAACTTACCCAACTTTTTTTTTTTTTCCATTATTGTTTTGGCCATTCCAAGTTTTTGTGGGGTTTTTTTTTTTTTTTTTTTTTGCATTTTAATATAAATTTTACAATTAGTGTTTCAATTTCTAAAAAGTCTGTTGGGATTTTGGTTGGAATTCTGGCGAATCTGTTGATCAGTTTGGGAAGAATTGACATTTTAAAAATACTGAATTTTGCTATCTATGATTGTGTCATATCTCTCCATTTATTTATTTTGATATTTGTCTTTGTAATTTTCAGCGTAGGAGTCTTGCACATATATTGTTAAATTTATTCTTAAGTATTTCATGTCTTTTATTATAAACAAATTTTTAAATGTATTATAAATGTATTTTAAATTCCACTTTTAGTTTATTGAGTCATATTTTTCAACTTCAGAGTTCGTATGTGATTCTTATTTGTAGATTATTGTTCTCTAGTGACATTCTGACCTGGGCCTAATAGCTTCAACATTTAGGTCATCTATGGATCTTATTTCTATTCCCTTTTCTTATTTTTGTTTCCTAGTATGCCCAGAAATTCTTAATTTGGAATGCTGTCTTTGTTTGTGAAAAATGTGATGCTCTGAGTCATGTTTTTTTTTATTTCCAGAGAAGATTTTACTTTTGCTTCTGTTAGGAAACTAGGCTCAGAGCAAAACACCTTAGCCTAAATGGCTTTCAGTCTGTTAGGTCTAGCCTATTTCAGCTTCATTCTTACTCCTAGGGTGGCCCTTTTTCTGTCCCAACTGAAAGCCTGAGGTGTTTTCAAAGGCTCTTCCTTCCTAGTTGCCTCTGAAGTCCAATTTGTATTTTCTCAGAACTATGGGACTCCTGAAAGCTCTTGGCTTCCCTGCTTCTAAGCTGCCTGCTTCTAAATCACTCTTTCTGAGTGATTTATCAGCCTCTGGAACAACTTTCAAATTAGCAAATGAGTCAAGGGGAAAAACAGAGTTGAACATAGGCAGACTTCTATGCACCTTCTCCTTAGGATCTTGTCCTTTCAAGATGCTATCAAAAAGATATTGTTTATATTTTACCCAGCTTTTCTAGTTCACAGTTTATAGGGGTGATACTATTTTTTTTTAAGTCTATTACTGGCAGAAATAAATGTCTTTATTCTGAGAGTCTCAATGATGCTAATAAAGGTAGTACTCTTTTTTTCTGTACCGGTGTCATCACTTCTTGTCCCCACACATCAGAAACAACCCAAAAGACACACCAGTGGCTTGCTTTCTTGCTTCTGGAGGTGTCTCTAGGGCCTCCTAGAAGTAATAGCCTCTTGCCACAGATGGCTTCCTAAGGAATACCCTTAACTCTTTAGGGTTTGCCTGACTCTGTCTTGTGCTCTGGCCTCCTTCCAATGAGGAACTATGATGGTTCTACTTCTATCCAAACCAAACATTACTATGCTATAGCTGTAAATTCAGTCTCTCTCCATTGGTGCTTTCACAATACAAATACATGTTACAGTCAGGCAGGAAGAAGTGCATACTATTTTATGGATAATTAGTAATACACACACACACACACACACATATGTATATATGCTCCCTAACATAGAATGGATTTGATTTCTTACTGTAATTTCAAGTCATAATTATATACATTGCCCTCCAGTTTGTGCTATAGAAAGGCCAGAATGACCAGACTTTAACCCAGATCCTACCACTTCTTCCATGGGTGAAATTGAGCAAGTTAAGTTTTCTAAGGTTCAGTTTCCCTAATTTGAAAACCAAGAAGATGTCTGCTTTCCAGGGTAAAAAAAAAAGATGGGCTTAAAAAAAGATACTGCTTGTAATGTCTGATATATGATAGGTTCTATTATTACCGATAAAATTTTTTTCTGGAGAAAGGTAATTTTAACTTCAGGGGGAAGTGGTAAGCCATAACTTCCCCATGTGGCAGCTGTGTTTTAAGAATCCATAATATTTGCAGATTTTTGCTCATCACATAGTTTATTTTATTCAGCAAACATTGATTGAACCTCTATTAAATACTGAGCACTGCACCAGTACACTGGGATGCAAAAACAGTGGAATAACTTTCCTCCCAGCTGTGTAGTTATAGCCTTTCAATTTTATTGAAAGACAGAACTGTTCATTTGAAACAGTTTTACTTTTACTTAGTGTTCAAATGGAAGACTTTGTTGTTTCATTCTCTTGCTGCTATTTAACAAATCCTGAAATAGTATTTGTTACCTAGAATGAAACTTACTATAATAACCTAGAGTAAAATTTGGTTTAAAGACACTCTAATATGAGTGACTTCCAAGGGACTTTTGTTACTAACAAACCAATAAACCAGTGTACTGATTGCCGGGAGAAATATCAATAACCTCAGATATGCAGATGACACCACCCTTATGGCAGAAAGTGAAGAAGAACTAAAGAGCCTCTTGATGAAAGTGAAAGAATAGAGTGAAAAAGTTGGCTTAAAGCTCAACATTCAGAAAACTAAGATCGTGGCATCTGATCCCATCACTTCATGGCAAATAGATGGGGAAACTGTGGAAACAGTGGCTGACTTTATTTTTGGGGGCTCCAAAATCACTGCAGATGGTGATTGCAGCCATGAAATTAAAAGACCTTACTCCTTGGAAGGAAAGTTATGACCAACCTAGACAGCATATTAAAAAGCAGAGACATTACTTTGCCAACAAAGTTTCGTCTAGTCTAGGCTATGGTTTTACCAGTGGTCATGTATGGATGTGAGAGTTGGACTATAAAGGAAGCTGAGCACCAAAGAATTGATGCTTTTGAACTGTGGTGTTGGAGAAGACTCTTGAGAGTCCCTTGGACTGCAAGGAGATCCAACCAGTCCATCCTAAAGGAGATCAGTCCTGGGTGTTCATTGGAGGGACTGATGTTGAAGCTGAAACTCCAGTACTTTGGTCTCCTTATGTGAAGAGCTGATTCATTTGAAAAAACCCTGATGCTGGGAAAGATTGAGGGCAGGAGGAGAAGGGGATGACAGAGGATGAGGTGGTTGGATAACATGGGTTTGGGTGGACTCCGGGAGTTGGTGATGGACAGGGAGGCCTGGTGTGCTGCGGTTCATAGGATCACAAAGAGTCGGACACGGCTGAGCAACTGAACTGAACTGAACTGAAGCAGTGCCATAAAATAGAACCTGAATTCTGCTCTAGTGTACTAATAATTAGCTTGATTGATCCAGAGAGATTAGAGAATAGGCTGTTATCAAACAATGGAGGGAAGTTCTGTTCAGCATGCTGGTGGAGGACTTACTTTAAAGAGGAAAACTAGTTGTTTTGTAGTTGAATGTTCACTAAAATAATTATCTTCCAGCTTTTCCCTTTTAACTCTGCTCTTTAAATCATTCTAGTTCAGACAGTTGTGGTGGTGGTGGTGATTTAGTCACTAAGTCGTGTTCAACTCTTACCACCCATGGACTATAGCCTGCCAGGCTTCTCTGTCCACGGGATTCTCCAGGCAAGAATGTTGGAGTGGGTTTCCATTTCCTTCTCCAGGGGATCTTCCCGACCCAGGAATTTAACCCAGGTCTCCTGCATTGCTGCAGATTCTTTACCAACTGAACTATGAGTGAAATTGTAAGCTCCTTGAATACAGAGCCTTGTCAGACTGTGGTAAACTGCTTGAATACAGAGCCTTGTCTTTAATATTTATCATGTCTGCTCATACCCATCCCTAATGTGTACCTAATTCCTGTCCTGCCAGGGAGCATAATAGTTGTACAGTAAGAATGGACTGAGTAATTTCATAACATCCTCATATCCAGTAGGAGATTCTCACATGATAAGAAATCATCTTTCAAAATTGAATATTCTGTTTTCTGAAGCTGATTTGCTTTATTATTTAGTGGTTTGTTTTCATTTTCCTAGTAGTAGAATAAACAAATGTAGCTTGGAACAGATTTTTAAAAATTCTCATAGTTATGATCATAAAATTATCCAAATTAGTCACACAGATTAAGTTTTCTAATTTAATTACTTTAAAAATATGCAAAGAAGTAATGGCAATACAATTTCATCATCTTATTGACCATTTCTATCATACTGCACCATTTTGTTTTCCATGTTTGAATTTGCTGTTATTTAATTGTATCACTGTGGTTTCCTCTTTTTAATTGTATCTATTCTATAATTGGTAAACTTATTTGTATTTCCTTTGGAACGGTCATATGTTTAGTTCAGCTACACGCACACAGAAAATGAAATGCCAAATCTAGACTAGCTTTCCCATAACCCTGCTCTATTAATGTCTTAAAAATCACTAAATACTTTTATTCCAGATCCTGATTAGGTCGAGCTAGAGTGTCAGATCTGATCTCTATGTGTTCTATAAGGGCTTTCTCAGTCCTGTTGCATTCCAATAATTTAAGTATAGATTTTCTGGCCATCATCTAGCCTTTTATAATATGCTTAGATGGGATCAGTAAAACAAATGTGCCCTTCATTTCCCTGAATGGGATTATTGTAGATAAATAATAAGTCATAAATAAGGGTTCAAAATTTCCTTTATCCCCAAAGCACAAATAGTCATATTGAGGATGAAATGTATTTACTTTAGTTTTTGTGGTAAGAAAAAAAATGTTTTATATATTCAAGATAAAGTTGACATTAGTACAAAACAACATGATATATTCTAAAAACTACCTCCCAAACACACACACTTTGAAGAACACCTTTGTCATATCCTTTTACCATATATTTGAGTTATTTTAAAAATCAAAGTAATTGACATTTTCTCTCAGTTTATTTACCTCTTGAAGCTTTAATTTTAAATTTTGCAAAAGCTTATATCCTTAATTTATTGCCTAAAATTTTCTCTGATAAAATTTAAAATGCAAATTATTTTTACATAGATGTATTAATGTGGAATTGTTACAGTTCAAAAATAAATTTTACTTCCTAAACTTATTTTAATTGTCAGTATTTAATCTTTATCATGATTAAATACTTAATCATCTATCCTACACTGCTTTTAAGTCACCAATATGAACATTTAAAGGAATACTTGGAGCTAAAATTTCCAGTTATATTTTTTACTTGTTAAAAAACTTTTGGCTACTCATATTCAGATTTATATGCAATAATGGAAACTGATTTTTGCTTTTTCTTGTATTCTGTGCAGAATTTGAAAAAGTTACTAGATGAGAAAGTGATGATGTCTTCTTTCATCAAGAAAACAGTTCATTTTAGTTTTCCCTACTATCTTTGGGGTTAATGTTTCACATGTAATGAATAGTTTGCATAATAGAAGGCCATAGCTTATGGAATAATGAAACAAGATTGTTTTTATAAAGTAATGTGAAAACGATCCAAATCCTACCCTCATGGTGCTTGTAGTAGGCACTTAGTGACTAGATTAAAAAGGAAAATATATCCAAAGAGCATGTAGATGTTCTATAACCATTTTTAGCAGTGTTTCAGCAGTGAATTCTCTGTCAAAAGGAAATATATTAGAAAAGAAAATGTTGGGCTTCCCAGGTGGCACAGTGGTAAAGAATCTGCCTGCTACGGCAGGAGACTAAGATGTAGGCCTGATCCCTGGGTCGGGAAGATCCCCATTTTCTTTTTCTTCTATTTAACATTGTACACAATCACAAAATATGGTATGAAAAAAAAGTGAAACTTCCAGTTTTAAGCATCTTTAAAACAAAGGTTACATAACTAAAGTAATTGAAAAGAAGAGACCTTTCAAAAACATTGAAATCAAAAGTCTACATATAGAATTACATTTAAATCCAAAGAGAAAATGCCCTTCTTTTCTGTTGTAACTTTCTACTTCTTCACCAACTTTTCCCATGCTTTGTGCAGAATATTCGTATATTGCTTAGAGGCAACTTTACACAGACAGAAGTTTTGTTATCCAGTTAATTCATACAGCTCTCACCGAACTTGGGTACCATTCCAAAGAAGATAATCTTATTCCAAAAGTCTGATACCACAAAATAACATAATTTTTAAAGTCCTGATGTTTAATGGTAGGAGACTTCAAGGCATAAAATAAAGAGACATTCGATTAATAATGAGAAATTTGAGACAGAAAAAGTGAAAAGTTGACTAACACAAGGCGGCAATTTTAGGGCTGCTTATTGGTTTCCCTGGTCTAACCCAAAACATTTCTGTTGTGATGTCCTAACTCTTCTACTTATTGATCAGTCATCAATTATTATTGAAAAATTCTAGATGCAAAGTTCTAACCAGTATTCTAATAATTTTGATATCACTTGGAGGAAAAAAAGACACTCACCCAATGGGAAATACCTTATGATCAAGTATGAGGTGGTGTTTCTCGACTGCAACAGCAAAGAAGAGCAGGAAGAGAAGAGCCATCATTTGTTAAGGGCTTAGTATGCCGAGAGTTGTCTACACACCATCTCTAATAGTCCTTATAGTCAGATCAGGATGGCTTTTCCATGGAACAGGTCAAGTTTACTCAGGAGTTTGAAGCTTTGATTGACATCAAACTTTCCAGTTGTAAACAAGAGTCAAGGTTTTAAGCTAACTTAAACTTGTTATTCCTGACCTTTTTCAATCTTTGTCAGCAAAAACTAATTTTTTTTTTTTTACTAAATGTAATCTTTTACTGAATGGAAATAGCTTTGTAAGGTGAAAAGAAAGCCTTATTTTTTCTTTCTGTCTACTTTCAACTTTATAGAATGGACTATTTCTTCACTTTTTAAATGATTTCTATGGTGGGTCTCAGCTTTTCCAATCATTATTAAAAACAAAAACATCCTTTGGTCACCTTTGGGCACAAGAAGTGTCACTTAAATATTCTGAATCTCCAGGCCATGCGTAATCTCACAACTCCATAGTCTTAGCTTATTTGAAGCTTATCCTCAGTGTTGAGAGTGTTTCAGGCTGAGAGACTTGCAGCGTTTGGGTTCTCCTTTGTTTCTTTCTCATTCTACTGGTTCCTCACGCAGTGTGCAAGCTCTGGGGTCTGATCCTCCAGGGCTGGACCACTGTTAAAAGGATTGGAGAAAAAGACTCAGGTTTACATGGCCACTGTTGTGACAATCTGGAACTGACAGTCTGGGGATTCTGATATCTAAAGAGAAGGCTCTTTAGATTCTTCTGCCTGGAATTTCCAACTACAGTATTCAAATATTGTCCTTTTTCCTGAGTGACCACTGAGGAGTTCAACCAACACTTAGTCGTAGACTTCAGATTTCACCCCACCAAGATCCTTTCTGTTGAAACCCCCATGCCCTTTCAAGTGGCTTTCTCCTTTAGGTGTATCTCTTGGGTAAATTAGTCTCTTTCAAAAGACATTTGCTTCCCTGGTGCGTGCGTGTGCATGCTCAGTCACTTCAGTTGTGCCCGACTCTGCGACCCCGTGGACCATGGCCCACCAGGCCGCTCTGTCCACGTGATTCTCCAGGCAAGAATGCTGGAGTGGGTTGCCATTTCCTTCTCCAGTGATAAAGTATGAAGTGAGTGAAGTGAAGTCGCACAGTCGTGTCTGACTCTTGGCGACCCCATGGACTGCAGCCCACCAGGCTCCCCTGTCCATGGGATTTTCCAGGCAAGAGCACTGGAGTGGGCCGCCATTGCCGTCTCCAGATTCCCTGGTGACTCAGATGATAAACAATCCACCTGCAATGTGGGAGACCTGGGTTCAGTCTCTGGGTTAGGAAGATCCCCTGAGGGGACCCCGTGGAGTCCATGGGGTCACAAAGAGTCGGACGTGACTAAGCGACTAACACTTCCACTTTCTAAAGATATTTTGGCTTATCTCTCTGTCTGATCAGTGTTCATATGGTTAGTAAGACCACTTGTCTTTCCTTGGCCTGCTTGTGTGTAAAAGAGCTCCTAATATGGCTCTTTCTCTCTGCTCTGCTGCCTTAAGCTGATATGGCCACTGCTACACTTTTACATATCTCAGGTCTGAGTCAGACACCATGTATAAATCAAATTAATCCATAATTTCATTAATCCATTTAATCAATCCAATTAATTTCACTAATCCATTAATCCATAATTTCATGAGATACAAATACACGATTTCTCAGAAGCACAGCTTTTTTTTTGTAACCCCCCAAAAAACAAACTTTTATCCTGTGTTTTCAGGAAAAGAAAACTCACTATACACAAAACTCAATTGCAGGTTCATTAAGAGCACTCAAGTGTAAAAGTCAAAGTTTTAAAACTTTTAGAAAGTTTTTTATGACTTTTGTTGTTGGTTAGTTGCTAAGTGATGTCTGACTCTTTTGCAACCCCATAGACTGTAGCCTGCCAGACTCTTCTGTCCATGGGATTTCCCAGGCAAGAATACTGGAGTTGGTTGCCATTTCCTTCTCCAGGGGATCTTACCAACCCAGGTATCGAATAGATGTCTCCTGTGTGTCTCCTGCATTACAAGCAGGTCCTTTACTGGCTAAGCCACTTTGGGTAATTTTTAAAGGACTTTGGGTAACTTTTAAAAAGGGACTGAGAAAAAGAGCAAGATATCAAAGAAGAAGAAAACTGAAGGGACTAGAAGAAATGCTGAAAACTATAATTCAGGAAATTTTTTCTAAAATAAGGATTTGAAGTTACTTATTGTACTTAAGAATATTGATCCACAATGACTAACACCAAGATATTGTAGTGTACTGGGTTTAAAGAAAAATAAAATATTTGACTATCTAGAAAGAAGAGAAGAACACATGATTTACAAGACATTTCAATTAGATAATTATCAGACTTCAAGAGCAACACTTTATGCTCAAAGAAAATAAGTTTATCTTATTAATACTCTCAAGGAAAGAAAATGAATCAAGCATTTTGTATCTAGCAAATTGACTTACAGGTAAAAAGGGCACAGGGGCTCATTAGCCCTTTCTGAAGAAATCTACTAGAGAATCAACTTCAGGTAATCACATGACCAGAAAAACATACAGTTTGTAAAATTGAGACTGGAAAACTATGCAGAAAAACTCAGGTTTTTCAACAGATAACTTGTAGCAAAAATAAGTTTTGGCTTAAAGGAGGCTTAAAAGACATACCAAAAAATATATAAAGGAGCAAGACTAGCATTATAGGGTACATATTTGACTGGTGAAACTGGAAAATGCAAGGAAATAATTACTGTAAACAAATAATGATTCCTTATAGAAGGAAGAATGGGATTGCAATTGGTGTGGAGTATTTAGAGGTGTTTTGCATTGTGGAGGGGAAGTTCAGGGACACTTTTACTTCTTGACCCTATGGTGGTTAGATTGTTCACCTTTGAGCAATTCATTAAGCTGTACATCTGTTTTGTGTACTTTTCTATATTTGTACTTTCTTCCACAATAAAAATATTCTGAAAAATGGGTCACAGAGAGAAGGGAGCAGAGAGGCAAGGGAGAGTTAAACTCCAATGAGAAATGTTGAGATACTGATGTCTATAATGCATTTTTAAAATCCTTTGATATTTATATAATCTCCTTATATTTCTTAACATAAATCTCAGTTTTAAAATATAATACAAAAACAAAAATCCACAAGATTCCCGTTACCTACAGACAAAAGTCAAATTCCTTAATATGTAGCATTTTATCTGAGGACCACATTTCATTTTCATACATCATTTGCTTCCATTATCCCCTAGGCATCAACAGATGGAGTCAGATAAAAATCCTCACTATTGTTTGAGTATGCTGTATTCTTTTTGTGTTTTCATGCCCTTGGGATTCCCTTCCTCTGAAATACTAGTATTATTCCTTTAAAGCTCAGTTAAAGGTTATTTCCTCCATAAACTCTTCCTTTTCCCCAGGCAGAATTATTTACTCTTTTGTCTGTGTTCTTATATCATTTTATATGATACTTTGTCTTAAATCCCTGTAATATTATCTGTCTACATGACCTTTTCTCTGTAGACTAGAGCTCTTAAAGAAAATATGTTGTATTTATTTTGTTTTCACTGCACTTGGACAGTGCTTGGCATATGAGTGAATGAATGAGAAGAGACAGGAAATTGATTAGCTCCAAAGATACTTTGCCTAAGAAAGCCTTTGGGTGCAGGGAAAAGATGCAGTTACTTAATCAGCTATGTACAAGTGGAAAAACAAACGGCCATGAGACTACAAATGCTTGTCTTGTATGTCACTATGTTAAGTAGCACTGTGCATCATGTGAGTCTTCTGTGTTCACACATCTCATGTTTTATTCTGTCACTTTTAATGGATGGATCATATCGCAGGATTTAAAAGAGATGTATTAGTTCTTCAACTAGTATGGTGCTTTCTTCTTAGTCTGTTCATGTTGGTGATGTTTTGTGGTGATTGATCAGAAAGGGTATAGTCATAGCTCTCACAGAGAATACAATGCAGTTAAAACTCTGGCATCTTGAAGCTGTGACAGTATTCTGGGTAAAATATGGGCCAAAAAATTAAATGGGAAGTAATAAATAAAACTTTATGAGTAGATCTTATTAATATTCCCATTTTAATCCAATGAGACAGCAGAGGCATAGAGAATTAAGTAACTTGCTCAAGTCACCACAGTAAGCACAGAAATCAGGACCTGAATTTAGCCAGCAGCCTGCTTTCACTACACTGAATACAAGCACTAAATAAATGATAGTTATCATTATTCTGATGGAGAAAGGGACTCTTTGTGTCCAGCTTTAGGAATATGAAAAACAAAGGCCTCTCATTTCTCAGATAGATCTGGAATCAAATGTCTTTCTTGTTCATTTAGCAGGATAAGTTAATTAGTCTCAGTTACGGGAAGAACAGATTAGAAAAATTGTCAAAAATAAATTTAATACAAATTACAGAGCTTGGGAAATTTTTTACACGTGCTTAAATTTCTTCTTTGTATTCTTGGTGTTCCTTGAAAGTTAATTACACACGCTTTTTTGAGATACAGAACTAATCTATTACTTAAAAAATAAATGGCAAGGGCAACTTTAAGTCTATGCATAGCTTTGACCATTTATATTTGAGATCAAAATTTATGTTACATGATTTATACGTGTTGTTGCAACTAGATATTAATAGTTTAAGTGTTTTAAAATATTTTAGTTGTTTTTAAAATGGATGTTTCTTTATAAATGTTGTGCTTTCCTCCAAAAAAGGTCAAATTAATTATCTTCAATCTCTAAGTCAGTTAGCTAGTGGGAGTCTTCTTTGCAAATAAAGAAATTAAAGGATGGCATGCTATACCAGTTTGAACAATCAACAGCAGTGAACCACCTCATTTCTTGCTATATTTGCATAAGTGTAAATGTCTTATTTTAGGAATTTTTTCCTAAGCTCTCTTTATGTGAAATTCAAACAAAGATTAGGAAGATAATTTTATTATTTGGTTTTTTTTTTTTTTGCAATCCTGTGTCATGGCTTAGTTGTATGTAGCAGAAAAAATTCAATGATTATTACATCGATGAGGTTTAGCATTCTAGGGCTAATACCTATACATAGGAACCTTTGAAAATAGCTACAAGAATAGCATTTAAAAGTTTTCTTGTTGAAGTAGGAAAAACAAAGAGACATTGTTTAAGTAAAATGTGAACTCTAAAAAGTAAGTAATGGATAAAGACCCAGGAAAAAAATATTTCAAAGCCAGGTATTATTTCTCCAAAAGCCAAGTCTCAGGAAAAATTCTTGTTTGGTTATGTTGTAGTTACAAAAATATTAAATTAAATTTCTAAAACTATGTATTTAAAGTATTGCAGTTGTATTGTAGTAGAGGATAAAATTAAATTCCAGTAAGGAGCAAAACCTAATTAAGTATTTCTCTGCCTTCATCCATTTTTTCCAAAGAAGAAAACAGTTCTGTTCCTCTAGCCACTAGGGCTTCCCATTTGTAATGATATTAATAAAACAGCTCAAATGCTTGTCATTATTTAAAACTCACATCACTTGATCCTCAGAACAGCCCAGAGGCAGAGCACGTATTGTATTTTCTCTGTTTTTGCAGTTTTATTCTTTTATCCATTCATTTACCTGTGATGTACTAACGTAACAATAGCTAACATTAATTCACAACTTGCTATGTACCAGACACACTTTCAAGTGTTTCACACATATAAACTCCCTACAATCTAATGAGTACAAAATTATTTATTTCTGGTTTTACAGATGAGGCAACCGAAATACAAAGAAGAAATATTTATTTATAGTCCCACAGCTAGTGAGTGGCACAGCCTGACTTTGAACCCATTACTCTAGCTCTAGAGCTTGCATTTTAATCACTTTTCTCCTCTCTTGATATGATAGCTATAAAAACCCATTATAACTATGATCTTATGAAATAGACAAGCAGAGAAGTATATGGGGAAAAGTATTGTTCATTCAACAAAGATTTATTGAATATTCATTCTGATTCAAACACTGTGCTAGGTATTTGGTGGGAAATTAAACAGACCTCCTCTTTACCCTGCTAGAGCTTACAGTTTAACATAGAAGCTGCTCATTAAACAAATTACAATAATTATGCAAGACAAATGTTTTGCTAGAGGAAATATAGGAATTCACAGAAACATCTGCCAGGAGTGATGAAGGTCTTCACAGAGGCAGTGGTGATTAAGCTGATATTTAACAAGTGAGTTGGTTTATCTACCTTGAGTCTGTCTAACGTAAATTCTAGGCTCTTTCATCTAGACGATATAAATAGAACAGAAACAAGAGGGCTATAGTATCATACAGTATGATTTTCAAAGTTCAAGATTCTACGTAGGTCTGCTAATAAATTTGAAAAACTTCATGTAATAGACAATGGAATAACATTTTTTGTCAAAATTCACTCAGTAGTCACTTATCAAAATAGACCATAAACCAATAGGAGAAATCTTTAAAGTTATCAAACCACCTCTAAGGGTCAAACAGTTTTGTCTATGGGTTCTTTGAGATTTTCAAAAAATGGATAATTTTCATGCAATATATATTTTCTATATCTTATTTACAAAGATGCACAACTTCCATATGTATTTTATGAAACTTTAATGTTTTCTTGACACAAACTAGGACAAAAAATTGAATATGGATTCAAAAAGACCAAAGAAATTCTTCCCAAAATGAAAATCAACGAAATTAAAAGGAACTGCTTCCCACAACCATGTGCAGTTGGTCTCAAGAATATAAGGATAGTTTAATAATTACGAATCTATTACTTCAGTTCATTGATAAGACTAGTTATCGAAAGGGCATTTGACAAATTCCAACCTTTATTATGATAAATAATCTTAAAAAGTGGAAGGGTACTTTGATAATATAATACAGAAGTGCATAGTTGGTTTAACATGGTAAGATTAATGTAATTTATAAATTAAGAGATTAAAGAAGAAAAATTTGATCATCTTAATCCATGAGAAAATGCATTCAGTAAAATTCAGCATCCTTTCATATAAAAAATTTTTTATCAAAAGAAAAACTACCTGACTTAGAAAAATAAAACCCAGTACGGTCAGCATCATGGTTAAATGATGAAATACTGGAAGCACTCTCCTTAAAATCAGAAAGAATCAGGCAGAATGTCTTCTCTTTCCACCCCTGACTGGAGGCCTAGCTGATTTATAAGGAAAATAAAAGAAAGGAAAGTATGAGGAATGTTAAAGAAACAAAATTAACATTTGTCCCCTGTGTAAGAGTACAAAGACAGTCCCTCCAAAATATATAAAACTGATCAGAAGGCTTACAAATATTTATGGAAACAACATCAATTTAAAAAATTAACTGAATTACTATATACAAGTAACAGGACTTAGAAAATGTAATTTTATGAAAGAATCTTATTTATAACAAGCTTCAAAATTATAAAGTGACTAGCATACTTTCAATAAGTGCTGTAAGTGGCCATGTCTGGGCCACAGGAACCCTGCAAAATTGCTGGGTTGTAGTGGTTAATTCCTTCCTGCAGTTAGAACCCCATTTCCTTGTCTTCACAGGTATCTGTCTTCAGTAGGGCTAATAGGAGCCCAAACCCATTATCCAGCTGACCAAAGACTGTGATAGAACAGACCCTTGCTAAGATTTAGACTGGAGAGGTTGTGGAAGTGAGACTGGGCCAAGATACAAAGAGAAATATGGAGGAAGAAAGAAGTAACTGAGAAGAATTAAGAGATCTTAGCACTCTCAGTTGCTGTGTGATCCTAGTCAAGCAACTTGTTCTCTTTAGGAATTATTTTTATAAAACTCAACCAACAAGGGCCCACCTCACAGAATTACTGAGAAGAAAAAAATGAGGTAATCCATATGAAAGTATCATACACAGGCTGTTGTGCTTAATATTCTGTCATCAGATGTTCGGTTTTCCTGAGTAAAATGCAGTCCCTAACTTCTCAAGGAAAAAGAGGCTGTGTTACAACAGCCACCGTAACAGTACTGAAGGGGCTTTCGTGTGGCGTGCAACGCCCTATTGAAACAGGTGCCAGCATCATCCTCGCTTTGTAAATTAACCCACGGTGGTTATTCTCTAGGTACCTGTCAAACTGTCCACACCTGCCAGCAGAAATAGACATTATCAGTAGAAGAGTATAGTGCTTATTGGCCAACTCATTGGTCAACTCACTGTATGGCCAGCATCCTTGACTGCCTGTCCAATGTGTTCTAATTTGTCAGTGTTTTTCCCCCAATTTAATAACTTTCATACCTTTTAAAATCACTGTGCATGTGAATTAAGACAAGACCCCATTAGATCCTTCATGGTCTTTTCTCAAGGGCAGAATGTGTACACACTCTTTCTGTGTCCTTTAAACTCTTCTCAGACAGTTTTGAGTTTGTAAATTTCTGTTCAAAAGATCAAATGGGGAATTCTTCCCAAAATGTAAATATGTAAACCATATTATTGAAATTAAGTCAAAGTTTATATAGTCAGTATTTGACAGTGCTAGATTTACACATAAGCCAGTGTATTCTAGATATATTATTTCCCACCCTGAAGAACAACCTAATGAGCAGTGACTAAACTTTTAGTTAAGTGAAAATTTCACATTTCCAACCTTTTCTTCTTCTGAAAACATTGGTCCTTTTTTTCAGAAGCAATAAACCAGGACAGGACACTGCAGTAGAGGCTTCTAGGTAACTGACATAAGGCACATGGACACGGAGAGATGTGGCAGACTTCCAGGTGATGGAAAGAATTTGTGAAGGAAAACTTGACTCCAATAAGAATTGATCTAACATTTTGGAAAAAGAACTTATTCTGTATTTGAAAAGTTTAGGATTCTCTTTATGCTGACGACTTTACTCCACTGATTTTACTTCTACATCTAACCTTTAGAAATAAAATTTTATAATTTGTTCCCTACTGTTACAAAAAATGGAGAAGGCAATGGCACCCCACTCCAGTACTCTTGCCTGGAAAATCCCATGGACAGAGGAGCCTGGTATGTTGCAGTCCATGGAGTCACGAAGAGTCAGACATGATTGAGCGACTTCACTTACACTTTTCACTTTTATGCATTGGAGAAGGAAATGGCAACCCACTCCAGTGTTCTTGCCTGGAGAATCCCAGGGATGGGGTCACACAGAGTCGGACACAACTGAAGTGACTTAGCAGCGGCAGTTATAAAATATAAGTCTTCTCTAGTGGCTCAGCCAGTGAAGAGTCTGTCTACAACTCAGAACACCCAGGTTCAATCCCTGGAGAAGGAAATGGCAAGCCACTTCAGTATTCTTGCCTGGAGAATTCCATGAACAGAGAAGCCTAGTGGGCTACATAGTCCATTGCCTCACAAAGAGTCAGACACGACTGAGTGACTAACATTTTGACTTTCATTAAAAAATATACAAATTGAGATCTTAAAGCTTAAAAGAATACTGTGGCTCAAATTGAGCCACCTCTTATTTCAAGTTTTAACAAACTTTTGGTTTTGTTTTTCAAAAAGTTTAAAAATATGGCAATATACTACTATGTATTACCTTGGTAGTTTAAACATATTTACTTATAAACTTATATTTACAAGTTCACAGACTTTACCAGGGTTGATCTTACTGAGCCTAAGTATAAATACCTCTGGAAAAATGATTACTATTTAGGAATATTCTCACATTTTATGTTAGCTTTCAAAAATCCTGATTTTTTTTTAATGTATTTTTATTAAATAATTCACTTGAAGTATTCCTAAGAATAATTGTTTATATGTGTAAAACTTGTTTTAAAATGTTTTCTACAGAATTCTATAAACCTGAAGAATAATCTTTTAGAAAAATCATCAGAAGGAGGGAATTTGTGGAAATAAAACTGGAAACATTTAGAATCTTGATGGTGTGCCAAACCAAATGTCAACTGGAGCTCGGCCAAAAACTCAAGTGAGTAGCTTTTTACAGAATATTCCGGGTGTAGTGCCATGCCCCACTCATGAAGTGAAGAGAGTGCCATACTTGAACATTCTCTGTTACTTTTTGTGTTTTAAGTTAAACATTAAGATTGACTTTCTTTTTATTGTAACATGATTTGTAATGAAAAACGTATATAGTTAATATTGATAAAATTGCAAAAACTGCATTCTGTGATTTTAAGATAAAATCGGTAGTCCACTGTGATATGTACAGTTATAGCAGTGGATTGTATACACTTCAATTAATTGCTTAATTATTAATGAAAGTTTCTGATGCAGTTGAAGCTTTCTTTGAACTACTGTTATAAAGCTTTTCCCTATTAGGATAGTACACATCTCTGATCAGCATTCCCGCAAAGAGGCATCAGATTGGGGAATACATCTGTAAAACATCACTTATGAACACTAAGTTCACTTTATTTAAATAATTGTCATTGCTCTACCAAGCTAAATAATACCCAGGAATTTGTTTTTGCTGTTGTGTTTGGTATACTTTTAATAAGTAAAAAAATTGACTAGCCTTTTTTATAGATATTTTACAGTTTTTAGTCTTTATAACTTAAATTTCTAAACTTTTTTCTCATTTTCTATTTGAATCCAAAAGTAGGTCTTCATAAAATTCTGACCAGTATTGGGATATAGAGGGATATTAGGGATAACATGTAAGAGTTTATAGGGTTGTTTATGGTTTTGGATTTTATGATTCACTGGCTGCTTTACAAAGTAAAAGAGTAACAATAATTTTGCAAGTAAACATGCAAGGAAAATATGTGTCTGACAGGAAGCAGCAGAAATTTTTAAATTTTCGCAAAAGAGATAATTTAAGAGATTAATTACAAAAGTCTGGTCAGGGTTAGATAGGACACAGAGAGATGAACTCCCCAGGTTGGTAGATGCCCAATATGCTACTGGAGATCACTGGAGATATAACTCCAGAAAGAATGAAGGTATGGAGCGAAAGCAAAATCAGTACCCAGTTGTGGGTGTGACTGGTGATGGAAGCAAGGTCCAATGCTATAAAGAGCAATATGGCATAGGAACCTAGAATGTTAGGTCCATGAATCAAGGCAAATTGGAAGTGGTCAAATAGGAGATGGCAAGAGTGAACGTTGACATTCTAGGAATCAACGAACTAAAATGGCCTGGAATGGGTGAATTTAACTCAGATGACCATTATATCTACTACTGTGGTCAGGAATCCCTTAGAAGAAATGGAGTAGCCATCATGGTCAACAAAAGAGTCCGAAATGCAGTACTTGGTTGCAATCTCAAAAATGACAGAATGATCTCTGTTCATTTCCAAGGCAAGCCATTCAATATCACAGTAATCCAAGTCTATGCCCCGACCAGTAACTCTGAAGAAGCTGAAGTTGAACAGTAGGAAGTCAAGAAATACCTGGAGTAACAGGCAAATTTGGCTTTGGAGTACAGAATGAAGCAGGGCAAATGCTAATAGAGTTTTGCCACGAGAATGCACTGGTCATAGCAAATAGCCTCTTCCAACAACACAAGAAAAGACTCTACACATGGACTTCACCAGATGATCAACCCCGAAATCAGATTGATTATATTCTTTGCAGCCAAAGATGGAGAAGCTCTATACAGTCAGCAGACACAAGACTGGGAGCTGACTATGGCTCAGATCATGAACTCCTTATTGCCAAATTCAGACTGAAATTGAAGAAAGTGGAGAAAACCACTAGACCATTCAGGTATGGCCTAAATCAAATCCCTTATGGTTGTACAGTGGAAGTGAGAAATAGATTTAAGAGATTAGATCTAATAGAGTGCCTGATGAACTATGGACAGAGGTTCATGACATTGTACAGGAGACAGGGATCAAAACCATCCCCAAGAAAGAGAAATGCAAAAAGGAAAAAAGGCTGTCTGAAGAGGCTTTACAAATAGCTGTGAAAACAAGAGAAGTGAAAAGCAAAGGAGAAAAGGAAAGATACAAGCATCTGAATGCAGAGTTCCAAAGAATAGCAAGGAGTGTTAATAAAGCCTTCCTCAGCAATCAGTGCAAAGAAGTAGAGGAAAACAACAGAATGGGAAAGATTAGAGATCTCTTCAAGAAAATTAGAGATACCAAGGGAACATTTCATGCAAAGATGGGCTCGATAAAGGACAGAAATGGTATGGACCTAACAGAAGCGGAAGATATTAATAAGAGGTGGCTAGAATACACAGAAGAACTATACAAAAAGATCTTCATGACCCAGATAATCCCGATGGTGTGATCACTCACCTAGAGCCAGACATCCTGGAATGTGAAGTCAAGTAGGCCTTAGGAAGCATCACTACGAACAAAGCTAGTGGAGGTGATGAAACTCCAGTTGAGCTATTTCAAATCTGAAAAGATGATGCTGTAAAAGTGCTGCACTCAATGTGTCAGCAAATTTGGAAGACTCAGCAGTGGCCACAGGACTGGAAAATGTCACTTTTCATTCCAGGCTCAAAGAAAGGCAATGCCAAAGAATGCTCAAAGTGAAAGTCAAAGTGAAGTCGCTGAGTCATGTCCAACTCTCTGCGACCCCATGGACTCCACTGTCCATGGAATTTTCCAGGCAAGAGTACTGGAGTGGGTTGCCATTACCTTCTCCAAAGAATGCTCAAACTACCACACAATTGCACTCATCTCACATGCTAGTAAAGTAATGCTAAAAATTCTCCGAGCAATTCTCACAATTGCTTCAGCAATATGTGAACCGTGAACTTCCAGGTGTTGAAGCTGGTTTTAGAAAGGCAGAGGAACCAGAGATCAAATTGCCAACATCTGTTGGATCATTGAAAAAGCAAGAGAGTTCCAGAAAGACATCTATCTTCTGCTTTATTGACTATGCCAAAGCCTTTGACTGTGTGGATCACAATAAACTGTGGAAAATTCCTCAAGAGATAGGAATACCAGACCGCCTGACCTGCTTCTTGAGAAACGTATATGCAGGTCAGGAAGCAACAGTTAGAACTGGACGTGGAACAACAGACTGGTTCCAAATAGGCAAAGGAGTATGTCAAGGCTGTATATTGTCACCCTGCTTATTTAACTTATATGCAGAGTACATCATGAGAAATGCTGGGCTGGAAGAAGCACAAGCTGGAATCAAGATTTCCAGGAGAAGTATCAATAACCTCAGATATGCAGATGACACCACCCTTATGGCAGAAAGTGAAGAAGAACTAAAGAGCCTCTTGATGAAAGTGAAAAAGGAGAGTGAAAAAGTTGGCTTAAAGCTCAACATTCAGAAAACTAAGACCATGGCATCTGGCCCCATCACTTCATGGCAAATAGATGGGGAAACAGTGGAAACAGTGACTGACTTTATATTTGGGGGGCTCCAAAATCACTGCAGATGGTGATTGCAGCCATGAAATTAAAAGACGCTTACTCCTTGGAAGGGAAGTTATGACCACCCTAGACAGCATATTAAAAAGCAGAGACATTACTTTGTCAACACAGGTCCATCTAGTCAAGGCTATGGTTTTTCCAGTAGTCATGTATGGATGTGAGAGTTGGACTGTGAAGAAAGCTGAGCGCCAAAAAATTGATGCTTTTGAACTGTGGTGTTGGAGAAGACTCTTGAGAGTCCCTTGGACTGCAAGGAGATCCAACCAGTCCATCCTAAAGGAGATCAGTGCTAGGTGTTCATTGGTAGGACTGATATTGAAACTGAAGCTCCAATACTTTGGCCACCTGATGCGAAGAGCTGACCCATTTGAAAAGACCCTGATGCTCAGAAAGGTTGAGGGCACGAGGAGAAGGGGGCAACAGAGGATGAGATGGTTGTATTGCATCACCGACTCAATGGACGTGAGTTTGGTTGAACTCTGAGAGTTGGTGATGGACAGGGAGACCTGGCGTGGTGTGTTTCATGGGATCGCAAAGAGTTGGATACAACTGAGCGACTGAACTGAACTGAGCAACTGTAAGATGGTTGCCCAGCATAATCTTTGGTCTTTGAAGAGGATTGCAGCCACAGCCAGAGTCCAGCTTGACAGAGAATAGGCAGAGGGAGAAAACATCCGTCTCTCTCCCTCCCAGCTTCTACCTTTTTTCTTCCTATATTGAACTCATCAGGAAACCAGGAGGGAAGGGCACTCACTTAATGTGTTCTTAAGCAATTGTGCCCCACAAAGGGAAGACGGAAATGTGCAGAGAGTGATTTAGAAGGTCAAAGAGAAAGTATTCAGCACACATTAAAATGAGATTTGTCAGCTACTATTATTAAATTTGTAATATGTTCCAGTCACGGTGCTAACCTTTTCACACACATTGCCTTTTTAATCCATATGGCAACCCTACAACGTAGGCATTATTACCTCCATTTTTTTAGGAAAGAAATCTGATTTTCACAACAACTCATAGAAGTCTGTGGGATAGGTATTAATGTTATCCTCGTTTCACAGATGAGCAAACCAAGGTCTTGGAAAAGTAAATAACTTAACCAAGGGGCAAAACCAATACCTGAGTCTGAGTTTTCATGCTCTTTGCCTTTCTGCCACATCATTCATTGCCTTGGGAATTTTGTAATGCCTTTGGGGAAAAAATGCATATTACTGAGTGAAAGAAGCCAATCTGAAAAAGCCGCATACTGTATAATTTCAACAACATGACATTCTGGAATAGGCACAACTATGGAGACTGTAAAAAGATCAGTTGTTTCCAGGGGTTAGGGAGGAGGGAGGGGTGAATAGGCAGAGCACAGAGGATCTTTAGGGCAGTGGAACTATTCTGTACGATACTATAATGGTAGATACATGTCATTTTACATTTCTCAAAACCCATAAAATTTATAGCAAGAGTGAACTCTAAGATAAACTATGGACTTTAGATGATGATGTGTCAGTGTGTGTGTGTGTGTGTGTGTGTGTGTGTGTGTGTGTGTGGTGTGTGCTCAGTCACTCAGCCGTGTCCAACTCTTTGCAACACCAGGGACTGTAACCCACCAGGCTCCTTTCTCCATGGGATTTTCCAGGCAAGAATACTGATGTGAGTTGCCATTTTCTTCTCCAGGGGATCTTCCCTGGAGTAGGACCCAGGAATCAAACCTGCGTCTCTTGCATCTCCTGCACTGACAGGCAGATTATCATTGTGCCACCTGGGAAGCCCCAATGTGTCGATGCCAGTTCTAGTGTAATAAAGGTACCCCTCTGATGGGGAGACTGTATATGTGTGTGGGCTCCATCAGTGAGCCCATCTCTGTCCTTTCTACACAGTTTTCTGTGAACCTAAAACTGCTTGAAAAAAATATATTTTTAATAATTTTAATTTAAAAAAGAAAAGAAAAATATAGCACATCTTTAATTATGTTTACTGTGATCCACATTTCATTTCGTTTTGATGAAGAATGACTGATAGAGAATATCAAACTCTTTCTCAAGGCTTTCTTAGAGCTTTTCTCAGCCCAAGAAGAAAGGATTTATTACAAATCTATTGATTTTCTTTTTTTAAGATTAACAATGGACATTAAACAGGAGAAAGCCATTATCTTTAATGTGATGGTATAATCCATTGGGTTGTTGCCTTTTAAGGGAATGTAATTTATTAAAGAGGCATTTGGGACCCATCTTAGCTGATTTTCTAATGTTTCTTTCTTTTTCTTTTTTTTCCATTCTGGTTACTTTGTTTTTACAGTAAGCTCTTAATTATCCCAGGACAGGTAATTTATTTCCATTAGCTCATTTAGGACAGGGACAGGATAACTTTATAAGATATTAAGTAAGAAATCTGAAATTATTTCGTATTTTGGCCCATTCAGAACAATATATAATTTGAGTCCTCAGCCAGTTCTCACTGACATAGATCGTGGAGAAAAGGAATATATAGCCTCAGATATTAATACTGGGATTTATATTGCCTCTGAAAAATCTTTCTCTGTTTTCTTTTGTTCACCATCAATATGTGCCATAGGCATTCCTTCCAAGTTCATATATAAGCAGGCAGCATGCAAACGGGTCAGCTGGGCAGAAGAACTTTTTTTGCTATTCTACCTGTGAATCTTTGAGCAGATAAACAAGTTTCTGAACACTTTCTCTGCTGTTTTTCTGTTCTAGGGAATACTTTCTAAAGAACCAACTCACTTCTATTTCCTCTGAATATGTCATGAACTCAGAGGCCCCTGTAATAGAGGGAGTTTGCCACTGGCTAGATCTTTTCCAAGATAGGAGACAAATCTTTCCACACAGATTTATGTCAATGCAATGGACATTCATTCATCTGACTTACTGTCATCTTCTTACTTTCTCAGGCTGGGCTGCAAAACACAGTTTGACTCATAAAAATGTGCCAGATTCACTACCCTATGGAATATGTCTGAGGAACGTGTCCTCATTTCTAAATGTAGCCCTGGCTTCCAAATACTAAGGGCAAGGCCTCTGCCAGCCCGAGGCAGGTTTCCCACAAGGCTGTGCAAAGGATGAAGGATCAAGATGTCTAACCCTTTATTGCTTGTCAAGACCTCTATATACTTTTAGTAGAACATTTCCAAAGTTTGGAATATGGGCCTCTACCTTCATCGGACTATTTCTGTCTACTCATCTCACATGTCATTTGCCTAGGGAGAAAGTGAAGAAAGCTGTTCATGGTAGCTGCCAGTATAAGTGAGACACCAGAACTGCTCAGGGCTTAAACTGAGCATAAACCTCCTCGACAAAGAGTCAGATATCTCAGTCTGAAGTTGGGTCAGAGATGCACATACAGATGATATGCCCTGTGCAAGTGTCACCTTTTTTAATTGGCACAAAGGTATCTTTTGCTCCCCAATTTGTGAGTCCTTGAGATGGTGAATGCCAGCCAAAGAGGATATTTTTTTCCTAGTTTTTATGAAAACATCATATAGGCTAGTGCAGACTGTGACCTGACTAAGGGGACAGTCTAGGTTTGGTTGGCAGAAAATCCAGGGACCAGATTATAAATTCAGATAGCCAGGTTGCCAAGGCTAAGAATGGTATTTAAAAGAAAGCAAAGCAACCAGTTGAAATTCTGGGGCTATTCTGGATCTCTGTTCTCACCTTACATGAGCAGGTCAAGTCCATTTCTGAAGCCAGTGACTCATAAGCAGCTTCTGATTTATGCTTAATTCCCAGACTTGTGGGTGGGTGGAAGGGACAGGACAGGGTGATGCAAGGAGTTATATTCTGGGCAGGAAAGTATGTGTGGGGTGGGGTATGGTCTAGCCAGCTCCATTGGGTCTGTTCTCCATAACCAGTATCTATATCCTCATCTCCCTCCTGAGCCCCAGACACTTGTGCCTGACTGGATGTCTTGGCATCTTAAACTGCACGTTCCAGTGCACCTCAAACTCAGTCTTGAATTTTACCATCTTCTCCTATTAATATCATAGTGAAAGACACTTTCAGTCAACTCATCATTCAGCCAGAAACCTGGAGTGACCCTAGTCTTATTCTTCTCTCTTAAATTCACATGCATTGTCACCGTGTCCTCTCCAGCCTGCATTTCTAATGAAATGTTAACTCATCTCCTTTGCATCCCTAATGCTACTGCTCTGAGTCAGCCATCTCTCATCTGAAATGCAGCCTACTAGCTAATCTTTGGGGGCTTCCCAGGTGGCACTAGTGGTAAAGAACCCGCCTGCTAATGCAGGAAACTCAAGAGATGTGGGTTTGATTCCTGGGTTGGAAAGATTCCCTGGAGGAGGGCATGGCAACCCACTCCAGCATTCTTGCCTCGAGAATCCCATGGACAGAGGAGCCTGGTGGGCTATGGTCCATAGGGTCTCAAAGAGTTGGATATGACTGAAGCGATTTAATATGCATATGAATTGGTCTTTGGTATCAAATACCCCTCATCCATTGTCTAAAATGCAAACAGAGTGACCTTTTAAAAATTTAAATCTGATTATGTCTCTGTTCTTTGGGAAAATCCTCTGTGTCTTCAGTTTTTTTTGGGGGGGGTGGAGTGGGGGGGGTAGAAACTCAAATTTCTGTGCATGTTAGACAAAGCTGTTCATGATTTAGCCCTGCCCACTTCTCATGTCTCTCTCTTTTTTGTCTACTCCATCTTTTACTCAGTATTCATGCCACATCAAATTACTTTGGGATTCTTTTTGAATCATTCATGCCTTTAACTTAAAATTCTGTCTTCATCACATTGATTCCCTTTGCTAGGTTCTCAATACTCAGTCTATTGGAAGAGTCCTGTTCTTCTAGCAGTTGTCACATTAATGTTACTTATATATTTCTTTGTTTTTCCTTTCACCAACCTTGAAGCAGTTTGAAGTCCAGCCTGTGTCACTTATCTCAGTAACCTAAGTGCTTAGCACAGTAACTGAAAATTATAGGCATTCATTAAATGTTCATATTGTAGTATATGCTAGTTATTTCAGTAGGGTCTCTTTTCTACTGTGGAGTAATAGGAGGAGTTGCTACTCGGATACATTTAGGCTAGTGTTTTGGCAAAGTTTTAATACTAGAAAGGAAGATGTATATACATTCACACCACAAAAAGTTTTGGGTTTCAGGGTGTTAAAAATTGAAGCGTTGTCATGGTGAAGACTTTCAATCTAGGAGACATTTCTAGAGGAATTTTTTTCCAGCCAGGTCAGATTTCTGGTCACCCCCTCTTTTTTTCCCTCTGAGAGAACTGGGGTTTGGGTATCATGCTACCTTTTCCACTGCCACCTTCTTTATTTTCAACTGTTAAATCTTTCAGTCCTTGACAAATGAGAAAGTATTTTGCAAGGATGACTCTTGCAAGTTTTCTAAGGGTTTCCTTTGGAAGTTGTGAGGTAATGAGCAAAGGGGCTCCACATAAAATCCTCCTATGAATACTTTTTATTTTTCCGAGAAGAATGCTGGAAGGAGATAAGACAGGTGGTGGGTCTCATATAATGTTTATCTATACTTTGGAGGTCACCTGTATTTGGTGAATTTCCTGAAAGCTAACAAGCTAAGAAAGAATTAAGAAATAGCTGGGGTCTGTGTAAGAGCTGGGATGGAATAGGGGCTAGAGATTTGACATGATCCTGTACCTTAGTTGGAGGAGACATAGCAATAGAAATGGAAGTAAGGAGAAGCCTCAGTTGATGATGCTACAGGAGATATCCAGCCTCTCCTTCCTTCCTCTCTGCCATCATTTCTAGCTTAACTCCTCCATGGATCTTTGCTTTGGTCCACAGTGGGGAAGTTCAGAAGATTTTTGCATGGTCAAAGGAATGATGAGAAGGACATGTGAAACATAGCCTCATAGCAGAAGCTATGGGGATGCAGAGTTATTTTGGCCACCAGACTAAGGTAGTAATTCCCAAGGACTTTCTGTATGTAAATAGTGGTCTAGCAGATATACAGTAGATGCTCATTATTGTTCTTAAAAAAGTAACACCCTAGAGAATAAGACACTAGTGTTTATGTTGTATTTCATGATTAAGTATGACTAACTATTCTAGGTCCTTCCTTTTTATCCCCTGTGGATTTAGAAAGTATTTACTGGAGCTAGTACATACAGAGCCACATCTGTGTAAAATGACATCTGTTTCAGGACCACAGCCCAATTGTGGAGTTGAAAATATGCAGTCACAAGCCTCATGTGGCCACTGCATTCCTAAAGCCCGGGCTAGATGTGTCTGCCCATGAGATCACCCCAGCTACCAACCAAACATATTTCTCCTCTGAATTATTGAAAAGTATTTTAAAACATGACGTATCTGAAAAATTCATGGCTTTCGTTTGGTTTGTTTTATAGCTTTTACTGATTACACACATTTCCTCTATGGCTTGAATGGATAGCAGCATGGGCTGTGGTAATAAATCCTTCCCTCTGCAGACCTGTGTCATGTATACACCTGGGTCAGAGTTGCACACCAGATGGCAACTGAAAATGAGTTGATATCTATGGTAAGATGGTATTTAGAGAAAATACATTTACAAGTAAGACAGGATGTGCATTTCACAGTAGCGATTTTAAAAGTATATGGAATGAGTCAGTTGACAAATATTATTCAGTGCCTACTCTGTGTAGAACCTTGTGAGGGTTGCTGTTTTGGTGTTGGGCAGCCTGGATGTAGGGCTTAGAAGTGTTACTAATACATCATCTCCTATAAAACTGGAAAAAATAACGATTTCCTAAGTTTTTAAAGGTTTCTCCACTTTTGATTTTCTGTGTTATGAACTTGGAACAGAGATTAAAAACATTTCGATCATCAAGGATACGTTTTCTGTGGCTTTTTGAGTAGGGCATGTGTGAAGTGACCCATGAAAGACAGCATCTGTTGGCACAGCCATTGATTAGGTGATCTAGATAGATTTGGTCCATAAACAACATAGAAAGGTCCGAAGGACTTTAAACGCCCAGGAAAGTCTCCATAAAGATACACAGAGTGTAGAAGTGACTGTGACTTTCTGGTCAGAAATGTCAGTTTGTCCTGAGGTACACATTCTTTAGTAACTGCAAAACTATTCCTGGAAAGTGAACGGGTGATAAGTTAGTGAACTAGGCCATCACCTACCCTCTCTAAATAGGTACAACCAAAGATGAAATTTCCTTCTGCACAGTTAAGATCATAGGACCATACCTTGGCGTCCCATACTGCCTCCTACTTTCATGAAGCAAAGATGAAGTTTCCTAGTTTTCACAATATTTTACTGGAGGAAATTCAAGAGACAATTCCACTGCAAGAAAGAACACTGTGAATTGGCCATAAAGTGTTTTGAAAGACTTGACATGGCTCTTTTAACTGCTATAATATCAATATCTTGGCAGATTTAAGGAGGAGCCACATGTAAGCAGTTTTATGTTCCCTAATTTTGAAATTAGATTTCTGTGCTTATCACTGAGGAAGACCAGCAGTGAGAAGGCTGCTGATCACTTGTGGGGGTGAGGGAGCAGAGAGGCAATTTGTTTGAATAATTAACAACAATAGGTAAAAATCTGAAAGTCCTTCAACACTCTTAGGAATATTTGCATTTTTAAAAGATTCTCTCTTGGGACTTCCCTGGCAGTCCAGAGGTTAAGACTCCATGCTCCCACTGCAGGGGCCTCCAGTTGGATTAGTGACTGGAGAACTAAAATCTCACATGCCACATGGCGCCGCCAAAATAAATAAAATAAAGAGGTGTTATCTTAAAAAAAAGATGCTTTCTTAACCCAAATAAATCTGTATAAATCTGTGAGGGTGGTGGGGGTGTAATTCTGACAGTATAACACAGTGGGATAAAAACAATCCAGCAATGCACAGAAAGCTATTTCAAAGATGGGTGAGGGATACAGAACTCTGGAGACCAGCCCCTTAAATGGTTCCTGCTTTCCCCCAGCCTTTTTACTGATTTTCTCAAAGCCTTAAGTGTTTTCTTAATGGATCCCAGGCAGAACTTAAGGCTGGAGAAAGAAAGAATGACTGGTAGGAAGCAGAAGGTGGAGAGGACATGAAGATAGGACAAGTGGTTCTTCCTATATTCTGGTCATTGTAAGTTAGAAAACATCAGGGTTTTATAATGGTTTATTATAAACATGTCTGTGTGTGGATTGATTTGGCTGTAAAAACATCAGAAGTGTAAAAATAATGATAGACCACAATGGAGAAAATAAGCTTTGCTCTTTATATCAAGCACTTGGAAAATATTTAGCCCCATTGCTCTCTTGGGCTGGATTGATACTGCCTGTGAACTTCCTTCAAGAAAAGCACAACCAGTTTCCAGTTTCACCATCCATTTTTATTAACTCCACATTCTCAGAGGAATCTTTGTGCATTCCCTTGAATATCAGGACTAAATTTGTTTCACCCCCTATGGAACTGTCTTACTGGATGTAATTTTCTAGGAAGTCAGTTCTGCTCTCCAAGACCAGTAGGAATACCTGTGACTATTCTGCCATTGTTCTGCCTACTTTGTTTTAAGTCTCCGGACATTATTTTCATAATGAGGGGAAAAAATTTTTTTTCTAGTGGAATAACTTTAGGGCCAGCATACTTGCTATGAGAGGTAGTGAGTACTTAAATCTATCTATCACATGTGGGCTGAGAAACTCTTCTTTGGCTAAGATAGAGGTAATCAAACAGAGTTGTTACTTCAGTGGGAGTGTTAATGTCATAGAAAAGGAAAATGAGCCAGGAGATTTGGGCTTTCATTAAGCATGAGGGAGGAGGAGGGGAAGAACGATAAAGGATAAAGACCTAGAATGTAAAGTTAAAAGCTCTAGGTCAGTGCTGCCCATAGAAGTATAATTTGATCCACATATATAACTTTAAGTTTTCCAGCCTCTTAAAAAACAACAACAACAAAAAAAAAAAAAAAACAGTAAAAGGAACAAATGAAATTAATTCATTTAATAATATGTTTTATTGAAACCAGTATATTAAAATGTTGTCATTTTGATGCATAATCAATGTACAAAAATTACCCTGAGATGTTACTTTCCTTCTTAAGTCTAAGACCTTTAAATCTGCTCTAGATTTTACATTGGCAGTGTGTCTCCATTCGGACCAGTCACACTCCAAGAGATCTGGTGGATAGAGGAGCTATATGAAATAGCCAGGAGGAAAGACATGATGGTGATCTGAATCACTTCATTTATTTCTTTATAAATGAATTGTTACAAATAAGTAAAAGTTCTTATTACATCTAAGTTAGAGCATTAACAAAATAATGAGACAAAATAATTAAGAGAATTACCTAACTTTGGACAGTTATCTTCAAGAAATAGATTGGTTAAGGAAGATTTATGTGACTAGGGTAGAATTTACTGAGTTAGACTTCAGGTAGATATAAAGGGGTCAGGGTTTATCTTGAATTGCAGGATGAACCTGGAGTTCATTCAACAGTGATCTTGATTTCCTTAAGCTAAGTGAGAAAAACAGCTCTGCCCTGGAACAGAGTGAAAGTAAAGGTGAACTCCGAAGGTGATAACTCTTAAAAACCCCATGAACATGTAAACCTAACAAAGAAGGGGATTCAGTGTCCTAAAGGTAAAATGTATAACTGCTTCCCTGAGGTTAAGTGAACCCCCAAATCTCCTTTCTGCAATAAAGTAAATTGTATCTGTATGAAGTGCTTTGTTAATTGTGAAACTCACATACAGACATGGCTTATTGTTATTGGCCAGAGAAAGGACTGTTCTGTGGAGAAGAGTTATTAGGAACATCTAATGGAAAATCCATCATCCCAGCGCATCATTAAATCTTGGAAACTTGCTCCCCTGGGCAGGTGGCAGAGAGTTAGTAGAGGTAAGGGAGGGCTAACTTTCTGTTGGGGGCAATCTTAGATTTGTTTTATCAAAACATTTATTGCCCATCCTTAGAAACTTCAGCCCATTACTCTCATTATGTATTTAGTGTGAGGGCATATACTACTTCATAATTATTTTTTCTCCCCCTCAATGTGGGCTTTCAGTGGCTTCATAAAAGTGATAAATGGCTCTTCTTGGACACACAAAATAGAGATTGGCAGGCAATTTAAAGTTAAGATTTCCCAGCAGACACATCACTACCAACAAGATCACCTACTGACTCCCATGTACTCTGAGAAATGTTAAAATAAGGCCAAGATTTTTATGGTCCCCACTTTCTGCTGCCCCGAAGGCTTTTCTGTGCTTCATTTCTTCTGTGCCAGCTACAGCTGTGTTTTCCCAGTTGTGTTCCCTAGGGGTACACAGACATACCCTAAAAGCAGTCATTTCAAGTGCCTCTAGGTTTTGCCGAGACAATTGCATGAGAAAAATTATTTGCAAAATGGCTTTGGAAGACACAAAAGCACTTTATATCAGGTGACAGCTGGAAATCAGTTCACTCAGAACCCTTTTATAAATAGCCTGTTCTGCAAATACTCCCTGTAATGATAATTATAGCACTTTAAATAAACAATAGGGTTTGCTCTCACATAAGTCCATTTGAGCTTCACCACAACCTTGTCAGAGCATTTGAATGATTCCATGTTTCTGATGCAGGACCTGAAGTTCAGAATCTTTGATGACTTGGCCAAGGTCACACAGCTGATATTTAATACAACCAGCACTCCAGTCCCACATCGCCTCCTCCTTTTTGTAAGTTGTGTTTTCCAGGCCATGCAACCTGGAAGCAACATACTCATTGTAGCCACTCATACATACCACACTCAAAGTGAGCTTTTTTGAGGCTCCCATTGTAATTCCACCTCTACAACTTCTGCCAACGAGTCTTAGGGTCTTTTTTACCCTAGAAATCTTGGTGGGGGTACGGGTTGGGAGGAGTAGAAGCTCACGTATGTTTGGCACTTGACTTGTTGGCTACACGGTGGTGGCAGGTACCGTTTTTATTATTCTATGATCCAATTTGGAATCCATGATGTCAACTATCATGCCCATGTTGTGGAGCAGCTGAAACTCTCTGAAGGTACTGAGACTGCCCAAGCACTGTGCTCTCTCACTTGTCTGGTCTAACTCTAGGCTATTCCCTAATGTGGCTCAGGGTTCCAGCTGAAAGATCACCCCTTGAGTGGGAGAGTGACCTTTGCCCCACCCCCCAGCGTCCATTGTTACAAATGCTATTAAACACTGCCCTCAACAGAGTCTTTAAGGAAACTGCTCTTTTTTTTTCACTCCCTTTTTGTATCCCCCTGTCCCTGGAGGTCCCTAAGTGCTAAACCAGAGAAACATCCAGGTAACAAGCCCCCACAGAGTTCAAGCAAAGCTGTCTTGCCTTTGAATGAGTTATCTCCCTGAATACCCTTAGATCCTCCAGCCAACAGGCTCTGTGGGGCCTACCCTGCCCTTCCTTCCCACTGGGCAGACAAGTCCACAGTTTAGATTATCAAGCTGAGGTCTCTACATTCATAACTGCTAAAATGATTTTTCCAAACACTCCATTTTCTCAGTACTCTTTATGAATATCTATCAGATCGAAATCAGATTTTTCTGCCTGAATGTCAGGATCCTTCACCAATTGTTCATTTTAGCTTATTTTTCATGCCCCAGGACATCAGAGACAGTTTGTATGTAATAGGCATTTTCTACAATTATCAGTGGGTTAATTGAGTAAATTAATAAGCTCTGGATGACAGATTGGTGACTGATTTTTCTTTCTCAGACATATATCTAGATTTTTTTTATTTTTGCTTAAAAAATTATTTTTCAAAATGTGTAGCTCATATTTATCATCAGCATCTTTTCCATCTTTTCCTTATGAATCTGTATAATAACATTGTTGGCAAGGGATTGTTAGGGTCTTTTTTATTATTGAGGGAAACCACATTAATTAACAGAACACTGTGTTGGTTATTAATCAACCCAGACCTCAAGTTAAACAAAACCTGCTCAAGAGCTCATAATCTGAGGAAGGTTAGAGTAATTTAGATCTGTAAAGGGACATGCAGACACTCACATAAATACATAGTGTCTTAGTGTTAAAAAATAAAAGTCATCTAAACTTTGTGTGACCATTAATGCAAGTGGTTTTATGTGGTTTAGAGTTTAAGAATAGTCATGAGAATTGCATATTCAGAGAGCATATGGCCAGGTTAAAAAATAAATCAACACTCACTTCCTTTTTGGAGAAACTCCAAGAAGGAAATGAGATTTCCAACACTCTTGCTATGAGGAGGAAGAAGCTGAGGTTTGGTTGGGACTAATGAACCATTATAATTCTCTCCTCCAGATTTGAAATCACCTGAGAAATATATACAGGTGTCAGAAAGAGATTATAATAAAAATGTTGTCACTGATAAATCTAAATTGGAGACCATATCTTAGGCCTAAAATTGCTTTCCTATTTCCATCTTCCTTTTATCCTGAATGGAACTCACTTGTTGGTCCCAGATAGATCAGCTGGACATTCCCAGGACATTCACAGACCTCCTGTGCTGAAGAGAGAAGGACTGAGGAAGGGTCACCAGTCAGTTCTCAAGAGAAACAAGGAGAATGGGCTGCATATGCGTAGTGACCCTTTCCCCTGCCTCATCAATCAGATAAATCCAAGAATCAGCAAACTTTTACCATAAAGGCCCAGATAGTAAACATTTTAGATTTTGAGGCCTTACAGTCTTTGCTGCAGCTACTCAGCTCTGCTATTGTTGCAGGGGACAGCCATAGACAATGTGTAGATAAGTGAGAATGGCAGTTGTGTTCATTTGTTAAGACTTCAAAGTACTGCAGAATGTGTGCCTTGAGCAACAGAAACGTATTGTCTTTCAGTTCTAGAGGCTGAAAATCTGAGGTCAAAGTGTAGAGAGAGTGGGTTCCTGAGGGCTGTGAAGGGGAGAATCTGCTGTGTGCCTTGGTTCTGTCTTCTGTTGATTTGGTGACAATCTTTGGTGTTCCCTAATTTGTAGAAGCATCTCCCTGATCTGTGCCTTCATCTTTACCTAATCCCTGTATACATATACCTGTCCAGATTTCCCCTTTTTTATAAGGACACCAGTTAAATTGGATCAGGGGGCCCACTCAATTCCCATATAGATTAAGGCCACATTTTGAAGAAACAGGAGTTAGGACTTCAACATATAAATCTGAAGGAGATACAATGTTGTATTTTATATACATGTTATGTGGCATGAAATACTCTTCTTATTTTTTCCCAACCATTTACAATATGAAAATATATGTGAACTATACAAAAACAGGCCCTGGGCTGTAGTTTACCAGCTTCTGAGATAAGACACTCCTTCTCTAGAGGGGAGGATTAAGTGAGGAAGAAAAGGAGGGAACAAAGTGTTCCTCCAGTCCTAATCCCTCCAGAGGGGTGAGGAGGAGTTCCCTGCTCTCTGTGGAAATATTAGCAACGGGATAATAAATATCCATATTATATAGCCCAAAGGACTGTGGCTAGCTTGGAAGCAGATTATATTCCAGGAAGAAAGGGAGGCATTAACAAGGATGATGGAATTTAAAAAGCAGGCCAAAAATAAGAGGGAAAAAAAGGAATAAGCAGAAAAATTTTAAAAATTAGAAATATTTGCAAGTGTAACATACAGTCTTCAGTTTATAGCATTTAGAAAACACAGTAGGTCTTATAAGAAACTGATCAACATGGTCAAAGTAATTTAATGACAAAGAGTAATTCAACTAAATTCACAAGTAGGAAACCTGGAGAGAAAGGTAATGCAGAAGTCTAAATTGAGTTTACAAGAACCTGATTTCAGCTATGGTTGTAGAGTGAAAAGAAAGTGTTAAGTAGAAAACAATCTCTGTTCTAAAGACTAATTCTTGTCTTTTTTGAAACCTCTTTATTATATGTTCTTAGAATATTTCTTACTCTTCATTTTAGAAGAAATGCAAGTTAAGGTTTTGATTTTCATTGTAAAACTTGTTTATGTAGATAATCCTTTTAGTTAGCAATCTGCTTTAGGCCCTTAATTTCTTATGATTTCTTATAATTTTTTTGATTGATCTTAGTCTTTAGTTTCTAGTGGTTTGCTGTATAACTTTATTCCAAGCTTTTATGAACCAACTGCTGATTGTTGGAGGGGGTGGTCTTAAAAGACATGCCACCCTCACCTGCCTTTCCATATAATATCAATACTTGATAAAATCTACTCAAATATCAACCCATATGATAAGACAATATATATACGTCATCTTTTTTTTTTTACCTCCCTCTTGAATTGCCTTCATAAATTTGTGATTTAACTATGGCATCTGAGCTTTAATTAAGGGTCAGTTTTTTTTCTCCAGTGGGCTTCCCTGGTGGCTCAGCTGGTAAAGAATCCTCCTGCAATGCGGGAGACCTGGGTTCAATCCCTGGGTTGAGAAGATCCCCTAGAGAACAGAAAGGCTACCCACTCCAATATTCTGACCTGGAGAATTCCATGGACTATATAGTCCATGGGGTTGCAAACAGTTGGACAGGACTGAGTGACTTTCTCTTTTTCTCCAATAGCCATAGAAGAATAGGGCTTCCCTGGTGGCTCAGACGGTAAAGCATCTGTCTGCAATGCTGGAGACCTGGGTTCAATCCCTGGGTTGGGAAGATCCCCTGGAGAATTCCTGTATCTTTTATGACACTCCTGTTAAAGATTCAATTGTATTATTTGGTGCCAGTCTCTGAAAAACTAATAAGTTATTTTTAGGCTTTAGCACTAGAAATAAGATAATTTCTCTCTGATGAACTGTTTCCTTTAAGACATGGCATTAAACTTTTCAAGATTCACTTTGCTTTGCCTCTTCAGAGGCTCAGATTCAAGTCGTGCACTTGATTCCAGTGGAGAAGCTCAACCTGGGATTTTCAGTTCAACTATTTCCTTTTTCACTTTGTAGTTTGGATCTTTTTGTTATCAGTATGCTTTGGTGGTTTTATTACATAGTGCCTTTTGTTGCAAAGACACACAAAGTTTTTCTGAATGTAAGTGGGATATAAAAAATGACTTGGCACTCATCACTTTGTCCAAGCAGATTATCCTCTAATAGAAATTTTTATGACCTTAGTAACCTAATTTTGAACTGTGGTATTGAAGAAAACTCTTGAGAGTCCCTTGGACTGCAAGGAAATCAAACCAGTCAATCCTAAAGGAAATCAGTCCTGAATATTCATTGGAAGGACTGATGCTGAGACTGAAACTCCAATCCTTTGGCCACCTGATGCGAAGAACTGACTCATTGGAAAAGACTGTGATGCTAGGAAAGATTGAAGTCAGGAGGAGAAGAGAATGACAGAGGATGAGATGGTTAGATGTCATCACTGACTTGATGGACATGAGTTTGAGCAAGCACTGTGAGCTGGTGATAGAAAGGAAGGACTGGCATGCTGTAGTCCATGGGATTGCAGAGTTGGACCCAACTGAGTGACTGAACTGAACCGAACTGAATACCATCTCAAGTTACAGCAATTTTTTTTTCTTCTACAGATTCCTTAATCAGTGGTTTCTCTTCTGAGATGCTAGATTTGTTAAAGTAACAAATACATATTGGAATGCAGAAGTATATCAGTTTTTTTTAAAAAAGGAAATTTTTTTAGTTCAATTATCTCTCTTTGAAAGAATGAAAAAAAATGTTTAAATCATTTTATTTAGTTGTGTTCGTTAGGATTGTTCCTCGCTTGAAACTGTCAGAAGCTTAACCATGTAAACATAAAAAGGAATCTCCTGACTCAAATAATTTGAAAAGCCAGAACTTATCTGTCTAGCTTTAGGTATATGGTTAGATCCAAGAGCTCAAAATAAGCCTCACTTCTCTCTCTGCTTTACCAAATTAGGTTTTGGCTTTATTATTGGGGAGATACTCCCCACAATGTAGGAAAAATGACTAGCAACGGTTGTGTTCTAGGGACTTCCCTGGCAGTCCGGTGGCTAAGACTTCACCATCCAATTCATGAGGTATGGTTTGATCTCACATCAGGGAGCTAGGATCCCATATGCCTTGTGGCCAAAAAACCAAAACATAAAATAGAAACAATATTGTAACAAATTATGTAAATACTTTTTTTAAATTGTGTACTGGCAGCTGGCATTCCTAATGAAAAAAATCAAAAAGTCCCAAGGAGAGCTTTATTGGCCTGGCTTAGATCATGTGACAGTTAGAACTGGACATGGAACAACAGACTGGTTCCAAATAGGAAAAGGAGTATGTTAAGGCTGTATATTGTCACCCTGCTTATTTAACTTATATGCAGAGTACATGAGAAACGCTGGGCTGGAAGAAGCCCAAACTGGAATCAAGATTGCCGGGAGAAATATCAATCACCTCAGATATGCAGATGTCACCACCCTTATGGCAGAAACTGATGAAGAACTAAAGAGCCTCTTGATGAAAGTGAAGGAGGAGAGTGAAAAAGTTGGCTTAAAGCTCAACAATCAGAAAACTAAGATCATGGCATCTGGTCCCATCACTTCATGGCAAATAGATGGGGAAACTGTGGAGGCAGTGGCTGACTTTATTTTTCTGGGCTCCAAAATCACTGCAGATGGTGATTGCAGCCATGAAATTAAAAGACGCTTACTCCTTGGAAGGAAAGTTATGACCAACCTTCAGTTCAGTTCAGTTCAGTCGCTCAGTTGTGTCCGACTCTTTACCAACCTAGATAGCATATTAAAAAGCAAAGACATTACTTTGCCAACAAAGGTCTGTCTGGTCAAGGCTATGGTTTTTCCAGTGATCATGTATTGATGTGAGAGTTGGACTGCGAAGAAAGCTGAGCACCAAAGAATTGATGCTTTTGAACTGTGGTGTTGAAGAAGACTCTTGAGAGTCCCTTGGACTGCAAGGAGATCCAACCAGTCCATCCTGGGGGAGATCAGTCCTAGGTGTTCATTGGAAGGACTGACACTGAAGCTGAAGCTCCAATACTTTGGCCACCTCATGCGAAGAGTTGACTCATTGGAAAAGACCGTGATGCTGGGAGGGATTGGGGGCAGGAGAAGGGGACGACAGAGGATGAGATGACTGGATGGCATCACCGACTCGATGGACATGAGTTTGAGTAAACTCTGAGAGTTGGTGATGGACAGGGAGTCCTGGCGTGCTGAGATTCATGGAGTCGCAAAGAGTCAGACACAACTGAGCGACTGAACTGAACTGAGATCATGTGACCATCCTTAGACTTAGTCAGTATGGTTGAATAAATTTAGTACTTAACTGGTCAGACTCCTAGGATGCACCTACTCGTAGAACCAGGAGGTGTGATTAGCAGTGCTAGTAGTATTTGTCACTCAGTCATGTCCAACTCTTTGCAACCCCATTGAATGGTCCAGGCAAGAATACTGGAGTGGATTGCCATTTCCTTCTCCAGGGATCTTTCTGACTGAGGGATCAGACCCAGGTCTTCTGCATTGCAGGTGGATTCTTTCCCATCTGAGCCACTAGGGAAGCCCAGAGGTGTGATTGGCCCCACTCAAACCACCTGCATTCAGAATGGGGAAGAGATTGTTCCCAAACAGATTATAGGCAGGATAAACCCAAGTTAACTACACCCCCCGTTATGTTTCCTTCCCTTGTCTGACCATCATCCATATATACCTTCTTTCCCATTTTAAAATTCTCAAGATGACCCTCGATAATACAATGCAAGTGTACCTCTACCAGGAACGTTGTCTTTTCTTCCACTTGAATGGAAGACAACTCTTAGACTCATCTGGTTACCACTTTCAACATTGATTGTGAAATCTCTTAAATCACAGCATTTTTCTTGATTGTGTCTAAATGTAGCTCTTCATGGCTTGTCATCCTTTGGCTAAATGATACATTTAATACTACCAATTGGCTGTGGCAGAAAAGAAAAACACTTGCTGCAATAAAACTTTGATTTGAAAAGGGGAAAAAAAGGGTAACGCCTAAATAGTGATCTCAGGTTCATCTCAATCATCTCATGCTGCACATGGCCTGGTAGTAGATGGAGTTCTTTGTTCAAGAATCTAGCTGGTCTCTCCCTCCTTTCTGGGAGGAACTCCCTTCTCCATTGTCCTGCATAGCTTCATGGCAGATGGACATTGGGGAGGCTTTTATTTTAAAAGCTGTAACATTTTAGTTCCTCCCTTCTACTTAGTGCAGGTTTGGGGGCTGGAATTGCCTTTCAAGGTGGGCTTTCTCAGGGCTATTTGGTGAACCCAGACTTTTCTCTGGCAATGCCACTGCCTCTCCTGACAGACTTGTTCTCTTTATTTCCTGAATTCTCCATAGATAGGTTTTTTCCAGAGTCAAGCCCATAAGTCAGGTTTCAGCCCTTGTGAATTCTTCCTCTCAGCAGTCTGCCCCTCCCCTAAGCCATGTGGACCTCAAACTGGGAAGCAGTACACTGTCATCATGGGATCCTACTGCTCTGTGGTAGGGTTCTTACCACAAAAAAGAAATGAAAATCATGTGACATGATAGATATGTTACTTAATGCTATGGTAGTAGTCAAACTGCAATATATTAACATATGTAACCAGCACACTTGTACACCTTAAAGTTGTACAATGTTACATGTATACATGCATCTTGGCATCAAGATTGCCAGGAGAAATATCAATAACCTCAGATATGCAGATGACACCACCCTTATGGCAGAAAGCGAAGAACGAGGTGATGGAATTCCAGTTGAGCTATTTCAAATCCTAAAAGATGATGCTGTGAAAGTGTTGCATTCAGTATGTCCACAAATTTGGAAAACTCAGCAGTGGCCACAGGACTGGAAAGGGTCAGTTTTCATTCCAGTACCAAAGAAAGGCAATGATAAGAATGCTCAAGCTACCACACAGTTGTACTCATCTCACACGCTAGTAAATAAAGGCTCAAAATTCTCCAAACCAGGCTTCAGCAATATGTGAACCATAAACTTCTAGATGTTCAAGCTGGTTTTAGAAAAGGCAGAGGAAGCAGAGATCAAATTGCCAACATCCGCTGGGACATTGAAAAAGCAAGAGAGTTCCAGAAAAACATCTACTTCTGCTTTATTGACTATGCCAAAGCCTTTGACTGTGTGGATCACAATAAACTGTGGAAAATTCCTCAAGAGATGGGAATATGAGACCACCTGACCTGCCTCTTGAGAAACCTGTATGCAGGTCAGGAAGCAACAGTTAGAACTGGACATGGAACAACAGACTGGTTCCAAATAGGAAAAGGAGTATGTCAAGGCTGTATATTGTCACCCTCCTTATTTAACTTATATGCAGAGTACATCATGAGAAACATTGGGCTGGATGAAGCACAAGCTGGAAGCAAGATTGCCAGGAGAAATATCAATAACCTCAGATATGCAGATGACACCACCCTTATGGAAGAAAGTGAGGAAGAACTAGAGAGCCTCTTGATGAAAGTGAAAGGGGAGAGTGAAAAAGTTGGCTTAAAGCTCAACATTCAGAAAACTAACATCATGGCATCCAATCCCATCACTTCATGGCAAATAGATGGGGAAACAGTGGAAACAGTGGCTGACTTTACTTTTTTGGGCTTCAAGATCACTGCAGATGGTGATTGCAACCATGAAATTAAAAGACGCTTACTCCTTGGCAGGAAAGTTATGAGAGCATAACTAGACAGTATATGACAAAGCAGAGACATTACTTTGTCAACAAAGGTCCGTCTAGTCAAGGCTGTGGTTTTTCCAGTGATCATGTATAGATGTGAGAGTTGGACTATAAAGAAAGTTGAGCACCAAAGAATTGATGCTTTTGAACTGTGGTATTGGAGAAGACTCTTGAGAGTCCCTTGGACCAAAGGAGATCCAACCAGCCCATCCTAAAGGAGATCAGTCCTGGATGTTCATTGGAAGGACTAATGTTGAAACTGAAACTCCAATATTTTGGCCACCTGATATGAAGAGCTGACTCATTTGAAAAGACCCTGAAGTTGGGAAAGATTGAAGGCAGGAGGAGAAGGGGATGACAGAGGATGAGATGATTAGATGGCATTACTGACTCAATGGACATGAGTTTGGGTAGACTCCGGGAGTTGGTGATGGACAGGGAGGCCTGGCGTGCTGCAGTTCATGGGGTTGCAAAGAGTCGGACATGACTGAGCGACTGAACTGAACTGAAAGAGCCTCTTGATGAAGTGAAAGAAGAAATGAAAAAGTTGACTTAAAACTGAACATTCAAAAAACGAAGACCATGTCATCTGATCCCGTCATTTCATGGCATATAGATGGGAAACAAAGGAAACAGTGAGAGACTTTATTTACTTGGGCTCCAAAATCACTGCAGATGGTGACTGTAGCTATGAAATTAAAAGACACTTGCTCCTTGGAAGAAAAGCTATGACCAACCTAGGCAGCATATTAAAAAGCAGAGACATTACTTTGCTGACAGTGGTCCATCTAGTCAAAGCTATGGTTTTTCCAGTAGTCATGTATGGATGTGAGAGTTGGACCATAAAGAAAATTGAGCACTGAAGAATTGATGCTTTTGAACTGTTGTGTTGGAATATTGGAATGACTGATGCTGAAGCTGAAACTCCAATCCTTTGGCCACCTGATGCATAGAACTGACTCACTGGAAAAGACCCTGATGCTGGGAAAGAATGAAGCAGGAGGAGAAGGGGATGACAGAGGATAAGATGTTTTGATGGCATCACTGACTCTACAGACATATGTTTGAGCAAGCTCTTGGAGTTGGTGATAGACAGGGAAGCTTGATGTGCTGCAGTCCATGGGGTTGCAAAGAATTGGCTGTGACTCAATCATCAAGACAGTATGGTACTGGCACAAAGACAGAAATATAGATCAATGGAACAGAATAGAAAGCCCAGAGATAAATCCACGAACCTATGGTCACCTTATCTTCGACAAAGGAGGCAAGGATATACAATGGAAAAAAGACAACCTCTTTAACAAGTGGTGCTGGGAAAACTGGTCAACCACCTGTAAAAGAATGAAGCTAGAACACTTTCTAACACCATACACAAAAATAAACTCAAAATGGATTAAAGATCTAAACGTAAGACCAGAAACTATAAAACTCCTAGAGGAGAACATAGGCAAAACACTCTCCGACATAAATCACAGCAGGATCCTCTATGACCCACCTCCCAGAATATTGGAAATAAAAGCAAAAATAAACAAATGGGACCTAATGAAACTTAAAAGCTTTTGCACAACAAAGGAAACTATAAGCAAGGTGAAAAGACAGCCCTCAGATTGGGATAAAATGATAGCAAACAAAGCAACAGACAAAGGATTAATCTCAAAAATATACAAGCAACTCCTGCAGCTCAACTCCAGAAAATAAATGACCCAATCAAAAAATGGGCCAAAGAACTAAACAGACATTTCTCCAAGGAAGACATACAGATGGCAAAAAAACACATGAAAAGATGCTCAACATCACTCATTATCAGAGAAATGTAAATCAAAACCACAGCAAGGTACCATTACACGCCAGTCAGGATGGCTGCTATCCAAAAGTCTACAAGCAATAAATGCTGGAGAGGGTGTGGAGAAAAGGGAACCCTCTTACACTGTTGGTGGGAATGCAAATTAGTAAGCCACTATGAAAACAGTGTGGAGATTTCTTAAAAAGCTGGCAATAGAACTGCCATATGACCCAGCAATCCCACTTCTGGGCATACACACCAAGGAAACCAGATCTGAAAGAGACACGTGCACCCCAATGTTCATCACAGCACTGTTAATAATAGCCAGGACATGGAAGCAACCTAGATGCCCATCAGCAGATGAATGGATAAGGAAGCTGTGGTATATATACACCATGGAATATTACTCAGCCATTAAAAAGAATTCACTTGAATCAGTTCTAATGAGATGGATGAAACTGGAACCCATTATACAGAGCGAAGTAAGCCAGAAAGATAAAGACCGTTACAGTATACTAACACATATATATGGAATTTAGAAAGATGGTAACGATAACCCTATATGCAACACAGAAAAAGAGACTCAGATGTATAGAACAGACTTGTGGACTCTGTGGGAGAAGGCGAGGGTGGGATGTTTCAAGAGAACAGCATCAAAACATGTATATTATCTATGGTGAAACAGATCACCAGCCCAGGTTGGATGCATGAGACAAGTGCTCGGGCCTGGTGCACTGGGAAAACCCAGAGGGATCGGGTGGAGAGGGAGGTGGGAGAGGGGACAGGGATGGGGAATACATGTAAATCCATGGCTAATTCATTTCAATGTATGACAAAAACCACTGCAATGTTGTAAAGTAATTAGCCTCCAACTAATAAAAATAAATGGAAAAAAAAAAAAGAATTGGCTGTGACTGAGCGACTGAACTGAACTGAACATGTATAGCTTAATAAAAAATAATTTTTAATGCCTATGTGCCCTACATTGGTTAAGCCACCTTAAAGGAAAAAAGGCAAATACTAAACCCAATTCATTCTTAGTTAGATATCATCATACAATCATTAAGCCCATATTATTTCTATAGCACAGTGAATCTCAAATATTTTTGTCTCAGGACCCTTTGGCTCTTAAAACAGTTATCAAGGACCAGAGCTTTTGTTTATATGGGTTATAGCTATAGATATCTACTATATTATAAATTAGAAATTTTCTATATTTGAAATAAATTTACAAAAATAATTAAAAATTTGTGTTCTAATTTCAAATATGCATGCATGCATGCATTTATGCTCCATCATGTCCAACTCTTTGCAACCACATGGACTGTAACCCACTTGGCTCCTCTGTCCATGGGACTTTCCAGGCAAGAACACTTGAGTGGGTTTCTGTGCCCTTCTCCAGGGAATCTTCCCAACCCAGGAATCGGACCTGCATCTCTTGTTTCTCCTGCATTGGCAGGTGGGTTTTTTACCACTAGCACCACCTATCTATAGGAAGCCCTATATTGTCACAGGGAATATTAAAAAGATATATACTCAGGGTTGAGATTTAATAAAATTTTTTTGTTTCATCAAGGCTATCCTTAAGTGAAACTTGCATGGTATTTTTCCCCAGCTTGTCCATACCATTGACGTGTACGGAGTCTGTAGATATCAACAGTTTAACTTAGTGTTTTGCACCATCTATCTGTACAAGTATCAACATAGTGAAAAGGGCAAATAATATCTTATCATTAGACAAAAAAATAGTTTTGACTTCACAGACCTCCTGAGCCATCTCAGAGATCAGAGGGAATCTGTGGACCACACTTTGAAAACTTCAGCCTTGTAAGAATTGAAATAAAGACATTTTTTAGATCAACTGTAAAAGAACCATGAGATTGAGCTGCTGTTTTGGCTCATCCGCTGATTTTTATTTGCCATTTTTGTCTTTCTTTTTTTTTTTTTTGGTCACACCTCATGGCTCACGGGATCTTAGTTCCTCGAACAAGGGCTGAACCTATGCCCTCGGCAGTGGAAGCACAGAATTCTAACCACTGGGAAATTCCCTGTGTCATTTTTGGTGATACATGTCAAACTAGACTTGAAATATTCTGCATTTCCGTAGACAGTTGTGGGGGAAGTGTCAATTTAACAGAGTCAGGAAATATTGATCCTTGGGAAACTTGTTTGCCAGAAAAATTTAAAAATTGTCTTACTTTGATTTAAAATGTTTTGTTCCTTAGCAATAATTTTTAATTTATTTTTAATTGGAGGATAATTGCTTTTCATTGCTGTTTTGGTTTCTGCCATACAACAATGTGAATCAGCCATAAGTATACTTATGTCCCCTCCCACTTGATCATCCCTCCCACCTCCCACCCCATTCTACTCTGCTAAATTGCCTTAAGAATAATTTTAAGGGATAGTAATATTTGGGTATTATTTTTGTAAGTATGCAAAACCATAAATAATTTTTCTGGTTTGTAATAATTTTGTCCTACTGTGTATGAGATTGCATCTTTATGAAATGACTGTGGCTTTTGTAAAAAAAGAATTGTGAATTAATTCAGTATGAATTTTTAGATTTTTATTTAACTACAAAGGGAATTTTTTTTTTTTTTTTAGAAATAGAGAAACCCCAGGTTTGGATTCCAGCTATAATACAATTTGCCAACTAACTGATGTTGGATTTTTAACTTGGCTTCTCTATTCATGGAAAACTGGGGACATTTTGTACGAAAGGTACAATGGTATAATAAATGTGAAACAATGCTCCACTTGCCATATAGGGGGCACTCGATATTCGTTTCCTCTTTTCTTTCCACACTTACAAGAGCAACAAGCATTGATTGTAGATTCACATTGGTTAAGAGGGGAGTGTTGGTTTTCCTGTGTTCGGTTTGAACACCCCTGCTGTCATGAGCCAGATTTGAGAAGCAAGCTTTCTTTGAGGCAGACCAAGATGCAGGCTGTAATCGAAGGGCTTTCTCACAGAAGTAGGACCTTTCTAGCAATATCTCAAATAGAACAGCTCTTACTGCTGTCCTCCTGATACAATTTGTCTTCTAAGAGAATATATGGAAACTTTGGAAAGGAATTAAGTAGAAGAAGGAAGTGTGATGTGGTAACGTTCTTGTTATTTTTTTAGTGTAATATTAATAACATAGTACTGTTTTTTCCAGTAGTAAATACAGTGTTCCTTAAAGAGCAAGCATCCTATAATTATAACATTCATACTGAAGCATCACTTAATAACATTAAACAAGTTCATTATTCTCATTCTATAAGTTTAACTGTTAAAAAATCAGTATCTTCATATCATGAAGTTAGAAACTAGAATTATGGTTAGAATTTTCCTTCTCACTGCTTAACTTTGTCGTGAGTGATGCTGCGCTCGTGATAGAACCCCTGCTGTAGTCAGTTCTACTTTGTTAATCCTTGGCAGCACTTGATTCCTTTTACTGATAAATATATTTTTAAAAAATGTTGGAAGAAGTCATCACAGTCTGAGGCATTCATTAAGCACTCAATCGATCGTTTCTAAAGAAATAAACGAGCCAAAGAGCACCCAGAATGGATTTATTTAACAGCAAGCAGAATTTTTCATTGATCATCTCTAAAATCTTCTGTTCAGGTGCTATTAAGTTTGATAATTTTAAAAACACATAGCTAAATAATATGAATTGGACCCCAGACAGCGTAGAAAAAATTTCATACATATGCATTTCATACAGTACTATGGAAAATAGTCCATTTTGTTTCCTTTCTCAAGTGGTTTTCAAATGCTTATTTTATCTTGATTTTTTTAAATTGCAGCATAAATAATTGTAAATTTTAAATAATATAAATTTGCATAAACTAATCACTTGGTCTGCAGAGATGACTGGCCAAGGTTTTAAGAAGCCTCAGCCATGTCCTTATTTTCACTCATCAAAAATTTGTAAACTCATTCAAATCTCTCAACTTCTCTTAGCCTCACTTCTTTCATTCATAAAAATAACAGTATTGGACAAAATAATTTGTAATTCATGTGCCAGGGTTTGAACTGCAATATACAATTTCAAATAGTTTAGTTGTGGTGGGAGAAATCAGAACTATTACAAATTTCCTCTCAGTTAATTAGTATTTCCAAAGCACTGCATATGAAAATGTGCAGGAAGCACCATAAATATCCTCCACACCATTTTTATTATAACTTTTAGGTCACAGCTACATGTAGTCATTACTTTTAATTCCTCTTGCTTTCTCTGTAATTTTCAGCATTTTTATTTAATATGAGAATTATCTGTCTTTCATCTTACAAAGATTTTATTTGAAATTATCATTTTATGTGTGTTATTAAAATTTCTTTCTTAGAAAGCATTTAGATTCATTCAATCTTACTGCTTATCTTTTATACCTGAAGCAAGTCTAACCTTTTTCTCAGTATAATAGAAGTCCTATTACCTTATCTCTTAACTACCACAAAAATGCAAGTATTTTTAAATTTGGGGTTCATTACACATAGCAATATGCTGAAATAAAGAGACTATAAGAATCTCTAATGTAACTCCCACCCATATCATTTCCATTATAACTTTTCATCAACATGGAGAGAACATTTCATTCCCCAGCACAAACATAGCAGAGGAGAATTCTAAATTCCCACAATTGAAGCATATCAGTTGTCATGGTGTGCTTGTAAATATTTTATGTTGACTCCAGACTCAGTATATGTGATATTTTTTCTGTTTACAGAGAAATATATCCTTTTAAAACTTCAGTTACAATACATGGAAGTAACAGTGGCATTCTAGTTGGTTTTACTGAAATCAGTCTGTTGTTTCCATACCTCTTTTTTATTGGACAGTATTTTAATGACATATATATTATTCTAGTAAAAAGTTGGTTGTTATTGATGCACATGGGAAAAGGACTTATCATTTCATATTATAGAGCCTTGTATATCTGTTTTTATGAACTCCCATGGTACCAAAGTAACATACTAGAACCACAAAAATAATTGTGTATCTTCCAAATCATTTATAATTTCAGAGTTTGAAGCATTATACACTCCAGGAACCCTCACACTTTTAATTCCACCTTCATCATGCTTAATCCTCTTCATAGTGAGTGGGGCTCATAGGTCTGTGAGAAGATACAGCAATACCTGGCATACTTGATGGATGTGAAATATGGTAATTACTCTAAATAGAGTAGGGCTTTACAACTGAGAATACATAAAACAAATACATCAACTAAGTTGACCACTGAATGAATTTGAAATGTTTTCCTATTGAAGAGACAAGGTAAATAAATAGATGTAAAGATAGATAGGAGGGGTGACTTTGTGATTTAGCTGTGATGTAACACTACAAACTAGTATCCCCACCTGTTTTCTAAATATTTTTTTGATCTTGGAAAACTTTTCACACTTCTTTCTCAAGATGGAGATGGCCCAAGGTAATAGACATAAAGCCCAGGCATAGCTGGAGTTGGGGGTGGGATGCTCGTTGCCACAGTGGCAGCTGCACTGTTGGCTAACAGTGGAAATGAAATGTCAGACTGATAACAGTCCTGTAGGGACTCCTCAAGACGACTGACATTTATCAGAAAACAAACCACACATTTAGTCCTCACGGAAAGGAAGCAGACTGTATGTTTTTGGTTATATCTGAGTTTCCAGCCCATAACATCAGCAACTATATATGGGCATGAAAGAGTGCCCTAGATCAATTTTTCAAGGACAGCAGTTAGATGAATGCTTTTGGAAGCTTATAAGTCTTAGAATATGATGGGACTCATTTGAGGTCATTCAAATTAAGCTAAGCATAATTTTTTTTTATTCTCAGAATCTCTAAGGAAAGCCAACATTTATTTTTCCCATCATAAAAGAATAACCACAGTGGAAGTCTGGAGTGAAAATAAGCCTAAACAGATTTCTCCCAGAAGACATCTATTTCTTATATAGATTATTTGAGAAAAATGATACTTGTAGGATAATAGCAGCTAAACATGGTTGATTATCACATGACCAAAATTTATCCTGAAATGAGACTACATCTAGTTATAAAAAATCAAAAGATATAATAGAATTTGAAACTTGGCATTTGATATTGAGACAAAATGACTCACACTTATTCTATATTTAAAAACAGTAATGACTCTGCAGAAACTATATTAGCAGCAACAGAGTTATGAAATTTTAAAGCACTTTTCTGTATTTGGTACTGTCCTAGGTATTGTACAAAAAGAGTTAACAAAACCATATCATATGTGTCTGGGCATACAGATGATTCACAAAAGGAATTAACATGACTCAAGTATCTGACTGGAGAAGGAAATGGCAACCCATTCCAGTATTCTTGCCTAGAGAATCCTGTGGACAGAGGAGCCTGGTGGGGCTGCTGTCTATAGGGTCACACAGAGTCGGACACAACTGAAGCGACTTAGCATGCATGCATGCATGCATTGGAGAAGGAAATGGCAACCCACTCCAGTATTCTTGCCTGGAGAATCCCAGGGACAGAGGAGCCTGGTGGGCTGTTGTCTATGGGGTTGCACAGAGTTGGACATGACTGAAGTGACTTAGCAGCAGCAGCAAGTGTCTGACATGAATAAATACTTGAATAATAATATTAACATTGTATATGAGAAGAAGGGAAATTGTATAATCAAGTAGGATATGTTACGGAGAGATTTGCATGTTAAAAATGAGACCCAAAGGAAATTTATACCATGAATATATTTTAGGAACTGCCTATTCTAAGTAATTTAATAATAATAATTATCATTGTTAATCCCATGGACAGAGGAGCCTGGCAGGCTACAGTCTATGGGGTCGCAAGAGTTTGACACGACTGAGTGACTAAGCACATACACGCACACATGTTAGTGACAATAATAATGCGCTGTTTTAAATGGATGTACATTTACTATGTTATTGTAATTTTTTTTCATTTATTTTTATTAGTTTGAGGCTAATTACTTTACAATATTGTAGTGGTTTTTGCCATACATTGACATGAATCAGCCATGAATTTACATGTATTCCTCATCCCAATCCCCCCTCCCATCTCCCTCTCTACCCGATCCCTCTGGGTCTTCCCAGTGCACCAGGCCCGAGTACTTGTCTCATGCATCCAACCTGGGCTGGTGATCTGTTTCACCCTTGATAATATACCTGTTTCGATGCTGTTCTCTCGAAACATCCCACCCTCGCCTTCTCCCACAGAGTCCAAAAGTCTGTTCTGTACATCTGTGTCTCTTTTTCTGTTTTGCATATAGGGTTATCATTACCATCTTTCTAAATTCCATATATATGTGTTAGTATACTGTAATGGTCTTTATCTTTCTGGCTTACTTATTATTTTAAAAATTGCTTCAAAGATATCCTTGCCTAAAATAAATAATAAAACATATTAAATGTAAAAACATTCTTAGTCTGAGATGAAAAATGATTTAAATCATCTATTACAGGAGGAGGGTAGAAGACAAAATAATACAAAACAATTCAAAACCATCCATAACCTTCTCCTCCTTTCTATCAGATTTATTCAAAAGTAATATATACACAGCAAGCTGTTCTATCCTGTTTAGAAGATGGGAAAACTGAGACATAAATATTTAAATATTTTACTCAAGACTAACAAGAAAGTAAGAGAGTCACAGGAAGAAAGTGTTCAAGTTTTTCAGTTCTTTAATATTAGCTCTTGTTGCCCTTGTAAATGTTTATCATTTATCATTGAGGGTTTCTCAAATAGTACCACGTATAGAGCAACTAATATTAGAGTTAGCATTTTCATAGCAGTTCTCTAATATAAAACACAAATACTTCTTTCCAAAGTTTTAAGTGATAATCAAAGAAAACCTGAAGTGATAGAGTCTCGAATTTTTTTTTTTTAATTAACAGGTACAATGACAAGAGTGGAGAAAGTTGGGAAATTGACTTCTGATTTTAGCCTCACATGTTGTATATTCATTCTCGGAACAGCGTTTATAGTTTACATGAGCTGAGCTAGAAGTATCAGCACTGCTACACATGAAAGCCAGCTCACGGTGAGGTCCAGAGCTGAAGGAAGTTTAGGCAGGAAATAGAGAATCACTGAGTCATGTCTTGGGAATGTATGGCTAGTGAGCTTTGATAACATTCAGCTAAACCACACTGTTGATTTTGGAAGATGCGTCGTGGGAACCCTAAGGAGAGTCCTTACCCTCTTGGGGTGCATTTGTTTTTCTGTTTCCTACTGTATTTAAGTGGCTGGGGATGATGATTCTCTTTTCGGCGTAGGAGCAGAAAAAACTGAAATGTAGCTAACCGCTGTGCAGCGTGTCACATAAGTTCTGTATTTGGCAGCTGTCCTAAGCGGCCAACTGGTCACCCTTATTTTGCTAACTATAGAGAGAAAAAGCCAAGCTAGGTCTCCAGTTCAACCAAAAAGCTATTTTGTGCAAACTTTTAGCCAGTTTTACTGTGATTACAACCCTACCATTCATTCCTGTTGGCCACTGTCTAGCTTCAGCCCTTTTTACTGGTAGGAGACAATGACCCAATGCAATGTGTTGAAAATACATTGAAACAAAAAAATACTTTGAGAAAACTAGTGCAAAGGCCAGGGGAGATAGAGCAGGAAGGCCTTAAATTCTAACAGTTTGGTTTATAAGTTCTTTCCATGCACTCTGACATTTACTTCTACCAGGGTTATTACTGCTCAGCTCCCCATAACCTCGGTATCTGGCGTACCTTCCTATTTAGACCCTGTTCTTCCAAGTACTGTGTTCAAAGTACCTTGTTCTCCCAAGTTTTTTGTAGGGAGGCTCCAAAATCATTGCAGATTGTGACTGCAGCCAAGAAATTAAAAGATGCTTGCTCCTTGGAAGAAAAGCTATGACCAACCTGGACAGCATATTAAAAAACAGAGACATTACTTTGCTGACAAAGGTCCATCTAGTCAAAGCCATGGTTTTTCCAGTAGCCATGTATGGATGTGAGAGTTGGACTATAAAGAAAGTTGAGTGCCAAAGAATTGATGCTTTTGAACTGTGGTGTTGGAGAATACTCTTAAGAGTCCCTTGGACTGCAAGGAGATCAAACCAGTCAATCCTAAAAGAAATCAGTCCTGAATATTCATTGGAAGGACTGATGCTGAAACTGAAGTTCCAGTCCTTTGGCCACTGGATGCGAAGAACTGACTCAATGGAAAAGACCCTGATGCTGTGAAAGATTGAAGGCAGGAGGAGAAGGGGAGAACAGAGGATGAGATGGTTGGATGGCATCACCAACTCGATGGACATGAGTTTGAGCAACCTCCAGGAGTTGGTGATGGATAGGGAAGCCTGGTGTGCTGTAGTACATGGTGTTGCAAAGAGTCGGACATGACTGAGTGACTGAACTGACTGACTGACTTCCAAGTACTAGTTCAGTCATTCAATTCAACGAATATATGCAGGAGGCATACTGAATGCCAGGTACTTTTCTAGAGACTGGAATACAACAGGAAAAAAATCTCGGCCCTCCTAGTACACACTAATGGAGTGAGAAAGCAGCAAACAAGGTTGAGTAAAATATGTAGTATGTCAAATGGCAGTAAGTACACTGGGGAAGAAAAAAGAGAGAGAGAGAGAAACAGTAGGGAGCTAGGGGAAGTGGAGAGTTTGCAATTCTAGGTTGGGTGGTTGGTGAATGCCACACTGAGAAGGCAGTGTCTGAGTCTGTATGGGGAGGAAATGTCTGCTATGTATCTGTGCTATGGGCTGGAGTTCTGAAAAGAACTGTAGCTCTTCCTGTCCCAGTTGTAAAGAGACCTTTGACGTCTCTAACCCTCAAAGCAGCTAACCCTAGTAGTGTGATGTCCTGGTGAGTACAGTCTACTACAGAGTAGGGCTAGCTTTCTTACATCGGTTAAAGTGAAAGTTGCTCAGTCGTCTCTGACTCTTTGCGACCCCATGGGCTATAGAGTCCATGGAATTCTCCAGGCCAGAATACTGGAATGAGTAGCCTTTCCATTCTCCAGGGGATCTTCCCAACCCAGGGATCGAACCCAGGTGTCCTGCATTGCAGGCAGATTCTTTAAACTCTTCTCTTAAACTTCCAAAGTAAACTTCAACATAGAAATATAACTCACAGTTCACTGATTACACATACCATACAATTCATTCTCTTGGAAACTTTTGCTAAACCCTTTCATTGGATTTTAAAAAGTAAAACAAACTTAACATTTCTCTAGATTAAAACATCTCCTCTTCTAATAAATTCTTGGATTTTTCCTAATAAATTATTTGAACTCCTCAGATCTTAGTTAATCAAAGCACTACTATTTCCAGTGTCTTATTGATGTTCCCTAAGCTGACCCAACCTTCTCTCATTCATTTATTCAAAAATACTTGTTGAGTGCCTCATGTAGTGACAGACACCAGGCACACAATGGAGAAATGTCCAAGGTCTGTTTCTGTCACTAGTCAGCCTCAGCTTAGAGCTTTCATTTTAATCTTTTACTCAAAACAGCCTGCCCATCTGCCATTGGCAAATTTTCCAATATGTCATAAGCATGTCACCTGTCCATGTGGCATAGTTAATACCAACTAGCATCTACCAGCATGTGACTTCAGATTATTAATCCAGAGCAAAATGTGCATTTGAAATTCCTTATTTCAAATTCCAACAACAACAAAAAAAACCCCAAACTTTTGAAATAAGGTTGCACACTGTCATCATTACAGTCAATTATAATTAAAGTTGAAGTTTAAGTTACGATTTATATCTCAGATAAAATTTTTGCTATGATAATTTTATTTATTTTTTCTTTTTATTTATTTTTATTAGTTGGAAGCTAATTACTTTACAATATTGTAGTGGTTTTTGCCATACATTGACATGAATCAGCCATGGGTTTACATGTGTTCCCTATCCCGATCCCCCCTCCAACCTCCTTCCCCATCCGATCCCTCTGGGTCTTCCCAGTGCACCAGACCTGAGCATTTGTCTCATGCATCCAACCTGGGCTGGTGATCTGTTTCACCCTTGATAGTATACTTGTTTCAATGCTATTCTCTCAGAACATCCCACCCTCGCCTTCTCCCACAGAGTCCCAAAGTCTGTTCTGTCCGTCTGTGTCTCTTTTTCTGTGTTGCATATAGGGTTATCGTTACCATCTTTTTAAGTTCCATATATATGCGTTAGTATACTGTATTGGTCTTTATCTTTCTGGCTTACTTCGCTCTGTATAATGGGCTCCAGTTTCATCCATCTCATTAGAACTGATTCAAATGTATTCTTTTTAATGGCTGAGTAATATTCCATGGTGTATATGTACCACAGCTTCCTTATCCATTCGTCTGCTGATGGGCATCTAGGTTGCTTCCATGTCCTGGCTATTATAAACAGTGCTGCGATGAACATTGGGGTGCACGTGTCTCTTTCAGATCTGGTTTCCTTGGTGTGTGTGCCCAGAAGTGGGATTGCTGCGTCATATGGCAGTTCTATTGCCAGTTTTTTAAGGAATCTCCATGCTGTTCTCCACAGTGGCTGTACTAGTTTGCATTCCCACCAACAGTGTAATAGGATTCCCTTTTCTCCACACCCTCTCCAGCATTTATTGCTTGTAGACTTTTGGATAGCAGCCATCCTGACTGGCGTGTAATGGTACCTCGTTGTGGTTTTGATTTGCATTTCTCTGATAATGAGTGATGTTGAGCATCTTTTCATGTGTTTGTTAGCCATCAGTATGTCTTCTTTGGAGAAATGTCTGTTTAGTTCTTTGGCCCATTTTTTGATTGGGTCATTTATTTTTCTGGAGTTGAGCTGGAGGAGTTGCTTGTATATTTTTGAGATTAATCCTTTGTCTGTTGCTTTGTTTGCTATCATTTTATCCCAATCTGAGGGCTGTCTTTTCACCTTGCTTATAGTTTCCTTTGTTGTGCAAAAGCTTTTAAGTTTCATTAGGTCCCATTTGTTTATTTTTGCTTTTATTTCCAATATTTTGGGAGGTGGGTCATAGAGGATCCTGCTGTGATTTATGTCGGAGAGGGTTTTGCCTATGTTCTCCTCTAGGAGTTTTATAGTTTCTGGCCTTATATTTAGATCTTCAATCCATTTTGAGTTTATTTTTGTGTATGGTGTTAGAAAGTGTTCTAGTTTTATTCTTTTACAGGTGGTTGACCAGTTTTCCCAGCACCACTTGTTAAAGAGGTTGTCTTTTATCCATTGTATATTCTTGCCTACTTTGTTGAAGATAAGGTGTCCATAGGTATGTGGATTTATCTCTGGGCTTTCTATTCTGTTCCATTGATCTATATTTCTGTCTTTGTGCCAGTACCATACTGTCTTGATGACTGTGGCTTTGTAGTAGAGCCTGAAGTCAGGCAGGTTGATTCCTCCAGTTCCATTCTTCTTTCTCAAGATTGCTTTGGCTATTTGAGGTTTTTTGTATTTCCATACAAATTGTGAAATTGTGAAATTATTTGTTCTAGTTTTGTGAAAAATACCGTGCTATGATAATTTTAAGTGAAAGTTTTAAAACAGGATGTTTAATGAGCAATATTGCTATTTCATGACACATCCATGTTTTGCTTAACACAGAGTTTCTCCTTAAGCTTAAAATTATCAATCCATTTGGTTTTTTCTTTTCAGCAATGTTCCAATTTCAAGAATGACCTCAAAAATTCTTTTCATCCCTCAAAAAGGAAGGGATGTGGTAGGTCATATTTTTGATCTGATAATTCTCTGGGAAGCCTCATGCAAATAAGGAAAACTAGCAAAGTGGGTAGATATTAGGAAAGAAAAATAAGTTGAAGTGATTAGCCCCATGACCCTTGGCTGTTTCTTGAATCTTTTAAATGCAAAGCCAGTGTTGTTCAGATTAATAAAATCAACACATTAAATTTTGGCCCTAGAAGATGATGAGTAAGTAAATTACTTGGTACTTTCAACTAAAATTTAAATACTTCATTAAAAAAGTGTAAAGAGAAGTTTTAATGGGTTAGTTGTTTTCAGATATCTACATTTATCAATTACATAAGGTGAGAGGTTAGGAGAGATGGAAGAATCAAGGATGACATCCAGCAAAGGAAGAACACCAAGTCCAGTCAGGAAGGGCGTGTTCAAGTGGCAGTGGATTAAATTTGAAGGACTTGAGGGTGAATGCAGTGAGATAATTATTGGGCAATTAAATGCGAGTCTGAAATTCAAGTAGAGAATATTTTAAGGAAGCATGACCTGAAGTTTTAAATACATGTTAACACAAAATCCTTTATGATCATAGGGTAAAAAATGATTAATTCTGTGAGTCAGTATCAGAGAGGAATACAGAGCCAAGTTGATATCTGAACATGAAAGATATTTGGATTTTGGTAGATGGAAAGAAGGAAAGGATATTCCAAGTTGAGGCAACCTCATGAGCAAAGATTCAAAAGCTTGAAAATGATTGATGTTATCAGGAAATCGTCTTAGAAAAAGCAAAGAATTCACAAAGAAAGATAATGGGGATTGAAGTAAAAAAAGAAAGATTCCTGCCAAGTACTGGTAATCTTTTAATCTTACTCTAAAGAATTTTCGTTCTGTTCTCTAGAGGCAGTTGAGATCCTTTGAAGATTTTTGAGGGAGAAAGAACCAGATACTGGAAATGAAATATTGCAGACATGGAAGTAATTGGGTTTGGTGGCTGAATTTATATGGGGTTGGGATATAAGTGCAAATCAAATATAATATTGATATATCTATTTTGGAAGGCTAAGGTTAATGCAGGCGCGAATAGTGAAAATAAAGTACAGAGGGGGTCATCCTTAAGTGGAGGGATGCCCTAAGGAGGCAGTAGGCATGCCACTCTGGAGTTGTAGTGATGGAGGTGGAGATTGGGTAGTTTGGGTCTTTAAAACAGAGATTACTGTAATTATAGGAAAGAGTAATGAGAAAGAGGAAGACTAATGATAGAACTTTAGGACATTTCTACATTGAAGAGGAGGGCAAGGGAAGCTAGGGGAAGAAGAGGACTGACCAGAGACACAGTAGAAGCCCAGAGAGGGCAGTAGCATGGAAGCCAAGGAAGAAGCTATGACTAAAGGGGAAGGAGAGGTAGACATTTTAAAGCATTCCTGGGTGACTAGAACTGAGATGAGACCTTGGGGTTTGGCAAATAGGAGGATATATCTGAGAGGTCATGGAGAGAATATTTTCAATGAGTGATGCAGTCAAAAGCCAGATTACAAAAGGTGAGTGTCAGATGAATAACAAGTAGCAAGTATATACTTTGAGAAGTATGTAAATTGAGGAAAGTGGCTATGGTGAAGCAGGGCAAGACATTAATTGAAAGAAAAGTGAAAGTGAAGTCGCTCAGTTGTGTCTGACTTTCTGTGATCCCATGGACTGTAGTCCACCAGGCCCCTCTGTCTGTGAAATTTTTCAGGCAAGAGTACTGGAGTGGGTTGCCATTTCCTCCAGGTGATCTTCCTAATCCAGGAAGCAAACCTGGGTCTCCCGCATTGCAAGCAGATGCTTTATCATCTGAGCCACCATGAAAGGCAATTGAAAGGAAGAGCTATATATTAAAGAGGGCAAGGGTATCACAATAGACCAAGGTTAACACCTATGAGCAAGAAAAGGGTTATGCTGCTGCTGCTGCTAAGTCACTTCAGTCATGTCCGACTCTGTGTGATCCCATAGACCGCAGCCCACCAGGCTTCCCCATCCCTGGGATTCTCCAAGCAAGAACACTGGAGTGGGTTGCCATTTCCTTCTCCAATGTGTGAAAGTGAAAAGTGAAAGTGAAGTGGCTCAGTCGTGTCCGACTCTTAGTGACCACATGGACCACAGCCTACCAGGTTCCTCCATCCATGGGATTTTCCAGGCAAGAGTACTGGAGTGGGGTGCCATTGCCTTCTCTGAGAAAGGGTTATAAAGGTGCCCAAATTAAGAGCATTCTAGGGGTATGTGTACACCAACATCTCATGAAACGTTTCACAAGATGCTCACTCCCTATATCCTATAATCTGGGGAATTTCTCTCCCCCTTTTATAGTATTTACCCTAGGTTCATGTTTTGAAATGTCTTTCATTCCTTTTTATGGGCTATTTGAAATATGTTAATTTCTCCTTTTGTTTATAAGGCATGTAGCCAAAGTAACTTCATAGATTTTTAACATTTAAATTATTTTTCGTGTATCCATATATACACAAAAATTATTTGTGTATATATATATATATATATATATGAAATTATTATTGTGGGAGTTGGACTAACTAGATTCCAGGAGCTTTTAAAAAGCATATCTATTATATATATAATGATAACAACAAAATAGAAAGCAACCACTACTACTATAACTACAGCAATAGCAGCTACTGCTAAGATCTCTTACTTTGTGCTAGAACAGTGCTAAGAGCTTTCAATGGATTATCTCATTGAATCCCCCCACAGTGGTACGAGGCAGGGACTACTAAGGTCTTCATTTTACAGATGTAGAAACCATATTTAGGGAGGCTAAGTTGTCCAAGGTCACAGAGTTTATGAGTGGTAAAATGACATGGCCCTAGAGGAGGGCTTGGCAACCCACTCCAGTATCCTTACCTAGAGAAACCCATGGACAGATGAGCCTGGCAGGCAATGGTCCATAGGGTTGCAAAGAGTTGGACATGACTGAAGCGACTTATCATGCACTTGCACAAAATGATATGACAGAGACTGATACTGTACTTTTTAAAGGTTATTGTTTTAATAATAAATGTTTATTCCAGGCTAGTGGTAAGTTTAGAAAAATGCCTTTGAATAGCTGGTTCCCTCACAGAAAAAGTCAGGTTTCCAATGGTGCAATAGAGCAGACAGCACTACAAGGTCAAAAATGAACTGCTTATCCTATTTCAGCCAAAAAAGGACATTGCGGAGATACGGATCTGAATGCATTCCCCCTTCTTCTGGCAGACAGGAAGCAGGCAGTATTAAAACACATGAGAATATACTTTGGAAGAAGAGTTGGTAGGGGAGAGAGGAGTGGCTATAATGAGGTAAAGAAATGTGTCAGTAGACAGAATCGTAGAAGACATAAGCCAGGCAGATCACATACCTGTAAACAAATGTTGATAAGGAAAGATGCAAAGAGTTTATTATGTACGAAAGAAAGAATTTGTCCTTCCAGTTAAGCAGCTGCTGGTCTTCTGGGTCCTACCTTAGCCCTTTTGCATTCATTGCCTGGCAACTACACTTAAACTGCAAAACCCCTTCACCTTCTGTTAGTGGCCCTTGAGGTCAGGAGTCTCTGGGTCCAAATTTTGAGGAAGAGCTCTGTCCCTAGCACTGCTCTAGATCAGGATTGATCTTAAAGTTCGAGTGAAATCATCGAAGAACACTTTGATTATGATTTATAATGTTGCAGTCAAGGGCCCATGATGAATGGTTTTCATCTTTAGCAGTCTAAACTGAACACTTTTCTATGTTTCCACATTTTATTAGTTCTGACTCACCAAAATATACCTGATAATTAATTCATTTTATTTTACTGTCACCTTTGTTTCCTTCTCACATCTCTGCAAGGACCTTCTTTATCCTTGCAGTAATTTGAAATTGAAAGATTGTATGAGAATTTAACTATTAGTAATAATGATAGTAACTTATATTTGTATAGACATTCTTAATATTCAAAGTGATTGCATATCTATTACCTCATTTGATCTCAGTTTAAATGAATAATGGGGATTCTGTGCCCTTAGAGGACAAATTTCTGAGCTCTCTTTAAGGAAATTAGTGAGACTCAGCCATTTCTATAATACTATCGTACAGCACAAAAAAATTTCCAGGACTTTATAATCTATGTTGTTTTCCTTTCAAAGCGTTAATTCTTATTTCTTTTTAAAATGAATTTATGCCAACAAGGCATTATTTTTATGTTTCAGAACTAAATATTGTGGCTATGTTATACCTAATGACATAATTTTCTAATTTCCTGGAGCCTTTTTTGAAAGTCAGAAGTATTCTAACACAAACATGTTTTATTTTTCAAACTCATCTCACTTGCATTTTGTAACATCATGGACCATTTCACTTTGGTAATTAAAAATGCCTTTGAATTTCAGAAGAACTAAACAGTAATAAAATTATTAGTCATCTGTTTATTTTTGGCATTCATTTAATTTAAGGCAATCTGAATGCATTTTCCCTAGTTGCATTTGCAACTTACCAAGTCAGAGTTAAGGGGTAAATATCCATAGTTTTAATATACAAATGTCTCATAATAATTCATTCAAAATAATAGAGATCTTCTTCAATATGTGGATCTGCCATTTTCTACTTCCTATATTGAAATAATTTACTTCTACTTGTCTCAAAAGTTATAATAGTAAAAAGAATAAAAAGGGATAAAACCAGAGTTGGAGGAAAGTGTCTGCCTTAACCGATTTTTTGAGGTTTAAGTGAAATTTATGCTTTGAATAAATTTGGATCTAGTAAGTATTACCTTATGAGGCTAATTATCTTTATTTATTGACTTTTTTCTTCCCTGACTCCCAACCCCCATACTTGGAAATGACTACATCCTAAGGAATGTGGAATTTGCCATGTTGGATTTTTTTTAATAATAATTTGTATACATCATGTAACTCTAAAATATTTAGAATTGCCTTTATTTAAGTAAATGTCTCACTCCATTTTACTAAGGAAACACATGTACTTTATGTATAGCTATAATTTAGAGTAATTTTTAAACATTCTAAGATATGATCAAAGTTAGTTATCAATTTTTTAAGCTCTAATTTTATTCATCTCTCTCTCTTTCTGATTGCTCACTTATTTATTTGGCCCTGGCACTTAATATATATGTCATGTTTTAATTTTAACTGGCTTCTAGTCTGGACCAGACAGTCTTAGGAAACCACAGTTGTTCTAGATTTTCATCCACAGTTAAAATTCATTCCAAAATCATATTATTACTAAAAATCCTCTAGGTAGTTCTGGTTGATTCTGGATCATCATTGAGCCCTCCAACCAAGGACTTCACAACCTTGACTTGCTTCAGAATCCTGTGACTTACCTGCCAGGAAGGATCCCTTGGGACGGTTCTATAGGAATATGCGGGTTCAAGTCAATGTATGGCAAAACCAATACAATATTGTAAAGTAAGAAAAAAAAAAGAATATGCATCCAGAAGGCTTTCTTATCTAATCCAAATCCAGACTCTAGTCAGGATAGTGGTCAAGAATATCCCGAAATCAATGTACACCCTTTGGTCAGCTGTAAGGTTAGCATTTTATTTCTTCTTGTTTGATTATTTAATTTCTTACCATTTGCTTAACCCCCAAAAAAAGAAAAGAAAAAGAAAATTTAAAAATACAAACTAGTGGGCAAATTTTTATCTGAAGCCTTTCTTTATTAGAGTATTGCAAGACTTCAAAATGGATTCTGCTTGAATTTTGTCTGGTGCACCAAACAATGGGACATTTAAAAATACAAAGCCTTCCTTAACCAAGTCTCTAAAAACTATCCTCACTCATCATATGAAAAGATGAATTTAAATAAAATTTTACTTTTATCTTTGACAGTTATTCATCAATGTTTTTAATATTCATTTTTAAATTTTAATCAATTGCATACTGTCAATAATTTTAAAAACCTAGGAGATACTTTTAATACCATCAGTATCACTGTAAGAGAAATTTTAAAAGGAAAATTTTAAAACTTAAAAACCTGTGTTTGTATATTTATTTTTGCTTCAGAAATATGAATGTGTTCAATAAAAAGCTTTCTATTGATCTCTCTTTACATTAAGATACAATTAGGATGGGTAGGTGGGGTAGATCTCAAAGAAAAGAAACACTGTAATATTTCCAGCTGATGTATGTTTTCAACTCTTAATTTTGAAAATTTTCAAACCTATAAAAAAGTAGAAAGAGTAAAAATAAACCCTTATGAAACTGTCTTCCAGCTAACTCATGCCAATCCTGTTTCATCTATAATCTGGCACACATTTCGCCAAGGTATATTATTCTGAAGCAAATTTAAGACTTCTGTGTCAACTCATCAGTAAATATTTTAATATATATCTCTAATCAATAAGGACTTTAAAAACCCATAAACACAATGTCATTATCACCCCTAAAATTATCAATAATTTTTAGTGTCATCAAATACCCAGTAAGTGGTTATATTTCCGATACAGAATTTTTTTTAAGTTTGTTTAAATCAGAAACCAAATAAAGTCTACACAGTAAAATTGGTTTTCTAGCTCTTAAGTCTCTTAAAATATAGATTCTATCTTCCCCTATTTTTTTTCTCTCAACTTTTTCCTTATCAAATTATTGTTGAAAAAAATTGTGTTCTGTAGAGCTTCATACAGACTAGACTTTGATGATTGCATTTAACATATCCCTTTGTTCTCTGTATTTCCTGTAAATTGGTAGGTAGTTGGATCTAGGAACTAGATTGTGGTTCAGTCTTTTTGGTGAGATTACCTTATAGATTGCATTGTCTTCCTCCATTAGAAGGCACCTAATATTTTCCTTTTTAAAGATTTTTTTGATGTGGACCATTTTTAAGCTGTTTATTGAATTTGTTACAATATTGCTTCTGTTTTATGTTTTGAGTATTTGGGGGGGAGGCTGAGGCATGTGGGGACCTAGCTCCTGGATCAGGGATCAGACCCGCTTCCCTTGCATTGAAAGGCAAAGTATTAACCACTGGACTGCCAGGGAAGTCCCAGAGGCACCTAATTAGATATTAACCCTTTGAATATGATATGCCACAAATATTATTTTCCCAATTTGTTATTTGACCTTTTATTTTACTTCATTTCTTAAAAGTGAGCAATGGTAGAGATCGAATTGTTATGGAATATAGATTCCACTGGGCGCATTGAAGAGTGATGTCACAATTTCATTATATAGTATTTACAATATGTGTGGGCATGCATGCTCAGCTCAGTCATGTCCGACTCTGTGACCCTATGGCTTCTTGCCCACCAGGCTCCTCTGTCTGTGGGATTTTCCCAGCAAGAATACTGGGGAGTGGGTTGCTATTTTTTCCTCCAGGGGAATCTTCCCAATCCAGATCAAGCACACTTTTCCTGCATCTCCTGCATTGCAGGTGAATTCTTTACCACTGAGCCACTGGGGGAGCCCTATTTACGATATTGCAGGACTTATATCCTTCACTGCTATTTAAATGTATAGTGAAAATTTTTAGATATGCAGCTTTAGAAAGTATTAGTTCAGTTCAGTCACTCAGTCATGTCCAACTCTTTGCTACCCCATGGACCACTCCCGACTCCCCTGTCCATCCCGACTCTTGGAGCCTGCTCAAACTCATGTAGTATCATATAATTTTTTTCAAAATTCTTTTAGGAGTTTCTGATGAGGTACCCGAGGAACAATATTTGAAAGTTTTAGGTCCTCATCAATAGTTTCAGTAGTTTGGCACTCACAGAACAAGAATCTGTCAGGTATCAGGAAAGATGATGTGACTTTGTAGTGTAAAAGGGTGAAGTTCTAACTCTGTCAGTCACTACAGGCAAGTTACAGACCTCTTTGAGTCTCAGTTTCACCATAAACAATATATGGAGACAATAATATACCTTCCACTTTGGGTCATTATGAAGATTAAGTGATAATGTCAATGTGTTTACAATAAAATAGACCATAAGTATTTTCATACTGCTTAGGTTGTTAGCAAAACAAAGGTGTAGATTGCCTTACCAGACTATGAATTGTTTAGGATCAAATTACCTCCCTCTGATTTTTCTACTTCCTTCTCACAGCCTACATAAGAATCTAAAGAAGCTATTACATGCTAGTATAATGATGTTTGGAATGCCATTCATTCATTTAATAGTATGCCTCTATGTATATTATGGGCTTATATTATATTCATCAGGCACTATGCTAAATATAGAGATTCAAAGATAAGATATGATCCCCACCCTCTAGGAACTAAGAAAAGCTATACCAGGTAAACAAATGTAGTCAGTACTTTGCTATTTTTGCTATGACAGAGGTATGCAAGCATTGGTTGCTAGAGCACAGAGCTCTTAATTCAGTCTGAGACAGGCGACATTTTACAATCATATAATGACAAGATAAACTATAAAAAAGGAATAGAAGTTAGCATTACGAAAAAGATATGGACTTGGCCAGGACTAAATTGAACCCCAAGACTGTAGGGAAACCACAGGGTGAATTATTTGTTTACACTTACTCTCTGCAGTGTTAGATCAACTTCTCACTTAAAGAGCCCAGCTCCCTCCTTCACATACACGTGATTCTACACTATCCTAAATGAACTAGAAAGCTGAGCTGCTGAGGGCATCTCCTGGATGCATTTTTGCTGCATGATGAATTATTTCATGTCTTGGTTTTCAGTACTGAGCGATAAAGCTGCACTGAGGTTCTCAACTGAGTGATTTTGCTCCTCTCTTCCTGCTAGAGGACAGTTGGCAATGCCTGGAAACATTTTGGCTTGTATTGATACAAGTCACAGTTCAAGGGAAGGTACTACCAGCATCTGGTTGATAGGGACAAGGGATGCTGCTAAACATCTACAATGCTCAGGACAGTTCCTCACCCCAACCCACCACTATGACAAAATAGTTGCAGCCTCAAATGTCAATAGTGCCAAGGCTGGGAAATTCTGGCATGTGTTTTTCTTTTTTAATGATTGAATTTTAGAAAAATAATTACAAGCTGATGGCAAAGTTCTAAATAAAAAAGACTTGTTATAAAAAGTAAACAAAAACAACAACAAAAAAGACTGGCTCAATCCACTAAGATTACAGGTTAAAAAAGAAAGACATGATCTGTTTTATAATTTGATGAAAGGTGAGTATGTTATATACATTCATTTTCTGGCCTTTTGTTTTAAAAATGAATTCATCAATATAGAATATTGAATATTTCTCTGAAAATTGGCTTTATGTAAAGAACTCACAATAAAAGACAATTCTTTTTGTATAGTTAACCTCATTTCCTATTTCAGTTATGTAGAAAACAGTAAATTTGGGTTAGAAGTGTCTCTAATGCTGCTTGGCTTATTAATGCCACAAAGATTTGTTTCTGTTTCGAAAAAATCCTTGAATATTTCTGAGGAAGGTCATTTTGTTTTACCTTAAAAAATGAAAATATGTTTTCATTACAGATAGGCATAAAATCAGATGGTCACATGCCTTTTTCCCCACAGAGCCCAAAAAAGCAGGGAGCTAATGTGACTGAGTGGTGAATGTATTCACTCTAGTAATCAACCACTTCTAAAACACAGTTGTACACATGTTATATTTTAGAATGGAAAGAACCTTCTGAGGGAGATATCCCTCCTCATTCTAGAAGCAGACCTTGCATTGTGAACCCAGCAAATAAAAAAGGAATTGAGAGTTTTCTTAAATTGATCTGTGTACTTAGAAGCTAAGGATGAAATATTGTGATTCAGCCATCACTGTCATGCATTTTGAGGAATCAGTGGCTGCTGCCCTGCATGGCTGGTTTCTATTTTTGCATCACACAGAAGGATCTTTGTAACACATCACTGAAGACAGATCTCTGCCTCTCTGTGTGTGACTATAGGCTGAGGGCAGTTTCATACTTTTTTTCCTGTGGAAAAACAGAAACACTTTCTGTATATTTTTAGATCAACCTAACACTGACTTGTTAAAAACAGTATAACTGGTGTCTTATGAATATCATCTCCCTTCATTTCCATCTTGCTTGGAATAGATTATTTGGGATGCTTGTGGCCAGGTGACCAGAGTCCTATTTTTGGCTCTGTCATTAGCTCCTTGTAAAGGATTAGACTAATCTTAAAACAGATATCTCAATTTCCTCCTATGTAAAGGGGGATAAAAATCTCTGCCTTTACTATCACACAGAGTCTCATGTGCAACTAATAAACTTCTATTAGGTATTTTCTGTCCCCTCTCCTCTAGTATCATCTCTTCACCAGTGTTTCCACTTTACAATCATGAATGTAATGTCTATAGAAATACCTAGTAAATGCCATTCCTTAAACATTTGTTGAATGAAATGTAAGTTATTCCAGTTTTATAATTATTCCTATCAATACTGAAAGTGAAGGAGACTCCATGTTAGCCAGTATTTCAATGAGTCCATCGGCCAAAAAAGCAGAGGTATTACTTTGCCAAGAAAAGCCCATCTAGTCAAGGCTATGGTTTTTCCAGTAGTATGGATGTGAGATTTGGACTATAAAGGAAGCTGAACGCAGAAGAATTGATGCTTTTGAACTGTGGTGTTGGAGAATACTTGAGAGTCCCTTGGACTGCAAGGAGATCCAACCAGTCCATCCTAAAGGAGATCAGTCCTGGGTGTTCATTGGAGGGACTGATGTTGAAGCTGAAACTCCAATACTTCGGCCACCTGATGCGGAGAGCTGACTCATTGGAAAAGACCCTGATGCTGGTAAAGATTGAGGGCAGGAGGAGAAGGGGACGACAGAGGATGAGATGGTTGGATGGCATCACTGACTCAATGGACTTGGGTTTGGGTGGACTCCGGGAGTTGGTGATGGACAGGGAGGCCTGGCGTGCTGTGGTTCATGGGGTCACAAACAGTCGGACACAACTGAGCGACTGAACTGAACTAAGCTGATGGGCCAAAATCTCTTGAACATCTCTTAAAAAGGTCCAACGACACAGAAACCATGGCATTGTAACTCTTAATTCTTAATATTACTGGAATTTTTAAATTTTATTTTATTGAAATGCAGTTGATTTACAATGTCATATTAGTTGGAGTTTATATTTTTATAAGTGAGAAAGATCCTGTTGTATTGGTTAAGAAATGAGCCTTGGCGAGGTTGGGATGTTTTGAGAGAACAGCATCAAAACATGTATATTATCTAGGGTGAAACAGATCACCAGCCCAGGTTGGATGCATGAGACAAGTGCTTGGGCCTGGTGCACTGGGAAGACCCAGAGGGATCAGGTAGAGAGGGAGGTGGGAGGGGGGATCGGGATGGGGAATACATGTAAATCCATGGCTGATTCATGTCAATGTATGACAAAACCCACTACAATATTGTAAAGTAATTAGCCTCCAACTAATAAAAATAAATGGAAAAAAAAAAAATAAATGAGCCTTGGATCTGGCAATTCAGGGCTGACTCCTGGTTCTGAGTCTTACTCATGAAGCATAGGTTGCCTGAACCACATAAACTTCAGTTTCAGTTTCTATATAAAAAAAGAAATAGTAATAATATGTTCCTCATAGTATTATTCTGAGGATTAAATGAGATAATCCATATAAAGTGCTTAACACAATGCCTAACATGTAGTAAGCATGTGTTTAGGGTGGGCTAGCAGCGATAACAGATAGATCCCTCAAATAAATGGTGACTTAACACATTAGTGTGAGGAATATGTTCTTGGTTAGCAGGTGGCTCACCTTTATGGAATATTGGGAAGAAAAGGATAGTGAAGTACTTGGCCAGAAAGTTGCCATATCCCTTCTGCTCTTATTCCCTTGGTGAGAATTACTCACAAAGAGAAAAGGACAGATAGTTGGCCCATAGTAAAAGAAATGTCATTGGATTAATTGAATGGAGAGTGCAATAAGAGATAAAAGCTGAGGAATAAAATGTTTCAGATGCCTGTTAAAGTCTTTAACATAAATTAGGCACTAGTGTGGGTAAGTAGGATGGGAAGAGAAATTATGAATTCTAATTTAAAATAATGAGTTAGATGTACAGAAGAATATACACTTGGAAAAGTCTTTTGGGAATTTGGAGATGTAGGATTAGAGCTGGAGGCAAAATTTCAGGGTAGTGATAGCTTCTTTGGGAGTCATTCACATAGAATCCATGATTATATCCTTGTGAACAAATGCAATTAATAAAAGTGATGCCTCAATTTTTACTTCCCTATTTCTGATACCTTTGCCACCAGCTTTGCTCTGACATTTATATACATAGCAAAATTCTTATAACTCACTTGAATTTTCCAAGAGGTAACTGGAATGTAAAGATCTTAATGACCATCCTCTTGAACAGCAAGGCATAGATGCCCTTGTATCAGTCTCAGAGACTGAGGAAGCCAAGACATTATAATTTAGATATAGTGGTTTAATCGCTAAGTCATGTCCAACTCTTGTGACCCCATGGACTGTAGCCCACAAGACTCCTCTGTCCATGAGATTTCCCAGGCAAGAACACTGGAATGGGTTTCCATTACCATCTATAAAGTGAAGATATAATAACATCTACCTAATCGAGTTTCTGTGAAGATTAAAATAGTTGGCATAGGTTAAGGGTCTCTAAGTGTCTGGCACATGGTAAGTTTTACCATTCTACTTACCTACTTCCAAATGGTTTTCATCATTATTACTGTGCCCTTAGCCTAAATGTATTGATATAACCCAAAGACTTCCAACCTGAGACAGATTTAATAAGTGCCCTCATTTCACACTGAGAAGAAACTTTCTGTACTATTCTTAAGTGACTCCAACTTCACCATCAACCCCGTAATTGAGTCCTTCCAGTTATCCACTAAACAGAGAGCTTTCTGGAGGAGATGCCCCTTCTGTTCAGTATCCTCTTGGAAAATAAAAGTATCTGCTGTCCGACTATATACTAGTTTTACCCTTGGGGAAATTTTTATTTTTGTTGTTATGTAGACCAGGGGTCAGGAAGAAATGCCAAGTATGTGTTTCTGTTTGGATTGTCTTAAATTTGTATTTAGGTCTTTAAAAGACTTTCCAGTTCACTGAAGCCTTTTTCTGGTCCCTAGAGTACTTTATGTTGCATTTTCTGATTTGAAAGCAGTTTAGAAATATCAACTAATGATATAATATCATGTTACTTTTCTAGGTTAGTGACCTTGTTTGTTGGTTTCTTGTTTATAGGTTACTGTTTTCACTTAGAGATTTTTATTTAACTGCTATCCAGCCTTTAAACTTTAATGGGATATTAGTATGCAAAAATTATGAAAGCTTAGTGAGATATAAAGTATAAATAAATATGCACAGTCATTTCATGGTATAATGTTGAGGTTGTAAGTCTGAAATACTTTATAATTTCTTGCTAGGAGCATAGCGAAATTTTGTAGTTATATTTTATTCTTATATCAGTAACATTAACCTGACATCTGATAGTAATCTGGTTATGGCAATGCCAGTTATACACTACTGTATTTCTTTAGGAAAGATAATATGTAGTATACAGCATAATCAACAGATTTCATTTCCCAACTAACCAGGAACACATCTGCAGTGGAGCGCAAGTCATTTCTTGAGGCAGCCCAGCAGGTCTGCAGAGTGAAAAGGAGAGTGTTGAGAGTATAGATCAGAGAGGCCAGATCCTATAAATGCCATCCTTAATGCAATGGAAACCTATTAGAGATTTTTAGGCCATAGGGAGGAACATTATCTGAAGCATATGTTTTTTTTAGCATTACTCTTGCAAGATGAGTGGTAGGAATACAAAAATAGAAGCAAGAAGACCAATTAGGATACTGCTGTATTCCAGGCAACAGATCATGATGACTGGTAGAAATAAAGAGAAAAGAAAGTGGTAGAAATAAGAATAGAAGAGGAAAATTGGTATGTTAGAGAAATTAGAGTAGACAGGACTTAATAATACATCAAATAGATGAAACCAGGGAAGGTAAGGAGTTAAGGATAACTATCAAAATTTTGATGTAAGGCTGTGCTTATATAAAATTGGAAAATTCACGATTTTATTGATTTTCTATAATCTGAGCCCTGCTAGACCAGAGCATCTCATAGGCAGGGCACCATAGTGCCAAACATGATATTTATCACATGGTAGGCATTCAACATGTTTTTAACTGAATAAAGGAGTAGGTAGTACCATTATGCAGAAATAGCATATGACCGACACAGGGTTCCAGTATTCCATGGAAACACATTCTTCCCAACTGTGGTCTTTGATCAAATAAGTTTTGAAGGCACATGGGTATAAAACTAATCTACTTTTTGTGTAAGAGAATATTTTGTGCTTCATTGTATGTGTCCTACTGCTCTAACATAAACATTTTAAAGTTTTTTATTGAAATGTTCTAATATAGACAACTATAAAGACTAGTGTAATAAAACCTCATGTATCCATCCCACTGCTTCAGTAATTACCAACAATCTAGCTTTTTTTTTTAAATCAATATTCTCTCCCAGCCCCTTACCAGCTTATTTTGAAGTAAGTCCCAGACATCACACCGTTTGATCCATAGATATTTCAGTAACCATTGACCTTCTTTATTTTAAGCCCCAAAAGGATAAAACTCTGCTTCTCACCAGGTTGCATGAGGATCCAACAACAAAACATACACGTACACTTTTCTGTTTGTCCTGCTTTGTACATCTAGGTGGATGTTAGCACAGCCCACATCTCTGAATGGTAATATAATGAGTTCTATGCATATCAGCCCTGCTTTCTCTAAATATCATATATCACTTATATGTGGAGTTTTAAAAATGATGCAAATGAACATTTTCTGCAGAACAGAAACAGACTTGCAGACATAGAAAACAAGCTTATGGTTACCAGAGGGGGAAAAGGGGAGGGCTAAATTAGAAGCTTGGGATTAACAGATATGCACTGCTATATATAAAATAAATAGCAAGATCCTACTATGTAGCAAAAAACTTTTTTTAATTAAATAAAGTAAAATGCTAAAGAGTTAAAGTAGTGAGTGTATAGATGAATAAGGCGGTACATGATCTATAAGAGTAAGTGAATGGAATAGACAATAAATATTCCAAGAATTGAGAAAATGGAATTAATCATTTCTGGTCAGGATGAACAGGAAAAACTCCAGGCTGAGGGAGGCTTTAAACAACTCTTTAAAGAATGTTGAGGTTTTTAAGATGGACTTCATTCTAGGAAGAAAGAGGAACATAAATAAGAGTTTAGAAGCAAAAGGCAGAATATGTGGTTAGAGAAGTGTGTGATGGAACAGACAGGGAAGAGGGCACGGTTTGTGAAGGAGAAGCATGGAAGGCAGGCTAGGAAGTATGAATATAGAGAGAGGTAATAGTGAAATTTGTCTTTTTTGTCATATGTTTGCAATACAAAGAAAGCATCAGAGAGGAGAACAGGTAGTTCTATTTTATGACAAAGTCTATCCCATGGAGATTGCTACTAATTACAGTGTTCTGAACTTTAACAGAGGATGGACATGTTGCATTCTCTAAGTGATATATTTATTTCTGGTTCTACTTGCATTTCTACAATGTATTTATCTTAAGTTTTAACTTTTAAATAAACATGTGTATGATGACAAATAGAAGCAAACAAAAGCCAGTATTACAAATTCAAATATTTCATCTCAATCTTGAGATGTAAAAATCATCTAGAATAAAGAGCCTAACCTATAATCCAACTTTTTTAAATGAAAGAACATAGTAAGGAAGATTACTGTTACAAATTGCATGTGTAAGTAACACTTAGGAGTCCTAACAGGCAAAAATGCCCTAAGAGGCATGTGCGTGCATGTTAAGTCACTTCAGTAGTGTCCAACTCTTAGTGACTCTATCGACTGTATGTAGTACCACTGTAGAGAAGGCACAAATCTGAAATAAAAATTTAAATTTCAGTGTTCCCACTGAGGGACGCTTAATCTCCCTGAGCCTGGGTTTCCTCACTTGTTCAGTTCAGTCACTCAGTTCAGTTCAGTTCAGTCACTCAGTTGTGTCCGACTCTTTGTGACCCCATGAACCACAGCACACCATGCCTCCCTGTACATCACCAACTCCCGGAGTCCACCAAAACCCATGTCCATCAAGTCTGTGATGGCATCCAACCATCTCATCCTCTGTCGTCCCCTTCTCCTCCTGCCCTCAATCCCTCCCAGCATCAGGGTCTTTCAAATAAGTCAGCCCTCCACATCAGGTGGCCAAAGGATTGGAGTTTCAGCTTCAACATCAGTCCCTCCAATGAACACCCAGGACTGATCTCCTTTAGGATGGACTGGTTGGATCTCTTTGCAGCCCAAGGGACTCTCAAGAGTCTTCTCCAACACCACAGTTCAAAAGCATCAATTCTTCTGCGCTCAGGTTTCTTCACAGTCCAACTCTCACATCCATACATGACCACTGGAAAAACCATAGCCTTGACTAGACGAACCTTTGTTAGCAAAGTAATGTCTCTGCTTTTGAATATGCTGTCTAGGTTGGTCATAACTTTCCTTCCAAGGAGTAAGCGTCTTTTAATTTCATGGCTGCAGTCACCATCTGCAGTGATTTTGGAGCCCCCAAAAATAAAGTCAGCCACTGTTTCCCCATCTGTTTGCCATGAAGTGATGGGACCGGATGCCACGATCTTAGTTTTCTGAATGTTGAGCTTTAAGCCAACTTTTTCACTCTCCTCTTTCACTTTCATCAAGAGGCTCTTTAGTTCTTCACTCTCTGCCATAAGGGTGGTGTCATCTGCACATCTGAGGTGGTTGATGTTTCTCCCGGCAATCTTGATTCTAGCTTGTGCTTCCTCTAGTCCAGCGTTTCTCATGATGTACTCTGCATATAAGTTAAATAAGCAGGGTGAAAATATACAGCCAATATGGGAATTGTAATGCCAGCTTCACTGGGTTGGTGTGATGATTGAATGACAAATCCTAGTGAAAGCATTTAGCACCATCTAGCACAGAGCAGGCCCTCAATATGTTTAATTTCTTCTCTTCTCTGAATTTATGAGATGTATGTCACAGACTTTTTAAATTTTAAAATAAATTTTTTTTTCCTAATCAGCATTATTTTTTTTTCCATTTATTTTTATTAGTTGGAGGCTAATTACTTTACATCATTACAGTAGTTTTTGTCATACATTGAAATGAATTAGCCATGGATTTACATGTATTCCCCATCCTAGTCCCCCCTCCCACCTCCCTCTCCACCCGATCCCTCTGGGTCTTCCCAGTGCACCAGGCCCGAGCACTTGTCTCATGCACCCAACCTGGGCTGGTGATCTGTTTCACCCTAGATAATATACATGTTTCAATGCTGTTCTCTTGAAACATCCCACCCTCTCCTTCTCCCAGAGTCCACAAGTCTGTTCTATACATCTGAGTCTCTTTTTCTGTTTTGCATATAGGGTTATCGTTACCATCTTTCTAAATTCCATATATATGTGTTAGTATACTGTAATGGTCTTTATCTTTCTGGCTTACTTCGCTCTGTATAATGGGCTCCAGTTTCATCCATCTCATTAGAACTGATTCAAGTGAATTCTTTTTAATGGCTGAGTAATATTCCATGGTGTATATGTACCACAGCTTCCTCATCCATTCGTCTGCTGATGGGCATCTGGGTTGCTTCCATGTCCTGGCTATTATTGAAGTATAATTAACATACAATACACTGCACATATTTAAAATATAAATTTGATAAGTTTTAACATATGCTTCCCAGGTGACTCAGCAGTTAAGAATCTGCCTGCCAATGCAGGAGACATGGTTTTGACCTCTGGGTTGGAAAGGTCCCCTGGAGGAAGGAATGGTAACCCAATATTCTTGTCTAGAGAATCCACATGGACAGAGGAGTCTGATGGGCTACAGTCCAGAGGATCACATAGAGTCAGACACAACTGAAGTGACTTAGCATGCACACATGGTGTAATAGAACATGGTTTTCAAGGATAGAATTGGCAATTTTGGTTGCCAACTGTTCTTTTTCTTCAATATTTTAAAATTGTTTATTCTGCATAGTGCTTTAGAATCTAGGGGAGAATACATGTTAGTGCCTTTAAAAAAACATCTGGGGTAGGAAATGCTCTCTATTTGCAGAAATGGGCCTGGGCTATTTTAAAAAGTAAAAGCTATGTATGTCAACATTATGGCTAATTCATATCAATGTATAACAAAAACTACTGTAATGATGTAAAGTAATTAGCCTCCAACTAATAAAAATTAAAAAAAAATAAAAAAATAAAAAAAAAAAATAAAAAGGAAAAGAAAAACACAAACAAAGAAGTAAAATATTATCCCGAGCCCATGACCTGGAACCAACCTTTGCTAACACTGTTGACCTTCCTTTCATAAATCTCTTAACAGATAGATAGATAGATAGAAGATAGAAACTAATTTTACAAAAACAATTTGAGACTTCCACTTCCAGATACAATAGAATAACAGGAAACAGATATACCCTCCTGCTGGAAGCAACTAAAGAAACAGATGACACATATAAAAGAAGGATTTTCAGATATTGGACATTAGGCAGCACAGGAAAGTGAACCCTGGAAAATGGGAAACAAACGCGATGAGCCTTACAGTTGCCCCTGCTTACTGTCCAAGGAAAATTTCTAGGCTGCAGTGTAGGGAAGGGGAACTCAAGTAGGAGCTTGACTATCTCCCTGACTTGTAAGAAAATGTTGGTACCACAGAGAGGCCAGGTCAGCTAGAATTTAAGGCAGAACACTGAGGAATAGCTTCATAGAGGGAAAGGGCTCCGAGAGGCTGTAGAGGGTTTCTCTACTACTCCCAAATCTGCAGCTGAGTACTGATCAGCACATGCAGGTGAAGAAACCACCCAAGGACCGCGGAAGAACCATCAACAATGATAAAGATAGCAATCTCAGAGTTACCCAGGGTTCAGAATAGTTTGTGTTCTCTTCAGCCAAAGAGAAAAAAAACTCCTTGTAATTTACAGGATATTGAGTAGGGTACTCAAAGGGAATCACTTAAGTATTGGTGAAAAACCAGCCTCAGAGTAAAGGCTATTACTCCGATGCCACACAGCAAAGCATAAAAACAAGTAATTAAATCATTCCCAACTAATCTAGCTGTATCCCAGAACAAAGTTCAAGAGTATTTATAGGAATACAGAAATATTCAACTCTCAACAGGGAAAAATTTACAAAGACTGGCATCCAATTAAAAATTATCACGGATGTAGGAAAATGTGACTCATAATAAGGAGAAACTAATAAATAGAAACAAACTCAGAAATGTCACAGATGATAGCATTCTTAGACAAGGACATTAAAATTTCTATTATAACCACATTGCATGTGTTCAAGAAGCTAGAAGAAAGATTGAATATGTTAAGCAGAGACATAAAATATATATTTATAAAATGAACTTCTAGAAATGAATATGTGAGGTGAAAAAAAAAATGCACTGCATTGGACTAAGAGTTGAAACCCTACAGAGGAAAAGATCAGTGAGTGAAACTGAAAACATAAAAGCTATCAAAAGTGAAACTCAAAGAGAAAAGAGTGTGGAGAAGGAGGGGGCACACCTCACCAAAGAAGATCTACATGTGGCAAAAGCATATGAACCGCTCTACATCAGACATCATCAGGGAAATGCAAATTAAAACAATGATGAAATACATGCTAATTAGAGTGGCCAAAATTCAAAACACTGACAATAGCAAATGCTGACAAGGAAATGGAGCCACAGGAGCCCTTATTCATTGCTTGTGAGAATGGAAAATTGTACAGCCACTTTGAAAGGCAGTTTGGAAGTTCCTTACAACCTAAACATGCTCTCATCATATGATCCAGCAATCAAGGTCCTTGGTATTTATCCAAAAGGGTTAAAAACTTATGTCACAGAAAATCCTGCACCTGAAAGTTTAAAACACCTTTATTCACTTGGAAGTAATTAAGATATAGTTGGATGGCATCACCGACTCAATGGACATGAGTCTGAGTAATCTCTGGGAGTTGGTGATGGACAGGGAGGACCAGAGTGCTGCAGTCCATAAGGTCGCAAAGAGTTGGATACGACTGAGCAACTGAACTGAACTGAACTGAAGATATCTTTCAGTAGATGGAAAAAATAGATGAATAGATAAGTAAACTGTGATACATCCAGACAATGGGATATTACTCAATGCTAAAAGGAGATGAGCTATCAAGCTATGAAAAAACATGGTGGAAATTTGAATGTGTAAAGCTGAAAAAGCTCTACAGTATTATGTGGCATTTTGGAAAAGGCAAAAACAAGCAAACTGAAAAATTGGTGGTTAACAGGGTTTAGGGTAGTGGGGAGAATGAATGGGCAGAACAGAGAAGATTTTTAGGACAGTGAAACTGCTCTTATGATACTCTAATGTTGGATACATGTCATACATTTAAACCCATAGAATGTACAATACGAGGTTTGAACTCTAAGGTAAACTATGGACTTTGTGTGATAATGTTGTGTCAGTGTAAATTCATCAGTTTTAATACATGTGCCATTCTGGTGGAAGATGTCAATAGTGGGGGAAGTTGTGTTTATGTAGACAGTATATGAAAACTCTGTATCTTCCACTCAGTTTTGCTATACACCTAAAATTGCTTTAAAAAAATAAAATATATTCTTTTAAAAATCAATCAGCTACAAGATAACTTTAGGCAGCTTAACATGCATGTAATTGGAAGTGAAAAGGGGGGAAACAAAATATTTGCAAAAAGAATGGCTTAACTTTTCCAGATTGAAAAAAATGTCTATTTATTTGGTTGTGTAGGGTCTTAGTTGTGGCACTTGGGATCTTCTATCTTCATTGTGGCATGCAGGATCTTTTGTTGTGGCATGCAAACTCTTAGTTGTAGCAGGTGGAATCTAGTTCCCTGACCAATGATCGAACCCAGGCCTCATTCATTGGGAGCTCAGTCTTAGCTACTGTTGGGAGCACAGAGTCTTAACCACTGGACCACCAGAGATGTCCTTAATTTTTCCAAATTTAATGAAAACTTCAGACCCACAAAACTAACAGAAAACTCCAAACATAAAAAGTTGAAAGCTACACTAACACATTACAATGAAATTATTTAAAGCCAATGATAAAAAGATAATCTTAAAAGCCATCAGAGAGGAAAAAACATACATTTAATATAAAGGAATAAATAAAAATGACCTCAGATTTTGTTTGGAAACAATGCAAGTCAATGGCATAATATATTTAAAGTAGAATTCTATACCCAGAAAAAATATCTTTTCAAATAAAGGTAAAATAATAACTATATTTTACATTAAAAATCAGAGAATTCATTACCAGCAGAGTTATACTATAAGAGATGTTACAGGAAGTCCCCAGGTTAAAGGAAAATGATACCAGATGAAAATCTGGATCTGTACAAAGGAATGAAGTGTGGGAAATGATGGTTATGAAGGCAAGTGCAATTAAAACTATTTTCCATCTCTTTTGGAGAAGGAAATGGCAACCTACTCCAACATTCTTGCCTGGAGAATTCTATGGACAGAGGAACCTGGCAGGCTACAGTCCATGGGGTTGCAAAGAGTCAGGCATGACTGAGCAACTATCACTCACTCCATCTCTTTAAAAATAATTGTTTAAAGCAAATACAGCAGCATTATATTTGGAGGTTTATAACAGATGTGGACATAAAATGTATGAAAGTAACAGTCCTAAGGAAGGAGAAATATGGAGGAGAGGTGTTGTAAGTTTTATGTACCATGCATGAAGTGATGTAATACTACTTGAAAGTAGACCAATAAGTCAAAGATGTAAACTGTAAACTCCAATCTAAGGACTAAGAACCTAATCAACAACAACTACAAAATTCAGTTACAGCTTATAAACCAATTAAGGAGGTTAAATGGCACCATAAAATATATAAAGTAATGCAAAAGAAGACAGACAAAGGGGTAAAGGCAATTCAGTGGAGAAAAGACAGTTTCTTCAGCAGATAGTACTGAGATGATGGGATATTCATGTGTGAAAAAAGGAACCTTGGTTCAGACTTCTTACTACTAACAAAAATTATCTCAAAAGGGATCATGAACAAATGTAAAATCTAAAACTGCAAAACTTCTAGAATAAAACACAGATGAAAAATCTTTCTGACCTTGGGTAAAGCAAGTATTTCTTAGATTGAAACCATAAATAATCCATTACAGAATTGGACATTTTCAATATTAAGAACTTCTAGAATGAAAAGAGAAGCCACAGACTAAAAGAAATCTTCGCCAATCACTTATCTGATAAAAGACTTGTATATGTAATATATGAAGAACTCTAAAGGCAATGATGAAAAAATGATCAACCATTTAAAAAATGGGCAGATGATTCAAAAGAAATGTCTTCAAAGTAAGTATGCAGGTGGCAAATAACCATATGAAAAAGCGACTTAATATTATTAGTTATTGGGGAAATGAAAATTTAAACCACAAAAAATTAAAGAACCTTATATACCTAATAGAATGGCTAAAATTAAAGAGACTGGAACTCAAATGCATTCTGTTAAATGAAAGAAGCTAGGAAAAACAGAGTAAATGCTGCATGATTCCATTTATATCAAATTCTTAAGAATTCAGACTAATCTATAGTGAGAGAAGGCAGATCACAGGTTGTCTGCAACTGGACGTGAGAGGCAAGAGAGGGTGTGAAAGATGATTACAAAGGGGCACAAGGAAACTTTGGAGAGTAGATGGTTAGCATCTTGATTGTGATGATGTTTTCCCAGATACATGCATATGTCCAAAGTTACTACATTGTATGCTTTAAATCTATGCAGTTTTTTCTGGGTCATTTATACCTCAGTAAAGCTGTAAAAATGAAAAAGTCACAAGATTAAGAATAATTGTAATAAACATGCTGTGCACGCAGTTCAGTGCTCAGAGGGGCTCTTCCAAGGGAAGTCCAGACCAGGGTGTCCGTAGGGCACATCACGCGAGGCACTCCTCACTTCTCCCAAACTTCTAGCACTAGTCCTAATCCGAGGGTCACTAGCCAGACCTTCTACTATTGTGACATTTATTTTTGGAGAAGTCTGCATCCTGTTCAGAGTCTGAGGTTTGGGGCCACTCTCAGCACCCTCGTTCTGGCAGAGCTTCCCACTGTAATTGACTTCTGTGTGTCATAGTCTGTGGTTTAGGCACAAGGCCATTTTCTTACACACACACACACACACACACACACACATCTCTGACCGGAAGTCATTCAAATGCTTCTGAACAGTTGGGAATGTGTCTGTTGTTTCCTGTCTTCCCAGAGTGTAGCCAAGGGCAGGGCTGATCTGGAGTAAATATATGTTGAATCACTAAAATTTCCAGGTAAATCTCCCCACCTCTTGTATCTATGCTGGGGCTCTTCTCACATGTGCTACCATTTTCTCTCTGGATGACTACATCAGCCTCCAAACTGGCCTCCTCTCCTCTGGCATTGTTCCCTTGAGTTACTTCTATGCTTTACAACAGAATTATCTTATTATATCACAAATCTGAGCATGCCACTCAAAGGAGTCCTTTTTTCTTAGGATAGGGTCCAGAGCCGTAGGAGGCATATAGGAGGCATTCAGTAAATGTTGGTTAAGTGAAAGACCGTGGGGCATCAGGAGCCTCAGGCCCTAAGATGGAGCTGAGATTTGTCTTTGAGTTATCATACCTCCTTTGGCAGTTTATTAAATCTTTATTTGCTTCAGCTTTTCTCTATGTATATGCCTATTTGTGAGTATAAAACAAATACAAGATATTGGATGAATGTGTTAATTCATGTCTGCTAAGAGGCAGATGCCAAGGTAGGACTAACCATGTAAGGTGTTTGTTGAGAACAGGAGCAGAGAAAGCTGGGAGTAGCCTCCCTACTATGTTGGAGGTCTGGCACTTACAGAAGGAGAGCAGGAAGGAGGGGTTGCAGACCAAGTGCAGTTCCGAGAAAGGCTTGGCCAGACCAGTGGGAAGTCCTGTAACAAAGTCGTGCATAGGGAGTGTCCTGCCTCTGACTAGAAAGGGCTGTGTTAGTACCCCCACCAGCTTCACTCACTGGGTGGGAGCAGCCTGCAGAAAGTGTGGCCTCAACACCAAGAAGGTGGTGGATCTAGAGGAGCTATTGCTTCCTGAGCAGAAGATCCAACCAGCACATTTCCAGCCACCACAAGTCAGAAACCCTTAAAGTTAGGAGACCAGGCATTAAGTCAATACGAGAAAAAAAAGTCAGCTGTCAGTTATTTAAGGACATGAGACAAGTGCTCGGGCCTGGTGCACTGGGAAGACCCAGAGGGATCGGGTGGAGAGGGAGGTGGGAGGGGGGACCGGGATGGGGAATACATGTAAATCCATGGCTAATTCATTTCAATGTATGACCAAAACCACTGCAATGATGTAAAGTAAATAGCCTCCAACTAATAAAAATAAATGGAAAAAAATTTTTTTAAAAATTTAAAAAAAAAGGACTATCTATTTAGCATGTGGGTTTCATGTCATTAACTCACCAGCCTTGCTTTTTAAGTTTCTTCTTCCTGCTACATTCCTTTTGTTCTTTTCACTTCTCATGAGCACCTTTACACAGAGGTTGGCAGGAACAGAGAAGCAAGGAGTCAGGTCATTTTTTTTTTCCTGCTGTTGAGGACCAAAGTGCTGGACCAAAAATATGACCTCCCTCATCTTTGTTTTTCTAACTTTTCATTTTTTGGAAATGCTTTTCTTTTCTTATTAATATTTAAATTATAGCATACAGCAAACTGTCTATACAGTTATTTATATCTAAAGATGATGTCAAATTAGATTTTGGTAGACAGTTTTAAAGTCCCAGATCTCCATTAACACAGATAAAATAGCAATATTTTATTATTTATTTATTTATATTTTATTATTAAATTATTATTATCTCCTATACTTCACCTTTTATTGGCATTTCCTTAAACTACTGATTTTCCTGTGGTTTTCAAATTCAAAATGAAAAGGATGTTCCCCCCAAACCAGTATCACCAGTGCTTCTTCCATACTTAGAAGAAAACAAGTTCTTAAGAGTGCTTTTATTTCTTAAAGCACTTAGGTTTCATTCAGGAAGCTACTTGAGCTAGGTCCAGACAAAGGAGTAGACCATCCAACTCCTGACATTTTCCAGGGCTGTGTATCTAGAACTTGGTGACCCAATTCTTCTCAGTTGGCCTATATTCAGTTGAGCAAGTCATCAGGCTTATGAGGCGTTTTATTTTTTTAAAAAACCAAAAACCACTCTTCTAAAGAAAATGAAGCATTAAATAAAATATGCCACTATAATCTTGTGTAATCTTAAAAGTTGGCAGGACTGGTCTATAAAAACAAGCCTGAAAGCCAAGGCAAATAGGCCTACAAAGCAGTCAAACCTGGGGGGGGATGTTGCCGAAGGAGGCCTGCCACGTGGTAAGAGCCAAACCAAACTCTTGATCTGGATTCCTTACTTAAGCACACCTAACAGTCAGGAGGAAGGTATGATCACCAAAGGACAGAATGAAGGTGTGATAGAGAGGCAGCTTTTCCATACTTTCTTTAATGGAAGGCAGTATTTTTAAAGTTAGAGATGAAAGTGAATACAGTAATTGAAAGAGAAGGATAATTTCATGTAGATGCACATAGGTGTTGCAGGTTCCTCATATATATAGAAGGCACAAATGAAGCTTACTATGTGTCCAATCTGGTCCTGGATGCCATGGATGAGAGATGGCACACAAGTTTTAAATTTAACCCTTGTGTCCTTATGAGGACTGTGTTACTATCTCCATTATACAATTAAGCAAACTAAGTCTCAGCCAGGGGAGAAAAGTAGCCTAAAACCATATAACTAGTCACCGTTGGGTTCAAGACTCAAACTCAATGTGTCTACCTCAAAACCCCAGGTTTTTCTGATATACAATACCATAATACCTCCAAAGAAAAAGAAAGGTGCACCGTAATTTTCCACTATCCACCATTTGCTTGAGAAGAGAGATAAATTTGTGAAATAACTACAGCATAGTTTTATATTTATATGAAGTATAAATATATTTGAGTATGAGACTGTAGTCTGAGGACTGCAAGAAGGAAATACTCCATTGGTAAATAGATTTCCCCTGTGCCCCCGCTTCAGCTCCAGACCTCCCTCATCCTGACCTTCACATCCCCCAAGAACCTGCAGGCCCTCAGATATGCCACTGCTCCCTGCCCTGACTTCATCAGCTGTCACCGTGCTGGTCCACCTCAGCCAAGCTCTCAGTACCCACCCTCCTTGTCTTCTCCCCATCAGGCCCTGCACTCCTATCCCTCTCTCTTGCCTGCCCGCTCTCTCCTCAGGATCTCTGCTCCCTTATAACTGCAACCGCAGTCTTCACTGAGTTCCTTCTTCTCAGGCCCTGAAGGTACTAAAATCTCTTCAAATTTACAAACGCCCTCCAAGAAACTGCCTTCCACGACTAGCACCTTTTTCATCCTTCAACCTTTCTAAATCAAGCTTCTTGGGATTAGATTACTTTATTTCCCCTGTATTCCTTAATTTATCCTGTTCGAATTTCTATCCCCTGGATCTAGCCAAGATCACTTCATAATTACCAAGTTTTAGAATCTTCTGGATTGTTAATTTTCAGTCTTTTTCTGTTAACCTACTCCTCCTGGTTAAAATATTCCTGTTTTTGTCAAACTCTTTATCACCCTTTTCTCCTCATTTCCTTCAGCGTCGTAAATACTAGATGCCCCCAGACTCTTGTCTCCGCCTCTCCTATTCTTGATTATAAGCATGCTTTCCCTAACCAGCTCATCTTTCAGAGCTGGAATTCTCATAGATATTCTGTATTCATTCAGTCCAGACCACTTTCCTGGACTCCAGCTTCTTTATACAGCCCCCACTGCATGTCCCTCAGTCTTTTCAAATTCAATGTGTCTAAAAGTAGAATTCCTTACCTTATATTCCAAACCCCTGACCGCCTCCCGTATTGCTCATCTTCATCAGCATGACACCTCTGTGAACCATCTTACCTACGTCAAAACCTGAAAACTACCCAAGATACCTCTCTCCCTCCCTCTCTCTCCTCTTGCTCTTCATCTCCTCGTAAATTTTACTCATAATGACCACGTCATCACAGATAGTCTATTTCATGTCCTTCTGTTTCAGCAGGTCTTGGTTTTGTGAGCTTGTGTCCAAACTCTTCCTTCCCCAATCCATCCCTCATGTCACTTGGGAATTACCATTATAAAGCCTATAATTTTGGAGTCCTTATCACCCACAGGCCTTCATATAGTATACAAAGTCCTCTATTATCTACCCATCTTATCTTTCTCACCCCATTGTTTTACACTCTTCCCTATAATTAGTTTACAGCATTTCCCCAAAGACTCATGCCTCCCCGCCCCTGCCCCTTTTCTTTGTACATGTTGTCCCTTCTGTCTGGAATTCCCCTCTCCCTCTTATTTTCCCAGTGAAATTATTCATTAAGAATGATCTTAAATACTACCCTCTACACAAACCTCTCCCTGATTCTTTATATGAGAACCTTTCTCTGAGCAACCATCATTTCTTACAGTCACCTCTACTGGTATGTTTGTTTCAAATGATCACAATCTTTTCCCTTTGGGGCTGTCTTCTGCTCTAGACTGTGATCTCATTCAGAGTAGAGAACTCCATTTCATCATCATCCAGCTGGATTTTCAACAGCACATGAAAATGTAATGAATTTTCTTTCACTAATATCTGTAAGATATATATAAGGTAGTGTTACTTGCACTTATTGAAATCAGTTCATTCTTTGTCATACTTATTTTTCATTGAATAGCTTTCTATTGGTGTGTGTATATATATATATATGTATATATATATATACACACACACACACACACACATATATACACCTTGCCTACTCTTCTAGATTATAAAATCTTGGAGTCTTTTACTTTTACCAATTATCTTAGGGTGGATCATGCCTCTTGTAAATCTAGATAACCAGATCAAGATATTGCAAGTAATTTTACTAGGCCTGTGATATTGTTACTGGGCTAGGAAATTCAAAGGTAAATCATGAAACCAAACATTTTTTATGATTACAAGAATTCTGAACCAAATAAGGAGAAAAAAATGTTTGATTTTAAGCTAATTAATTCACACTCCCAGTTCTTACAGGTTAGTCCACTGACTTTGCATTCAGAGCTTCTATTTGTCACTTTGAATGTCTCATAACATAATATTTCTGTCATTATCATCTGATAAATGCTTGTGTAAGTGTATTCATTGATTTTCAATTATTATAACAAAATTTAATGAAAAATTATATGATGTATGTTTTATGCTACTACACTGATTTGTTGCTGTTATAATAGTCACTAAGTCGTGTCTGACTCTTTGCAACCCTGTAGACAGTTGCATGCCAGTCTCCTCTGTCCTCCACTATCTCCCGGAGCTTGCTCAAATTCATGTCCATTGAGTCAGTGATGCTATCTAACCATCTCATCCTCTGCCACCCTCTTCTTCTTTTGCCTTCAATCTTTCCCAACATCAGAGTCTTTTCCAATGAGTCGGCACTTCGTATCAGGTGGCCAAAGGATTGGAGCTTCAGCTTCAGCATCAGTCCTTCCAATGAATATTCAGGGCTGATTTCCTTTAGGATTGACTGGTTTGATCTCCTTGCTGTCCAAGGAACTCTTAAGAGTCTTCTCCAAATATACCGTGTTCATGGATTGGAAGAATCAATATTGTCAAAATGGCTCTACTACCCAAAACAATCTATAGATTCAATGCAATCCCTATCAAGCTACCATCGGTATTCTTCACAGAACTAGAACAAATAATTTCACAATTTGTATGGAAATACAAAAAACCTCGAATAGCCAAAGTAATCTTGAGAAAGAAGAATGGAACTGGAGGAATCAACCTGCCTGACTTCAGGCTCTACTACAAAGCCACAGTCATCAAGACAATATGGTACTGGCACAAAGACAGAAATATAGGTCAGTGGAACAGAATAGAAAGCCCAGAGATAAATCCACATACCTATGGACACCTTATCTTCGACAAAGGAGGCAAGAATATACAATGGAAAAAAGACAACCTCTTTAACAAGTGGTGCTGGGAAAACTGGTCAACCACTTGTAAAAGAATGAAACTAGAATACTTTTTAACACCATACACAAAAATAAACTCAAAATGGATTAAAGATCTAAATGTAAGGCCAGAAACTATAAAACTCCTAGAGGAGAACATAGGCAAAACACTCTCTGACATAAATCACAGCAGGATCCTCTATGACCCACCTCCCAGAATATTGGAAATAAAAGCAAAAATAAACAAATGGGACCTAATGAAACTTAAAAGCTTTTGCACAACAAAGGAAACTATAAGCAAGGTGAAAAGACAGCCCTCAGATTGGGATAAAATGATAGCAAACAAAGCAACAGACAAAGAATTAATCTCAAAAATATACAAGCAACTCCTGCAGCTCAATTCCAGAAAAATAAATGACCCAATCAAAAAATGGGCCAAAGAACTAAACAGACATTTCTCCAAAGAAGACATACTGATGGCTAACAAACACATGAAAAGATGCTCAACATCACTCATTGTCAGAGAAATGCAAATCAGAACCACAACGAGGTACCATTACACACCAGTCAGGATGGCTGCTATCCAAAAGTCTACAAGCAATAAATGCTGGAGAGGGTGTGGAGAAAAGGGAACTTTCTTACACTGTCGGTGGGAATGCAAACTAGTACAGCCACTGTGGAGAACAGTGTGGAGATTCCTTAAAAAACTGGCAATAGAACTGCCATATGACCCAGCAATCCCACTCCTGGGCACACACACCAAGGAAACCAGATCTGAAAGAGACACGTGCACCCCAGTGTTCATCGCAGCACTGATTATAATAGCCAGGACATGGAAGCAACCTAGATGCCCATCAGCAGACGAACAGATAAGAAAGCTGTGGTACATATACACCATGGAATATTACTCAGCCATTAAAAATAATTCATTTGAATCAGTTCTAATGAGATGGATGAAACTGGAGCCCATTATACAGAGTGAAGTAAGCCAGAAAGATAAAGACCAATACAGTATACTAATGCATATATATGGAACTTAAAAAGATGGTAACGATAACCCTATATGCAAAACAGAAAAAGAGACACAGATGTACAAAGTCCCATAGACTTTGGGACTCTGTGGGAGAAGGCAAGGGTGGGATGTTCTGAGAGAACAGCATCGAAACATGTATATTATCTATGGTGAAACAGATCACCAGCCCAGGCTGGATGCATGATACAAGTGCTCGGGCCTGGTGCACTGAGAAGACCCAGAGGAATCGGGTGGAGAGGGAGGTGGGAGGGGGGATTGAGATGGGGAATACATGTAAATCCATGGCTGATTCATGTCAATGTATGACAAAAACCACTACAATATTGTAAAGTAATTCGCCTCCAACTAATAAAAATAAATGGAAATTAAAAAAAGAGTCTTCTCCAGCACCACAATTCAAAAGCATCAGTTCTTTAGCACTCACTCTTCTTTATGGTCCAACTCTCACATCCGAAAAACCATAGCTTTGACTAGATGGACGTTTGTCAGCAAAGTGATGTTTCTGTCGTTTAATACGCTGTCTAGGTTTGTCACAACTTTTCTTCCAAGGAGCAAGCTTCTTCTCATTTTATGGCTGCAGTCACCTGCAGTGATTTTGGAGCTTAAGAAAATAAAATCCGTCACTGCTTCCACTTTTCTCCACATATTTTCCATGAAATGATGGGACCAGATGCCTGTGACATATTCTAGAGGAAAGGATCAAGAGCTGGTGTGTTGGGGTCAAGAGTCAGGGACACCACTATTCAGTGTCCAAGTTGGAACAGGACACTCAGCAAAGGATCTAAAGGGTGGAACACATGAAGTCTGAGAAAGCGGGACAAGAAGACGCATGCTCCAGAGACAAGGAGAGCATCTGGACAACTCCAGAGCATCTTGACTGGCTCAACAGGATCAGGCTCAGCTGCTGCTTCCATAGGCTCCTGGCAAACCTGCCTTGAATCAAAGGATTAGTCCACTTTGCCTAGAGCAAATACAGTTGTTCAAAAGATGGAACTTTTAAAGGTTCTTATGGGTTTTTGCAGTTACTTCAAATATTTATCCAGATGCAAATTCCTTGGATCATTGTTTTAGAATGAACTTTATTAACTAAACTTGTTCCAGGAAAATTCTATAATCAGTTTTGTTATTAAGAAACTTCGTTTTCATTTGATGCATTCCTTTCTTCCTTCATTTATTCATTTCTGGGACTTGATCCAAACCTTATATAAAGCATTCACAGAAAGAGAGAAAACAAGTGGCGTCTTTATATAAACTATTCAAAAAGGAAATGAAGCCACCCAAATGTGACCTATGCCATCTGTGGTCTGTGATAAATAGCAAAACTACAGTTATGTTTTTTTTTAAATGTTAACTATAAAATATAAAATCCTTGTTATCAGCACCAGATGTCAGGCATGCTTATTAAAATGCCATAGTTTTATTAAATAGCAATATTTTATACTCACTGAACTAGTAAAGGTTGTTGTTTTTTTTTTTTTTTGCATTTAGGTTAAATGTCTGAAATTATGCATTGCCTACTACTTCTGTTCAAGTATCTGAATCCTATTGTACATATACCAAAATTTACATTTAGAAATAGAAAGATTTATACATCATGGGCTGAATCAAAATATTTTTCAATCCACAAAAGTAGATTTTCATTTGACTCTTATGTTTTAGATGTATTGAAATTTTCATATGGCACTAAAACAAGAATTACTTTCTGTATCTTAGGTGTAAAAGAAATGAGTGAAGATCAAATGAAAACAAAGAGTAAATATTAAATTATATTATACATTCTCTCTAGCCTTTTTAGCAGCTTTTTCTTTGGCTTTCATAGTGCAGTTATTTGTGAGGAAATCTGTTGGTTTCTATTTCTCCCCACAGTCCCACTAAGAATTACTACAGCCTTTTCCCAGCCTGAGTCAGGGGAGGAATAACTTTGACATTTCGGTAGGAATCACTATAAAGAATTTTTACAGAAATCAAAAGTTTTGGAAACTTCTCTACAAGGCCATGTTTTGAATATTTTGAAATCAAAATTAAAGTCAATAATGAAAATTTAGTATGGTAATTAAAGAACATTAAATTTTCATCTTATTTCTTCATGAACTGATACTGTCATTGAAACTTTTAGGTCTCCTTGAAATAGCTCTGAAATCGCAGATTATAATACTTTAAAATATTTGTTCTTCTTTTTCATTTTTACATATAGTTTGTGCATGAACTTTTAAGACGCTAACATGAGGGAGATTAGAAAAAGGTTTTTTGTTTTTTTTTTTGAGATATAAAAGCACCTATATCACAGTCAGTGAGTCTTAAGTTATTTGGGCCAAAGTCAGTGTATAATATATCCCTTATACTTGTCTAAAGAAAGCAGCTTTCCAGTGGTAATCTGGTGATTAGCTTTATCAGCTCATTTCTACTTAGACATTATTCTGTAATGTTTAAATCAGGGTCACTGCAAAATATGGTTTACTGAGTTTGAAACCAGCAGGTGTATTCTGGACAAAGTAAAGAACAAATAGTAAAATGGCTTACATGTTTTCGTAAGAGTTTATTTACTTTAGGATTTTATCTCCTGCTTTTAGTTTTAAAGGCTTACTACAAGGGCACTAGGAACAAATGGGCCTTTTGTATTTCAGGAACAGCAGGTGATGAAACAGCTTTTTGGTTTCACTTGGACAATAATAGTCAATGTATTTATTGACTTTGATCATCACAAGTCCCAAGGGCCATTGCTTCCCAATAAAAATTATCTGCATGTTTTTATGGTTGTCTAGAGTTGTTCTTGGAGAAGGAAATGGCAACCCACTCCAGTATTCTTGCCTGGAGAATCCCAGGGATGGAGGAGCCTGGTGGGCTGCCATCTATGGGGTCGCACAGAGTCGGACACGACTGAAGCAACTTAGCAGCAGCAGCAGAGTTGTTCTATTCATTTAATCTGCATATTTTTCTATGTGACAAGGGATGCATATCTGCATTTCATCCAGATTTCATACATTTGTTCCAAAAACAATTGTCTACTAAATAACATGTTCATAAAACCCATTCCTAAAATTGTGTTATTCTTAGACTGTCTGTGTGAACGTGGCTTTGTAATTACTATGGCTTCACCAGTATTAAAGCTTAACACCTTCTAGGGATCTCACCAGATGAGGCAAGTGACTCAAACATACTTCAAAGAACTTTACTAGGATTTATCCATGAAATAATTGTAACTATTCCCAGTAAGTTCAGTCACTCAGTCATGTCCAACTCTAAGCGACCCCATGGACTGCAGCACACCAGCTTCCCTGTCCCATCACCAACTCCCAGAGCTTGCTTAAACTCATGTCCATCAAGTTGGTGATGCCATCCAGTCATCTCATCCTCTGTCGTCCCCTTCTCCTCCTGCCCCCAATCCCCCCCAGCATCAGGGTCTTTTCCAATGAATCAATTCTTCGCATGAGGTGGCCAAAGTACTGGAGTTTCAGCTTCAGCATCAGTCCTTCCAATGAACGCCCAGGACTGATCTCCTTTAGGATGGACTGGTTGGATCTCCTTGCAGTCCAAGGGACTCTCAAGAGTCTTCTCCAACACCACAGTTCAAAAGCATCAATTCTTTGGTGCTCAGCTTTCTTCACAGTCCAACTCTCACATCCATACATAAACACTGGAAAAACCATAGCCTTGACCAGATGGACTTTGTTGGCAAAGTAATGTCTTTGCTTTTTAATATGCTATCTAGGTTTGTCATAAGTTTCCTGCCAAGGAGTAAGCGTCTTTTAATTTCATGGCTGCAATCACCATCAGCAGTGATTTTGGAGCCCAAAAAATAAAGTTTGACACTGTTTCCACTGTCTCCCCATCTATTTCCCATGAGGTGATGGGACCAGATGCCATGATTTTAGTTTTCTGAATGTTAAGCTTTAAGCCAACTTTTTTACTCTCCTCTTTCACTTTCATCAAGAGGTTTTTTAGTTCCTCTTCACTTTCTGCCGTAAGGGTGGTGTCATCTGCATAGAAGTGGGAGTTTAAACATAGCAAGTAGAAACAGACTATGTGCATCTAGAGATTTCTTTGTGTGTTTTTAATTGTGGAAAAATACATAAAACATAAACTTTATTATCTTAACCACTGAAGTGTACACTTTAGTGGCATAAGTACATTCACATTGTTGTGCAATCCTCCATCCCCAAGACTCTTTTCATCTTAAAACTATACCCACTAAACAGCAGCTCCCCATTCCTTCCTCCTCCCATCCCCGTCACCTAATGAGTTTTAATGAAAATTATTATGGGAAAATATTGTTGAATATCCATAAAGAAATGTATTCACCATCACATTTATAAATTTTTTAGAGCTGACATAGCTCTAAAATACATATATATATGTATATTGAATATTTGTTTCATTATCTTTCCTGGGAAAGGAGTGTCCATAGCTATACTTCTGCATCTAATTTGTCATGTACTATTGAAATGGTTAACATGCATTAGGGATTCATTTTCGAACATCTCCAATGTCTTTAAAATTTAGTAATATTTTTCATTTTTTAATTTTTCAAAAACACTAATTTTTGTTACTTTAATTTTAGACATTTAATTTCTACTTTTTTCTCATCATGACAACATTAGTATTTTTAATATTAATTAAAATTAATTAATTTCGCTTCCCAGATGGCACCAGTGATAAAGGACCCACTTGCCAATGCAGGAGACATGAGAGATACAGATTCGGTCCCTGGGTCAGGGAGATCCCCTGGAGAAGGGCATGGCAACTCACTCCAGTACCCTTGCCTGGAGAATCTCATGGACAGAGGAGCCTGACAGGCTACAGTCCATAGGATCCGAAGAGTTGGACACGACTAAAGTGACCTAGCAAGCACACAAGCACATATATTTACCAGATTCAAGCTCTGCATCTTTTAATGCATCATTCTGCATTTAGAACTAAATGATACTTGACTACACATTTGTCGAGCACTTCTGTTTATCTGGAAATCCCTATTGCATTTATCTATTTTGGAATCAAGTAATCTGACTTTTAGTTTCTTCTGTCAATTATTATTATTATTGTCATTATTAATGTGTGAGTAGCTCTGCTAGCACTCAATCTCAAGGACTGGATGAGAAAGTCTACTTACTGTATTTTGTTTACTTTTTAAGCCTTCAAGCTGACATTTCTCTGCAGGAATTACTCTTAGCTCATAACTGAGAATTTGTAAACAGTTGATCTTGAAGAATCCTGCTGGGTTATTTCTATGTTGAATGGTTATTAAAACATTATTATGATATTTTAAATAATTATTAATGCTTTCTTATGTTCATGTAACAAAACTTATCTTACTTTCTAATTTTATTTTACTTGCTATTCCAAGTCAAATAGTCATTAGATATATTTGCTTCCAAATCAAGTGAGACCCACTTAAATATGATGCACTATTCTCATCGATTGAGTTCTCTTTAGAGCAGGAAGTAGTCACCTACTTGATATTATTTGAGAAATGTGGAGAGAGCTTTCTCCTCCTCTGTCTCACACTATCTCAAGTTTTATCATTAGAGATTCAGTACTTGATGTTTGTCATCAGATGGTGCCCTTTAAAATGTGAATATCCTTGGAAAAATTGACTCTTCTCATTGTCAGTCATCAATCTTCTTGTGAATTTGCTCTTACCCAGTGTAAGTATGACCAGAGACATAAAATAAGATGAGAGAGAATAAGAATGGGGTGGGACGAACTGTGACATTGAAGAAAAAGCTCTAACTGCATCAGCATTTTGCCTCTTTCATCCTTGACTCTCATAGAGTATTATTCAAATTATCATTATGCTTTGAAAGAGTTAATAAAATGTAAGTCTTTGTTTTTGAGAAGTTCCTTCAAAATAATCAATAAATATTTACTGTATGTTTCTTCTATGCCACACTTGTTGCTCAGCACATCACACAAATTATTTTACTTACTCCTCAAAGCAACCCCATTTGCCTGATGAGAGAATGAGACTCAGAGAAATTGCATAACTTTCTGAAGGTCATGCAGCTAGTTGTAAGATCTTAACCTCTAAACTCTATTTATTCTTGGGGTATTGGGTAACAATTGGATAGTTCCAAGTAGAAAAGTGACATGATCAAATTGTATTTTAGAAACATCACACTAGATGCTGAATATATTGGAGGAAGATAAGACTAGAGTCAGGCTAGAAGTTAGAAAGCTATTGCAATTATCTAAGCATGACCTGAATGTTGCCCAGGAGTGAAAGTAGAAATGAAAATAGGTAGATGGATTCAAGCAAGATTTGAGAGTAGGCATCAACAGAATTTAACAAGAAGGACAGGAAAGAGTCAAAGATGATCCTTGGGTTTCCCATTTGGGCAACCAGGTAGACTGATTGTTTTCATCAGTTGGAGCTGTTACGACAAATATACCATAGACTTGGTGGCTTAAACAACAGATATTTATTTCTCATAGTTCTGGAGTCTTCAAGTCCAAGATCAGGGTATTGACAGATTTGGTATCTGGTGAAAACTCATTTCCTGCTTTGCAAATGACCATTTTCATCACTGAGTCCTCACATGATACAGAACTCTGAGCTCTTCATCCATTTACAAGGGCACCAACTCCATTGTGGGGGACCCAACCACATGACCTCATCCAAACCAAATTACTTCCCGGAGCTCCACCTCCAAATGCCATCACACTGGGGATTAGGCTTCAACAACTGAATCTGGGGAGGGATACGTACGTTCAGTTCATGATGCCTTCCACTAAGATGGGAACACAGAAAAAGAATTGGTTTGGGCGTTGGGTATGTATGTGAGGGGGTGGATAATGTTGAGCTTCGAACACACGGTTTGTGGTGTCTGAAATCTCCAAATGCAGATGTCCAGTAAACAGTTTCCTGTATTGGCCTGAAGCTCAAATTAAGAGATGCGGGCTAGAGATATAAATCTGGAGGTTATCAGAGTATGGATGGAAAGTAGATGAGATCACCCTGGAAAAAGTGCAAAGTAAGAAGAGAAGCCAGCCCTGCAACATGTCTGAAAAACAAAATAAAACAAAAGTAAATTAAATCAATATGCAAGAAGGGAATCCACCTAGAATATGAGAAGGACAGATTAGAGATGTACAAGCAGGGACTGTGGGAGCACAGGACCCCAGAAGGATCAAGTTTCTGATGGGAGGAGTGCCCAGCTGCCAGAGTTGCTGTAGTGTTGCTGGTTAGCACTGAGGAGGTTATTGGTGACATGAGGGCAGCAGAGTACAGGACCAAAACTAGATGCCAGTCTTCTAGTTGCTAAATGGATGCAGAGTATAGTGTAAATCTTGACATAAGCCTGAGAAAAGTACATACATCTGAGAAAAAAGATTCAGGCATCTTCCTTGTCATTGAGTATTGCTTTTATTATTCCAGATTCTTTGTGCACACTAACATCATGCAATTGCATTACCCTAATTGGCATTTTACTTTCATTTCTGAAGGTCATTCAGTTCTAATTTTACAGTCTGATTTTTTTCAAACTCGATGATATTCTTAATGACGGCAGCATAAATTTGAGATATTAAGAGAGTCTTGATTTTTTTTTTTTTAACACAGGTGCTCTCTGACAGACGAAGCAAAGAGAGAGCAGGTAAGTCTCTTTGAGGAAATCTGTTTTACTCTTTGTGAAAGTTGTTTAAAGAGCCTTGCCTAGTTGCTATAAATTTAAGCATACCACATGTCTTGCAGAGTAATTGATAGTCACAGTATGATGTTAAATCTGAGTGTATTCTACATCTTGAATACTGGATCAGTTCACTTAGTTTTTCCCTTGTCTTCATGCAGGCATATAGTGGGTTTAGTTCATACACGCAGAAATTACTTCACATAACTAGATCTGTTTTGGTAGTCACTTTGCTATATATACAAATATATATATAACAAAATAATCATTATACATCTGAAGCTATTAATACTATACGATTATATGTGAAAAAAATTAAGGCAATTTAAAAAAGAAATTCCTTTGCATAATCAGACTTTGTCTTGAAATGTATACTATAGAAAAAATAGTAAGAAAATAACAGCTGTACCAAAACAACTGCTAAATTCTCTTGACAATAAAAAAAAGTAGCAATTTTTATTGTTTTATCTGCTATATTTGGAAATTTTATACATAAATCAAAATATTTTGCATCTTAATTTATTGAATTTCTTATTTCAATAACTACATAAAATAAGAATAACTCCCTGGAATCATCACTTCTTACCATCTGTTTAGCAACTGTTGTTTTATTTGAACAGTTCTTTATTTGACCAGTCATTGTGGACACATCATTCTGAATCTTCTCATTTGTCCTTACTTCATATGGTCATTTAAATGTTTACACTTGAAAGGAAACCACTTCAAAAACTTCGTGTAATTCCATTATCCACATTCTTCACATATTGAAGATAATATGTTTCTGGAAAAGTTCAATGAAAAAATTAAAACTTCTTTTCTCTGTCTGAGTTAATATCTTTAGGGCCTTTTTTGAAATGAACTTGTCAAATAATGCCACTAAAAATAATACTGTAATGCTGCCCTGTTTTTTGGTAACCATCATTGTTTTTGTTTTCAATGGCCTCTTTTTCTTTAATCTGTTGGAGAAAACTTTTAGTTCCTACTCAAAAACCCAAGATCTCAGCTTCAGTTCAAATTAGCATCAGCTTTGCAAAGGTCTCTAGATATAGTCATCTACTGCTCTATCTCTTGGGGAGACTTGCAAGGGGACGTTCACACTGGACCACCAAGCAAAGTGACTGGCTGGAAATGCATCACAAAATTATCCTTGACAATGTGCTGGCCCCACCAACTGTACCGAGAATCACCAAACAGAGTTACTCCTGACATTCTGTGAAGTGCTTGTAGCATCAAGCATGCACAATTCTGTCCATATCCATTTTTATATTTGGAGAAGGACATGGCAACCCACTCCAGTATTCCTGCCTGGAGAATCCCATAGACAGAGGAGCTGGCGGGCTACAGTTTGTGGAATCGCAAAGAGTCAGACACGACTGAAGTGACTTAGCATGCATGCATGCATTTTTATATTTGAGACCTTAATGGTACATAACCCTCAACCACCTGACACCTGAGTGGGATATAAGTGACACCTGTTTTTAAAATCTTATGAATGTGTCCCAAACTGTAAACTATGCCCTAAGTAGAACCCTCTGTGCTTCATCACTTTCTGTTGAAATTCCAACTCAAGCTCAAGGGGTCGATCTTGGATTTACGTCAGCAAAGACTGTGTTTCACTCCAGAAATCACCAAATGGGGATTTACACAAATAAGCAGCGTGCTAAGATTTTAATTAAAATGTGATAGATTTATTTTCTTTTTATCATAAGCAAACCCAACTTGTTATAGTTAAAGGATATTTTCCATCATACAAAATTACTGTCAAGAGAGTAAATAAGAAACAACTGCCACTAACTTCTAGTCAGAATAGACAAATACTTTTCTAACAAATCTCCAATGAGGAATTTCAGCTTTGATGGCTCTGATCTGGTATAAAAGTACCAGCTTATCCTCAAGTATCCAGGTATCATGCAGTGGGGTTTCAGTCTACCAGAGACTCCTCAGTTTTTAGCTGCTTATCTACTCTGCCAGCTAGTGTTTCATCTTGACATTTAAAAAAAAAAGCATTGGCATTGGCAAGCAGGCCAGCAGAACCTAGAAAAGAGTCAAATCAGTTTTCACATAAATATTTATACAAAGTGCTCTGGGAATAGGAAGTATTGGTGAAGGGTGTCTGAGGACAATTTTTCTGCACACATAAATCAGAGGAGAATTTTTGAAGCCTAATTCAGATTTCCATGAAAATGTGAAACTGTCCATAAGTTTGGGCTTTTCTATTACAGCTGCCGTCTTTTTTTAAATCTCATTTTTCAAATTAAATTATTTTAACAATTTAAATTTTTAGTGGTCATTCTTTCCTGCTGTTTGTAAAATGTGAAGTCAGCTCCCCTCGTTTTTGGCTTCCCATCATTGCTCCTTGACTGGAGGTTTCAAGAGCTTCTATCTGTATTCTTTACCAAAGATGCAATATGGAGGTCAGACAGAATAGACTATTCAGTATATAGGGACATAGATATAACATGATATAGAAGGACATGCCATGACTCAACCTCACTGTTTGTCCTTGTAAGGTGATTCCTTATGATTCTTTCTTGTGTGTTAAAATGGTATGATCTACATTTTCCTTTGGTCTCAGTCACTGGAGAGGGGTAAATGGGGAACCCAGTGTAATAGAAGCTGAGGCACAAGGAGGTGGTGGTCTAAAGGCCAGTCAGTTTTGTTACATTCACTAATAAATTAAGAGATAGTGTCACTAAGTAACTACACTCTTTTTAAAGGAGTTAAAACTGTCCAACAGGACAGAATATTTTAGCCTAGTAATAGAAGAAATGTTTGCTATGATAACAATGGAGTAAATTCTGAATTTGTGCCTGTCATACTGTGACCTTTGTGAGACAAAAAGTCAAAATGGAAATGAATGGTACATACCATGGTATGACTTCCCTAATGACTTTTCATTTTGAAGTTAATATAAATGTTTCAATGCTAACCCATATAGTTATGGTTGACTTAATCTGTCCTTAAATTCAGTTTTCTCATGGGACGTGTTTTTTCTTTCTTCAAATTTGTAAGTAGGAGACCAAATTCCAGTGTTGCTCACTATCAACAATTTTGAATCTTGCACTGGCACACTGGTTTTCTCATACAACATATATTTTTGCTTCCAGATTGTAAAAAAGAAAAGAAATTCCCTTCCATTTAGAAAATGATTTGAAAACCTAAGGAAAATAAGGTCACATCTGAAGAAATTGCTTACATTTTTTTCTCCGTAATTTCGTTAGTGTAGCAGGGACAGCTCCTCTAAGCACAGTCTCAGAGGGATTTTCATGGCCCTAAGTATTCCTCCTTCTTGAAAGCACTTAATTACTTTCTGCCCCCTCAGCTTCATGTGTTATGGCATTTTGTTAGACCCATTATCAAGCGTATGAAGACTCTGTCTCAAGAAGAATTTTCCCAGGTTTTAGAGATGCAGAATATGCAGGTAGTCAAAAGTGCAGCCAAATCCAATGACTGAACAGAAGCATATGCTACGGAATGTTCACGTTCTTCCATTTCACTGGAATTTAACTGTAGTGACAAATGCCCAAGAGCGAGAAATCCCCAGTGCCCCTCACCAATCTCAACTGAAAATTAGCTTCATTTTAATTCAGAGTGATGAACATCTACTATGTCCCTAGCACTGTGCAAGGTCTTAGCAACACAAGGACAAATGAGATAAAATTATCCCTCCTTCAAGAAACTTACCCAACTTGAATCCCCTTCTCATAAGATTACTTTAGCGAAACCAGAGCTTGTCAGTAAATGTGTGACTAGTGAAAGTTACGATCATTTAGTATTTTTTCAAATTGTGATTTCCTATGGCTACATAAAGAGAAGCCATTACCATTTGTGGCAATATGCCCACATGAGGCAAAAGGAAAGCATCCAGCGTCTGCTGAGAGGAAATTTGGTTTTATTTTATATTAATTTGTATGAATCTCTATCATGAAATGCAAGTGCCACATAAAGCTTAAGAGCTATGTAAATGTAGTTCGCATTCTTTCCCTCCATATTTGAGTTGTGCCAGCTTATTCTGGATGCTTAGTTATAGCCCTTGTAAGCTGCCAACTTAAATACAGAGGGAAAGGAGAGTAGTTTTTATCCACCATTCCTACCTCTTGCAGCTGGTGTTCAAAGTCTTCTCCAGGGCAGCTTCCTAAGTATCTGAAAGAGTCCCATATAGCAGGAAGTCAGGGAAACCATCAAACCAGCAAAGATGAAATTTGTTTTACCTGAAAAATTCAGGTGACTTTTGTGTTCCTATTCCCTCCACTTGAAATGTTTGTCCCCCAGTACTTAGCATGGCTGTCTTCTCCTCGTCATCCAGCTTACATCCGCTGCTTTTAAAACTCTTCCTTGACCACTCTATCTGAAGAGGTTGGCTCCCCCAACCCCAGTTTTAATCTCTGTAGTCTCTTTGTTTCCCTCATAGCACTTGTCAGAATTTAATTTCTTCCTTCCATCCTTCCTTCCTTTCTTTCTTTCCATTAGACTAGGTGGCCTATGTCTTATTAATTGTTTTAGCCCTTGTGCTCAGCTGACTGCTGCTATATAACAGGTGCTCAAAAACATTTGATGAGTAGAAGTATCCCTGAACAATTGTTTTATATTAATATAGTTATGTACCATCCATAGAAAAACATATATGCAGGAGGAAAATCATCGTGATTATCCAGCTGCTTTGTGACACTCTTGGCACATTGCTAGGTACCCAGTTTGAAGAACTGGGATATTAAGCCTAGATATTAGGGGAAAATAGAGGATCGTGTTTATTGAGTGCCTACTGTGTTCCAGATTATGATAGATTATCTATGAATATTCACTCATTCAATCCTCAAGAAGCCCTATATCATAAGGGGTATTGTCCTCAGTTTTTACATATAAAAAATAAGGATCAATGAGATTAAATTTTTCAATGAGTATCAAAGTTGGAATTTAAACTTGATTCTATTTGATTTTTAAGCTCACGTAAAAAAAAGTAAATCAAAGAGTTAGTCTCTCAGTCAAGTCCAATTCCTTGCAACCTCATGGACTATAGCCCTCCAGGCTCTTCTGTCCATGTTTTTCACTAAACAAATACTTCTCAAGGAGTATAGTGGGGTGGGGGTGGGCACTGGGGGTTGTTAGTTGCTACTGCTTGTCCATCCATAAACTCAACCACTGTATTTTATGTACTCATAAATTTATTGAGTTAATCTGCATAAGCATTATGATTCATTACATAATAAATACAAAGAAGTACAAGACAGTGCCTTCCGTCAAGGAGCTTAAAGTTAATGGGGAAGAAAATAAACAATGCATAAAGTGATCAAAACATGTGGATATTTTCTGTTATATTTATATTTCTGCAATTTAGAATATAAACATGGCAAGGACACAGCAGGATCCTTAAAATCTAAGAAAAATTACTGTTGCAAATACTTTAATGAAATTTTATTTAAAAATTCCCTCATAAATAGTAATAGTAATCATTTATAATAAAATGAGTTCTGGAGACCAAAATTGAAGCAAACCAAGAGGTTTGATCTTAGGGCTGCTGTTGTTGCTTCTTTTTTTTTTTTTTGACTGCACCATGCAGTGTGTGGGATCTTAGTTCCCCAACCAGGAATGAAACCTGCGCCACCTGCAATGAAAGTGTTGGAGTCTTAACCACTGGACCACCAAGGAAGACCCTGTTGTTGCTTCCAGAGTGCCTTGGAAGAAGCCAGACTTGAGCAAATCCTAAATGATAAAAGTCAAATCAGTACCTGATTTCTCCGCTTTGTTGTTTCTTTGAAAATTAGGCCTATTCTTTTAGAGGGTAAAAGACTTGGAATAGGTGAGACCACGACCAGAAGGCAGAAGAGCAGTTACAGCACTTGGAAGCTTATTTGTTGGCAACAGGGAAAGAATAATATCTTGTTAAGAGAATCTTTCTTTGTTCTGGATAATTTCTTCCATCAGGAGCATTGAAGTATTAATGCATTTTGTTTTTCAGTACCATTTCTTGCAAGTAATAGAACTAAGCCAAAACCTATCCTTTTCACCTTATGTCCTATTTGTTTCATGAACTGAAAGGAAAACATAAAAAATTTCTGTTCAATAATGGCATGATTTTATGTTTTTATTTGCTACCTTTAATAAAAATGGACCTCTCTACTTTTATGCATAGCATGTTGGTTTCTTACATAAAGTTAATGTTGAAAATAAAGTATTATTTCATTTTGCAGTTTTACAATATACCCACATCTTATAAATAGATTTGAGATTAGTCAATGTTTATATTTATTATTCTTGAAACTGCAATCTCTGTAAATAGGGCATTAAGGAAAATACCAGAGTTAAAAGGCAGCCATAACTTTTGCTTTTGAAATTGCCTTATATAAGTATGCTGTATTCAAATATATACTCTTGAAAGCATCTTTCACACACCATTATTTTCATTGCACTTTTATTATAAATAAATATAGTCCCATGGAAAATTTTCAATCATATTGACTGCAGCATTACTACAGATGAATAACTTTGATGTATATTTATCTCTAGCCATTATTCAGTCTTTAGAAATACTGGTAGGTCTAAATGATTTCTTGTAGGCTCCAGTTGTTTTGTGAAGCTGCCCCTTCCCCTAGGCAGCCCTGAAATTATCCATTTGAAAATATGGGACCTTTTATGGAACATTGTCCTAATCCAAAAAGTTGAACATATTCTTTAAAAGAACAATATTTTGCCCCATATTACTTTTTACAGAATTTAATCATTGAATACTATTCAGTTACAGCCCTCAAATTTATGTGTATGTCTTTTGTTAACATCCTCCTCTAAGAGAGGAACAGAGATTCCAAAATCACATTAGTGTATGGGCACCATCACCAAGAGCTGGCAATTGTGGTTCCTCTCACCCCGCATTAGAACCTTCCAACCTGGAAACATGGTAGCTCCTCTGCTCCTTTTCTGGTCAGCACCTTAATCTACCATGTTGTTCACTGAGCACACTCTGCTCTCTCACTCCTTGGAGAAACAAGAAGCTGCTCCCTGACCTCTCCACCTACTAAATTCCTCCTTACATTCAAGAGGCAGATCAGAGGCTAATCCCTCTGTTGAACTTTCCCTTACTCCCCCAAGCAGAGTAAACCCAGCACAATGACAAGTTATGATGCTCCCTGTCATGGCTCCTATAACAGTCAGTTAATTCTACTGCAAGGTCCTTGAGATCAGACCAAGATTTATCATTTTTTGTTCCTTGGTACATGCACATCCTGGATTCTTGATAAATTTTTGTCAAATGAATGAATGAATGAAATAATTGTGCATTTTTATGTTTGTAACAATCCTTTGAGGTAAGCAATATAGTATTCCAGACAAATTATTTGAAAAAAGTTTCAATCTTTTTGTCAGTTAATAGAATAGAGGCATATGCTGTAGCAAATTATTTTAATGTCTATTAACCTCAGTTCATACTGTTCATGGGGTTCTCAAGGCAAGAATACTGAAGTGGTTTGCCATTCCTTTCTCCAGTGGACCACGTTTTGTCAGAACTCTCCACCATGACCCATCCATCTTGGGTGGTCCTACATGGCATCGCCCTTATGGCAGAAAGCAAAGAACTAGAGAGCCTCTTGATGAAAATGAAAGAGGAGAGTGAAAATGTTGGATTAAAACTCAACATTCAAAAAACTAAGATCATGGCATCTGGTCCCATCATTTCATGGTAAATAGATGGGGAAACAGTGGAAACAGTGAGAGACTTTATTTTCTTGGGCTTCAAAATCACTGCAGATGGTGACTGCCAACCATGAAATTAAGAGACGCTTGCTCCTTGGAAAAAAAGCTATGACCAACCTAGACAGCATTAAAAAAAAATCACTTATAAAGCAGAGAGATTACTTTGCCAACAAAGGTCTATCTGGTCAAAGCTATGGTTTTTCCAGTTGTCATGTATGGATATGAGAGTTGGACTATAAAGAAAGCTGAGCCCCGAAGAATTGATGCTTTTGAACTGTGGTGTTGGAGAAGACTCTTGAGAGTCTCTTGGACTGCAAGGAGATCCAACCAGTCAATCCTAAAGGAGATCAGTCCTAGGTGTTCATTGGAAGGACTGATCCTGAAGCTCTAATCCTTTGGCCACCTGATTTGAAGAACTGACTCAGTGTAACAGACCTTGATGCTAGGAAAGATTGAAGGCCAGAGGAGAAGGGGACAACAGAGGATAAGATGGTTGGATGGCATCATCGACTCAATGGACATGAGTTTGAGCAAGATCCAGGAGTTGGTGATGGACAAGGAAGCCTGTCAAGCTGCAGTCCATGGGGTTGCAAAGTGTCAAACACAGCTGAGTGACTGAACTGACTGAACCTCAGTTACTGAAATAAGCCTCATTTTACTAATATACATATCTGGCATAATTTTTATGGGGGTTATATGGATAACAGATAGAGAGTACTGAGTTTGGTCAGTGCATAGTGGCAACTACTTGCCTTATTATTATTAATAATAGTTAGATCTGTTCAAAGTTCCCATAATCACCTCCAACTATAACTTATGTTTACTGAGTACCCAAATGATGCATGATAAAGCATTTTAACAGTGGACACAAGGCTATAAATTGAAAATAGAAGGAGAAGTCAAGATGTTCTAACTTTTAAGATATCAAAGCTCATTCTTTACTAGTTATCTTGAATAAGTCACATTCTGTTTTCTCAGATATAAAATGTGAGAAGTGTTTTGTTTCAGTAATGAAGTACTATGACCACTTAGTGTAACAATTATAATAAATTTCATAATGAATAAGTATACCCAGCCTACTGCTCTGAAAGGATATTTATGGATGAGAGATTCATATAATTTCAAAAATCAACTAGATAACTTAACTATAATAAATAAAACCAAAAAGAAAGCTAAATGATTGTGTACTTAATTTATAATGTTCAGCTTGATAATTGGCACTGCCTAACCCTGTATCCTGTTGCTCAAAGGCTGGCCAGGTTCAGTAGGAGGAGAAATAGATGCCATCTTCCCCACTTCTGCTTTTTTGGTAACAGTTTTGTTAAGATACAATTAGCATACCATACAGCTACCCTACTTCAAGTGTACAGTCCGTGGGTTTTGGTGTAGTCACAGAGTTGTGTGACCATCACCACTAATTCCAGAACATTTTCATCACCCTGAAGAGAGACCCTTTAGCAATTACTCCCCATATCCTTAAATCTCCTCCTCCATTAATTTATTTTCTGTCTCTGTAGATTTGTCTGTGCTGAACTTTGAATCATGTAATATGTAGTCTTTTATGACTGGCTTCTCTTACTGAGTGTAATGTTTTCAAGGTTCATCCATGTTGTAGCAAGTATCAGTGCTCCATTCCTTTGCCAAATAATATTGTATGGGTATTCCATATTTTATTCATCCTTTCGTAAGTTGATGGATGTTTGCTTTTGAACTATTATGAATAATAAATAAATGGCTGTTACAAACAAAAAAAAATAAAAGATATAATGAAGCAATCTGATACTTATAATGAGTAGGTTTGGATTTAAAAAAGAGGTAAGAATATGAGAAGCCACTTGATGGAAGAGGTATAGGAATATGAAGGAGTGGAGATAAGGATGAAATTAGAATAAAACCAGGGTTGAGATGAGTAATAACAGACTTATGTGTATGATAAAAGGCAGGAGAAAATAACCTTAATTAAAGTAAAGATTAGATGTCAAGACAAATTGTCAACTCATGTAGAGAAAAATAAGAAAGTTTGATTTCTTGTAAATGAGCTGAGCTTTGTTCATGTATAATGTCACAATAATTAATCTCCTTTGCTATATATGAAACAGAGAACAAAATCTATCTCCTTTCTTGAAATTCCACCACCCATGGCAATGCATTCAACCAGGCTCACATTTAGGAAGCCATTAGAGAGCATTTCGTTCCGTGAGCAACAGAAAGTGAGAATGGATTAGAAAAGAAAGCTTAGCACAAGAGGTTATAGAGAAATTGTGTAATTGATGTATGGAAACAGTAATGAGAAACCGAGGTAATTAAAAAATAAATGCTTTAAACATAGATGGTCATATTTCAGTTAAGTTCAGCTCAGTTGCTCAGTCATGTCCAACTCTTTGCAACCCTGTCCATCACCAACTCCCGGAGCCTGCTCAAATTCAGTGCATATTAAAGCCATGTGAAAACTACTTTCTATTTGTATGTGTAATGGAGTTAACGTCTAGTCTCAGAGAATCTCAGATAAAAATGTATGTGGCAAGAGATCTGAAAGTCATGTAGAATGCAGGAAAGTTCACTGGGCCTGCCTGTCCCACGACCTTCAGGATAGTCACTAAATTTGATTAGAAACTCCTAATTTTTGGAGTAAACAAAAATGCATTCCTTCATTTTCTTCCCCAAATGCACCCTTCTAGGAAATGTAAGATCTCTACTAAGAATCATTGGCTTGGAGAGAAAGCACATCAGTGCATTTGACTTTCCACATGCAGGCACGAATCTAGCAGCATGACTTGAGGTTGGGATACCACCTAGACTGGGACTGAGAGTGCATTTTGCAACTTGTTCCTTCAACTGCCTGGTGCCAATTGTGGCATGCCAGTTCTAACAGTCCCTAGATACTTCAGATGCTTGCTGGACACCCTGCTTAAATTCATGGCCTTGAAAGAATCTTTTTCCAAGTAGGAGGCATAGGCCAAACTTCATGCTTCTAGTCAAAAAGTAACACTTCTGAATAAATGAGTATATGGTGCAAATCTGCTATTCCATTTGAATAGTTATATATATGGTGGTTTTCCTTTTCACTGAACTCCTGTATAAAGTGAGACCACAACTTTTTTTCATCTTTTGAGCATTTCAGTGAGTTTTAAAACTTCTGTTCTTAGCTCTGTTCTATCTGTTCTTAGCTCTAAAACTCACATCAAAATCAATCTGACATTTGATAACAATCAGCAGCTCAAATTAACAAACTGAGCCTTGGATAGGATTTTAATTCATCTATAAAAGTCATCTTCCAATTGTGGAAGCAAACCAGCTTCTCTTCTGGAAAATTCAGTAAACGCATGCTTGTCAGACTATGTCTATTTTGAGTTATATTGTAACATTTCTGAAAGGCACAATTAAATTATATAATAACATACAAGATGAATTTATATTTTTACATGTAAAATACATCCACATCCTTACTCCTTATGGCCTTTTTTAAAAACTAAACAATTCTGTGTTCCTTATCACCCATAGGATGCAATCCAGAAAACTTGTCTGGCCATCAAAGTTCCTTAACAGTCTGACTGCAACTTACGCCTACTCCCTTCCCACGCTGTCAGACAACACCTTAATCCCTCTTCTAGCTGTCTGTATTTCTCTCTTCACAAACATCATTCAGGCCAGACACAGTTGCTTCTGGGCCTGTAGTTGAATCCCTACTTTGTCATGTAATCACTTCACTTTCAAAGTCAGCTTTTTTCTTAAGTACAAAGCAGAGGGCATTAAATGATGTAACGTACACAATGCTTAGCACAGACCCTAGCACACAGTGGGTCCTCCAGAGCTGTGAGTCCCTCTCTCCTCCTTTTAAAGGTCTTTATCTCAAAATCTATAAAAACACTGTCTATGAGGCCAGGCCAAATTCTATCTCTGTGAAAATTTCCCTTGAGACCTTAACTGAAAGTATGCACTCATTTACAGATGAAGATACTGGATACAGAGAAACTAAGTAGCTTGGGGCTTCATTACTGGTTCAGTGTAAAGCATAGATTCCAGCCTAAGTGATCTGGCACTAGAGTGTGTGTTTTTATTTTTATTTTTTAACAGGATATAGATTTTTTAAAAATAACTGAATAACTGGAGATGTAATTTGTGTACCAAATGTTTCACCCATTCAAAATGTACAACTCAAATAGAAAAAAAAAAGTGTACAACTCAGTGGTTTATGCCGTAATCACAAAGGTGTGCAGCCATCACCACAATCAGTTTGAGAATGTTCTCATTACTCCAGAAACAATCCCCCCACACTTATTAGCAGTCACTTTGCATTTCCCCTCAGTCTTCCCCTCTAGTCGCCAGCCACTGTTAATCTACTTTCTGTCTCTACAGAGATGCCTATTCTGGACATTGCATATAAATGGACTCATAAAATATGTGGTCTTCTATGCCTTGTTACTCTTTTCCAATGATGCCCTCAAGGTTCATCCACACTGTATCAGTACTTCATTTCTCTTTATTGCTGAGTAATATTCTGTTGTATGGATAAACCTTACTTAATCTATCTGTTCATTAGTTTACAGACATTTGGATTCTTCCCACCTGTTGGCTTATGATTAATATTATTATAAATCTTCATCTACATGTTTTTGTGTGAACATATGTTTCTAGGTCTTCCCAGGTGGCTCAGTGGTAAAGAATTCACCTGCCAATGCAAGAGATGCAGAAGACACAGGTTCGATCCCTGGGTTGGGAAGATGCCCTGGAGGAGGAAATAGCAACCTACTCCAGTATTCTTGCCTGGAGAATCCTATGGACAGAGGAGCCTGGCAAGTTATAGTCCATGGGGTCGCAAAGAGTCAGACACAACTAAGCAACTGAACATGTATGCATGTATTTATTATTCTTGCATACATATTTATAATTGCTGGGTCGTATGGTAACTCTGTGTTAAACATTTTGAGGAACTGCCAAACTGTTTTCCAAAGTGACTGTACCAGTTTAAAATCTTACCAACAATGTGTGAGGGTTTCAATTTCTCCACATCCTCACCAATGCTTATTATTATCTGACTTTATAGCCATCCTAGTGGGTATGAAATTGTAGTTTAATATGTATTTCCCTAATGACTAATGATGTTGTACACCTTTTCACATGACTGTTGGCCACTTGCATTATCTTCCTTGAAGAAATGTCTGTTAAGATTTTTAAAATTATTTTTTAGTTCACTTCAGTTCAGTTCAGTTCAGTCGCTCGGTCGTGTCTGACTCTTTGCGACCCCATGAATCACAGCATGCCAGGCCTCCCTGTCCATCACCAAATCCCAGAGTTTACTCAAACTCATGTCCATGGAGTTGGTGATGCCATCCAACCATCTCATCCTCTGTCATCCCCTTCTGCTCCAGCCCTCAATCCCTCCCAGCATCAGGGTCTTTTCCACTGAGTCAACTCTTCGCATGAGGTGGCCAAAGTATTGGAGTTTCAGCTTCGACATCAGTCCTTCCAATGAACACCTAGGACTGATCTCCTTTAGGATGGACTGGTTGGATCTCCTTGCAGTCCAAGGGACTCTCAAGAGTCTTCTTCAACACCACAGTTCAAAAGCAGCAATTCTTTGGTGCTCAGCTTTCTTCACAGTCCAACTCTCACATCCATACACGACCACTGGAAAAACCATAGCCTTGACTAGACGGACCTTTGTTGACAAAGTAATGTCTCTGCTTTTTAATATGCTGTCTAGGTTGGTCATAAGTTTCCTGCCAAGGAGTAAGTGTGTTTTAATTTCATGGCTGCAATCACCATCTTCAGTGATTTTGGAGCCAAAAAAAATTAAGTCTATTGTTTCCCCATCTATTTCCCATGAAGTGATGGGACCGGAAGCCATGATCTTAGTTTTCTGAATGTTGAGCTTTAAGCCAACTTTTTCACTCTCCTCTTTCACTTTCATCAAGAGGCTTTTTAGTTCCTCTTGACTTTCTGCCATAAGGGTGGTGTCATCTGCATGTCTGAGATGATTGATAATTCTCCCAGCAATCTTGATTCCAGCTTGTGCTTCTTCCAGCCCAATGTTTTTCATGATGTACTCTGCATATAAGTTAAATAAGCAGGGTGACAGTATACAGCCTTGACATACTCCTTTTCCTATTTGGAACCAGTCTGTTGTTCCATGTCCAGTTCTAACCATTGCTTCCTGACTTGCATATAGGTTTCTCAAGAGTCAGGTCGGGTGGTCTGGTATGCCAATCTCTTTCAGAATTTTCCACAGTTCGTTGTGATCCACACAGTCAAAGGCTTTGGCATAGTCAATAAAGCAGAAATAGATCTTTTTCTGGAACTCTCTTGCTTTTTCAATGATCCAGCAGATGTTGGCAATTTGATCTCTGGTTCCTCTGCCTTTTCTAAAACCAGCTTGAACATCTGGAAGTTCACAGTTCACATATTGCTGAAGCCTGACTTGGAGAATTTTGAGCATTACTTTACTAGCAAGTGAGATGAGTACAATTGTGCAGTAGTTTGAGCATTCTTTGGGATTGCCTTTCTTTGGGATTGGAATGAAAACTGATCTTTTCCAGTCCTGTGGCCACTGCTGAGTTTTCCAAATTTGCTGATATATTGAGTGCAGCACTTTCCCAGAATCATCTTTCAGGATTTGAAATAGCTCAACTGGAATTCTGTCACCTCTGCTAGCTTTGTTCATAGTAATGCTTCCTAAGGCCCACTTGACTTCACATTCCAGGATGTCTGGCTCTGGGTGAGTGATCACACCATCGTGATTATCTGGGTCATGAAGATCTTTTTTGTACAGTTCTTCTGTGTCTTCTTGCCACCTCATCTTAATATCTTCTGCTTCTTTTAGGTCCATACCATTTCTGTACTTTATCGAACTCATCTTTGCCTGAAATGTTCCCTTGGTATCTCTAATTTTCTTGAAGAGATCTCTAGTCTTTCCCATTCTGTTGTTTCCCTCTATTTCTTTGCATTGATCTCTGAGGAAGGCTTTCTTATCTCTCCTTGCTATTTTTTGGAACTCTGCATTCAGTAGGGAATATCTCTCCCTTTCTCCTTTGCTTTTCGCTTCTCTTCTTTTCACAGTTATTTGTAAGGCCTTCTCAGACAACCATTTTGCCTTTTTGCATTTCTTTTCCATGGGAATGGTCTTGATCCCTATCTCCTGTACAATGTCACCAACATCTGTCCATAGTTCATCAGGCACTCTGTCCATCATGTCTAGTCCCTTAAACCTATTTCTCACTTCCACTGTATAGTCATAAGGGATTTGATTTAGGTCATACCTGAATGGTCTAGTGGTTTTCTACACTTTCTTCAATTTCAGTCTGAATTTGGCAATAAGGAGTTCATGATCTGAGCCACAGTCAGCTCCCAGTCTTGTTTTTGCTGACTGTATAGAGCTTCTCCATCTTTGGCTGCAAAGAATATAATCAGTCTGATTTCTGTGTTGACCATCTGGTGATGTCCATGTGTAGAGTCTTTTCTTGTGTTGTTGGAAGAGGGTGTTTGCTATGACCAGAGCATTCTCTTGGTAAGACTCTATTAACATTTGCTCTGCTTCATTCCATACTCCAAGGCCAAATCTGCCTGTTATTCAAAGTGTTTCTTGACTTCCTACTTTTGCATTCAAGTCCCCTATAATGAAAAGGACATCTTTTTTGGGTGTTAGTTCTAAAAGGTCTTGTAGGTCTTCATAGAACCATTCAACTTCAGCTTCTTCAACGTTACTGGTTGGGGTATAGGCTTGGATTACCATGATATTGAATGGTTTGCCTTGGAAACGAACAGAAATCATTCTGTCATTTTAGAGACTGCATCCAAGTACTGCATTTCAGACTCTTTTGTTGACCATGATGCCTAAGCCCATTAAATTTTTTTTTAATTTTTAAAATTTATTTTTGACCACACCATGTGGCATGTAGGATCTTAGTTCCCCAACCAGGGATTCAACCTGTGTCCCCTGTAGTAGAATTGCAGAGTCTTAACCCCAGAACTTCACTCACTCACTAACTCCAGGACCACCAGGGAGGTCCCTAAGCCCATTTTTAAGTTGGGTTATTGCCTTTTAAAGTGTTGAGTTTTGGAGTTTTTAAATATACTCTTGTGTACAAGACATTATCAGGTATATGATTTACAAATATTTTCTCCCATTTTGTGAGGTGTCTTTTCATGTTCTTAATGATGATCTTTGAAATACAAATTTTTAAAGCTTTGATGAATTCCAGTTTATTTTTTATTTCATTGCTTCTGTTTGTTATGTTGCTTATGTCTAAGAAAGCTTTGCCTAACCTAACCCAAGTTCATGAAAATTTACTCCTATGTTTTCTTCTAAAAGTCTTGTGGTGTTAGCACTTGCGTTTAGGCCTGTGATCACTTGGAATTTTTTGTGTGTGGTCTAAGGAAGGAGTCTAACTCCAGACTTTCCTATGTGGATATCCAATTGTTCCAGCATTACTTGCTGAAAAAACTATCTTTCCCCTACTGAATTGACACCCTTGCTGAAAAAGAGCCTATGTACTTAATTGCAGTACTGTGCTATGTCTGTCATCTCTACTCTCTGTCCATCAGGTTTTTTTGTCCTTATAAACTACCTTTTCTTCAATCATACCATGCTCTTCCACACATCCATTCTTGCTGTCTGTCTTGAATGCAGCTTCCCATTTTGTCTGCTATCTTGAATACCAGCTTAAATGGAATCTACCTTGTCTAGTTGTTGTGGCTTTACCTGCAGCACATTATTAGTTTTTCTAAATGTTTTACTTGTCATACTGGATCATTATCTAGTTATTGACAATTCTTCTGCTTTAAAGAAAACTATAATTCTCTTTCTCCAAGCACCTGGCACAGTGTCCAGCATATTATAGACACTATAAGTTTAAATCTGTTGAAATGAATTAATGAACATAGCCTTGGCTAGGAATTTTAGGGCCTCTAAGAAATCCAGGAAGATCCTAAAGATATCAAGAGTTCAATAAATATAAAAGTTAATAAAATGAAAACTGCAACCCACAGTGAAAGCATCATTTTTCATGCTTCTGATAAATTTCCTGCAGACTTATTGTTGCTATATCACTGTTAAGAATAGAGAAAGCTAGTAAAAATTTTACAGGTTGATAAAATATTTTGTGAGCTAATGCACTTTAAAAATGTATTTTACAGATTGCATTACTGAAAATATTCTTCAATCAATTTTGTTAATATCTCTTGCATAGTTTTTATAGCATATTTTCAAAAGATTAAGAATATTTTAGTTGCCAGTCCACGGCTATTTTCCATGCACATGCAGTTGCTCTTATTTTAAAAGATAATTGATTTATAAAGTTGTTTATGGAACCAATATTACACACAACTATTGGAAACTAAGGTCTGTGTAATGCTGCAGCAAATAACAGTAAATAACCATAAAATAAAAGGAAGACTCTTTTCCAGGCCTAATTCTAAGAAAAAAAAAAAGAAAACAAATAGAAGAAACCTAAATCGAATGCTTTATTTCTTCTTGTAGAAATTTTCTTTAATTGATCTATTTCAAATTAGAAATTAATATATGCTTGTGCAAGCTGGTGAAGTAATATAAGATATATAAAGTAAAAGTAAATCATCCCCTTTTTCATTCTTACTGCCACTGCAAAGCAACCAATTTTGATAGTTAAATTGTTAGTCAGAATATTCTCTTTTCTCTTTAAGCATTCACATACCTTTAAACATATTTCAGATATCTATTGTTGTGTGACAGATTACCCCAAAAGAGGTGAGGTGGGATTATTACCAGCCATCTTTGCAGTCTACCCGACATTCAAACCTGCTTTGTGTGTGGTTTGGTCTAGATGAAATGAATGCATAGTAATGTATTACTATAAACTCTTCTTCCTAAGAATATGTTATAGACATACTCAAGATCATAAAGCTCTAATTCCAGCTGTCACCTTCTAGTTTCTTTATGCATATTACCCACACTCATATGTGGGCTTCCCAGGTGGTGCTAGAGATAAACTGCCTGGCAATGCAAGAGACTAAAAAGGCTCGGGTTCGATCCCTGGGTTAGGAAGATCCCCTGTAGGAGGGCATGGCAACTGGCTCCAGCATTCTTACCTGGAGAATCCCATGGACAGAGGAGCCTGATGGGCTACAGTCTATGGGGTCACAAAGAGTTGGACACGACTGAAGCGATATAGCACATTCTCACACACACACATTTATATATGATTTTGGTGAATTTTTTCTCTCCTCTTTTTTTAAATTACATTTTAATGATCCTTTACTCCCAACCTCTGCCCACTGAACCTTCTGGGCCTCATGTACATAAGATAGCCCAAGCTGAGAACTGATGTGTTTCTTTCCAGACTTGCTCTGAGGAGGGCTTGGTCTAGTTCAGTTAACTCTATACTATTCAGTCATTTTATTTTATTGAAAGTAAAGTCTTTTTCTCTTACAGGCAGATAAAACCCACAGTATCTGGGGGGAAATGGCTAGTTTTATCTCCCTTCCCTCAATATTTATACTAGGTATTTTATTTTTCTGACTTACTGCATTTTCTGACTTGATTGCAATGGTTTAAATGTGTTTCAGTTTCTAGAGTAAATCTGTTAAGTTTCAATAAATATTCTTCATGAAATTTTAATCTTTCTTATTATTATCATAGCATTTTGTTTGTTTGTTTTTTGTTTTTCATTTATTTTTATTAGTTGGAGACTAATTACTTTACAATAGTGCAGTTTTTTTTTTTTTTTTTTTTTTGCCATATATTGACATGAATCAGCCATGGATTTACATGTGTTCCCCATCCCTATCCCCCCTCCTGCATCCCTCCTCATCCCATCCCTCTGGGTCTTCCCAGTGCACCAGCCCTGAGCACTTGTCTCATGGATCCAACCTGGGCTGGTGATCTGTTTCAACCTTGATAGTATACTTGTTTCAATGCTATTCTCTCAGAACATCCCACCCTCGCCTTCTCCCACAGAGTCCAAAAGTCTGTTGTGTACATCTGTGTCTCTTTTTCTGTTCTTATCATAGCATTTTAATTTAATAGTTGCATAGTCTTATTTTATTGAATGACTTTTTCATATTAATGTTAATTTCCTTTTTAATTTGTCAGTTTTATCATTTTTTGTTGTTGTTTTGTTTTTTGTTTTTGTTTTTTTTTTTGTAGAAAAGCTTTACCATCAGCAACCAAGGTCTACTGTGAGAGGAGCTAGGTAATACACACAGCCATGATAGCTGTCATCACTTCAGTTCAGTTCAGTCTCTCAGATGTGTCTGACTCTTTGCGACCCCATGAATCACAGCATGCCAGGCCTCCCTGTCCATCACCAACTCCAGGAGTTTATTCAAACTCATATGCATCGAGACAGTGATGCCATCCAGCCATCTCGTCCTCTGTCATCCCCTTCTCCTCCTGCCCTCAATCCCTCCCAGCATCAGGGTCTTTTCCACTGAGTCAACTCTTCGCATGAGGTGGCCAAAGTATTGGAGTTTCAGCTTCGACATCAGTCCTTCCAATGAACACCCAGGACTGATCTCCTTTAGGATGGACTGGTTAGATCTCCTTGCAGTCCAAGGGACTCTCAAGAGTCTTCTTCAACACCACAGTTCAAAAGCATCAATTCTTTGGTGCTCAGCTTTCTTCACAGTCCAACTCTCACATCCATACATGACTACTGGAAAAACCCTAGCCTTGACCAGACGGACCTTTGTTGGCAAAGTTATGTCTCTGCTTTTTAATATGCTACCTAGGTTGGTCATAACATGCCTTCCAAAGAGTAAGCGTCTTAATTTCATGGCTGCAATCACCATCTGCAGTGATTTTGGAGCCCCCAAAAATAAAGTCAGCCACTGTTTCAACTTTTTCCCATCTATTTCCCATGAAGTGATGGGACCAGATGCCATGATCTTAGTTTTCTGAATGTTCAGCTTTTTTTTTTTATTTTTTTCCTTTATGTTTATTAGTTGGAGACTAATTAGTTTACAATATTGTAGTGCTTTTTGCCATACATTGACATGAATCAGCCATGGATTTACATGTGTTCCCATCCTGAAACCCCCCTCCCACCTCCCTCCCCATCCCATCCCTCTGGGTCATCCCAGTGCACCAGCCCTGAGCATTTGTCTCATGCATCCAACCTGGAATGGCAATCTGTTTCAATTTGATAATATATGTTTCAATACTATTCTCTCAGATCATCTCACCCTCGCCTCCTCCCATAGAGTCCGAAAGTCTGTTCTATACATGTGTCTCTTTCTGTCTTGCATGTAGGGTTATTGTTACCATCTTTCTAAATTCCATATATATGCATTAGTATACTGTATTGGTGTTTATCTTTCTGGCTTACTTCACTGTATATAATGGGCTCCAGTTGCATCCATCTCATTAGAACTGATTCAAATGTATTCTTTTTAATGGCTGAGTAATATTCCATTGTGTATATATACCACAGCTTTCTTATCTCTTCGTCTGCTGATGGGCATCTAGGTTGCTTCCATGTCCTGGCTGTTATAAACAGTGCTGCGATGAACATTGGGGTGCACGTGTCTCTTTCAGATCTGGTTTCCTCAGTGTGTATGCCCAGCAGTGGGATTGCTGGGTCATATGGCAGTTCTATTTCCAGTTTTTTAAGGAATCTCCACACTGTTCTCCATAGCAGCTGTACTAGTTTGTATTCCCACCAACAGTGTAATAGGGTTCCCTTTTCTCCACATTCTCTCCAACATTTATTGCTTGTAGACTTTTGGGTAGCAGCCATTCTGACTGGCATGTAATGGTACCTCATTGTGGTTTTGACTTGCATTTCTCTGATAATGAGTGATATTGAGCATCTTCTCATGTGTTTGTTAGCCATCTGTATGTCTTCTTTGGAGAAATGTCTGTTTAGATCTTTGGCCCATGTTTTGATTGGGTCATTTATTTTTCTGGAATTGAGCTGCAGGAGTTGCTTATATATTTTTGAGATTAATTCTTTGCCTGTTGCTTCATCTGTTATTCTTTTCTCCCATTCTGAAGGCTGTCTTTTCACCTTGCTTATAGTTTCCTTTGTTGTGCAAAAGCTTTTAAGTTTCATTAGGTCCCATTTGTTTATTTTTGCTTTTATTTCCAATTTTCTGGGAGGTGGGACATAGAGGATCCTGCTGTGATTTATGTCGGAGTGTGTTTTGCCTATGTTCTTCTCTAGAAGGGTTTTAGTTTCTGGTCTTACATTTAGGTCTTTAATCCATTTTGAGTTTATTTTTGCATATGGTGTTAGAAAGTGTTCTAGTTTCATTCTTTTACAAGTGGTTGACCAGTTTTCCCAGCACCACTTGTTAAAGAGGTTGTCTTTTTTCCATTGTATATTTTTGCCTCCTTTGTCAAAGATAAGGTGTCCATAAGTATGTGGATTTATCTCTGGGCTTTCTATTTTGTTCCATTGATCTATATTTCTGTCTTTGTGCCAGTACCATACTGTCTTGATGACTGTGGCTTTGTAGTAGAGCCTGAAGTCAGGCAGGTTGATTCCTCCAATTCCATTCTTCTTTCTCAAGATTGCTTTGGCTATTCGAGGTTTTTTGTATTTCCATACAAATTGTGAAATTATTTGTTCTAGTTCTGTGAAGAATACCGTTGGTAGCTTGATAGGGATTTCATTGAATCTATAGATTGTCTTGGGTAGTATACTCATTTTCACAATATTGATTCTTTCAGTCCATTAACACGGTATATTTCTCCATCTATTTGTGCCCTCTTTGATTTCTTTCATCAGTGTTTTATAGTTTTCTATATATAGGTCTTTTGTTTCTTTAGGTAGATATACTCCTAAGTATTTTATTCTTTTTGTTGCAATGGTGAATGGTATTGTTTCCTTAATTTCTCTTTCTGTTTTCTCATTGTTAGTGTATAGGAATGCAAGGGATTTCTGTGTGTTAATTTTATATCCTGCAACTTTACTATATTCATTGATTAGCTCTAGTAATTTTCTGCTAGAGTCTTTAGGGTTTTCTATGTAGAGGATCATGTCATCTGCAAACAGTGAGAGTTTTACTTCTTCTTTTCCTATCTGGATTCATTTTATTTCTTTTTGTGCTCTGATTGCTGTGGCCAAAACTTCCAAAACTATGTTGAATGGTAGTGATGAGAGTGGGCACCCTTGTCTCGTTCCTGAATTTAGGGGAAATGCTTTCAGTTTTTCCCCATTGAGGATAATGTTTGCTGTGGGTTTGTCATATATAGCTTTTATTATGTTGAGGTATGTTCCTTCTATTCCTGCTTTCTGGAGAGTTTTTATCATAAATGGATGTTGAATTTTGTCAAAGGCTTTTTCTGCATCTATTGAGATAATCATATGGTTCTTATCTTTCAATTTGTTAATGTGGTGTATTACATTGATTGATTTGTGGATATTAAAGAATCCTTGCATTCCTGGGATAAAGCCCACTTGGTCATGATGTATGATCTTTTTAATATGTTGTTGGATTCTGTTTGCTAGAATTTTGTTAAGGATTTTTGCATCTATGTTCATCAGTGATATTGGCCTGTAGTTTTCTTTTTTTGTGGCATCTTTGTCTGGTTTTGGAATTAGGGTGATGGTGGCTTCATAGAATGAGTTTGGAAGTTTACCTTCTTCTGCAATTTTCTAGAAGAGTTTGAGTAAGATTGGTGTTAGCTCTTATCTAAATTTTTGGTAGAATTCAGCTGTGAAGCCATCTGGTCCTGGGCTTTTGTTTGCTTGAAGATTTCTGATTACGGTTTTGATCTCCATGCTTGTGATGGGTCTGTTAAGATCTTCTATTTCTTCCTGGTTCAGTTTAGGAAACTTATACTTTTCTGAGAATTTGTCCATTTCTTTCAAGTTGTCCATTTTATTAGCATAGAGTTGCTGGTAGTAGTCTCTTATGATCCTTTGTATTTCAGTGTTGTCTGTTGTGATCTCTCCATTTTCATTTCTAATTTTGTTATTTTTCTTCTCCCTTTGTTTCTTGATGAGTCTGGCTAACAGTTTGTCGATTTTATTTATCTTTTCAAAAAACCAGCTTTTAGCTTTGTTGATTTTTGCTATATTCTCTTTTGTTTCTTTTGCATTTATTTCTGCCCTCATTTTTAAGATTTCTTTCCTTCTGCTAACCCTGGGGTTCTTCATTTCTTCCTTCTCTAGTTGCTTTAGGTGTAGGGTTAGGCTATTTATTTGACTTTTTTCTTGCTTCTTGAGGTAAGCCTGTATTGCTATGAACCTTCCCCTCAGCACTCCTTTTACAGTGTCCCATAGGTTTTGCGGTGTTGTGTTTTCATTTTCATTCATTTCTATGCATATTTTTATTTCTTTTTTTATTCCTCCTATGATTTGTTGGCTATTCAGAAGTGTGTTATTTAGCCTCAATATGTTGGAATTTCTAACAGTTTTTTTCCTGTAATTAAGATCTAATCTTACTGCATTGTGGTCAGAAAAGGTGACTGGAATGATTTCAATTTTTTTTAATTTACCAAGGCTAGATTTATGGCCCAGGATGTGATCTATTCTGGAGAATGTTCCGTGTGCACTTGAGAAAAAGTTGAAATTGATTGTTTTGGGGTGAAATGTCCTATGATTAGGTCTAGCTGGCCCATTGTGTCATTTAAAGTTTGTGTTTCCCTGTTAATTTTCTGTTTAGTAGATCTGTCCATAGGTGTGAGTGGGGTATTAAAGTCTCCCACTATTATTGTGTTATTGTTAATTTCCCCTTTCATACTTGTTAGCATTTGCCTTACATATTGCAGTGCTCCTCTGTGGGGTGCATATATATTTATAATTGTTATATCTTCTTGGATTGATCCTTTGATCATCATGTAGTATCCTTCTTTGTCTCTTTTCACAGCCTTTATTTTAAAGTCTATTTTATCTGATATGAGTATTGCGACTCCTGCTTTCTTTTAGTCTCCATTTGCATGAAATATTTTTTTCCAGCCCTTCACTTTCAGTCTGTATGTGTCTCTTGTTTTGAGGTGAGTCTCTTGTAGACAGCATATATAGGGGTCTTGCTTTTGTATCCATTCAGCCAGTTGGTTGGGGCATTCAACCCATTTACATTTAAGGTAATTATTGATAATTATGGTCCCCTTGCCATTTACTTTGTTGTTTTGGGTTCATGTTTATACAACCTTTCTGTGTTTCCTAAAGGATCTTCCTAAAGAGAAGATCCTTTAGCATTTGTTGAAGAGCTGGTTTGGTGGTGCTGAATTCTCTCAGCTTCTGCTTGTCTGTAAAGCTTTTGAATTCTCCTTCATATCTGAATGAGATCCTTGCTGGGTACAGTAATCTAGGTTGTAGGTTATTCTCTTTCATTACTTTAAGTATGTCCTGCCATTCCCTTCTGGCCTGAAGAGTTTCTATTGAAAGATCAGCTGTTATCCTTATGGGAATCCCCTTGTGTGTTATTTGTTGTTTCTCCCTTGCTGCTTTTAATATTTGTTCTTTGTGTTTGATCTTTGTTAATTTGATTAATATGTGTCTTGGGGTGTTTCATCTTGGTTTTATCCTGTTTGGGACTCTGGGTTTCTTGGACTTGTGTGACTATTTCCTTCCCCATTTTGGGGACGTTTTCAGCTGTTATCTCCTCTAGTATTTTCTCATGACCTTTCTTTTTATCTTCTTTTTCTGGGACTCCTATTATTTGAATGTTGGGCATTTCACATTGTCCCAGAGGTCCCTGAGGTTGTCCTCATTTCTTTTCATTCTTTTTTCTTTTTTCCTCTCTGCTTCATTTATTTCCACCATTTTATCTTCTAACTCACTTATCCTATCTTCTGCCTCTGTTATTCTACTGTTGGTTCCCTCCAGAGTGGTTTTTATCTCATTTATTGCACTATTCATTTTTAATTGACTCTTTTTTATTTCTTCTAGGTCCTTGTTAAACATTTCTTGCATCTTCTTAATCCTTGTCTCCAGGTTATTTATCTGTAACTCCATTTTGTTTTCAAGCTTTTGGATCATTTTTATTATCATTATTCTAAATTCTTTTTCAGGTAGATTCCCTATCTCCTCCTCTTTTGTTTGCCTTGGTGGGCATTTTTCATGTTCCTTTACCTGCTGGGTATGTCTCTGCCTTTTCATCTTATTTAGGTTGCTGTGTTTGGGGTGGCCTTTCTGTATTCTGGTAGTCCTTTTTATTGTGGAGGTTTCTCCCAGTGGGTGGGGTTGGACGATTGGCTTAGTCAAGTTTTCCTGGTTAGGGAAGCTTGTGTCGGTGTTCTGGTGGGTGGAGCTGGATTTCTTCTCTCTGGAGTGCAATGGAGTGTCGAGTAGTGAGTTTTTAGATGGGTCTGTGGGTTTGGTGTGGCTTTGGGCAGCCTGTGTATTTGAGTCTCAGGGCTATGTTCCTGCGTTGCTGGAGAATTTGCGTGGTATGTCTTACTCTGGAACTTATTGGCTCTTGGGTGGTGGTTGGTTTCAGTGTATGTATGGAGGCTTTTGGATGATCTCCTTTTAATTAATGTTCCCTGCAGTCAGGAGTTCTCTGGTATTCTCAGGTTTTGGGCTTAAGCCTCCTGCCTCTGGATTTCAGTCTTATTCTTCCAGTAGCCTCAAGACTTCTCCATCCATACAAGCACTGATAATAAAACTTGTAGGTTAATGGTGAAAAGATTCTCCACAGTGAGGGACACCCAGAGAGGTTCACAGAGTTACATGATGAAGAGAAGAGGGAAGAAGGAGATAGAGGTGAGCAGGAGGAGAAAACGGGCACTCAAGAGGAGAGAGACAGATCTAGGCAGTACTCTGTTCTCTAAGTGTTCTCCGAAGCCCAGAACACCCACAGAGATTCACAGAATTGGATTGAGAAGAGAAGGGAGAGGGAGGAAATAGAGGTGATCTGGGGGAGAAAAAGGAGAATCAAAAGGGGGAGACAGTGATCAAACCAGTAATCACATCCTGAGTAAAAATGGGTACTGAAGATTGGATTCTTAAATGTCCAAAATTGATATCAAATACTAAAAATCAAAGATTAAAAATTTAGAGTAGAGGTTAGACTCTTAAAAATACGATATTAAAAAAAAACAAAAACACAAAAATTTAAGAAATATATATGAAGTTCACTTTAAAAATAAGGTCCTTTTTTTTTTGCAAGGTTATAGAGAGTTATAAAAATGAAAATTAAGGAGTAATAGAGGACTTTTTTAAAAAAGAAAAAAAATTAATTAAAATAATAATAGTAAAAATATATCTAGGAATTTCTCTGGAGCTGTTGTGGGCAGTGTGGGTTCAGTTCAGTTTCAGATAGTTCCTTTTTCCAGCTTATACTTCTCGATATCTATAGGCCCTTTCCAGTGTAGTCGGTGTTAACTACAGGGATTTTAATCTGTTACACCTGTCACTTCTAAAGCAGTTCCCTTTGTTAATTTGGCTTCTGTTTGCAGGTCTCCACAGTGTCTAATTTCTGCCCTGACGCAAGTGAGCGGAGGTGGTCTCTTGTTTAGGTTCGCTTGTTCAATCATGCTGTGGGGAGGGAGGGGCGCTGCTAACAAGTATCACTGGCGTGTGTGAGGAGCACTCGCAGTGTCCTGGCCACACTGGGTTTGCCCCCGCTCACGGCGTGTGTGCTTTCCCCGTCTACACTGCTCAGGCTCCAGGCTGCTCTACAGGGAGCGAGCCCTGAGTTGCGTGCACTTCCCAGGCCGAAGCTGCTCAGGTTCAGGTTCTCGGGTACTCCACAAAGGCGCAGGCTCGGTTGGGCCTGCGTTTTGTGCCTTCCTCGGTCAGAGCAGCTCGGGCAGCCAGGAGCTTGACGAGCGCACTCTCTTCAGGTGCAGCGCACCTTATCCCCTCCCCGTCCCAGCCTCAGTTTCCAGGCGCGCCGGTCCGGTGCGCCTTGTGTCTCTTCTGGGGAGCTGATCTCTGGCTGTGACCCTCCCAATGGATATCAACCATCCAGAATCTCAGGAAGTCTTTGGTTAGAAGTTGGAAGCCTGTTTGCAGTTTGGTAGAGGATGCCCTTTCTGGGGCCGAGTTTGCCCCTTTCTGGCTCTGGCCGGTGCCCACCTCTCGGTGGGGCATGGGCCGGTTCGCAGCCGGCTAGCTCTTCTCTGGTATTGCTCAGTCCTTTGTTCTGAGAACGGGCCGGCTGTGCCTTAGGTCAGGGCTTTTCGAAGGTTAATTCTCTCTCTCTCTCTCTCTCTCTCTCTCTCTCTCTCTCTCTCTCTCTCTCTCTCTCTCTCTCTCTCTCTCTCTCTCTCTCTCTCTCTCTTGCTATCCCACAGTTTAAGTTGCTATCTCACGTTACCTCCCTCTGATTGCCCTCAGGGCATTCAGGCCCGGTCCTTACCCCAAGAAATGCTGCCCACTCCTCTCCGTTCAGCCCCTACTTGCTGGTGGCAGATGTGAGCGTCTGGGGTACTTTTCTGCTGGGAGTTGCTTTTAGGCATGTAATCTGTGGGTTTTATTTATTTTCCCTCCCGGTTAGGTTGCCCTCTGAGATTTGAAAACTTCCCCCAGACCCGCCAGTGAGACGATTTCCTGGTGTTTGGAAACTTCCTCTATTAAGACTCCCTTCCCAGGACGGATCTCTGTCCCTAACTCTTTTGTCTCACTTTTTATCTTTTATATTTTGTCCTACCTCCTTTGGAAGACAATGGGCTGCTTTTCTGGGTGCCTGATGTCCTCTGCTAGTGATCAGAAGTTGTTTTGTGTAGTCTGCTCAGGGTTCAAATGTTCTTTCCATGAATTTGTGGGTGAGAAAGTGGTCTCCCTGTCTATCTTAGTGTCCATCTCCACCATCTTAGCTACTCCTTTAGTTTTATCATTTTTAAAAGTAGACTTCCTAATTTAAGGCATTTCTGCATTCTGAGAAATAGTTTCACTGGTGGTAATGTGTTGTGATTATTATGCTATTATTAATATTCTTCTTTTTGAAATACATTTCTAACTTAAAGGAAATTTTCAAAAATTGTCCAAAAAAGCATGTGTACTCTTTGACAGATTTACTACATAACCATTACCTAGACTTACTAATTTTTAACATTTTATCATTTTTATAAAAATTTTGTTCCATTTGCTTTATCATTTACACTTTCACTGGTTAACTCACCCTTTATTTCTGCCAGATGAAGCAAATACATGTTAACTTTTTGACTTCTTTTTTTCCCACAAAATTAGCATTCTAGTTTTGCTCTATTGCATTTTCATGTGTCACATAACAGTATATCCTGGAGAGCGCTTCTTATCAGTTTAAGATTCTTTATTAATTTATTTTTTTTAAGTAGCTACATAGCACTCCATTGTGTGCATGAACCACAGTTTAACAAACTTATCTCTTATGTTTGGGCTGTTAGGTACTTTCCAACATTTTGCAAATATAAGTAATGCTGAAAAGTATGATATTACACATATGTGTTTTCATATAGCAAAAGTGTATAAAGGTTACTTTCCAGAAATAGGATTGCTTGTTGCTTGATCAAATTCAGGATTCAGTTCACCACTCAGTCATGTCCAACTTTTTGCGATATCATGGACTGCAGCACCCCAGGCTTCCCTATCCATCACCAACTCTGGGAGCCTGCTCAAACTCATGTCCATCGAGTCGGTGATGCCATTCAACCACCTCATCCTCTGTTGTCCCCTTCTCCTCCAGCCTTCAATCTTTCTCAGCATCAGGGTCTTTACCAATGAATCATTTCTTTGCATCAGGTGGCCAAATCATTAGAGTTTCAGCTTCAGCTTCAGTCCTTCCAGAATACTCAGGCCTGATTTCCTTTAAGATAGACTGACTTGATCTCTTTGCAGTCCAAGAGTCTTCTCCAACACCACAATTCAAAAGCATCAGTTCTTCTACACTCAGCTTTCTTTATAGTCCAACTCTCACATCCATACATGACTACTGGAAAAACCATAGCTTTGACTAGATGGACCTTTGTTGGCAAAATAACGTCTCTGCTTTTTAATATGCTGCCTAGGTTGGTCATAACTTGTCTTCCAAGGACTAAGTGTCTTAATTTCATGGCTGGCAGTCACCATCTGCAGTGATTTTGGAGCCCCCCAAAATAAAGCGGGTCACTGTTTCCATCGTTTCCCTGTCTATTTGCCATGAAGTGATGGGACCAGATGCCATGATGTTAGTTTTCTGAATGTTGAGTTTTAAGCCACGTTTTTTACTCTCGTCTTTCACTTTCATCAAGAGGCTCTATAGTTCTTCACTTTCTGCCATAAGGGTTGTGTCAACTGCATATCTGAGGTTATTGATATTTCTCCCAGCAATCTTGATTCTGGCTTGTGCTTCATTCAGTCCGGCATTTCCCATGATATACTCTGAATATAAGTTAAATAAGCAGGGTGACAATATACAGCCTTGACGTACTTCTTTCCCTATTTGGAACCAGTCTGTTGTTCCATGTCCACTTCTAACTTGCTTCTTGACCTGCATACAGATTTCTCAAGAGGCAGGTCAGATGATCTGGTATTCCCTTCTCTTTAAGAATTTTCCAGTTTGTTGTGATCCACACAGTCAAAGACTTTGGCATAGTCAATGAAGCAGAAGTAGATGTTTTTCTGGAACTCTCTTGCGTTTTTGATGATCCAACAGATGTTGGCAATTTGATCTCTGATTCCTCTGCCTTTTCTAAATCTAGCTTGAACATCTAGAAGTTCATGGTTCATGTACTTTTGAAGCCTGGCTTGGAGAATTTTGAGCATACTTTGCTAGCGTGTGTGAGTTGAGTACAACTGTGTAGTAGTTTGAACATTCTTTGGCATTGCCTTTCTTTGGGACTGAAATGAAAACTGGCCTATTCCAGTCCTGTGGCCACTGCTGAGTTTTCCAAATTTGCTGGCATACTGAGTGCAGCACTTTCACAGCATCATCTTTTGTCATTAGAAATAGCTCAACTGGAATTCCATCACCTCCACTAGCTTTCTTCATAGTGATGCTTCCTAAGGCCCACTTGACTTTGCATTCCAGGTTGTCTGGCTCTAGGTGAGTGATCACACCATAGTGGTTATCTGGGTCATGAAGATCTTTTTTGTATAGTTCTTCTGTGTCTTCTTGCCACCTCTTCTTAATATCCTCTGCTTCTGGTAGGTCCATATCATTTCTGTCCTTTATTGTGCCCATCTTTACATGAAATGTTCCCTTGGTATCTCTAATTTTCTTGAAGAGATCTAGTCTTTTCCATTCTATTGTTTAATCTATTTCTTTGCATTGATCACTGAGGAAGGCTTTCTTGTTTATCCTTGCTATTCTTTGGAACTCTGCATTCAAATGGAACTATCTTTCCTTTTCTCCTTAGCCTTTAGCCTCTCTTCTTTTCTCAGCTATTTGTAAGGCCTCCTTGGACAACCACTTTGCCTTTTTGCATTACTTTTCTTTGGGGATGGTCTTGATCACTGCCTCCTTTAAAATGTCAGGAACCTCCGTCCATAATTCTTCAGGCACTCTGTCTATCAGATCTAATCCCTTGAATCTATTTGTCCCTTCCACTGTATAATCACAAGGGATTTGATTTAGGTCATACCTGAATGGTCTAGTGGTTTTCCCTACTTCCTTCAATGTAAGTCTGAATTTTGAAATTAGAATAATTTTGCTTGGTCAAAAGGCTTGTATTTATTTACATTCACACCAGCAATATGTAAAAGTGCTTGGTCCCACAGCCTCACCAGGTGAATATATTCTCAAGCTTTTAATTTTGCCAGTCTGGTAGGTGAAAGTGATATCTCAGTGAACTTTAAATTTACATTTCTCTTATTGTGAATGAAGATAAGTGTCTTCATATGTATAATGATTGTTTTGTGTTTTGTATGTCTTTAGGAATTATTATTCTTATCCTTTGCCCATCTTTTTGTCAATTTTTGGTCTTTTTCTACTCTTGAATTTTGAAAGTTTCCAATATATTAAGTATATTAACCCTCTATCTATAATATATATTAACAATATTTTCCCCCTGATTGTCACCTGTCTTTCATCACGGAGTTTTTGCCATGTAAAAGTTTGTTTCACTTGTGATGCTTTACTTTGAGTTGAATCTGTCTTTTCTTATATTGCATCGGAAGTTTGGATCAAATGTAGAAAACAGGTCCACATACCTAAATTACAGCATAATTCACTCATGTTTTCTTCTTGTTCTTATATGCTTTCCTTTTTTGTTTTAACATAAAATATTTTGTAATATATTGCTGAATATCTGCTACCTTTAAATTTTAGTTTTTTGCACCTGTGTTTATAGTTAAGATTAATTACAGTTTTCTATATATTGTGCTATCTTTAATATAAAGTTATCTTGGCATTTTTAAGAGCAATGTCAGAATATTGGTTTTTCAAAATACTAAATATTATGACTCCAATTTGTATTATAACACTCCAGTGTTATTTCTACAAGATTCCACATAAATGGATAAAACTGGAGGCAAATCACTGACTTGTTTTGCTTCCCAAACTCGTAGGCTTTCTCTGTTTCCCTCTTAGAGATGCAAATATAAAATTCACAGAAATCCTCGGAAAGATAATTTCATTGATCATCAATTATTTAGATTCAGAGAATGCTGGAGCTGGATAAAAGATTGTTAGTCCATTCTTTTCGCCCTATGGACAAGGAAGCTGAAACCTTGCTTGGGTGACTTGCCCAGAGTCACTGTCACAAACGAGCGGTTAGTGGTAGAGCCCGGACAAGACGCCCGTCTCCCAGACTCTTCATCCTGCTCGAGTGCTCTTGCTTACCTTCCCCTCCCTGCTCTTGGGGGAGCACTCACGTGTTGGGCTTAGTGCAGACTCCTCCAGACATACTTTCAGTTAAGGTGAGTCAGAATACCCAGTAAGAGGTGATCCTGCAGGAAAGTGAGTGCATACTTGGAAATTCAGAATCAAGCTTTGGGTGGAGTTATTTCTTCAGAATTTATAAGTGAAGCCCACTCACACCACCGAAGTCTATCAGAAGTTAAAGATCTATTAACACTTGGCCCCTGTTATTATTTTCACCACACCCTCGCCCACTGAGATTTTTCCTAAAGCTCTCCAGCATCCTCAGCTGACCTCCAGGGAAACTGTTGTTACAAACAGCATGTAGATTATTATCACTTGACTGAAAAAATTGTGCTGAGAATCAAATGATTGGTTTATCCATCTGTGCTCTAGTGAAACCTGAAGAGAGTCTAACCTGAATCTGGCTGTACAGGTGGTGTCCTCAGTCATATAGGACCCATGGAATGGCCTTAACCATTTGCCAACTGCTTTGTAAGTCACCTAAAACAGTAAAGAATGCAAAATTGGACCAAGGAATTTTTAAGGCACCAATGAGGCTAGCAGCTGCCTCCTGCTTTAAAGAATATAGAGAAGAATCAGAATGATTCTTCACTTAACACTCACAAAGGATAGTGCTTCTTTATTTAAAAAAAAAAAAAAATGTCTTTCCAGTGAAACATATCACTTTCTGTGCCTGTGATTCAACAAAGAGCTCTCTTAGCTTGTCTCTGAGTGGGAGGCTCTTCCCACCTCCCCTGCATTTCTTCAGAACATCAGCCTGGTCACTGCCAGAACGCTTAGACCTTACAAGGATCAAGAGGAGTATATTACAGCAGAAGTGCATTATTGGGGGAGGAAAGGTGCTGTCTTTGGAGAGTAAACATGCTGCTGAAATCCAAGTAAAAAGCATGGCATCTAAAGTGAATCAGTCCAGCTCTGACAAATAGGAAAACAAATGGGAAAAGCATGACGGTGATGATGGCAGGTCTTGGCCTGCTATCTGTCATCCTTGTGCCTTCTATTCTGGAGAATGATAGGAGGATACTGTTTGGGAATTTCCTGAACTTAAAAGTTACAGTTTACTCAAGTTATCTCTAATCAAACAAATAATATAATATATACTCCTATGTCCCCATATTTTGAAGAATTCAAATATTTTGAGTCAGATGTTGCCATGAACTAATTGAAGATGTAGGTATTGTAGTGATAATAGAAAATGAAAGAGTTTTGCCTTTAAAAAACCTTGTCGAACACTAAATGTTTACAGGCAGTTTTGATACTCAGAGCAGCTGGAGTTGGGGAAGCCTGGCTAGAAAGAAACGTCACGTTTCTAGAAGTTGTAAAGAAAATGAACTGTATTCTTCCTTTAGCATAGCAGAATGTCCTGCTGGTGTGGTGAACAGAGGCTGGGAGATGCCACCTCCTGCAAAGTCCCATGTAGTACTTGGACTGCAGAGGTTCTGTGCCAGAGGAGTGAAGTGTTCTGTGTGGATCTAGAAAAATTGAGCTCAGGCAATTTGCCACTACTGTTTGTGAGGATAGTTGAAAACAGAAAGTTGAAATTATTTTATTGGAAGGATATAGTTCTGTCTTGGAGAAGGCAATGGCACCCCACTCCAGTACTTTTGCCTGGAAAATCCCATGGACGGAGGAGCCTGGTAGGCTGCAGTCCATGGGGTCGCTAAGAGTTGGACATGACTGAGCGACTTCACTTTCAGTTTTCACTTTCATGCATTGGAGAAGGAAATGGCAACCCACTCCAGTGTTCTTGCCTGGAGAATCCCAGGGACGGGGGAGCCTAGTGGGCTGCCATCTATGGGGCCACACAGAGTCGGACACGACTGAAGTGACTTGGCAGCAGCAGCAGCAGCAGTTCTGTCTCAGCACAAAGAGAGGTTTATACATCCTGCTCAGAGGTCTCCCTCTGTAGAGCAAGGCTCTCCTCCAATACAGAGGGGGCAGAAGGTCAAGCATTCTGGGTGGTGCTTCAGATGGGGAGGTCCATGACAAGTCCTTCTTTATTATCAGAAATGAGGAGTTTTCAGGTAGGAGATAAAGCCAGATGGCTACATAAGCTTACATTCTTGGCCTTGTGTTTAGACATGTATTTAGCATCCTAATTCTAATTTTCTTGGGATGTTATTCACATCAGGCGAGATGTCCTTATTCCACATCGTTAGCTCTTTGCTCACACACACAAGCCTTTTGAAGGGGTGTATAGTACCTGCACTTCTCCGGCTGCTCCCTGCTTCTACTTCCTCTCATCTGACCATTAACATCATCCATGACACCAGTAAAATGGAGGGGGTAGATTATCTTAGAATATTTTCAATAAATCATCTGACAACTACTGAACCTAGTCATAAATCACAGGAACATTCCTACAGGGGAAGGCACACACAGCTATTGATTTTTATTAAGCTTACATTAAGCACTTAGCAGAAGACAGCAATGAATTAGTAATCACCTCAGTGTTTTCCAGGTTCAACTGAAGTGGCACGTTAGGGAAATTCCGAGACACTATATCATATAAATGCTACATGGTGAAGGACACAGCAGGGAAGAGAGGAGAAAGTACACTGAATGAGAAAAACGCGAACAATTCAATTGTAAGGAGAATAAACTGAAAAAAACGTGGTTCCAAAGGTTGATATTGGTGTATAACATAAAGGGAATTTGAAATTCCAAAGTGTCTTCCTTTCTTGTTAAGGTATTTGCATTTCCAATTAAGACTGGTAGATATTAATATAAATGATTAAATCTTACCAGAAGGGTATTAGTATGTCCCAACCTCTAGGTACTGAAACAAATTTGACTCTTGGTTATTCAGGCGAGCACTGTGCTAACTTCCGCTGCCCATAACCAAGCACTGAACGTCATACCAAGAGCTGAGAAAAATGGAACTTCATGTGCCAAGGCTTTTCTCTGCTAGCAGAAGAGAAAGGCAGTAAAGAAATTTGCTTAGTCCATCCTCTGCCCCGTAGAATCTATTTTTCACAGTATAGCTTTGTCATCTAGAAAGTACATGAAGACACGTAATGGAAAGGAGAAAATTTGCAACCCCTTCCCTCTTATTTTGTAATTTAAGGGTCACTTTCTCTATTCCTTCACTCACAGAATTGTGGTAAAGAGCCATGCTGTTTGAATTTGTACTGTGGCTCCATCATATACCAGCTGGGTGACCTTGGATAAGTTACTTGATATCTCTATGTCCTCAGTTTCCTTACCTGTAAAATATAGACAGTCCCAGCACCTACCTCTTAGGATGATTATAAAGATGAAATGAGTTAACATTTGTAAAGGACTTAGAGCCTGGCACTTAGTGAGAAATGTATAAATAATGCCTGCAAATAAATAAAAGAGCCTGTTATTTGCCAGACACAGACCTAGGTATGGAGATACAGTATAAAAAAAAAAAAAAAAAAACAACCCAACAACAAATTCCTGACCTCACAGAACTTTCTTTCTAGTAGGGAAAGTAGGTGATTAAAAAGAAGGCAATATATGAGTTAGAGTGATGGCTATTATGGAAATAACAGGCAAAAAAGAGACAGGGAATGTAGGGCTGGTTGCTGCTGGTAGAGAGGATGGTCAAAGGAAGTCTTTTGGATTAGGTGACATTTTAGCAGAGATTTGAGGAAAAGGAGAGAGCTATCCAGAAACTTGAGGAGAGGAAACATTCCAAGCAGAGGGAACAACACTGGTGAAGGCCTGGAGATAAGAGTGAATTTGGCCTATTAGATGAAGAGCAAAAACAGCCAGAGAAGATGAGTGAAGTGGGGGATGAGGAGAGAGATAAAACAGTCTAAGATCATATAAGCCATGATCAAATAATCTAGTTCCAGGAAATAGGCTTAATCCCTAAGTTTAAAGAGAGCATAAGGGCTTCCCTGGTGAGTCAGTGGTAAAAAATTTGCCTGCCAATGCAGGAGACTCAGATTCCATCCCTGGTTCAGGAAGATCCCACGTACGGTGGAGCAACTAAGTCTCTGTGCCATAACAGCTGAGCCTGTGCTCTAAAACCTGGAAACTGCAATTACTAAGCCCATGTGCTGCAACTACTGAAGCCCACATGCCCTAGATCCCATGCTCTGAAACAGTGAAAACCACCACATGGTACCACCCGTGCACCACAATTAAGGAGTAAACTCTGCTCACTGCAACTGAAGAAAAAGCCTCACACAGCAACGAAGACCCCGTGCAGCCTAAAATAAATAAATAAATAAAAATTTTTAAAAATAGACCATAACAGTAAACTCCTTTCCAAGGGTATATGTTGTCATCCTTTGGTTTCACTAGATATTAGTTACTTTAAAGCAAAGGAGTAAGTGGAATTAACCCAAGTGTCCGTCGACAGATGAATAGATAAACAAAATGTGGTGTATACATTCAGCCTTAAAAATAAAGGAAACTGTGACACATGCTACAACATAGAAAACCTTGACAACATTATGTTAAGAGAAGTAAGTGAGACACAAAAGACAGATACTGAATGATTCCACTCACAGTAAGTTGTCACATTCACAGAAGTGAAAGTCAAATCCATAGAATTTGAGTAGTGTGTGTGTGTGTGTGTGTGTGTGTGTGTGTGTGTGTGAGAATGAGAGAGAGAAAGATAGAGAGAGAGATGGAGGTTGCCAGAATTTCTCTGAGGCAAAAATGTAGCTTGAAAAATGTCCCGGCAGTGATTCTGACGTCCTCCCAGCCCCTCAGCAGGGTGCAACATTTTCTTCTCACTTCTGTGCCTGGTTAGAGGGAAGCACACACCTTGACATTTCACAAAATGTTCAGTTCTAGCTCAGTGCCCACATCTGGTGTTTTCTTAGCCCTCATGCTCACTTTATTGTTTAGAGTGACTTGTTTTTAGTCATGCCTTCAGGTGGCTCAAGGGACATATCTCAGATTCTCTTTCTGGATCACTACCTAGTCCAGTCACCTGACCCATGGATTCCAAACATCAGAAGTACTTATGCCAGTGTAAAAACATTGTACCATTTCTGCCTAAGGCTCTTGATTTTTTCTGTCAGACAGTTGGTCCGTCTTTGTCTCTGTCAACTGAATAACAGAAGAGAACTTTACTTCAGTCTTCTTTGTTTATGGGAAAACACATCCTTTTTTGGACTTTTGCTTTTCTTAAAAAAAAAAAGACTTTAAAAAGAAATAATTCAGTTGAGGAAAGAATTATGTCAGCTGATATCCAGTTCCTTTTAATCCTGTTTGAATCTGCTACTTACCAAGACGTCTTTTATAGTACTTTTGTATATAAAAATATACTTTTGTATAGTTTATTCATGTGTATCACAGGAGCTATTAAGATGTATTTTCTTCTATCCAGGAAAAACGTACCTCATTATTATCTATTTCAGCTATGAAAACCCAGCAATCACCAGTCTCTTCTGATTATTACTGCTCATCAATAACACTAGCTATTAAACTAATTAAAGATGAAAGTTTGTTTATGACTCAAGAGGTCTGAAAAGAAACATGTAATAGAATATCCCTATTAATCACACTTAGAGTAACTGTAGAATGCAAGGGAGCAAAAGGAGAAAAGTTTTAACCAGAATTTACATAGAAAATTGAACCACTGAGCTGGTATGATTTTCTTATCCATATAGCAAATAGAGATTAATGGATGCTTTGGTTCCCCTTATGAAATATTTAATATGTTCATGAATTCTAAAAGTGTAGAGTAGAAAACAGCAGTCTGTATCCTGTAGTTTGATACCCAACTAGACTGAAACTTTGTTGAGGGACAGCGACCTTCAGCATGATGACTGTTTTCACCATGACAGTGCACACACTTGCAATCATGTCTAGATTCAGTTTCTATCAATGACAAAGCTTATCACAAAATGTTTATTTCTGGCCTGTTACATTTCTTTAAAAAAAAAAAAAAAACCCATGGAATCTATGAGCTAATGAAAGATAAATCCTCTGAAGTATGTGGTATAAAAAGTATTTTTACTATGAGGATGGATATCCATGATAAAAAAGAATTTTCAGAATAGTTTATTCTCTTGCTTGCTTGCCAGGCATTCCCTTGGCCTCTGAACAAATTATCCTTAAAACAATTAGTTTAGAAAACACATAACTCCCACACAATCATTTCTAATCTAAACACAAACAAAATTTGCCATTATTACGAAAGAAAAAGCTAAGTGCTTTTATTTTTTTTTTAACAATCACAATACACAATGAAGCAAATCACTAAATCCTTATTTCAGGGAATTCAATTATATTGCTTTTAAAATTTATTTCATTTAATAGGTAGCTATTGCTGTTTTAAGAACTAAAATTTTTATGCTGTGCTCTCTACCCTAAAATTTAGAAACAATTTGTTTCTAAAGCGAACTACAAAAGATCAGTTGTTTCAAATATTATTTTTTACATTTTTTGATGCCATTGCTATCTTGTTGGTAATGATTATAAACACCTTCTGTGTGCAAAATGCTATAGGAGAAGATGTACAATTTGAGTATAAGGATACTATCTACCTTATAGCTACATATAATTTACTATTCCTATAGTTTTCTAATATTTATTCAATTTATAAAAATATGAACCTCTTTGTACTGTTAGGCTTATTAAAGATTTTGATTGCATGACTGAAAAATCTGTCATTTGACTATTCCAGTCCAATACTTTTATTCAGAATTCAAAGAAGTCATGTTAACTACTCACTGATTTTTGAACATCAGAAAGGTGGAAAAATATAACAGATGTAAAAAAATGATTAAATCATGATCCATAAATATCTTGATGTGTTGGAACAATGGGCCATAAACCAATATGATGAAATTTAATAGGGATAAATATAAGCACAGAGAAGTCATCAGTGGGTGTTGATTGCTATATAAGATGATCAAATATTGGATTGTGTTTTTGTTAAGGTTCTCCAAGAAACTGACATCAAGATGAAATTAAACTTGCAAGGATGTTATAGAAGAAAAGTCCCATGAGAAAAAATGGGGGAAGGGGAGCTGGGAAAGCTTGGTAGAGCCACCCAAGCTTTGTGTGTGTCTGTGTGTGTGTTATGATTAAGATTGGTTCTGAGTCATTTTGATAGAACATGTTAATCTTATTTTTTAACCTGTGTGTCTTTTCTTTTTAAATCAACTTTACTGAAGTACTATTTACATGTACTGAAAAGCACCCACTTTAGTATACATCTTGATGAGCTTTGACAACTGTATCTCCCATGTAACCACCATCAAAATCAAGAATAGCCATCCAAAAAGTTGCCTGGCACCATTTTGCAGATATTTTCCCCCCTTCAGTTGCTGCCCCAGGCAATCAGTAATCTGCCCTGTTCTACTGTAAATTAATTACACCTATTCTAGAGTTTTATATATGCAAAATCACATAGAATGTTCTGTCCTGCTTCTGGCTTTCTTACATAATGTTCTGGAGATCAGTTGTGTTTTTTTCATTTGTAAGGTGTTCCTTTTTCTTTCTTGAGAAGTATTTCCTTCTATACATCCTCTTCAGCTTGTGTATCCACTCACCTGCCAAGGGAATTTTGAGTTCCCTATTTGAGACTATTATGAATAAATCTGCTCTGAACATTCATTTAAATGTCTTTGCAAGGATATATGTTTTCATTTCTCTTGGGTAAATATCAAAGAGTGAAACTGCTGAGTTATATTTTAAGGGTATATGAAAACTACCCGGGCACTTTATAGAGTGTTTGTGTTCTTTTATATCTTCACTGCAACACATGATCATTTCAGTTGCTGCACATCATCACTAACATTTGTGTGCACTGGTATCTTTTTGTGATTTTAGTTTGCAATTTCCTGATACCTGTGATATTGAACATTTTTTAATGTGCTAAGTGATTATTTGCAATAATAATCCTTTTTGTGATGTGTTTTTTCAAATATTTTGTCCATTTTAAATTGGATTCTCGTCTTTTTAATTAGTGAGTTAAGTAGTTCTTATATATTCTGCATATGTATTTTCAGAAATAGATACCTTGAATATTTTTTCACTCAGTGGCTTGTATTTTTTTAACACTGTGTTTCAGAGAAGAGGAATTTAATTTTGATGATGAAATTTAGTTATTCAGTTTTCATACAGTTCATGTTTTTGTGTTCTAAGATTCCTTTCCTATCCTAAAAAAATCTTGATTTTATGTTGTCTTCTAAAAGTGTTATAGTTATGTTGTCTTCTAAAAGTGTTATATTGTATTCATTTTTGTGAATATCATGAGGTAATGAAAAGGTTAATTTTTTCCCATATGGATATGTAGTTGTTTCAGGATGAATATTAGTACTAATTGTTGAAGCTGAACAAGCCTTAAAGTATTTCCAAGAAGAAAACTGTGAGTGATTGTAGAGCTCAACTTACCTAGTTCCGTTCTCTCGGGGACTGCAAGCTTACACTATTTCTTCTGTATTGTCTGAAACACTGATTTTAAAAATTTTGTCCAATTTTCCTTGTTTACAATGAGATAATAAACCCAGTACCAGTTACCTCAGCATGATAAAGGCAGATATCCCTAATTTTTAGTTTGTTTGTTTATTTTCAACAATTTATGGAACAGACTTCAAAAATAAGTAAGCTTTAAGTTGCATATATTTTTGCATAAAGCTAAAACTAATTGCATACGTAAACTGGGACAGAATAACAGAACATTATATTGATACTTTTCTGACGCAGAGATACAGTCTAAAGAGGCCTTTTAGGGATGTTAATAGGGTCAACTAAAGGGAAGCTAAAGGCAAAGGAGAAAAATAAAGATATACCCATGAATGCAGAGTTCCAAAGAATAGCAAGGAGAGATAAGAAAACCTTCCTCAGTGATCAATGCAAAAAAAAAATAGAGGAAAACAATAAAATGGGAAAGACTAGAGATCTCTTCAAGAAAATTAGAGATACCAAGGGAACATTTCATGCAAAGATGGGCACAATAAAGGACAGAAATGGTATGGACCTACCAGAAGCAGAAGATATTAAGAAGAGGTGGCAAGAAGACACAGAAGAACTGTACAAAAAAGATCTTCATGACCCAGATAACCACGATGGTGTGATCACTCACCTAGAGCCAGACAGCCTGCAATGAGAAGTCAAGTGGGCCTTAGGAAGCACCACTATGAACAAAGCTAGTAGAGGTGATGGAATTCCACTTGAGTTATTTCAAATCCTAGAAGATGTTGCTGTGAAAGTGCTGCACTCAATATGCCAGCAAATTTGGAAAACTCAGCAGTGGCCACAGGACTGGAAAAGGTCAGTTTTCATTCCAATCCCTAAGAAAGGCAATGCCAAAGAATGTTCAAACTACCACACAATTGCATTCATCTCACATGCTAGCAAAGTAATGCTCAAGATTCTCCAAGCCAGGCTTCAAAAGTACGTGAACCGTGAACTGCCAGATGTTCCAACTAGATTTAGAAAAGGCAGAGGAACCAGAGATCAAATTGCCAACATCTGTTGGATCATCAAAAAAGCAAGGGAGTTCCAAAAAAACATCTACTTCTGCTTCATTGACTATGCCAAAGCCTTTGACTGTGTGGATCACAACAAACTGGAAAATTCTTAAAGAGAAGGGAATACCAGACCACCTGATCTGCTTCCTGAGAAATCTGTATGCAGGTCAAGAAGCAACAGTTAGGACTGGACATGGAACAACAGGCTAGTTCCAAATCAGGAAAAGAGAACATCAAGGCTATATATTGTCACCCTGCATATTTAACTTATATTCAGAGTACATCATGCAAAATGCCAGGCTGGTTGAGGCACAAGCCAGAATCAAGATTGCTGGGAGAAATATCAATAACCTCAGATATGCAGATGACACCACCCTTATGGCAGAAAGCAGAGAAGAACTAAAGAGCCTCTTGATGAAAGTGAAAGAAGAGAGTGAAAAAGTTGGCTTAAAACAACATTTAGAAAACTAAGATCATGGCATCCGGTCCCATCACTTCATGGCAAATAGATGGGGAAACAGTGGAAACAGTGGCTGACTTTATTTTTCTTGGCTCCAAAATCACTGCAGATGGTGACTGCCAGCCATGAAATTAAAAGACACTTGCTCCTTGGAAGAAAAGCTATGACCAACCTAGACAGCATATTAAAAACAGAGACATTACTTTGCCAACAAAAATCTGTCTAGTCAAAGCTATGGTTTTTCCAATAGTAATGTATGGATGTGAGAGTTGGACCACAAAGAAAGTTGAGTGCCAGAGAATTGATGCTTTTGAACAGTGGTGTTGGAGAAGACTCTTGAGAGTCCCTTGGACTGCAAGGAGATCAAACCAGTCTATCCTAAAGAAAATCAGTCCTGAATATTCATTGGAAGGACTGATGCTGAAGCTGAAACTCCAGCACTTTGGCCACCTGAATGAGAAGAACTGACTTATTGGAAAAGACCCTGATGCTGGGAAAGATTGACGGTGAGAGGAGAAGGGGATGACAGAGGATGAGATGGTTGGATGGCATCACCGACTCAATGGACATGAGTTTGAGTAAGCTCCAGGAGTTGGTGATGGAGAGGAAAGCCTAGCGTGCTGCAGTCCATGGAGTCGCAAAGTGTCAGACATGACTGAGTGACTGAACTGAATTGAACTGAACTTAACTGGACAGGGTCAAGCTGTCTGCACCAAGGCTACTCAAGTAATATAGTTAGGAGGGAGGCATTACAAAGACCTTAATGGCTGCTCCCTCCCCTTTGTTTGAAAAGGCAATTCATCTAAACCTTCGGGAAAGTGTCAGATTGACTTCTTTGATGCTCTAATGTACATAATAGTAAATGTTTTAGGCCTGAACAGAAGTATCTCTTCCTTCCTTCATAAATCAAGACCTCTGGTCTCAGACTGATTACCAAGACTGGTGGCTTCCTCCTTCTAGTTAGGGGATTGGACACCCATATCCTGGGGCTGGACACAATGATTCATAATCCATAAACCAAGGGTTCAGGCTGAGGTTTGATCAGAGGAGAGGTCGTTTTCAGGATAGCCTCACTATTTTGACAACTCAGAACTGAGTCAGTAGATCAGGAAAAATTGAAGGAAGAGTGTATTACTCAGTTTACCAAATTATTTCCCCAAATGAACCAAACACTGGCATAATGAGAGTGCTCAGGCTTTGCTCTCATCTTTTCTCATCTTTCATATTTTATCCATCTCATTTTCTTTCCAGCCTGATAATTGTCCATTATTTCAACTCTTTCATTTCATAATCTTTTAAAACCAATTTAGAACATTATAAATATAAATCCATTAACCAAGAATGGATTTAAGCTGCTTTTTAAATCTTTCTCATTTATTCAATAGGAGACTGAATTTTCCAGGTCATGCTAATGATCCATCTTACCAGTATGTATTTAACAAAGCACTGATTTGTCCTTTTAGTGTCATTATTGTTTAATATAAAAAAAATTTGTAGCTAATTTTAAAGTCATTCTTATTTTGAACCATGAGGTATTATAACTGGTGATTAGGCACAATAACACTACTAAGGGGAAACCCAGAAGCTGTTTCTCAACCTGTAACCTAAACACCCTCCTCACCTCTGCCATAGTTATTTTCCTACAAAATGAAGTTGTGCCAGTCATGTCACTCCACAGCTTGAAGACATATGACAGATCCTTACAGCCAAATAGGTAATGTCAAAACATTTGAGGGAATATAGGTCCCTTATGATTTGAACCTAGTTGTAATCTCAACACTGCTTTCTGCTATTGTCTCACTTAGAGATTCTACCATACTGAAATCACTTTATACCATAACCAGGTCAGAAGGCTATTCAAGTTTCCATGTCTTTGTTTGGGCCATACAACTGTCCAAAAAGCCTTCTCTGTACAGCTCTGACCACTCTGGCCAGTGTTGTTTGCTCACTCTTCTCATCTCTTTCTCACCTCTGCACAGGTGATATAAACATGTCACTGGTGAGTCTTGCACTTTACTAAGGAGCATAGAAGAGTTGAACTCAGATAATTCTCCAACCTTGATGTCTCAATTTTCCATCCTGTTGATCAACACTAAGTCCCACCTCTTTCCAAGAGTTTCCACAACTAAATGTACCTAAAAATCCTCTGGTGTGGTTACATAGATAACTTGAAATTTCTGTAGGCTCCACCAGACCAAGGTAGAGAAAGATACTTACTGATTGTATGTTCTTGAGCAGTGATGCTCAGTACAACTTTTTTCCATGGTGGAGACTCATCTGCACTGTCCAGTACCATAACCACTAGCCACATGTAGCTACTGAGTATTTGACATATGGCTAGTGAGCAAGCTCTGGGAGTTGATGATGGACAGGGAAGCCTCGTGTGCTACAGTCCATGGGGTCGCAAAGAGTCGGGTATGACTGAGCAACTGAACAGAACTGAACTGAACTGAGTGAGATAGAGAAAATGAAATTTTCAAGTCGTATTTTAACTAGTTTAAATTTACTTTAAATAACCACATGTAGCTAGTGGCTTCCATAATGGAGAGGACAGTTCCAGATCCTCAGAGCACTAGAGACCAACACATAGGACTATCATCCCAGGGATTAGGCTCTTAATAGTGTAAGAAAACAATTTTTTCAAATAAATAACTGGTCATAAAAATTAAGGCACTACTAGGATTGTAAGATTACAAGGATTATTTCTCCACTCTTTAGGATTTAATTATATACAATCCAGCCCACATAATTTTGCACTGGTTTTTATACCGATTTTAAAATGTTATACAACTTTCTCTTTGCATGCAAAGGTCTGTCACTCTAGAATATAAATCCAAACTTTCTATTTTGCTAATTATTTCCTTACACCTTTATGAGTGTCCTGCATATAGAAAACATATATTAGATGCCATTGAGTTCATAGTTGGGCTAGTCAATTAAAGGTCAGACAAAAAAGATCACTTTAATGGAAAATATGAAAACACAGAAATCATCCCTAAATAAATTCAGTTAGCATTCATAATGGTTATTGTAGAGAAGGCAATTCAGAATGGATGTTAAAGCACAAATGTGGAGTCCAAGTAGACCTTGGTTAAGTTATTCAACCTGTCCAAACTTCCATTTCCTTTCTATAAAATGATGAGGATAAAAATAAAATGCAGCCCACTGAGATAATTCATGTAAAGCAGTGCCTGATATGAAATAAGGTAGCTCAGATGATAATGAATCCGCCTGCAATGCGGGAGACCTGGATTCAGTCCCTGAGTTGGCAAGATCCCCTGGAGGAGGGTGTGGCAACTCCAATATTCTTGCCTGGAGAATCCCCATGGACAAAAGAGCCTGGTGGGCTGCAGCCCATGGGGTTGCAAAGAGTCGGACATGACTGAGTGACATAGCACAGCAGCATTTAAATGTTAGCAAATATTGTTACTCTGATAGTTATTATCTTATCAGATATTATTCTATTAGCATTCTCATTTGTATAGATGTTTATAGTCGACAAAGCACTTTCAGAACATAATCTCATTTGACTCTTCACCTAAGAGGCAGGTAGATATTCAAGGCAGGTAGGTAGACTCACTTTATAAAAGAAAAATGAGGTTCGGAGAGTTTAATCAACTTGGCCAAGCACCAAAAGGCAGAACTGCCTACAGACTGCAAAGCCTGTGCACGGCTTACTACGCCATGCTGCCTTCCTTATTGGTGATCACCTTGCCACCTTTTTATAGATGCTAATTAATTCATTTCTTCTATCTCCAAATGCTTACTCTAATCTGGATTTTAGCAAGTCTTCCTGCTTCCCAGGAATATCCTCTCCCTAGGGTTGCCTCTCTTTCCAGGCATATGTTGCTGTTATGTTTTAAATTTGTTTCTCATGTGTTAGGTAAGAAATGTTTCATAATATGCAGTAGTGCCTTGCAAAAGAATCGGCAAATCAATTAAAAAAAAAAAAAAAACTCTTATCCATATCCTAGAGCAAACACTTAAGGTTTACCTCTGAAAAGCCAGGCCAGCATCTGAAGTTAGAGCTCAACAAATGAGTCTTTGTTTCAGCTGATCTCAACATCAGTTATAAAAGCTCTTAGGCATCTGCCAAGAGCCTTTGCCATTTTGTACCTTACAAGTCAGAGACAAAGGGCTTTGGAATAATTAAACAAAGCCTGATTTCTACATTTTGTTTACTCAGGACTCTATCCTGTGTTATCATGCCAGCAAAATATGAATGGAAGTCACTGGAAAGGTAGCCCATTTGAGACTTAAAGGATTAGACTCCCAATCAGTACTCAAAAAAGTGTTCCTGCCTGTGCATATTAGGTGACAGTAAGACTTGATTTCTCTTAATTAAGCAGAATATAATAATGTGGTTAAGTAAATGCAAAACTCGATTACTGCATTCATTCTACCACATGAGACCAAACATGGTGATAGGCTGAATGAGCATTGGGATCCTTCACATTCAAAGGCATTGTGAGTCCTTTACTTTGTGTAATAATTTCCTGTCCACACTTCCAGCCTGCTTGGCATGGAGTCCCTGGGTATAAGCACTGAGCAAAGAATGTGTGTCAACAAACACAACTGAGGTGGAATAAGAATAACAGGATGGAGAAGCAGAGCATATAACAAGATGCTTAAGGACCCTCTATGCATTTTACTTTTTTGACAAATAATAATGAATTAGACTACTGGTCTATAGAGATGTCTATGTAATCATGAGCAACTCAGTTTCTCTTTTTTCTCCTCCTGCAATACAAAACATTGAGAAAAAAATTCACGCAGCAGAATCCCGTTGATACTGTGTTTGGTGACATTATTCCAAAACTGGCTCATCCTAGAACATTGTCTAATGGAACATGTGCTAAGACCCCTTAGAGCAGTAGTGTTCTAAGACATTACATTATGAAGTTTTTCAGAAGTTAGTTATTTTATAGTTGGCTGGATTCTTTCCAAAATATCATACTAGCATTGAGATTTTTCTTTGGTATCTTGCCAAGAAGTCCTTCTCCCATGGTGGGTAGGTGGTGCTCTGAAAAGCTGTTGGCAGTCTCACTGAGTGATTCCTACAGCCCAGTTCAGGATAGAGATGTTGGCGGTGGACAGTCAGTAAATATTGACCCAACATTGACAACATAGGCTATGTGCTCCATGCTGATTCCTGAGCTGTCCTGGGCATTTTTACCAAAATATTCCCTGTTCTGTCATTTGTGAAGTCCAGCTAAAAGTCATTTATAATTAATTCTATCACATCTATTGGAGAAGGAAATGGCAACCCACTCCAGTATTCTTGCCTGGAGAATCCCATGGACAGAGGAGCCCAGGAGACTACAGTCCAAGAGGTGGCAGAGTCGGACATGACTGAGCCACTGAACCGCCACCACCATCACATCTATAATAACCTTCCTAGATGTGTTGAGGTTTTTAAGAAATATTTCCAAATTGTGTATTAAAGAATACAGAGAGTGCTTGGCCTGTGTATCAATCCTGTAAGTACTCTACACACTTAGCTTGCTAAAGAGTCACTACTGCTGCAACATTGATTTACAATAGTGTTCCAGCTCCTAAAACAAAGGAAACAAAACCTTGAGTCTGACTTTAAAGTAAATTGTACAAAATTCAATCAGTCAATATTTTAGTAAAATAATTTTGCCAATTGTGCATGTTGTTGGTTCTGATTTTCCTTACCTAGGCAAGCAATAAAAATGTTAAAATGCATCTCAATTGTTTTCCACATCTTAAGATAGAGCAGTTTATTTGAGCATAAAATGAAATAGTGAATTTTCCTTGTAAATGTTCTTAACCATTATTAATGATGTTTTCTAGTTGTATTTTTATTATAACCTAGACTCTGATATTCTCTTATCACTGAGAGGGGTTAAAATCTACTTTTCTGTGACACATACACAAACACACACATGAACTAAAAACATACCCTGCTGACTGCTTTAAAGAATTCAAATGATATGTCATTTGAAATGGATACATCCTAGAAAAGAAATACAGAAGAGACTCATTTGTGCAACTACACCTGAAAATATTCTATATATACTCATTTAGGATTTTCAATATGCACTTAAAGTTGCATATAAAATGTAAAGAACTCTTGCATCTTGGTGATAGGATTTCCTAGCCACCAGCATAATTTTCACCAGAGCGAAAGCTGTATGGTTTAGTCTGGTTTATTCTCTAAAGTGCTTGAAACAGAAACTCCCTCACCTCTTGGGCCAGAAATAATAACCCCCTCCTCATTCTCGAACATAGCATTCCTGGCACAAGCAAAGTGTGTGCCTTGATTTCTATTTTCAATAATAGATTTACCTTGATCCATCTTAACCTCTTGTTTCTGCTTTGTGACAAATTTATGAAAAGGTTGGGGGCAGGAGGAGAAGGGGACAACAGAGGATGAGATGGCTGGATGGCATCACTGACTCGATGGACATGGGTTTGAGTGGACTCCAGGATTTGGTGATGGACAGGGAGGCCTGGCGTGCTGCGATTCATGGGGTCACAAAGAGTCAGACACAACTGATCAACTGAACTGAACTGTATATGCAAGTGCCATTTGTCATTGTAAAACAGAATAAGGCTTATGCTGTAAAAAGGGATAAAACCGGCACCTTCGGAATCCTCAACTTGTTCTAACCAAGTCAGTTGGACAGGGCGTTCAATAGCAAAACTTGAGTTCTTCTGAAGCACGTGGTTGACAGTAAAACAAACCTTGCTGCAGTTGATCTCTGTCAGTCATTCTGGAGCTAATGCTGGACAAAGCAACCGCGTGACCAAAGCCAGGTTATGCTTTTTGGCTCTGATTTTGGAGATGAAATTGAGCTCAGCAATTCTTTTACCTTTTATAATAAAATTGTCAGACCCAGAGATTGTGTCTTCTTTTTCTTTTGTGCTTGTTAGCCATAGCTTGTGAAGTGCTGTTCATAAAGTAAGCTCTTCAGACATGTTTTTTATTGATTTTTCTGAGTGTTTTGCCTTCTCTAGCCTCTAACACCTTCCTTTCTATCTGGATTTCACAGGAGCCATTCACAGTTTGAAATATATGCTATTGAAAGTGACCTCCATACCCTTATTTATTCTTGTACAACAGAAGGGTATATCACTGTTGTTTCTGGTTCTTTAATTGATCTTTAAAAATAAGACCTGGAAATAACTCAAATATTTAACAATGTAACTTTAAACATCCTTTTGAATTATTTCCAAATTTCTAAAAATATTGAGGTCAAAATTACAGGACATTCTTGCTTCCTAACCATGAATTCCAGGTTGTTTTACACTTGAACAATAAAAATGAAGATAAAATGAGATTAATATAGAAATGGATTTTACCTACAATTGATATGACTATTCAACTATATGACATGTAACATAACTTTAATGGAAATACTTTTTAATTTTCATTTATAACTCTAAGTAATTAAATGTCAACATATGATTTGAATATTAGAGAATGATTTATTTCTCAAGGGAATTAATGAAGTGTTTCATTGTTGTTATTCTCCATAGTTTATGATAAATAAAGGATTTGCATACCCATTTGATTATAGTAAGGGGCTTCCATGATAGCTCAATTGGTAAAGAATCTGCCTGGAATGCAGGAGACTTAGGTTCGATCCCTGGATTGGGAAGATCTCCTGGAGAAAGGAAAGGCTACCCACTCCAGTATTCTGGCCTGGAAAATTCCATGGACTGTTTAGTCCATGGGGCTGCAAAGAGTCGGACATGACTGTATGACTTTCACTTCACTTTATTATAATATAATGAGAATGTGAAGAGCTAGGGATGGTAGGTGATGGAGATGATGTGGTGAGGAGCAATCCGTATCTGCCCTGGCTCCACTAACCTTCCTGTCTCATTCATCAGAAGGCTCCTCAGCCTATCTCCACTGAAGTTCCTTCTACTGTAGTTCTCTGTAGTGGCTGAAGAGGGGAAAAGATCTCTTTTCCCTCCAGAACTGTTTAACCAGTGGGGTCATTTTTACTTATATACCAGTTGTATGCACTTCATGTAGCAGGGATTATTTTATCAGAGTCTCTTCCTTCTGAAGGACTGATAATATGGACAAAAATGTAAAGAGTTAGTAAGATACTGGGAGCTTGGGACACAGCATAACCAGTAGCAAGACCAGCACAATGCTAAACATCTGTTGGAAGGCAATTGATATGAGGATTGATCTCCGAGGCTGTGGCAGATCTCAGCCTGCCAGTGTGAGTAATGTCAGTACAGCTGCCAGGCTACAGGGCAGAGAACCATGGGGGTTATTTCAGGTCCTTATGTTTCAGAAAGTCAAAGGAAAGGGTGTGTTTACAAAGGTAAATTGGCACTGCAGGGCGGCATGTTACTAATCTCCGAACTCCTGTAAGAGTTCTGAGGAAACAGACATCACAGCGAGGTTCTAGAAAAGATGTTGCTGATTTAGTTCTGAGGAAAAGGTGGAATTAAATAAAGCAACCCAGAAGGAAAACAGGAATCTCACCAGTAGTCTCTGAGTCCTCTTAAGCAGCTTCCCCCACTGAGGATCTCAGCCTGTGTCCCATCTCTAAAGGCTTCAAGTAACAACCACATTGGCTCAAGAGCTCCCCCAGCCCAGCCTACACAGTGTTCCTCATGCAAGACAAGCCCTATGGTTACACTTGCCCCTTAACTCTGGCCACCCACTCCAATATTACACCCCTGCTGGCAAGTTAGGGCAAGCCCCAAACAATGGCCTGTTCTAGCCCATCACTCTTGGTCTCAGCCCATTTACTCTAAACTCAACTAATTTTGCTCAGTTTTCCTTTAGTTCTCAAACCCCCAGCCTTGATAGTTATTTCCAGTTCCTACCGTTCTACAACCCAGTAGATATCCTTTGAGCCTTCTTGGTCCCTGACTTCCACCTCCCATTGGCTCTGCTCACCTCCCGATTTTGGCATCTCTCTTGGTCGGGCAAGAGAAACTCATCACAGTCCCAGCCTTACAGAAACACACCATTTAAACTCTAACCCCTCAGACTCTTCACGCATGTGCCTTTCCCTTTTCCAGCTTCACAGTTCAGGACACATTCGAGTGCTTAGAGAGCAAAGACCACTTGAATAGAGAGGGTAGTGCTTCCTCCACTGCCAGCTCCTCAAGACAGATGACCATGTCTTTTCATTTTGAATCTCCACCATAACATGGGCACTGACTAGATGTTTCTGCTCATTGTAACCCCGTGATAATGCAGAACCCTTGTAATCAGTTTCAGCCAAGATTCTATCCTATAGAGGTCAAAACATTAGGTCCCTTCACCCCTCACCCCAATTCCAAACCAAGATACTAGAAGGATTTGCAGTTCAGTTCAGTGGCTCAGTCGTGTCTGACTCTTTGCAATCCCATGAACTGCAGCATGCCAGGCCTCGCTGTCCATCACCAACTCCCAGAGTCCATGCAAACCAATGTCCATTGAGTCAGTGATGCCATCCAGCCATCTCATCCTCTGCCGTCCCCAACTCCTCCTGTCCTCAATCTTTCCCAACTTCAGGGTCTTTTCAAATGAGTCAACTCTTCCCATCAGGTAGCCAAAGTATTGGAGTTGCAACTTCAACATCAGTCCTTCCAATAAACACCCAGGACTGATCTTGAGGATGTACTGGTTGGATCTCCTTGCAGTCCAAGGGACACTCAAGAGTCTTCTCCAGCACCACAATTCAAAAGCATCAATTCTTCAGTGCTCAGCTTTCTTTATAGTTCAACTCTCACATCCATAAATGACCACAGGAAAAACCATAGCCTTGACTAGACGGAACTTTGTTGACAAAGTAATATCTCTGCTTTTTAATATGCTGTCTAGGTTGGTCATAACCTTCCTTCCAAGGAGTAAGCGTCTTTTAATTTCATGGCTGCAATCACCATCTGCAGTGATATTGGAGCTCAGAAAAATAAAGTCAGCCACTGTTTCCACTGTTTCCCCATCTATTTGCCATGAAGTGATGGGACCAGATGCCATGATCTTAGTTTTCTGAATGTTGAACTTTAAGCCAACTTTTTCACTTTCATCAAGAGGCTCTTTAGTTCTTCTTTGCTTTCTGCCATAAGCGTGGTGTCATCTGCATATCTGAGGTTATTGATATTTCTTCCGGCAATCTTGATTCCAGCTTGTACTTCTTCCAGCCCAGTGTTTCTCATGATGTACTCTGCATATAAGTTAAATAAGCTGACAATATACAGCCTTGACATATTCCTTTTCCTATTTTGAACTGGTCTGTTGTTCCATGTCCAGTTCTAACTGTTGCTTCCTGACCTGCATACAAGTTTCTCAAGAGGCAGTTCAGGTGGTCTGGTATTCCCATCTCTTGAGGAATTTTCCACAGTTCGTTGTGATCCACACAGTCAAAGGCTTTGGCATAGTCAATAAAACAGAAATAGATGTCTTTCTGGAACTCTCTTGATTTTTCGTTGATCCAGCGGATGTTGAAAATTTGATCTCTGGTTCCTCTGCCTTTTCTAAAACCAGCTTGAACATCTGGAAGTTCATGGTTCATGTATTGCTGAAGCCTGGCTTGGAGAATTTTTAGCATCACTTTACTAGCATGTGAGATGAGTGCAATCGTGTGGTAGTTGGAGCATTATTTGGCATTGCCTTTCTTAGGGATTGGAATGAAAACTGACCTTTTCCAGCCCTGTGGCCACTGCTGAATTTCCAAATTTGCTGGCATATTGAGTGCAGCACTTTCACAGCATCATCTCTTGTCATTAGAAATAGCTCAGCTGGAATTCCATCACCTCCACTAGCTTTCTTCATAGTGATGCTTCCTAAGGCCCACTTGACTTCACATTCCAGGATGTCTGGCTCTAGGTGAGTCATCACACCACTGTGATTATCTGGGTCATGAAGATCTTTTTTGTACAGTTCTTCTGTGTATTCTTGCCACCTCTTCTTAATATCTTCTGCTTCTGGTAGGTCCATACCATTTCTGTCCTTTATCGAGTCCATCTTTGCATGAAATGCTCCCTTGGTATCCTTAATTTTCTTGAAGAGATCTCTAGTCTTTCCCATTCTATTGTTTTCCTCTATTTCTTTGCACTGATCACTGAGGAAGGCTTTCTTATCTCTCCTTGCTATTCTTTGGAACTCTGAATTCAAATGGGTATATCTTTCCTTTTCTCCTTTGCTTTTCATTTCCCTTCATTTCACAGCTATTTGTAAGGCCTCCTCAGACAGCCATTTTTCTTTTTTGCATTTCTTTTTCTTGGGGATGGTCTTCATTCCTATCTCCTGTACAATGTCACGAACCTCTGTCCATAGTTCATCAGGCACTCTGTCCATCAGATCTAGTCCCTTAAACCTATTTCTCACTTCCACTGTATAGTCATAAGGGATTTGATTTAGGTCATACCTGAATGGTCTAGTGGTTTTCTCCACTTTCTTCAATTTCAGTCTGAATTTGGCAATAAGGAGTTCATGATCTGAGCCACAGTCAGATCCCAGTCTTGTTTTTGCTGACTGTATAGAGCTTCTCCATCTTTGGCTGCAAAGAATATAATCAGTCTTATTTCTGTGTTGACCATCTGGTGATGTCCATGTGTTGAGTTTTCTCTTGTGTTGTTGGAAGAGGTGTTTGCTATGACCAGTGCGTTCCCTTGGCAGAACTCTATTAGCCTTTGACCTGCTTCATTCTGTACGCCAAGGCCAAATTTGCCTGTTATTCAAAGTGTTTCTTGACTTCCTACTTTTGCATTCCAGTCCCCTATAATGAAAAGGACATCTTTTTTGGGTGTTAGTTCTAGAAGGTCTTGTAGGTCTTTATAGAACTGTTCAACTTCAGCTTCTTCAACATTACTGGTCGGGGCATAGACTTGGATTACCGTGATATTGAATGGTTTGCCTTGGAAATGAACAGAGATCATTCTGTCATTTTTGAGATTGCATCCAAGTACTGCATTTCGGACTCTTTTGTTGACCATGATGGCTACTCCATTTCTTCTAAGGGATTCCTGCCCACAGTAGTAGATATAATGGTCATCTGAGTTAAATTCACCCATTCCAGTCCATCTTAGTTCGCTGATTCCTAGAATGTCGATGTTTACTCTTGTCATCTCCTGTTTGACCACTTCCAATTTGCCTTGATTCGTGGACCTAACATTCCAGGTTCCTAGGCAATATTGCTCTTTACAGCAATGAACCTTGCTTCTATCACCAGTCCCATCCACAACTGGGTGTTGTTTTTGCTTTGGGTCCATCCCTTCATTCTTTCTGGAGTTATTTCTCTACTGATCTCCAGTAGCATATTGTGCACCTACTGACCTGCGGAGTTCATCTTTCAGTGTCCTATCTTTTTGCCTTTCTGTACTGTTTATGGGGTTCTCAAGGCAAGAATACTGAAGTGGTTTGCCATTCCCTTCTCCAGTGGATCACATTCTGTCAGACCTCTCCACCATGACCTGTCCATCTTGGGTGGCCCCACATGGCATGGCTTAGTTTCATTGAGTTAGACAAGGCTGTGGTTCCTGTGATCAGATTGGCTAGTTGTCTGTGATTGTGGTTTCAGTCTGTCTTCCCTCTGATGCCCTCTCTCAGTGCCTACCGTCTTGCTTGGGTTTCTCTTACCTTGGATGTGGGGTATCTCTTCACAGCTGCTCCAGCAAAGCGCAGCCGCTGCTCCTTACCTTGGATGTGGGGTAGCTCCTCTCGGCCGCTGCCCATGACCTTGGACATGGGGTTTCCTTGCTATGCAAGTGTGGCAGCTGCGATGGTGCACAAGCGCAGCTGAGAGGAGCTACCCCACGTCCGAGGTCAGGGGCGGCGCCCGAGAGGAGCTACCCCATGTCCGAGAGGATTTGCAGAGAAGATAGTAAACAAAATCCCATTCTATTCTCAGCCCATCTCCGACCTCAAAATTTTAAAAGGGTTGATATTGAAGAGTAAGGAAGGCAGCTCTCATCAGTAGAGAGGACTTGTTATAAAGCCAACAATGTTTGGGATGAGCCTCTTTCTCTTCTGACTTCATTTTGATTCTTTATGTAGGTCACCTGCCCTCTGCGACAGATCATAATCTTGGGTCTTCCCATAGAACACCTCTATCTTCCCTCAGCCCAGAGACTCTTTGGGGTAGAGGTGGCTGTTGTAAGGCTTAAGAAGAGGACAGGATTTGAGTGCCATCCCTGGTAACTCAGTGGTAAAGGATCTGCCTGCAATGCAAGAGACCATCTGCAATGCAGGAGACATGGATTCAACCCCTGGGTGGGGAAGATCCCCTGGAGAAGGAAATGGCAACCCACTCAAATGTTCTTGCCTGAAAAATCCCATGGACAGAGGAGCCTGGTGGGCTACAGTCCATGAAATTGCAAGAGTCAGAAAGGACTTGACAGCTAAATCAAGTCTTCCCTCAGCCCAGAAGACTCTTTCTGGGTAGAGGTGTCTGGAGAAAGGATTAAGGAGAGGGCAGGATATAGGTGCCACAGGAGATGAAAGGATTCAAGAATTTGAGGACTTCATCCTTATAGAAAATTTCCTGGAAGGAAAGTTATGACCAACCTGGATAGCATATTAAAAAGCAGAGACATTACTTTGCCAAAAAAGGTCCATCTGGTCAAGGCTATGGTTTTTCCAGTGGTCGTGTATGGATGTGAGATTTGGACTGTGAAGAAAGCTGAGTGCAGAAAAATTAATGCTTTTGAACTATGGTGTTGGAGAAGACTCTTGAGAGTCCCTTGGACTGCAAGGAGATCCAACCAGTCCATCCTAAAGGAGATCAGTCCTGGGTGTTTATTGGAAGGACTGATGTTGAAGCTGAAACTCCAGTACTTTGGCCATCTCATGCGAAGAGCTGACTCATTGGAAAAGACCCTGATGCTGGGATGGATTGAGGGCAGGAGGAGAAGGGGACGACAGAGGATGAGATGATTGGATGGCATCACCGACTTGATGGACATGGGTTTGAGTAAACTACGGGAGTTGGTGATGGACAGGGAGGCCTGGCGTGCTGCAGTTCATAGGGTCGCAAAGAGTCAGACACGACTGAGCGACTGAACTGAACTGAACTGAACATCTATTTTTGTGGTAAATCACTATTATACTGTTGTACTTACAGGTTTGCTTACTCTTGTGCTACTTACTGGTAGATTTTTTAAGTTGTTAGGAGCTTATTAGTATTAATTCACTTGATTCAAAAGCATTTGCTTTCTCTGGCCTGTAGACTCTACATACTCTTAAGGGGCATTGAAGTATTGATTGGTCAGTGCTTAACAAGCCATATTGAGTGGTCTTATGTGATTTGATTTAACATTCTCTCTCTCTCGCTCTCTCTCTCTCTCTCTCTCTCACACACACACACACACACACACACTCCCTGATTCTTGGCTTGGCTGACAACACTGCATTGCTTTAGTCATTGGTTCAGAAAACTGAAGAAAATTATTTCCCTTCCATCATCACAAAATGGTAAACAGCAGGGATCAAAGCTTGAGGAAGGGCCATCTAGTTGTGATTACTGGTTGTCAGATTCAAAATGTTTTTTGTATGAAGTCAATCTCACTGTTCCTTTCATCTGATCATGGTCTATGATTGGACTACATCATGCAGGGCAGTGTTCTTAAGACACTAATTATCTCAGCTTTAAAGCTAGGCTCGCCAGCCAACTTGCTCTCCCAGGGCTAATTTATCTTGCAGGTGATACATTAAATATAACCACACAGTCAAAGTTTGAATTCTAGCCTCTAAGTTGTCTTGGCCCATCAGGTCATATTAATCATCTAACGATATGCCCTTGAACAAACTGCTTGCTGCATACTTTAATTGTCCAAACTGCACACCCCTCCACCTCCATTGGGAGAAATCTTGTAGGAAAACAAACTCATGAAAGACAGAGGGACCAGGCAAGTGGAACAGGGGTATGACTAGAAAGAGGGCTTTCTAGTTTTGTTTTTCAAATGAAACTCTAACCACGTGAGATTTCCACTTGTCTTTGCCAGATTCGTCTCCATGTAAGGTAGTATTCCATGGGAACTCAACCTCAAAGGAAACATTCACTAAGCGTGTGGCATTTCTCGGGGCAACCACAGGGGAAATGGTGGGAGAAATATTACATGTCTTATGAAGAAACCTAAATGTGTTCTGAATGTTTGATGTCCTGAGTTTGTTTTTTTTTTTTTTAATATTGTTTTCATTGTAGAAGATCCAGCTAGATCTCACCTTTCAGCCCAGCTCAGACCACTGAGTTCTAAACACACAGAGTTGTGGCTTTGGTTTAATCCTCCAGAGTGACAGAGGGACTGATAAATTGAAGGAAGTTTGAAGAGATCCACAGGAATAATAAAAGGAATAGGAAGAGTGATTTATGGAATAAATCAAAGAAAAAAACTATGTGTAGTGTGGTTAAGTGATAGTGAGTATAAGACATGAGGCTAAAAGTACTGAAGTGTATAAGTGCCATCACTAAGAATTGTATTACACATATAGAGTATTACTTAGAAGCTAGACATCATGGAATACAATTAAAGGCAGGTAATTTAGATTGTTCTCCAACAGTAATGTTAATAGCAACTATTTATTCACAAATAGAAAGATTAAGCTATTATATCAACAAGCTATCAGTGAATTAGCATTTCTCTATAATATGAGATCTAAGCCAGCCTAAATTCTAAAAATGAGGTCTAGGTTGTAGCCAATTTATACAATTAGAGCTTGGGTCAATGCAAAATATGAAAAGACAAATAGTATTCCAAGAGTTAACAGTCTGGGGAGGGTGGTCGGAAAAGTGACATTTCAGCTGAAGCCAGAATAGGAGTTGCCTGTGGGGAGAGAGGAGGTGAAAGAGAGGTAGTTGGGAGAGGGTAGGAGACAGCTCTGTGAAAGCCCAGGGAGCAAGGGCTCAGTTTCTTTATCCGGATGAATTTAACTTGAAATGTGATTTTCTCAGAAGAACTAAAAATTAAAATTTAAGGTAAATGACCTACAGTTACCCAAGAGAACCTGGAACTTCAGATAAGTCTGCTAAGGGCATTCTATTCCACAGGGCTTAGTGCCCATAGCATATGACCTGCTACATTTATGATCCTGCAGTGCAGCCTGGCCTCTGCATTTGCACGGGGGCTGGGAAAGTCTGCACACTTACAGAATTCGATGTGACCGCTACCATCCTCTGTGGTCATAGACAAGGCAGGTCTCTCTGTACAGGAAACAGGATAAACCCGAGAGAGGACAGCTGTGTCCCCTACTTTGATCTTGATGTATCATTAGATAAAACCATATCCAGAAATAAATTACTTATATTCCATGAAAATAATGTTGAAAATGTTTGAGATAATTTTAAAAGAGAGCCTTAATATTGAATAATTGAGGAATTATGATTTCTAAAATTATCTGAGAGTTCTGTGATGAATGCTTCTCTGAAAAAGTGATATGTAACCTGTACACATACAGCCATTGCTGGGGCCCATCTTTATTGACTATAGGTCAACTGTGAGGTGTTTCATAGGCATTCTATGGGAACAAGAATCAAAAGAGTTTGGTGATTAAGTTTAACAAAAGTTGGATTAAACAAAGTTAAGTAGGCATCCTATGTGTAATAAGTTTGTATTAATGCAAATTATAAAATTATTGTGAGGTAATATAGTACTTGTTATCTCCCAAACATTTCACTGGAGGAGACCTTTTTTTCTCTCTAGAAACACTACACATTCCTCAGAACCTAATATTCCTATGTTCTCATGTAGGTAATCTAAAATTAGGAAAAAGTCATTGTATTTTTGGTTCTAGAATTTGTTGCCAATTCACTGATTTTGCAATTACATCTACAATTCTGAGCTGAACCTATAAGGCCATTCAACATCTGGGTCCAGCCCAGTTCTCTATTCCACTTTTTGACTGCTTGCCAATGTACTACATACGCTGGCCACACTGAACTTCTCCCTTATTCTGAGCATGCCTCCCTTTCCCTAGTCTGTACCTCATACATTCCTCTCTGCTTGGAAAGCCCTCAGCTCCCACTGTCAACTTCCCTCTGCCCCATTCCCACTTCTGATTGTCAAGGGCCCATTTATTCTTCGATATCTAGTTCAGGTTCTAGTATCTTGCCTGGGAACTTTGTTCTTTCTCTTGTTGTAGCATTCACACTATTATATTTTCATTTACCTATTTATCTGACCATTTCCTGCCTCAGCCTTCTTAATGGTCCGACTCTCACATCCATTAAGAAGGCTGAGCATGAGACAACTGATGCTTTCTAGCTGTGGTTCTGGAGAAGACTCAGGAGAGTCCCTTGGACAGCAAGGAGATCAAATCAGTCAATCCTAAAGGAAATCAACCCTGAATATTCATTAGAGGTACTGGTGTTGAAGCTGAAGCTCCAATACTTTGGTCACCTGATGCAAAGAGTGGACTCATTGGAAAAGACCCTGATGCTAGGAAAGATTGAGGGCAAGATGAGAAGGAGGTGACAGAGGATTAGATGGTTGGATGGCATCACTGACTCAATGGATGTCAGTTTGAGCAAACTGCGGGAGATAGTGGAGGACAGGGAAGCCTCAGTTCAGTTCAGTCGCTCAGTCGTGTCTGACTCTTTGTAACCCCATGGACTGCAGCACACCAGGCCTCCATGTCCATCACCAACTCCCAGAACTTGCTCAAGGGAAGCCTGGTGTGCTGCAATTTATGGGGTCGCAAAGAGTTGGATGACTTAGCGACTAAACAACAACAATTGCTGCCTCCTCTGACCATTTCCTGCCTCCTGCCTTCCCAACTATATTTCTTGCTTCAAGGCAGGACAGAGACAATGCTCAGGTTTGTATATACAGAATTACCTAACAGAGCAGCCAGCAAACAAATGAAATGCCCATGCTGATTTTATGCTCTTGAATTTGTCTGCATGTTTGTTTTTGCTAAGGATATTCTCTACATTTTAACTAAAACAAATAAGTCACCAAATATAAAGCATCTATATGGTGAGAAGTGGGCTTCCATGGTGTCTCAGATGGTAAAGAATCCGTCTGGAAATGTGGGAGACCTGGGTTCAATCCCTGGGTTGGGAAGATTCCCCTGGAGGAGAGTATGGCAACCCACACCAGTATTCTTGCCTAGAGAATCCCCATGAACAGAGGAGCCTGGGGCTACAGTCCCTGGTGTTGCAAAAAGTTGGACATGACTGAGCAACTAAAGCACATGGTGAGAAGCACAACTTTTCTGTCTTGATTGTTGCAACAATGCAATACATTGATTGTTGCACTTATTACTGCATAAAGTATTAAAGTTATGGGTTTCTATGAGTCATCACATTGCACTGTCCTTGAGCCCAGAGACCTTAGTATATTCATTTTTCATTCTTAGCACTTATTAAGTATAGCTCATAAATGCCCAAAGGATGATGTTTAAATTAAATGAAATTGACCACTCAATTCCTTGCTATCACCCCTGCTGTTGTAAAGATTGTCACAGCAAAATGACAAAAGGTATGAACTCAGACCAAAATGCTTGATTTCAATCCTAGCGCCTCACCAGTTGTGTGACCTTGGGCCAGATACTAAACCATTTTGTTCTTCACTTTGTTATCTTAGGAAAGGGTATGTTAATGTTTCTTACCTTCTAGGACTGTTATTAAATCTCAGTCTGCAGTTTATATCTGTTTCTGCATCTATACTATTTTCATTTTATTGAGTGTTTTTCTCATGCCTTCTCGGTGAGAAAACAGACCATCAGATGAGTCAAACAAAGAGAAAACCGCTACCCTTCTAAATTCAATGAAATGGCAAATCAGAGATGAGAGTCAGTCATGTCAATAGTGAGTTACGTAAGCAAATTGGAGAGTATGATTTGCATTGTGTAATGACTATAATCTGCCCAATCAAAAGTTGACTGCAAAGTGATTTATTTCCCACCTTTTAAACTTTGTTTACAGCTTTTATTTAAAAAATCTGCAACTGTCAGGGGAAAAAAATACTATAAGGTATATTTTTATTTTTTGGCCACACCACAGGGCATGCAGCATCTTGGTTCCCAGAACAGGGATTGAACAGGGGCCCCAGCAGTGGAAGCACTCTCCACTGGACTTCCAGGGAATTCTCTGGGGCATATTTTTAATTTGGGCTACTTTACAAGATGCTTTAAAATATGTGTTATCTTATTCGATTCTCGTGGGGACTCTATAAGGAAGACTTGATCTAGTTTTATATTTCATCTGGGTGATAATGCAAGGAAATGACAATTGACATAGCATATTACTAAGTGTCAAATGTATGTGTCTAATAATAAACACAAGTTTCAGAGAATGGAATTATTCCTTGAGAACCAGAGCAGGGGGTGAAATTATAGTAGAGGATTTAGAGCTTCAGGTGGACCTCAGAAGGTAAGATTTACTTACGCGTCAGGAAGGAGAATGGGCAGAGTTTGGAATGCATTTGGTATGTTTGGGGTAATGAGCTCACCGTGTGGCAGTGGTGGAGGCTCAGGCTGGTCCTGGGAGCCAAACCAAACCTGAAAGTCTGAGAAGAGTGGAGACGGCTTGGAATGCTGTGCTAACCCATGCATGCCTGCACCCTGAATTTTAAGTGTAACCATTCTCTTCCCTGGGGAATCTACTCCATGAACTATAAGTAGGATAGCCAAGGAAAGTCCAGACACCCCCAGGGATGTACTGCCAGACACTAAGTAACCCACCGCCCCACCAATCAAAATAAAGCTTCACTCAATTGCTTCACTCGACAAATAATAACCACCCCCAGCGTTGATCCAGAGCTATAAAAGTAGTCACTCGGCCGCTGAGAAGTTACCGCACATCCCTGCCGGAATTGTGTTGCTATTGGAAATTGTTTAATAACAGTATTTTATTCATTTGGTTTTTAGATGTGTCATTACTAATTTACCCGTTCAGTCAAATTCTATTTTCCTCTGTCCCAGTCCAACCACTGTGCGTAGGACAAGGAGAAAACTAAAAAGATAAGTGTAGTTTTTTCAATTCTGATAGAATTTATCCAGGAATATTGTAGAGTCTTCCTTAAAAGTATCACAAACAGAATGTATTCTCATGCTCTTCAAGTACTGTGTTTGTGATGTGTGGCTCCCAGGACGGCGGAGCCTGGTGGGCTGCCACCTATGGGGTCGCACAGAGTCAGACACAACTGAAGTGACTTAGCAGCAGCAGCAGGCAGGGTGGAGTGAGGTGGAGGGGAGTGAGTGTACCATAAGAGGTCCGGTGAAAGTAAAAGTGAAAGTTGCTCAGTCATATCCAACCCTTTGCGACGACCCTATGGACTATACAGTACAAAACTACTGGAATTATTACGCATGGTCTTAGTACTGACAATTCTGGATAGATAAATTAGGTTTTACCTCCAGAGAAAGCTCAGTATTTTTCACTCAGTATCCTTAGGTTCACACACATACCTCTTATTACCTTCAACCTTTCTTCCCAAATGTCCCTTCATATAAGAAAAAAAGATATAAAGTAAAATTGAATTTTTACTGGAATATGCCTCTTGTTTGCTACTTTAGATTTTTAAAGCATATAAGTGCCATTTATAATCCATTCTCAGAGTAATCTTGTGAGAAAAATTATGCCCTAGTTATTGATGAGAAGTGAGATGCTTGGAGCTTTGCTTTATCTTGTTCCAAACTTTCAGAAACACCAACTACAAGAAGGTTTTTATTAACAATAAAAAAAAATGGCAGTGAGAAATACATAAATTATATCAACAAATTATCATCTAAGAATAAATTGGCACTTTGAGAGTCTCAAGACTGCTCTTTCTCATATGCAGAATATCATGTAGCATCTCACTGACTGCCTCCCAGGGCATAGTGCTTTCTTTCCCAAAGCAGACCCTCCCCTTTCCCCACCTTTCTCAGACTTTGTCTTCTTGACCTCTCAGTAACTTTTGATATTGTTACCCAGAGGGCCCTTGACCTCCCTACTTCCCTAACTTCTGTTATACCTGGAACTTCAATTTTACCTCTCTGAATGCTTCTCCATGGGCTCATGGACTCTTCTGTCCATCCTCTCAGTATAGGCATTATCCACAGTCTCTTCTTTCTCTTTAAGTCTATTTTCAGGGAGGCATCTCACTTACTCTCAAAGCTTCATCCCTCCATAAATTTCCATATCTATATCTAAACCTGCATCTACCTCCCTTTCAAATTCTAACCCCTTTTTCTTGATGCTTGATGCTAACCCTGGTGTAAGTCTCGGGGGCACCTTTAACTTGCTTTCTTTCCCTCCCCCACCTCTGGGTTGTGTTGGTCTCCATGAGATCATAAACTCCACAAGGATAGACCTTGTGGGTGTTATCATTTTTACTTAAATTCAAGTATCCTCAGCACTTAGATCAATGCCTGGCACATAGTTAACACTGGGTAAACACTGAATAAGTGAGTGACTGTCACCCAATTTCTACCCACTACAAACCAGCCTAACTCTCCTTTACATTCTGTCAGTCACCTGCACATAATGCTATGGTGGTTATAATATTTATTACCCAATCTAGGGCATTTGGGGGGCTTCTCTAGTGGCTCAGCTGGTAAAGAATCCATCTGTAATGCAGGAGACCTGTGTTGAATCCCTGGGTTGGGAAGATCCCCTGGAGAAGGGAAAGGCTACCCATTCCAGTATTCTGGCCTGGAGAATCCCATGGACTATACAGTCCATGGGTCACAAAAAGTCAGACACAGCTGAGCAACTTTCACTTTCAGGGCATTTTTAGGGTGGAAGTGGCTACTATTAATTATTCTTGGATGACAAGCATAAAGTTGGAATGTCTTGGGGAAACCTAACTGTATGCTTATTGTAGCCATTGGCATTTTAAAACTTTTCCTTCTCATATATTCCTTTGCATGTCAGCCACCAGGTCACACATCTGCCTTTGCACTATCCCCTCACCATGTCTCACCCTTGGCACCTTCACTCCCACTTGCCTGTTTCAGGCTTAACCACATCTAGCCTGGTTACTACTACTAGCCTCTTACTGTGCTGTGCTCAGTCATGTCTGACTCTTTGCAACCCCATGGGATTGTAGCCTGCCAGGCTTTTCTGCCCATGGAACTTTCCAGGCAGCATATGGGAATGGGTTGACATTTCCTGCTCCAGGGGATCTTCCCAACACAGGGATCGAACCCATGTCCCTTGAGTCTCTTGCATTGGCAGGCGGATTCTTTACCTCTGCACCACCTGGGAAGCCCTCTTAGTAGCCTGTTAATACTAATAGTTCTCATGGACTCCTAACTTGTCTCCCCAGTGTCTGTCTTTACTCATTCTACCCCCACTACACATTGCTGACAGATTAATCTTCCTAAGAAACAGCTCCAATAATAGGACTTCCCTACCAGAAGAGTTTCACTGGTTTTCCAATAACTCTGAAGTAAGTACAGAAACAGACTTTTAATTTTCAAAGTCTTCAGCTTTGGACTGATCTACATTTTAGGCATATATACTCAAGACCTGAGCTATCCAAAGCAGCATTGGCATCACCTGGGAGCTTATTAGAAATGAAGAATTTTGGACCCCACCTTTAGATTTATAAAATCAGAATCTACATTTTAGCAAGATTCCCAAGTGATCTGTGTACACATTAAAGTTTGAAAAGCACTACTCTGCCCTTTAATCTAACTAGGAAGAATCACAGTTTTAAAACCACACCCCAAGATGTTGGCTTCCATACCTAGTTTATACTGGTCTCTTTTTGTAGACTACCTGATCCCACCTTCTCCACTCAATGAAATTGTATTAATCTTCCAAAGGTTGACCTCAACCACTATATACTCCATAAAACCTTCCTGAAACAACTTCTGTCTTTGTATTCTCTGAACACCATAGTATTTAATTTCTACTGTCTTATTATTTCATTTACATTATATTAAAGGTATTCAGATATTAATTTTATATGCACACTCATTTCCTCACTTATATTGTAAGCTCAATATAGGTACAAACCATTTTTTTTTATTGTGGTAAAATATTCACACAAGAACCTACAGTACAGCACAGGGGATTATATTCAATATCTTGTTATAACCTATAATGGAAAATAATTCAAAATATTAATATAAATGTATAACTGAATCACTTTTCTGTACCCTTGAAGCTGACACAACATTATAAATTGAATATACTTCAATTTGAAAAATGGTGACATAAAATTTCAGCCATTTTTTGGTGCATAGTTCTGTGGAATTTAAGCACATTCACATTGCTGTGCAACCACCACTACTGTCTGTCTCCAGGACTTTTTTTATAGTCCCAAACTGAAACTCATACCCATTAAACATTAATCTTTTGTTCCCTTCTCCCCTAAAACTCTGGCAACCACCACTCTACTTTCTGTCTCTGAATCCAACAACTTTGAGTACCTCATATAAGTGGAATCATACAGTATTTGTCCATTTGTTTCTGGCTTATTTCATTCAGCACAATTTCTGTAAAGTTTGTCTGCACTGTAGCATGTGCCAGAATTCCCTTTATTTTAAGGCTGGATAATATCCCATTGTATGTGCAGACCACATCTTGTTTACCTGTTCATTGAATGATAGACAGTTGAGTTGCTTCCACTTTTTAGTTATTGTGCATAATGCAGCCATGAGCATGGATGTGCAAATGTCAGTTCAAGTCCCTGCTTTTAATTCCTTGAAGTAAAATTGCTATGGTAATTCGTTTCTTAATTTTAATTTTTTTGAGAAAGTTTTGTACTGTTTTCCGTAGCAGCCATACCATTTAATTTCCCCACCAGCACTGCACAAGGATTCCAGGTTCTCCATATCCTTGCCAGCACTAGTTATTTCCAGGGTTTTTGTTGCTTTTTTTTTTTTTAAGATTTATTTATTTATTTTATTTAATTTTGGCTGTGCTGGGTCTTCGTTGCTGCCCTCAGGCTTTCATCTAGTTGTTACAGGCAGGGGCTTCTCTTGTTGAAGATCATGGGCGCTAGGCATACTAGCTTCAGTAGTAGAGGTGCATGGACTAGTGATGCAAAGGCGTAGTTGCTCTGTGGTATGTGGGATCTTCTTGGACCAGGGATTGAACCTGTGTCTTCTGCATTGGCAGACAGATTCTTAACCATTGGACCACCAGGGAAGCCCCTGGATTTTGTTTCTAATAATAGCCATTCTAATGGGATGGTATGAAATTGTGGTTTCAATATGCATTTCCCTAATGATTGTTGAGCATCTTTTCATATGCTTATTCACCACTGGTGTATATTTTTAAAGAGATGTCTATTTAAGTCCTTTGCACATTTTTGGGGGCTTCCCAGGTGGCGCAATTGGTAAAGAACCTGCCTGATAACGCAGGAGACATGAGAGACGTGGGTTTGTCCTTGCGTCAGAGGATTCCTTGGAGAAGGGCATGACAACCCACTCCAGTATTCTTCCCTGGAGAATCCCATGGACAGAGTAGCCTGGCAGGCTACCCTTCATAGGGTTCTAAGGAGTCAGACACAACTGAAGTTACTTAGCATGCACACACACTCATTTTCAAACCAAGTTTGGTTTTTGTTTTTGTTGTTGAGTTGTAAGAGTTCTTTATATAGTCTGAATATTAACTTCTTATCAGATACACAATTTGCAAATATTTTTCCTATTCCATAGATTGTCTTTTCACTCTGTTGATAGCGTGAACTATTTTTATAACCCTTCTACAGTATCTTCAAAGGGTGTTTGATAAATATTCATATTTTTAAACTTAACTCATAAATGATGCTTAATTAATGATGTATAACTGCCCTTAAGTTTATGATAAAATGAAACTAAATATAAATTGACTTTGCTTTAAAATCATCTGGGATGAATCCAATGAGATTGATGAACTTCAAATTGTGAACATTTTCAGGTTTGAACTCTACTAGAGTATGTAAAGAAAGCTTCATGTTCTGAAAGTTTCCCATCATTGTCCTTAAATTTAGAATTTTGACACTTCCTTAGGGAGGCTTTGAAAATTAATTGCTGTTGTATGACAGGAAACAGATGAGAAATTAGTTGTGAGACAGTCATATAAAAGTTTCAACTCCTGTCTTTGGGTAGGAGCTGTCCCATGATCAAAGACATTTGGGAATTAGAATGTTACTCTGAAAGAATGAATTTTCAGGGAAGTAAAGGGTGTTTATGAAACTCCAGAATGTACCCTGAAGCCTGACTCCTGCTGGTCCTACTGTGATCAGATGCATCATTGATATGACAAGCTGATGAATATTTGTAGCATGGCAAAGAAAAAGGGAGTGATAGGTTCTTTATTATTTCTGAACTGCATTTACTGTTTATTTTTTTGCTAACAATAGCTCCATTAACAATTCCAGCTCTTTTACTCACCCGCATTCTGGTCTTTCTGCTCTGTGACTCATTTTCAGTCCCAGAACTTTCTCCCACACTTGTCTTGAGGCGTTTGGCTGTGTCCTGCTGGTGCCTAGTGCCCTCTGTAGCTGAATGGAGATTCTGACTGTTCTGGTTGGTTCAAGTTTGAGCGGATTACATAAAACCCCGCTGAGTAACTCGCGGGGTCTCCCAACAAAGGGTTACTTGATATTGTACAATAAAAGGTCAGACAAGAGAAGGTCATTTAAGAAGGCATAAGAGATTGCCTTCCTGGGGTCATTTTTATTCTAAATTATGAAACAGCTTCAAAGGCATGAGTCAAGCACTTAGTATTCCTGGTGCAAAACATAAGGACAGAGTAACTATAGTTCAATGACAACTAGATTAACGTAAGTAAGAACTAATAATGGTCCATTCATGCACATAAGTAGGTGTCTTGAAAGAGTATGTGTGGGTAGTTAAAGAGGGTCATACTTAGCCTTTCATTATAACTCTCTATTTACTCTATTTGCTAAACCCCTGTGATAAACGATCCAATTTGGGAAGAACTTTTTGTGCCTTTTCAGATATATAAAGGTTACATAATTTCCTCTGACTGTTTACATTTAGTGCTTAACCCCACCCCACACGCACTACTGTTGATTTGTTCACTAACCCATGTTTTTAAGTGATTTATCTGACTATTTACATTAAAAGGAATAGAGGGTTAGATCAGGGAATCTGTGGACTTTCCCTCTTCTGATTGGTTTGTCTTAAGCCTCAAATGTGGCAGGTGTTCCTACAAGATCTATTGTTTTAAGTCCATTTATCTGAGCCTTAGCTGGAATTGAAACAGAAGTGAACTTTGTGAGTACTTTTCTTAGTTTCACTTCTGGAATAAAAGCAATATGGTATTATATAAAACCCTTTAATTGCAATAGAGGAGTTCATATGTTGGTTATCAAACATTTACCTGAAATTGCATGATTTTAGAAGACAGATTTCAGAGGATATCTGTTCTGTTTCTCTCACTTCACAAATGAGGAAGCAAATGAGAACTGGTGAGGTTAAGGGACCGACCTAACATGGCATAGCTCTTAACGGCAGGCAGTGCCAGGATGAGACTCAGTTCATCCTTATTATTATTGCATGTGGCCTTCCTTCAGTTGATCCTTTTAATAACCGCTATATTCCTCAATTCTTGCCTTTTAACTGGAGCAAACCATGCATAGTGTTGGAGTCTACACGCTGTTCCTTTATTAAATATTGAAATTTTCCTTATCCTAACTTTACTATTGAAAGAAGAATGCTAAAAATAGCAAATATATTTGACAAGGTTACAAAATGCTACCTAGTGTGACATTCTCCATGACATCAGTCTGAAATACATAATGGTCACTGTCTACCTACACAGACTCAAGGAGGGAACACTTTCTTAATATTTCTTCAGAGAGGATATAGTGTTTCACAGATGTTTAAGCAAAGTTTATAGAGAAAGAAAAAAAAAAAAACAGAACTGACCTTTCTACAGTATGTGATGCCAGTGAAGGTGAAGACAGATAAACAAAATTTCTCTTTGCTCAGATGATGGAAGCACTGACGTTAAAGGAGAGAACTGACAGATAATGAAATTCTTTCTATTGACAAAGAGTGACTATATGAAATCTGTTAGCACATCTTCCACCCATTCATTTAGAGGTGGTGCAAATTGGTCCTAAACCTTTTGAGAGATTTGTAAAGGAAATTAATTATTCCTTAATATTCTTAGTAATTTCTTAATGCTATCTAATAATTACATTCTTCATGTGAATGCTACATAAAACTCCAAGAAATCTATTGAATTATAACTAAACACTAAGATAAATCCTAGAATATTAAAAATGGTCCTATCAGATATTCACTGTATATTAATTTCTTATTGCTGAAACTAATTATAGTGTGAAAAACGTTGTTTCCTACTGCCCAAATCCAGCTAAGAATGAGAAAGCTATGGTGAAAATGAAATTCAACTTAAGTGGTATTAGCAGATTTTGGCTCTATATTAATTTCTTGCTGTCCTTCTGAAACTGTGTTATGCAAACCATTGTTCCCTATTCCACAAACCCAGCTAAGAATGAGAACTAGCAAACTCAGCAAAAGTAGCTTGTAAAATACTAAAATGTATTTCCTCTTCTAGGAGGGTCAGAGTGGTAAGTATAATTATCTGTAATCAATTAATTTGAAAGTACTCATTGTAATTGACAATTACATGGGCCCAGACCCTGTTCTAAATGCTTTTTAAATATGACTTTATTTAATCAATACTACAGTTCTGTGAGGTAGAGAAATTATTATCCCCATTTTACAGATGAGAAAGCAGAAACGAAGAGAAGCTGTAACTGGTTCTACAAGTGGCTGAACTAGATTGAAAAAGACAAAGGCTGTTACCTTAAATAAAGGCCATGAACAATATGATTATGCACTTTATCCTGTAACTTATATCCATTTCTAGTAAACTGAGGTCATGATCATTTATCTTTAGAATATAAAAATCACAAGCTTCAGGAAAAATTAAAAGATTATGAATCCACTGATAAATCTTGAATTACTGAATGTTTACTAGTTCGATCCCTGGGTGGGAAGATCTCCTGGAGTAGGAAATGGCATGCCACTTCAGTATTCCTGCCTGGAAAATACCATGGACCAAGAAGCCTGGCAGGCTACAGTCCATGGGGTCACAAAGAGTTGGACATGACTGAGCAACTGAGCACACGTGTTTATATTTTATATATTATTTATATACTATTCATATTATATTTTATTATTATATTATTATAAAATATTGTTTTATATTATCTAATATATTGGTTAATATTTACTAAGCCTAGTGATTCTTTATTCCATTAATGATAAGTGGTTCCCAAAACAAGAGAGATTTTCTTTCCAACTGCCTTCAAAATATACTTCACCTAATATATTATGTATGTCTATATCAATGAACATAGACACAGTTCTTTAAACAAACAGAAAGTAAACTTTTAGATACTTCTTTGTTTACAAGCTTAAAACAAGTGGTAGTTGATCAGAAGACAAATATGTACTCAGTAAAGATGGTCTCAAGTTGATTTTTTATTTTTTTGCCTTGAACCACTAGACTTGTTTCCGGATCATTAATTTTTCTCAGGATAGATAAATAAGTATCCATTAGAAAAGATTTTTTATTAACATACAAGGCTTTTTGGAATGGGCATTATATATATGTAGGATTTCATCTGTTTCATAACAGAAAAGACAACCACAAAGACACCTGCTAAATGCCTCAATGCTTTGAGAAGCTGAGAATCACAAGTGGGAGAAAGTACTTCTGAAACTGTGTCTGGGTCACCCTGATGCAGCTAAACAGAGACAAGAAAATTAGCTCATTTCTAGTGTTGCCAGATAAAATACAGAACAATACAAATACAGATAATGCATGGGATATACTTCTACTAAAAAATTACTTGCTGTTTATCTGAAATTCAAACTTAACTGGATACCTTGCACTTTTATTTTCTAAATCTGGCAGCCTCACTCACTTCCCAAGCCTGCCCCTGGTGGTCCCAAGGCCTTGGTTAGAGATTCCAATAGGGGATATTTGTGGTGATGGGAAGGGGCAGACTGTGATGGGATCTCTAGCAATGAATACTGGGGGGGCCCCCCAGGACGCCCCCTAGTTGGAACCTAGAAAATCCTGCCTCCTGAAACCCCTCAAAGACACTCTGAATGTTGAGCTCACTCCTTACGATGCCTTTTCTGGCTTTGGTCTTGGTCAACTGCATTCAGGTCCACAGCCACCACCTCATTTCTGTCCAAGACATAAACTCATTCTCATTCTCAGAGCTCTCCTAATCCACACTCTTATTTAAGACCCTCCATAGCACAGGGTCTTTTGCACTTAATATTGCTTTTTCCAGAGCCAAGCACATAGCCCAGAACATATTAGAGGGCCAATAAAATGTTTAGCCCTCTAGTGACTTGGACGGTAAAGAATCTGCCTGCAATGTAGGAAGCCTGGGTTCGATCCCTGGGGTGGGAAGATCCCCTGGAGGAGGGCATGGCAACCCACTCCAGTATTATTGCTTGGAGAATTCCCATGGACAGAGGAACCTGGCAGGCTACAGTCCATGGGGTCTCAAAGAGTAGGATACAACTGAGTGACTAAGCACACACAATAAAATGTTTACTAAACTTGAAGCTTACAAAGATTTTTGTTATTGTTTTCCTGCTAATTAATAGTATGCAGGAAACAGGAATAAAGTGTCCCCTCCTAAACTCTCATTATTTCTCCTCATTTTCAAAGCCCATAATAGGGACAGACAGTTGCACCATGGACCCCGCCTGAGGTCTGTTATTCAGGATGTACTCAATGAGTACCTGTTGAATAACTGAATGACTCGTTGAGTGACTAATTATAATATTTTAATACAAAGAGGCCATTAGATTTGTCTACATTTTTTACAAATACCACCACTTAATTAAAGGAGTCTTCCTATATTATAAGAGCTAGGCCAGGATGTGAGATGGAGACTGGTTAGATGTTACTTGGCCCAGGACACATTGGGGAGAAGAGCTGGCAGAGGGGTGCCTTGAGGAAGTGGGGAAAGGGATTACTCATAGGGTTTACTCCCCTAAGATAAGAAGTGTTTGAAGTCCAGGGAGACTGGAGACACAAGCAATACCAAACAGCAGTAATGGAAGGAAGAAGGGGAAGGAAATCACAAGCCCTGTTATCAGAAGGGGGAGGAGAGTTCTTACAGCTACTGGGCCCTTTGGGCACTTTTCCCAAATGATTATATATCTGAAAATAACAGATCTTTGTTGATATGCATTCATTAGGAACTACCCACAGTGTGAGAGATTACTAAATTTTGAAATTCACATAGCACAACAAACCTTCTTAAATATAGTTCAATTTGAAATATTTATCACATCCCACTAAAATGTTTAATATTGTCAGGGAAAAAAGTCCTGTGAGTGCCAGTTGAGTATTTCACCAAATCATTGTGAATTGGCTTCCAATGCACAATAGGTAAAAGCATATTAGATATGTGGCTAGCTGCCATATCATCATGGTATATTCTTCCCACCAAGAAGAAAGCAGAAATAGGTTAAAGTAAATTAGTAAATTTAAGAATACAACACTCAAGATTTAAGCAAATGGATATTAATACATAAAGAATAGTTTTTAATATTGGAAGCAAGATTTATTATTGCTTTTACTAGTTTAAAACATTTTTTGTCCTTTTTATTTTTTAAGAGTTATTCACCACTGGGAAGAAATAATTATAACTTTTTTGTTTGTTTGGTTATTTGTTAACCAGATCACAGCTATCTTAGACTGAATTTAATTGAAGCCAGTTTGTATGTGGCTTCAATACAAAGTTAATCAAAGTTAATCAAAGCCAGTTTGATTAACTGTTTAAGGCAGAGAACTGTCTTCAGCTTTCAAAACTCGGCTTGGTATTATTACCCATATATCTGCTTTATTAGAAATAAAAGAGGATCTGGAAACATTATTTTTTATGTCTAACATTCATTTTGTAAAAAATTAAGTCATTTGGACAATGATATAGTGCATCTCTGATGTGATGAAAATTTTACATTTCCCTTTTTCTTGATATATTTATCTGCATAGTGGCAGAGGGTGATGAGTGTTCATGCTGCTAATGTTGTCATTAATCATTTAGCTATATATTTATTTTAATGTATTTTTAAAGCAAACTTGGACTACTAGATACCTATACAATATTCTTTTACAGGACATGGATAACTCCTGTCCTAACTGCTGAAGGTCCCTTGTAACAAATAACATTTAGCTTGAAGGTTCGCTTTCATAACAGTTCATCTTTGAACCCCCAGCAATAAGCTCCTTTCACTAAATGTTGATATCATATTCGGCCTATCAAATGAAATCAGTGTTTAATGCTTATGAAGGGCATAGAACAGTGCAAATGTGCTGTTTTATAAGGCATTAATCCAGAGAGCCAGTAATATGTACAGTGAAGTTTATCTTGACAGGTAAATCAACTCATTGCTAAGTGAAAAAGCCAGACAATACTATCCTTGTTGTTGAACTGCAGGTGTTTGAAAAGCTAAGCGAACTAAGGAAAAACCTAACAGCGTCATATGGCAAGAATGAATGGTGGTGAAGGAAGGGAAGCTTGGTTAGATGGTTTAGGCAGGTGCTTAGGAAATTTAAAGGAGAAAATAGAAACTTAAAATCAAAAGCAGGTGCCTTGTTAGGTTTTTATGACCTTACAGAAATAATAACAGAACTAAGGTTAGATCACATTAAAATAGTTATTTCTAAGAAATCTTGTTTTGGAAGAATGAAGTAAAGTTTTGGAGATAACTGTGCCCTAAGAATTCATTGTATCCTATAAATCCTGTAAATCTGAAAACAAACATATTTGTCAGTCTTAGAAGTATTTATTAAATCTCTCCAGTATCTGTGGCAGGGTTCTATCCTTTAGTCTGTCTTTTTTAAAGATAACTATGATGTAATCTTAGGAAATACTATTTACAAGTATTTTTAATAATCACAGCCAAGGGAGACTCAAGAGATGCAGATTCAATCCCTGGGTCAGGAAGATCCCCCTGGAGGAGGAAATGGCAACCCACTCCACTATTCTTGCCAGGAAAATCCCATGGACAGAGGAGCCTCTTGGGTCACAGGTCATGGTGTCACAAAGAGTCTGACTCAACTGAGTACACACACATGATGCACGTATGCATATAAAGTATATATACACTTGCTTACTGAATGAATTTACACTATTTTGTGTCTATGATGCTATACACAGGGATAAAAGCTATAGAACCTTATGATGCACATCTCCAGCTAATAGTATTAAGAAAACATTTGCTTAAGATAAAATAATTGATAGATGAATTGTATGGTATACCATTAATATCTTAATAAAGATGTTATTTAAGAACATGAAAGTGGCTAAAATAACATAAAGCCATTAAAGAGAAATTAGGAAAGTAACAAGATTTGTGAACAGGGATAATTAATGTCTCAAGTGAAAATTATTATGTTTACTAGTTATACCAAGAAAAATATAATCAGTAGAGAGAAAACAGAGCAAAATGCTTTCCTGGTAAGACATTTGACCTTCAGTGAATTATAGTTCATAAGCAAGGGTTCCAGAGAACACAATTTATTCTTCAAGATATTGAAAGTCGAGGGATTGCATTTTGTATTCAGCTCTCCCATGATTTATCTACAAAACCCCTTGATGAAATATGTGACATTTCATCTGCTAGAAAATCCTGGGTTTAGTTTTGACTGCACCACGTAAGGGTCAAGTTGGATGGAGTCTCCAACCTTGCCACCCTACATCAACTTCCTTGGTAGGACTCCCATCTCCAGCCCCAAGTGCTGTCGTCCAGCATGTGGAACCATTCTAATGCACAGTTTCACAATGTAACAATGGAGTGATGCTGGGCATCAAGTGTGGGTTTATATCGTTCAGTGTCCCTTGCCCAATTTGAAGCCTCTGAACAATCCTTTCCAGCACCTCTGTTTCTCAAATCCCATTAACCTCTAGATGTCTCTATTAGAATCCTTTGAGGCTGTGGATTTTTGTTTGCAACAACACCCAGACCCTCTGCTATTCCTATCAATCCCCCTCTTCACTCTCCAGGGAGCTCAGTTCCTTTCCTGTTTGAGGCTCAGTTGAACCTAAATCAGTTTGTTTTGTGATCACTTCACACTTACGTGGAAGGTACCCAACTGTTTCTTATTTTAGGGTTTTTACCTCTAGATAGTTGCTTCTTTCCAATTTTAATTCCAGCAGCTTCTCTTTCTGCCCAACACTTTGATGTGTTTTACTGGAGTCCCTTTTTGTTCCTCTGGTTTCATTTAACTTCTGTCCTTCTGATCTTATCCATACTCTATAGCTTCTTTCTTTTTCTTAACCATTATCCTATTCTCCTTTAAAACCATGTATGCTTTATCAATCAAGGTATCTTTTTCCCTAGATAGGATATGTGTTTTATTTTTTTTTTTTCAATACTGTAGTCCTATTCAGAGAGTCACATGTTTACGTTGCTTGTTAACTTCACAGAACACTCCTACCTATTGAGGACAATCCAATTCATTTCTATTGTATATTTATGACACTGATGACTGTAATTAAATTTTAACTCAGAAAACTTTAGATTCCAACCCTAGTTTGGGTGGAAAGAGGACATTAAATTATGACAAAATTAGTCTCCTCAAGTATAAAATTCAAATTCGGGAGGAAAAAAATCCTAAGTAATTAATCAGCTTGATTAAATGTTCTAAATGGTTAATAACATCTACCTATAGTATTACAGGGATCCACTGGTAGCTCAGACGGTAAAGCGTCTGCCTACAATGCGGGAGACCTGGGCTCCATCCCTGGGTCGGGAAGATCCCCTGGAGAAGGAATGGCAACCCACTCCAGTATTCTTGCCTGGAAAATCCCATGGACTGAGAATCCTGGTAGGCTACAGTCCATGGGGTCGCAAAGAGTCGGACACGACTGAGTGACTTCACTTCACTTCATAATATTATTAAATGTCCTGTCATTCTTGGTTCTTTTATCAGTTGTGACTTGGTACCTGTGTGTGCATATTTATCAATTTCCATCTTTTTTAATGGATTAATGCTAAATATTTCAACATTTCAATGGATAACACATGGGCATACCTAGTTTCCCTGGCCACTTTATAACCCCAATTTCCAATTTGTATTCATTCAATAAATATATATTGAGCACTTACCATGTATTGGGCACTGTATTCCACTGGGGATACAGATATTAAAAGCTTACCTCCTACTTTCAAGGGGGTCACAGTCTAACGGGGCATGAAATTGTAACTCTGTGTAGCTCACAGAGGAAGGAGTGCAGAGGCCCTGAGACAGAGGGTGTGTGCATGCAAGGAGCTGCCAGTGTCTCTGTTTTCTTTGTGAAGCATCAGAAGAGTGCTTGCATGAAGGTGGGAAGGAAGAAAGTGTTCATGGCTTATGTGAGTTACCTAGAAGAGGCAAATTCATAGAGACAGAAAGGAGAAGAGAGGTTACCAGGGGGTGGGGACAGAGAGGACAAAGAAGAGTACAGGGTTTTTATTGGAGATGAAAGTAGTGATGCTTATACAATGCTGTAAGTGCATTTAATACCACTCAATTGTATACTTATGAAGAGTTAAATGACGTATATTATATATTAGGTATATTTTATCACAATAAAGCAAAAGAAAAAAAATTTTTAAGTGTGCCTGGGCCTTGAGGAGAGTGGTGACATGGTGAGACAGTCACAGTGGACAACAAGAACAAGACTCAGCTAGAAACACAGTGAAAATTTCAGGCATTTACTAATCTACATCAGGAAGATATTAAACACAGCCAAAGATATTGATCGGAGCTTACAGCTAACACTAAATATTGCTTCCACAAAAGTTCAGTGAAGTTTTACTTAATTAATGGGACAAGCACAGATTGGTGACTGTGAGCTCAGGACCCAAAATGAACGCCAGCTTCTCTAAATCTTTTGGCAACAGTTTTTTTGTTTTTGTTTTTGTTTTATGCATAAATAAATAATAGGGGATTTCATTTCAAACTCTCTATCAACAAGACTCTGAAATGTAGCCTGAAGGGAGCATGGAAGGAACAGTTGCTATATCTCATCTCTCCTGGGGAGGGAATGTGCAGGGGGAGAGGCCCATGAGCTCTTCACCCTTCTGTTATGCGGGGGGGGGGGGGGAGGTGGGGGGGGTGGGGGGGGGTGGTGGGGGGCGCAGCAGTGGGTCATGGCAACCAGTTACAGAGAAGCTGAGAAACGTGAGATAATGGATTGTGACCATAGGCTCCTGGCAAAGGATTGCTGGCTTGGGACAGTTAGAAATCAGACTTTTTTTTTTTTTTTTTTTTCTAAAACAAAGCTTCTGACAACAAATACTGAAGTAAACAGTAGACTGCACATCTCCATTCTTAGGCATAAGGGGTGATGGCACAGATGAGTTGAACATGGGAGGAGAAGTGGAAAAGATAAGAATTTAAGAGAATTCAGAGATACTGGCTTCACATGTATAGGAGGATAGGTGGCAGGACCTGCTTATTACTTGTGGTTGGGGATGACAATGGTGACAGGCCTTGATCATACAGCATTCAGAGGAGAAAGAAAAAACAAATTTTTTCCCCATTTGCCAAAGTTGTTGACAGTATTGTTTGTAATTTCAGAAATTTGAAATAAAGTGTCCAAAATTATGAAAGTTTTAAAATAAATTATGCTATGTCTATCCAACAAAATTCTATATATTCATTTAAGTCTGTATTTCAAAAGACAACAATAAATTGGGAAAATGCTCCCAATATAATGCTAAATGAGAAAATTTTCAAAATTTGGTATAAAAGTTATTCTGATTTCATATGTGTTCTAAAGAGAAAACTGAAAAAGAAAATTTATAACTTTCTGGTAATATTACAGATATTTTTAATGTTTCTGTTTATACTTTTCTATGTTTAAAAATCTATAACCATCAATACATATTCAGTTCAGTTCAGTTGCCCAGTCGTGTCCAACTCTTTACGACCCCATGGACTGCAGCACACCAGGCTTTCCTGTCCATCACTAATTCCTGGAGCTTGCTCAGACTCATGTCCATCAAGTTGGTGATGCCATCTAACCATCTTATCCTCTGTTGTCCCCTTCGCCTCCCACCTTCAATCTTTCCCAGCATCAGGGTCTTTTCCAATGAGTCAGCTCTTCCCATCAGGTGGCCAAAGTATTGTAGTTTCAGCTTCAGCATCAGTCCTTCCAATGAATATTCAGGGCTGATTTCAACACGTATTGCTTAAAATTAATAAACTTTATGTAAATAGAGTGATAATGATGCCACAAGCATAATTAAGATTCGTATTTATACTAAGGAACAGACTCTAGTAATAACCAGCCATCCAGAACTATAATGTTAAATTCATTTAGTCAGTAAATGAGCCTTTATGTGCTGTTCACTAGAAAAGGTGCAAGACCCAAAGGAATCGGGTGGAGAGGGAGATGGGAGGGGTGATCGGGATGGGGAATACATGTAACTCCATGGCTGATTCATGTCAATGTATGACAAAACCCACTTCAATATTGTAAAGTAATTAGCCTCCAACTAATAAAAATAAATGAAAAAAAAGAAAAGGTGCAAGAGATTCAGAAATAAAAGTATCAGTCCCACTGTAGAAACTCCGGACTAGTGGGGAGGCTGTGAGGAAAGTGGGCAGTTGCCCCCCTACAGTGCTCTGTGACGTGTGCTTCTCTGTAGATGGGCCTAAGGTGCTGTAGGAACACAGGTGAGGAGGAACATTTACCCACCAGGATTCATGGAAGGCTTCCAGGAGGAGGTGACATCTGAGTTGACTCCTAAAGGTTGAGTGAAGAAAAAAATCAGAAGGTGTTCAAGCAGAAGAAGTGTATAAAGACATAGACCTGAGTGAGAGCAGTAGCTTCCTAATGTGAGGCTCATTATGCTGAAATTCAGGGGTGGGGGTGGGGGAGAAAACCTGAATTTAACTATGGGGATGGAGAGACAGAGAAAGATGGAAGGTTCAGAATGTCTTCTAGATTCTCTCTTGTCTCTTGGACACAAGACTGGATGGGTGGTAGCATCACTTTGCTAACATAGGACATAGAGTCAGAAGCGTAGGTTTAGAGGTAAATTTTCAGGAATATCCATTAGCAAAGTAAACGATATATAGCATCAGAGAAAAATCACTCATTTATTCTGCAAGTTTTCACTGAGCACAACTGTCAAGGAGTGATCTAGATGCTGAGGATACACTGCTGAATCAGACAGATCTAACATTGCTCAAGGTCTGCCTGTAAACAAACAAACAGAAAAATGTGCAGAGGAACCAGAGATCAAATTGCTAGGCTTCAATAGTACGTGAACCAAGAACTTCCAGATGTACAAGTTGGGTTTCAAAGATGCAGAGGAACCAGAGAGCAAATTACCAAATTCACTGGATCATGGAGAAAGTAAAGGAGTTCCAGAAAAACATCTACTTCTGCTTCATTGACTGCACTAAAATCTTTGACTTTGTGTATTTGTCTTGATCAAAACAAACTGTGGAAAATTCTTAAAGGGATGGGAGTACCAGACCACCTTACCCATCTCCTGAGAAACCTGTGCGTGAGTCAAGAAGCCAGTTAGAATTGGATGTGGAAAAATGGACTGGTTTAAAATTGGGAAAGGAGTACGACAAGGCCATATATTGTCACCCTGCATATTTAACTTACATGCAGAGTACATCATGCGAAATGCCAGGTTGGATGAATCACAAACTGGAATTAACATTTCCGGGAGAAATATCAATAACCTCAGATATCCAGATGACATAAGAGCCTCTTGATGAGGGTGAAAGAGGACAGTGAAAAAGCTGGCTTAAAACTCAACGTTCAAAAAACTAAGATCATGCATCTGCCCCCTATCACTTCATGGCAAACAAAAGGGGAAAAAGTAGCAGCAATAAGAGATTTAATTTCTTGGGCTCCAGAATCACTGTGGATAGTGACTGCGGCCTTGAAATTAAAAGATGATTGCTGTGCAAAAGCTTTTAAGTTTCGTTAGGTCCCATTTGTTTATTTTTGCTTTTATTTCTAAAATTCTGGGATGTGGGTCATAGAGGATCCTGCTGTGATTTATGTCGGAGAGTGTTTTGCCTATGTTCATGGATTGGAAGAATCAATATTGTCAAAATGGCTATACTACCCAAAGCAATCTATAGATTCAATGCAATCCCTATCAAGCTACCAACGGTATTCTTCACAGAACTAGAACAAATAATTTCACAATTTGTATGGAAATACAAAAAACCTCGAATAGCCAAAGTAATCCTGAAAAAGAAGAATGGAACTGGAGGAATCAATCTGCCTGACTTCAGACTCTACTACAAAGCCACAGTCATCAAGACAGTATGGTACTGGCACAAAGACAGAAATATAGATCAATGGAACAGAATAGAAAGCCCAGAGATAAATCCACGAACCTATGGTCACCTTATCTTCAACAAAGAAGGCAAGGATATACAATGGAAAAAAGATAACCTCTTTAACAAGTGGTGCTGGGAAAACTGGTTAACCACCTGTAAAAGAATGAAACTAGAACACTTTCTAACACCATACACAAAAATAAACTCAAAATGGATTAAAGATCTAAATGTAAGACCAGAAACTATAAAACTCCTAGAAGAGAACATAGGCAAAACATACCTCAACATAATAAAAGCTATTTATGACAAACCCACAGCAAGCATCACCCTCAATGGTGAAAAATTGAAAGCATTTCCCCTGAAATCATGAACAAGACAAGGGTGCCCACTCTCACCACTACTATTCAACATAGTTTTGGAAGTTTTGGCCACAGCAATCAGGGCAGAAAAAGAAGTAAAAGGAATCCAGATAGGAAAAGAAGAAGTGAAACTCTCTCTGTTTGCAGATGACATGATCCTCTACATAGAAAACCCTAAAGACTCTACCAGAAAATTACTAGAGCTAATCAATGAATACAGTAAAGTTGCAGGATATAAAATTAACACACAGAAATCTCTTGCATTCCTATACACTAACAATGAGAAAACAGAAAGAGAAATTAAGGAAACAATACCATTCACCATTGCAACAAAAAGAATAAAATACTTAGGAGTATATCTACCTAAAGAAACAAAAGACCTATACATAGAAAACTATAAAACACTGATGAAAGAAATCAAAGAGGACACAAACAGATGGAGAAATATACCGTGTTCATGGATTGGAAGAATCAATATTGTCAAAATGGCTATACTACCCAAAGCAATCTATAGATTCAATGCAATCCCTGAAAAGACAGCCCTCAGATTGGGAGAAAATAATAGCAAATGAAGCAACAGACAAAGGATTAATCTCAAAAATATACAAGCAACTCCTCCAGCTCAACTCCAGAAAAATAAATGACCCAATCCAAAAATGGGCCAAAGAACTAAACAGACATTTCTCCAAGGAAGACATACAGATGGCTAACAAACACATGAAAAGATGCTCAACATCACTCATTATCAGAGAAATGCAAATCAAAACCACAATGAGGTACCATTATACGCCAGTCAGGATGGCTGCTATCCAAAAGTCTACAAGCAATAAATGCTGGAGAGGGTATGGAGAAAAGGGAACCCTCTTACACTGTTGGTGGGAATGCAAATTAGTACAGCCACTATGGAAAACAGTGTGGAGATTTCTTAAAAAGCTGGAAATAGAACTGCCATATGACCCAGCAATCCCACTTCTGGGCATACACACCAAGGAAACCAGATCTGAAAGAGACACGTGCACCCCAATGTTCATCGCAGCACTGTTTATAATAGCCAGGACATGGAAGCAACCCAGTTGCCCATCAGCAGACGAATGGATGAGGAAGCTGTGGTACATATACACCATGGAATATTACTCAGCCATTAAAAAGAATTCATTTGAATCAGTTCTAATGAGATGGATAAAACTGGAGCCGATTATACAGAGCGAAGTAAGCCAGAAAGATAAAGACCATTACAGTATACTAACACATATATATGGACTTTAGAAAGATGGTAATGATAACCCTATATGCAAAACAGAAAAAGAGACTCAGATGTATAGAACAGACTTGTAGACTCTGGGAGAAGGCGAGGGTGGGATGTTTCAAGAGAACAGCATTGAAACATGTATATTATCTAGGGTGAAACAGATCACCAGCCCAGGTTGGGTGCATGAGACAAGTGCTCGGGCCTGGTGCACTGGGAAGACCCAGAGGGATCAGGTGGAGAGGGAGGTGGGAGGGGGGACCGGGATGGGGAATACATGTAAATCCATGGCTAATTCATTTCAATGTATGACAAAAACTACTGTAATGATGTAAAGTAATTAGCCTCCAACTAATAAAAATAAATGGAAAAAAAAATTAAAAAAAAATAAAAGATGATTGCTCCTTGGAAGGAAAGCTATGACACACCTAGACAGTGTATTAAAAAGCAGAGACTTTTTAATCACTTTGCTGACAAAGGTCCATATTAGTCAAAGCTATGGTTTTTCCATGTGGATGTATGAATGTGAGAGTTGTACCATAAAGAAGGCAGGGTGCCAAAAAATTAATGCTTTCGAACTGTAGTGCAGGAGAAGACTCTTGAGAGTCCCTTGGACTTTAAGGAGATCCAACCAATCAATCCTAAAGGAAATCAGTCCTGAACATTCATTGGAAGGATTAATGCTGAAGCTGAAGCTCCAATACTTTGGCCACCTGATGGGAAGAACTGACTCATTGGAAAAGACCCTGATGCTGGGAAAGGTTGAAGGTAGGAGGCAAAGAGGACAACAGAGGATGAGATGGTTGGATGGCATCACTGACTCAATGAACATGAGTTTGAGCAAGCTCCAGAAGATGATGAAGAACAGGAGAGCCTGGTGTGCTGCAGTCCAAGGGGTAACAAAGAGTTGGACACAACTTGGCGACTGAACAACAACAGGGATAAGGATTTGCCTGATTTCTTTTCTGCAAAGTAGGTGGTATTGTCATCTGTGAAGGTGAAGGCCCCAGGAAGCAGGGTAATCTTTAAGGTTCAGCTTTGAAGTAGGACGCCTAGAAAATGGAAGTGGATGCTAAGGACCTGTGTAAAGGTCTCCAAGTAGCCCCAATGAGTTCAGAAAGCTTGCATTTGTGGCTGCTGCATCTGCACAGTGGTAGGCTTCCCTCCAGCAGGGCCAGCAGCTGGGCAGTCAGGGAACTGGGTTGTGCTGTGTAGCACCTGTTCTGTTCTGGGAAGATCCATCTAGTCTTTCATTTGGCTTCTGTTGGACAGTCCTGAATTCCTGGCCCCTCAACAGAGCTAAACAAATCTGCAAGGCCAGAATTTATCTTCAAATTAGTCACTTAAAGAAAACCCCTAATCTATGACATCTGAATATAAAATATGCATTAAAGTAGAAAGTATCAATAGGTAGGGGCACAGGATCTTTAGAGCTAAATGATCAGTGAAATGGCTGGAATGCTCCTTGTACTGTCCTATTCCAATGCATATAATGTAACAACGACTGCCTCTGTTTGACTCAAGTAGAGATCCCTTTTTAAAAATTAAATACACCGCTTCCCTGGGAACATAATTGTGAAATGTTTTGTCATTATACTGTACAGCAGTCACTTTAAGATAACACAAATCTTGCTTCTTGCTGAGCATTTCCTTACTACTACATGCAAACAAAACAGAGGATGTAATCAAAAGGGTATTTGGCATGGGTCCAGAAAGCAATGTGAATTAGTCTACAACTGGCCGCCATAGTTTCAAGTCTGTTTCTGATCCATGACTTATTGCTTCATAGCTGATCATTTCAAAGGTTTACTAGGATGGCACAGAAAAGCTCAGGCACTACCTTCTAACTCATTCCAAAGTATTTCACTCGAGAACATTTTTGAATATTTAAAAAGAGAGTATAAGACAATAAAAATGGTTTTTAACATCATTTCTCCCCCCATTTTCTACCAACAGTATAAACTAGTGGAGGGAATATTTACTAAAAGTATAGAATAGCAGATGGTATACTTTAGGAAGCTGTTAATTTCTACTCCTTAAGTCAATAGCAATTTATATAATAGAGATAGAATTGGATAGTTTAATTTTCAGACTTCACATGGAGCATCTGAATTAAAAAAAAAAAACAGCTGACTAAATTCTTGTTCTTATTTAGCATCCGATACAAAGGCAATTTTGTATTTGTTGTAAGTTGATTTTCAAGCAATTTTACTGTTTAAATAATTCAGAAATTGTTTTGAAATAATTTAGTTTCTCTAGCCAAACTTGAGATGTATGACATTAATCACATCTCACATCGTTGAGTACATCAGATTCTTAATTACATTCTCTAAAGGTCCTCCAAGCCCTTTAAAAGCAAAGCTTTGAGAAGAGGAGGACACCCTGAGGCGGGAGCTAGCCTTGTCTTCACCTTTTGAGGGAGGCTTTAGAGCCCAGGGAAATGATTTGGATACCACCTCCTCAGGTATTTCTTAAAGAGTCGCTATATTTCCTGCCTTGTCCCTGCAAGAATCAGGGTTAATTTTATATTATAAGCCTACTTCATGTTATTGGCTAAAATGCTTTTATTTTCACATTTCACTTCCTCATGATACCTACTTTTCTTACTGTATACAGATTTTAATGCTTTACCAGAATATGCAAGTTTATTTTATGTAGGCTTCTCATGGTTTGACCTTAATATTTACAGGTTAGTTTCCTCACACTCAATGACTATACAATGAATAAATAATTTTAGTTTGATTGTAGATTGCAGCCTGAAAATCATTTCATTGATGAAACCAGTCAAGACTTCTGTTAAGAGCACCAGTGTCTAACTCCATAAAGGCCAAACTGAGGAGCCCATTTCAAGTGACTTGAATTCAGGAAAACCATGATGAGCTTTTTCGGCACAAGCTGTGGCTTAGTGTAAAATTTTTGTAATCGTTGTAATGGTGGCGGTTTCTGGGAGTGAAAAATGGAAAGTATCGAGAAATGGGAGGGATATGGTTCAGCCCCTGGTCTCTGAGTGAAAAGAGGGGTGGAAACTCCGTAACTGGGGGCCCATCCGAACCAGGCTGTCAGATTTAGGGGAGGGAGGGAGGAAGAGAAAGCTCGCTGGGGGAAGGAGTGGGGCGCCAGACCGTCCCGGAGAGAGGGGGGAGGGAAGGACGGGAGGGGACGGGAGCGGAGGAGCGCCGAGCCGAGGGGAGGGAGGAGAGGGAAAGTGGGAACAGAGTAAAGGAGTGGACGGAGCGCAGAGGTGCCCTTGCGCGGCGCGCGCAGTGGAGACTCATCCCTGCCGCTGCGCCGGAAGGCGGAGGTCCCATGTCGCGCCCCCGGCTGGTCCCGGGACCCCAGCGTGAGTCCCGCGTCTGGCGACCCGAGTGGCCAGGAGTCTGAACTGCGGGCCACGCGGGGGTGGCGGTGGCAAGCCCGCTGGTCGTTATGAGGACGGATCTAAAATGACCGGCAAGCGGAAACCTCTCCAAACGCAGCTCAGGCGGTCAATCAGTGAGCAGTTGCGGGACTCCACTGCCAGAGCCTGGGATCGGCTGTGGAAAAACGTCCGGGAGAGACGGCTGGCAGGTCGGTGCCCCCAAGACTCGGGACTGCGCGGGGGCAGGAGGAGGCGCGGGCCGCGTCGCCCGCCTGGCCCACCGTCCCGTCGCCGCTCTGGGCTCCCGACACAGGTTTTCTGAGCCCGGGGTTGGGTGGAGAAGGCTGCTCGCACCACCCTCGCTGGACCGGGTCGGAGCGCCCACGCTCACCACGCTCAGTCTTTGCGCGCGCTGGACCTGGTAGTGGGTGTGGGCTCCGCCCCGCGCGCGCTGACAGTCTGGCAGGGCGCTGCGCTCCCGGCGTGGAGCCGGCGTGGGGTTTACCTGGGGAGTCGTTCTTAAGTGGCCGCTTTTCCTGGGCTGGCCCCGGCTCCGCCGCTACCACCCGCCCTAGCCCAGTGAATGAATGAGTGCCCAGCCCAAGTGGCCTTCCGGGAGAGTGGTCCCTTTTCCAGCTTCGGCTTTTCCACGAGGGACGCATCCACTGCCTGTGTGGGAGGAGGGGTCAGACAAGGCCAGGGAGCATACCCAAGGCTCTGGGAGACAGATGTTTACGGGGTAGAGGAGGAGGATTTGGGGAAAGACAGATGGACAGTGGTTGGTGCTGGCTGATAGCTGTCCACCACCACCACCCCTGTCCAGCTGTGGATCAGGCTGTCCTCACTTGGGGGCTGCGAAAGAGAGGCCTCCCTTTTGGAATCCATTGCTCATGAATCAGAGGAAGAGAAGAGGTGATTATTCCTAGCCAAGAGGTCCTTAAGAATCCTTGCTTCGGTCAGAAGGCCAGTCCCCTCCTTAGCTCTTTCTCCAGCTTCCTGGCTGTGGTCTTTCTTCTGGGCATGCTCTTTGAAGCTACCGCCTCATAGGGCCAGGGATGTAGGAAGTGGTCTGAGCCTTCTCAGAGTCCTTGCTGGAGCATTAGGTCTGGTCAGTCAGCACATCATACTTGCCACAATAAGGGAAGGAAGCCCTACTCCACAGCACCCTCCCCAGGCAGTGTAGGATTTAGGACTGCTTTCCCCAAGTGTTAGCAGCTGGAAGGTATTTCTGGAATTGAGGGCAGGTGGATGGAAGGGCCCCCTGAGCTGACTGTTAGTGGGGTCTCTGGATCTTCTGGCCTCCTCTCTCTCCAGCAGCATCTCCTGAGTGGGCCAGTGACCACAGGGGTGGAGGAGAGGTGAGGAAAAGAGGTGACACCTGGACAGAGGGCAGGGCTGCCAAGGGTGAGATCAAAGAGTTAACCTCCTCTGGGTTCCTCGCCCTCGTTCCTCTTGAAGAGCTATAGAAGTCCTTTGCAAGATGTTCTGCCCTTTCTCCCATGCAGCCACATCTCTCCATCAGTCTGACGGCATTCTCGAGTAGATGCCCGAAGTCTGTGTCTTCTTGAGCTGGATCTTTATCAACCTAACTGGTCAAATTAGAAGTGGGGATTATAGATGGCTTCAACATTCAATAGTGTCAGCATAGACTGGTCATCCCGTAGTTTCTCTCCAATACAGCGGCCCCATTTAGTAAGCACCCAAGAAACAAACAGACTTTGCAGTCTGAACCCAGAAATAAGTTGTGGTAACCCAGTAGCTTTACTGTTGATTTTTAAGACCTGTATGCTCACTGCAGACCTCAATTAATAACAACTGATAACTTTCCTGGTTATCATGCTAAATTGTATAATCTACATGATGGATGGTGTTAGAAAAATTATTGTGTTCTAGTAAACTTTTGTTGCTCCATAACTGCAGAATGCTTACTGCAAATGTCTCCTGCATAGCTTCTGTTATTAAGTTTGTTAAGTTTGTTAAATCAATGGATCCTCAGGAAACAAGAAGTCTTTCCAGGAGGACTGCCAAAGCTATGCTGGGTTTTTATAGAAGCCGAGGCCAAGGATGACTGCAGCCTTGTCTTTTTAAAAAGGAGATCTGGGAAGGAAGAGAGCATAATGTAAAGTCTGAAAACCATTGCGATTTTCCAGGGAAGTCATATATTCACACTGATTTTATACACTGCAGTTTAGTTAGGGCAGTGGAGAGAAAAAGTTTTGATTCTGGAAAGTAAGCGATAGGTAGAGATTTTTAAGATAATGAAATATAGACATTAAGACTAAAAGTGGTTTCAGAATGGTTAAGTATGAGTTCTCCCAGAGTAGTGTAATTATTTTTTTTAAATAGTGGTGTGAGGTTTTAAAATGTTTAATCAGAATATTAATATCTGCTTACCCATAATCTGCTTACCACTCTGCTAACAGCAGATGCCAGCAGGTTATTCAACTGGGACCAAACAATCCCCTGTGAAGAGACTTCAACCTCTGCTTCTCTAAGCGAGCTGGGATGCCTGCCACAAAACCAAGCCAACTCCATGAAGGAGCTTTTAGATGCAAATTGATTTTCTTGGGTTTTCTTGCAAAGGTAGCTAAAATATGGAACTTTGGCTATGAGACACTGAAATACTTACATTATTAATGTTGGCATCAATTCTAGGTGAAAGTGTTTTTCATTTGTAAAAGCCTTCTTTATATGGTTTACTTCACAGTATCATAATAACCAACTATATGAGTGTACCCCAGAGAGAATCTGCCCCCTCAAGGGATATTATGGGGCTACTGGCCTTATTATTTTTTTTTCTTTTTCTATCATATAAAAGTTTTGTGTTGGTACTTCTTTAATTTCCCTAAATTTTCTTCTTTTTCTTCTTTCAGTATTTATTTTCTTATTTAGCTGTGCTGGGTCTTAGTTGTGGCAGGTATGTGGGATCTAGTTTCCTGACCAGGAATCAGATCTGACCAGGGATCAGACCCTGGCCCCCTGCATTGGGAGCATGGAGTCTTAGCCACTGGACCACCAGGGAAGTCCCACCTAAAAGTTTTTTCTTCCTATTACACTTAGTCAATAGAACATTTATTCAAAGTGCTTTATAATGAACTTGTATTTGTTGTCTGGAGCATTCTGAAGGTATCTGTTGCTCTCTTTTGCTTTTTAACATCCTGAGGCAAGAACCTCATTCTAACTCACTTTTCTCTTCATGAAAGTCTGCCTTGTCAATGTGACAAAAGATAAGAAGTAGTAGAACTGTTTAAATATAGTGAAGCCTATAGATTTCTGTGTGGTGGGACCATATTTAGGAAGGAGTCTCCTAATGCTCATCACAATGATACAAATAATGAAGCTGGTAGAAGGATAAGGTTTTGAATGATGTTCTGTGCAGTTTGCTCATCTCAAATGTTCTTGCGATGAATTCGTAGGGGAGAAAGTGGTCTCCCCGTCCTATTCTTCCGCCATCTTAGCTTCTCCCCCCTGAATGATATTCAAATATGTTCACTTCATTACAAAATTATACAAAGGAGTTATTGGTAAAGAAGAACTGATACTGGGAGCTCTTCATGGGCTTTCCAGTTCTGGAGTAGATGCCAGATTTCCTCAGATTGTGGTGTTTTTGCCAACATATACTTCTTAATTACCTAAGACTCTAATCCTCATAAGGGTCAATGAGAGTTTTTCTCACCTGTCATCTCAATATTGATCATTGTAATAATGGTGGTAATTGTTGTTTATTCCCGAGATGACAAAGTTAGTGTTCAAACAAGTGTTCTGATTCAAGTTGTCAGAAGTCAAAGGTCACCTGTGCCCACTTTGTGTTATACCACACTGCCTTTCCATGGGCCTTATGGAGACAAATGGACCTCAACTCCTTTCTCCAAGTCTCTGTCATTTGCAATTAGTTTTTAAAAGAGTAAGTAAATTAATTGGAAAAATTACTCTTTCCTCCTGCAGTGACAAGGAGAACCCTATGCATCAAATGCTTGCCCCCCAGTCATCCTATTGGGCTGGGTAGTGTATGGGCTCATAGAGAGTTGAAACAAACAGCCAGATATCTGCCTTGCTGGGGCCCTATGTGTGTGCTCTGCCCATTACCATTGCTGCAGGAAGCCAAAGGCCACAAGAAAGAAATGTTGTCATAAAGCCTCAATGCAGGTTTCTTCAAGGTAGATGAGTGACAGGTTCTTTGGCCTCTCCAGTTCCCTAATCAGCCACCACTGATGACAGTTCTTAACCTTTATATGATCATTAAATTCTCTAGGCAGAAGTTCACCCTTTAGCTTTTGATCTTTGTAAGCAGTTTCCTTGGTGGCTCAGCAGTAAAGAATCCTCCTGTGATGCAAAAGACAGAGAAGGCCCGGGGTTTAGTCCCTGGGTCAAGAAGATCCCCAGGAGGAGAGCATGGCAACCCGTTCCAGTGTTCTTGCCTGGAGAATCTCATAGACAGAGGAGCCTGGTGGCCTACAGTCCATAGGGTCACACAGAGTCGGACACAACTAAAGTGACGAAGTATGCACGCAAGCAGCTTGAACTACGTTTCAAAAGCTAAGGTCTGAAAAAAATCCAAATGTTTGTTTTCTGAAGCTTTCTGTTCCTTTACTGAAACCTAACTATTTTGATGGAGATGTAATCCATATATTTGATTCCTTTATACTCACATAACAATATTTAGGTAGGTTGTGAACTAATTGATGTTGAAGTCTTTTGATCTCTTTCATTGTCTCATTCTAAATCATTTCTCTTAGACATAGGACGTTATATTGCTGCCCAAAATAAACTAACCTAAAGCACTGAAAAGTTTGAGTTTTGTTAGAAATGCTAATTCCACCAAATTTCAGTGAGTTCTTGTCATGTTAAAACAGGTTTATTCATCCTCAAAGTCAACAGCAGCATCCTGTGATGTGATGTAAACATAAGATTGGGACTTTAATGCAGAGTGGGATCAAGAATAGAACACGGGCCATAAAAATGTTCCTTATTAAATCTAAATGGGTTCCATGATAGCAAGAAGTACAGGATCAGGATGATACTAGCTGATCCTTTTCATTTGTTTTATATGTTTTTCCTTTTTATTCTCTTTACTGTAAAGAACACCCCATCCTACTCTGTTGGGTTTTTACTTTTTAAACATCTCTTGAAAAGGGAATACATTTAGATTTGATTTATATTAACAGTAACAAAAAAAAAAAAAATCTGAGTCAGGTAAATATACAATGAAAATCAGAGAAAGAGAGCACATTACTTGTGCAGGGTTCTTCTCAGCCTTAGCTACCCACAGGGTGACCTGGAGCCTTTCAGAAACATGAATGTTTCACTGCCTCACAGAGACTCTGATTCAGTTCACTTAGGGTCCAGGGATCAGCATTTTTTAAAGCTCTGCAGATGGTTCCAGTGCACAGTCCAGGTTCAGAATCACAGACTTGTGTTAACTACCATATGATAACTCACAGAAGTCTGTGTCTAGTACTGATGCAAGATCATAGTCTAAGTCCTTAAGAGAAGTTTTGCTTAAGTGAAGTTGGAATGAGCTTGTTGTTTTACAAGGACAGGGGGAAAAAAACCCAGTTTTCCTGGAGCATAAGAAAAAAGGTGGTACAAGTAGATGGTAGGAGATCACATCAGAGGTATGGCAGAGCCAAATTATAAGATCAAGTTGGGCTTTGTTGCCTGGGCATGGAGGTTGGATTTGGTTCTGCATGTGATAAGCAAGCTTCCCTGATGGCTCAGAGGGTAAAGAATCCGCCTGCAATGTGGGAGACCTGGGTTAAATCCCTGGGTTTGGAAGATCCCCTAGAGAAGGGAATGGCAACCCACTCCAGTATTCTTGTCTGGAGAATTCCATGGACAGGGGAACCTGGCAGGCTGCAGTCCATGGGGTCAAAAGAGTCGGACATGACTGAGCAATAAGCAAAGGATTTTAAGCAGAGGAGAGACAGGACCTGAATAAGTTACTACTCGAGTGGTCTCAGTGAGAGAGAAACAATGACAAGGGTGGGGGTGATAGTAATGGAAATGGAGAGAATGGGACAGATTTCGATTATGTCTTGAAAGTAGGACAACAATGCTGACATTTTTAGTTGGAGGTTGACGGAGAGGGTTCAAGAGCCCCTAGGTTTGTAAAGCCATGGGCTGAGATGGGGACAAGTGGCATATTTGTATCTTGCAATTGCAAGAGACACTTTTTTTTTTTTGCATAAGCCAGATGAAGAGTAAGTTCTCCTTTGGCCAAATTAGGGCAACGATGCCTATTAGATTCCAGTGTGTGTGTGTGTGCTCAGTCATTCAGTTGTGTCCAACTCTTTGAAACCCCACGGACTGTAGCCCACCAGACTCCTCTGTCCATGGGCTTTCCCAGGAAAGAATACCAGAGTGGGTTGCCATTTCCTTCTCCAGGAGATCATCCTGACCCAGGGACTGAAACCATGTCTCTTGCATCTCCTGCATTGGCAGACAGATTCTTTACCACTGTGCCACCTGGGAGTCACCATTAGATATCCTAAGTAAAAGTCAAAGATTTAGATGTACAAGGAAAGTTTTGGGAGAAAAGTCAAATGCAGAGATAGAAATCTGAGAATTATTGGCATATGACTGTTACAGAGTAAAGCCTTTGGACTGGATAGGGTTACTTAGGAAGAGAATATAGTTAGGAGGAAATGCCAAGGACCAAGTCCTAGAGTGTCCTTTATTTAGAGCACAATATTTGGACATGAACTGTATGTACATAATTCTGTATGTACATGAACTATATGTGCTAAATTTCTGGAGAATAAGAAAAACAGCCTTGTTTCTAAACTCAGTCTTCTGGTGACTGAATAATAGTAGTGATATATTAAATAATCTTTAGTGACAGATTTGCTTGATCCCAGGACTGTTGATGAATAAAAAATAATCATAAAAATATATCTCACTTTATTAATAAAATATGTATTTTAAATTTAAAAGTGATATTGCAAAGTAAGTTTTAAATAGCATTTAAAAGAAAGACTTCTTAAGGTTGCCCCCATAAAAATTAAAATATAGTTGATTAGATAAAAATGGTCTTAGAAGGAATACTTCTATGGTTACTGTGACTTGTGGGCCCCATGTGTGATGGGGTAAGAAGTTTATATTGAAAAGGTGATTTCTCCAGTGTCTTGATATCTAGGAATAGGCTAATCAAAGTTTAGCTCTTAAGAAAGATTCTGTACTATATTGAATTTTCCAAGATTGCATCCATTTGCTGACCTTTACAAATTATGGTCTTTCCATAATAAAGATGATTAAAGGGAAATTTCTCAGAGAAAAATAGGTAACAAAGTCTTTAAGTCTTTGTGTTTGTGATGAGGATAACTTAAATATGACCTAATCGACAACATGCTGCCTAACCCTTGGAAGTAACGGTTTCCTCCTAGAGCTGGAGCAAAGAAAGGACCATGCTCATTATTTGTGGCTAGTTGCTCTGAATGGGAGACAGGAGCCCTACCAGTTGGCCAAAGTTCCTTAAGAAGACCATCTGATACCATTTTTGTTAGTCACCAAGCTGATCACTTACTTGGACACGGAGCACATCTAATGAAATTAATATATATTCTTTTTTTTCTTTTTCAATCTTCTGTTGAACAAACAACTTGGGGTTTTATCCAACAGTATATTTCTGTTCTACCCTTTTGCAAATTGTGTTTGCTTAGTTGCTCAGTCATGTCCAGCTCTTTGCGACCCCATGTACTGTAGCCTGCCAGTCTCCTTTGTCCATGGGGATTTTCCAGGCAAGAATACTGAAGAAGTTGCCATGCCCTCCTCCAGGGGGTCTTTCCAACCCAGGGATTGAACCCAGGTTTCCTGAATTGCAGGTGAATTCTTTACTATCTGAGCCACTAGGGAAGCCCATTTTGCAAGTTTAGGGATATTGCAAAATGAAAACAAGCATGGTTTGAAGAGTGTTGCAATGTTCCTGGGCTGGCGCTTTTTTTTTTTTTCCCCCAAAATCCTTGAGTGTTTAGTCCTAAAGCAGTCGAGTTGAAGGACAAACATTTTTGTCATGTTTGTATTTAGTCAATAAGTATTTATTGAGCCATGAAATAGCATCCTTGTCAAAGCATGTTGGGACTGTAGTGCAGGATATTAATTCAGGACTGTGGTTTTATCCTGGCAAAGCACACAAATTTTATTTATTATGCCACCCAAATCACTTAACTCATCTGTTTACCCAGAAATAGAACAGGTTTCCAGAAAGTGCTAAAAGACAGTATAGAATGCACCATGACTACACAATATTGTATTTGCAAACCTGCTGTGTCAAGCAATCTTATCTTCTCAGGCAGAATATTTCCTTAGTAACATTTTTATCTAAGATAAAATGTTCAGAACCTTATGGTTCTGTTATTTTGTATAGTGGGACATATTTTAATCTATATTTCATCATGGCATACCATGGTCGTTGAATACTTCTTTCTCCTTCCTATATATGAAATTAAATGAACCACAGAGATCGTAGTACAACCTCATAAAAAGTGATACATTTACCAGCAGTGATTTTAACTGGAAGTCTTATATGCTTCTTATCCTCTCTACATCTGGATAAAATGAAAACATGTCCAGTTTTCTTGAAGGATCTTTAGAAGTATTTTCCACTGAAATTTAATAATTGCCATTAGAATAATGTCCTTAAAGTACAAATATTTTAATAACTGGAAGGTGTGACTGTGAAAGTTGAACTTACCTACTGCCGCGTAAGAATGTATGGTTTGTCACAATGACATCACAAAGGTGGCTTCTCTTTTTTGCCTGATGCTGAGTTGCATTTATTGCAAACCTCTTGAAAAACATGATGGATTGCACGTATATTAGCCAAGAGGAGTTGTCCCCATGGTCTTGGAAATAAATTACATCCTTATTTTAGTCCCAAGAAAAGATTTCATAAGCAATAGGCTTAAAGAGGAGCAATTGTTAGAATGAAGATAAGTGGGGGGAAAAAAGCTTTTACATATTTCAACCATTGTCTTATAGGCTGTTTTATTCTTTTTGGAAAGAAAGAAGAGCAGCTTTATGATAAGTATTTGATTTCTAGTTCTTGAATCTAAATCAAAGCAATAATGACAAATAAAAAATTACTCTTAACCATTTAGAGAACACTGTAGTGGTGGAAAAAGGATTGAAGCTATTTGAGATATCATCATTTGTATAAAATCACAGCTGTGTAATGGTAATTAACATCTGTGAAATTAGCATCAGTTCAGCCATAATGGTGGTATAAATGTTTGGCATAGCTATGGCTACAGTGCTGGGAACATAGATTTCCTAGTATCTTGAAGGCATGTAGTTTTACTTTTGTTGTGTACAATGTAGTGGAGGGCGGGGGTTAGTGGTGTTCGGGCATGATGAAAGATTACTGGTGTACATCAGGGTCTAGTGGTTAAGAGCAGGGGACCCCAACTCCTGGGCTGCAGGCCAGTACCCCCATCTGGGTTACACAGCAGGAGGTGAGTGTTGGTCTGGAGAGCAAGCAAAACTTCATTTGCTGCTCCCCATCATTCACATTACTGTTTGAACCATCCTCTCCCCACCCCATCTGTGGAAAAATTGTCTTCCAGAAAACTAGTCCCTGGTGCCAAAAAGTCTGGGGACCACTGGTTAAGAGCAGTTACTGGAGCAAGGCTATGTGGGTTTCAATCCTGTCTCCACCATTTACTCAGTGGGTCCTTGGGCAAGATAAATAATCTTGATGTTCCTAAATCTTTAAAAAGGAGGACAAGCATAACACTTACCTCATAGGGCTATCCTGAGGATTAAATGAGTTCATATTTTCAAAGCATTTAGCATAACGTCTGACTCCTTAATTAGCATTGTATAAGAGTTTATTTTTAAAAATACATATAGACAGATGGATATAGATGCATAGATGCATCCCCTGTGAAGAATAGACATGTTTTCTGATAAGCAAGAGATGCTTTTTGCTTTAGCTTTAAACCACCCACTCGCTTCATACCTAGATTCATCTGCCTTGTTTCCATATCTTATGGACCCATTCTAGATCCCATGTTCAGGAATTTCCAAGAGCTAAGAGATTAGTTTGCTATAAATGGAATTTTAAAAATCAAATAGTACATATATTGCCAGCATGGTTGGCAGCATCTTGTGCAAGTCCATTAGTGTTATAGCATGAATCATTCATTATACTAACATTTTATCTTTCTGAAAGATCATCAATTACAGTTTGTTCATCAAAATACCATCAACTTTAAAGCTGTGCGACCAAGAATTCATTCCCATGTCCTTGGCCTAAATGGAATTTGATGGATGCCTAATTAAAATGAGAGAAGTTGGACTAGATAATCTCTAAGGCCCTGTTTAACTTTAAAGATCAATGAGTCTATAAAACTAGCCTGTGTGTCTAAAGGAAGCTTAATGCCCTGAGTCTTAGTTCCTTTTCTGTCTGGATTTCATTGGATATTTCGATAGACTCAGAAAGGACAAAAGCTCAGAAGTATGCCCCGGGATGCCTGCCGATGTCATTTCCCATGCCTCTTTGGTTACCTAACTTCCATCAACTGCAGCAACTTACTTGGTACTTTCTGTTACTGGAGTGCTACTTTCTGTTACTGGAACTGCATCTGCCAGAATTGGGAAAGGAGCGAGGAGGAGAACAAGCTAGGAGTCCAGGGCCTGCGGTCACCAGTAGAAGCTCCCTGCACCACACACAGGCAGGGCCCAGTGCTCAGACTGGCCCCGCTTGGTTTAAGGCTCTACTGTTACAGTCTTGAAATTATTAATAACTGTTGAATGAAGGGCCCACATTTTTATTTTATACTGGGTAGAGCAAATGATGTAGTTAATCCTGCATTCAGGAGAAGCCAGTCTCTTGTATAGTCATGTCTTGATTGGTGAGTTCACTCTCATTGATGATTTGGTGTTATTTAAGATAAAGCTGACTTGTAAAATCACAGAACATTAGATCTGGAAGGAACCTGCAAGCTTTCCTGGAACATCTACAGTCTACAGTCCGTATGTTCTTGTGCCCCATGCTCTTGGGAAGGTGATCTCCCCAAAGAGAAGTTATTTGTTTTCTTTTATTGTTTATTGATTCTGGCAGCATTACTATGAAATAAGGCAGTAATTTTACCCCTGGTGTTTGCAGAGTTATAATGATTATATTTTGTTACTATGTATATTGAAGCAGATATTTTAATAGTTTTTTTTTTAAATATTGCATTGTTTAGGTAAAATAGGAGGTTGGGACAAATTGCCCACTCATGGTACACTAAATTTTCCGATCCATGGCTTGTTTTTGAAAACAACTTAGTTAATCTGTTTCTTAATTAAAACTTTATTTACAATATCCATAATAGGTTATTCATCAAACCACTGCTATTAAAACCATTAAGGCTGTTTCCTGTTTAGAGTTCACCTAGGACTACTTACTAAGAAAAGGAAATTAGGAGAGGTAGTAATAAAGCCTATCATTTATCACCAGGGATTCCCAGCACATATCTACGAACATTTTATTTTATCAGGATGTTCATCTATCTCTGTGAAGAATACTAAAGTTGATGGAGTCTAGTCTCATAATGTTGCTTAGGTTAGAGCCTCCATTGCTATGTCTAGAAGTCCCCATTTAATGATGTAAAAAAAAAAAAAAGAAAACCAAAAACAAAAAAAGATGTGTTTTTTTATTTGAAAGTTAGTTTCATTATTTAATGCAAACTATTCGTTCAATTGAATAAAAAGAAGAGTGTGTGCATTTTCATTTTCTCTTGAGCTACTTCAAACAAGAATGTGTTTGCGTAGTCTGAATAGGAAAAAAGTAGGCAGATTCAGCTACCCTGAATTGGACCCTATTGTAAGCCAGGCATTGTGCTAAGGCTTCACGTGTTTTCTCATTTGATGCCCAGGCTTCAGAGCAAGTACTCCCAGGGTCCCTGTTAGCACACAGAGAAGCTTGCTGTGATTTAGAAAAAAGCTTCCGCTCCGGGCCGAGAATGAGAAAACTATTAGAAACTGCCTTCTCTGAGAAAGTTCAGCCCCATGGGCGTATGGCTAGGTGAGTGCACCCTGGGCTGGGACGTCCACCTGCCTGGCCCCCTTTGGCTGCTTGCTCTGTGTGGGGCACACACAGCTTACCCAGCTATACGGTATGACCCTGGGTACTGATACGGTCCCCGCTTTATGCGTGAGGAAACCCAGGCTTGGAGAGGTTAAGGAACTACTGTTTGTTGTTATATAGATTTATGAGAGTGGCACATTTCGAATGATCTACAGGTCATTATAAGATTTGTGATTCTGATGACTCCAAGACCCACACCCCAATCACAGTCTAGCACTTAGGAAGGGGTGACTGTTTCTGGGTGTTGTAGTGACAAAGAACCATTTCCCCAGCCATGCCCCAGTGTCACCTCAAAGTTACCAATGGATATAGTAGATGGGAGCTGACCGTGGTGTTCTGGCATCCCAGACAGGGTCCCCATGATAATGATGATGATGATCAATGATGATCTTGAATGTTTGTATAACACTGTACAGTTAAGTGTTTTTCCACTAAGGGTTCTAATAGTGGCTTAAAATTAATAGGTTCTCACTAAAGTCCTTTAAGGTAGGCAGAGTGGGTACACTGATTTCTACTACATTATGAGACAAATGAGGATAAAAATTGTAAGCCAGGCATTATGCTAAAGTTTCATGTGCTTTCTTATTTGATGCCTGGGCTTCAGAGCAAATACTGTGTGACTGTCCATGGTTCCAAGGTCAGAGAGGGCCAGGGGATTACTTGAATCCAGGCTCCTACCCCTGAGCTTGCCCTTGGGCTCACTTTCCTGCTGCCCTGCGTGAGCTCTGCTCTATGAGCTCAGTCAGTTGCTGTTAATTCAACCCAGTGACTCCCAAACCTGACCAAGCATCAGAATCACTGGAAAACCTCTTTAGAAAACTTTTCCCAGATTTGAGCAGTCAAAGTCATCCCCAGGAGACAGTGTATGTGAATATGTATGCTGGGTTCAATCCCAGGGTCAGGAAGATCCCCTGGAGAAGGAAATGGCAACCCACTCCAGTATTCTTGCCTAAAGAATCCCATGGGCAAAGGAACCTAGCAGTCTAAAGTCCATAGGCTCGCGAGAGCCGGACACAACTTAGCGATGGAACCACCACCACCATGCGTGGGGGTGGTGGTGGGAGGGAGTGTGTAGTATGCATTTTTTAACAAGGCTCCTAGGTGATTTTCATTGTCGTTGTGTGTGTGCAGCCTGCCTGGCACTCTTCTCTCACCAGTGACTAAAAAGTGGCCCTAAAGTTTATTTCAGACTCCATGCCTTAAGCCACACAAATGTCTTCCAGTCCCAATCCTTTTATCTCCCTTCTGCCTACCTAAATCCTATTCACTTTCAAGGACTTCCTCAAGTCCTTCCCACCTGGTCACCATCTCCCCCTTCCATAACTGAGTGCCCTTTGGTGGGTGGGAGGACCTTGAGGGTCTGCTGCGTGTCAGGCCCCAATTCAGTGCTTCTCTCCCATCAACCTGTGAAACATCAGAGCCACGTGCTGAGGTCATGGTTATCATCCCCATTTTAAGGATGGGGTAAGTGAAGGAACATAGTCAAGGCCAAAACAGCCAAGTGCAGTTTCATTCAATTTCAAGTTCGTGCCTTTCCATTCACTCTGCTGAATTCTTTCTGTCTGGTTCTTGCCTCACCAGCAAGAGTTCTTTTGTTCTATATTAGAGAAACTTTAATAGTTAGAGTTGGACTATAAAGAAAGCTGAGTGCCAGAGAATTGATGCTTTTGAACTGTGGTGTTGGAGAAGACTCTTGAGAGTCCCTTGGACTGCAAGGAGATCAAAGCAGTCAATCCTAAAGGACATTAGTCCTGAATATTCCTTGGAAGGACTGATGCTGAAGCTGAAACTCCAATACTTTGGCCACCTGATGCAAAGAACTGACTCCTTTGAAAAGACCCTGATGCTGGGAAAGATTGAAGGTGGGAGGAGAGGGGGACGACAGAGGATGAGATGGTTGGATGGCATCACCACTTGATAGACATGAGTTTGAGTAAGCTCTGGGAGTTGGTGATGGACAGGGAAGCCTGGCGTGCTTCAGTCCATGGGGTCGTAAAGAGTCAGACATGACTGAATGACTGAACTGAATTGAGAGAGACTGTCTGACATTAAGGAAAATCTTTTACTTCTTACTATAAATCCACATGGTAAAATAACTGAATTGTTGAAGAAATAAAAGAATGAGTGCCTTTTCTTACTTATTTTGTGAATCAGTTCCTCACTTCAGGTCAGTCACTCAGTCATGTCTGACTCTTTGCAACCCCATGGACTACAGCATGCCAGGCTTCCCTGTCCATCACCAACTCCCAGAGCTTACTCAAACTCATGTCAGTCGAGTTGGTGATGCCATCCAATCATCTCATCCTCTGTTGTCCCCTTCTCCTTCCACCTTCAATCTTTCCCAGCATCAGGCTCTTTTCAAGTGAGTCAGTTCTTTGCATCAGGTAGCCAAAGTATTAGAGTTTCCAAGCAAGATTCAAAAAGGCAGGCTGATATTGATAGAGATGATACTTGTTTATTCAAAGTCTTTAATATTTTGAGCAAATTTAGGCCAACATTCTCTTCTTTCTATTTAACTCAAAACATCATGAACTGTTAGAGAACATGGAAAGCTTACAGATTATCTTGTCCAGGCTGTTCATTTCACACAAGCTGATTGAGCCTTGAAGAGATTCAATTAACCTCTTCCAGGTCACACATCTCATTAGCCATAAACTTAAGATTAGATTCCAAGTCACAGCAAGTGACTTTTGGGTTTGCCAGTGCATTCATATGTAACTGTACCCTTCATAAGCAAAATTCCTGTTTCTGAAATTAGTCTAGAATACAAACTTGTTGAGGGAATGATGGTGCCTTATTTACCTTCAGGAGCAAAGCCTTTCCCATGAAATATAAGTGTTTGTTGGCACCCTGACTCATGGTCTCAATAACTGAAGGACATTTAAAGAATATGATTGCTCCCTCTCAAGTGCTGAGTTTACCTCTGGTGGCCTCAAACTCTGCCTGCCCTACCATGAACAACCCCCACCCCAAGGTGTTTGGCATACCTGTCAGCTTTGTGGGTTTGAGCAACAAACCTTTCCCTGGCTTCCCTGGTGGCTCAGTGGTAAAGAATCCACCTGCCAGTTCAGGAGACTTGGGTTTGTCCCTGGGTCAGGAAGATCCCCTGAAGAAGGAAATGGCAGCCCACTCTAGTATTCTTACCTCAAGAATCTCATGGACAGAGGGGCCTGGTGGGCTATAGTCCATAGGGTCGCAAAAGAGTTGGACATGACTTAGTGACTGAACAATAACAACAACCTTTTCCAGTCCTCCAGCATCCTTCCAAAGTGCAATTGGGATTTTTCATTTTACAGCTAAAGAAATGAACACAGGTGTTGTTATCACATATTAGGCTGGGGAAAATGAAGAAAACATGGTTGAAATTTAAATATTAATTTTTCATTTAAGATGGAAATGTTCCCTTTTGACTATTAATAAAAATCATAACACTGGAGAAAATAGGTTTGGGGGGTGAAATCCTCCAAATCGTATGGCTTTTTCATTTTTTCTACAGAGACCTACTCCAGGTTTTCATTCATTCAACTTACTTGTGTGTCTTCAGTCACTTAGTTGTGTCCGACTCTTTGCAACTCCGTGGACTGTAGCCCACCAGGCTCCTCTGTCCATGGAATTTTCCAGGCAAGAATACTGGAGTGGGTTGCCATTTCCTTCTCCAGGGATCCTGGCCCAGGAATCGAACCTCCATCTCTTGTATTGGCAGGCAGATTCTTTACCACTGAGCCACCAGGGACGTCCCAACTTACTCAGCAAATATTTATTAAGTATCTACTACAGCAAATACTGTCCCAGCTACTTGTTCAGTGGTGAACAAACCAGACAAATTTAGCCCCCTCATTGGTCTTCCATTTGACTGGGGAAGATAGATAATAATAAATAGTAAACAAATGCATAAGATGTTAACTGTTACAAAGAGGGACCTGGAGAATGCAAGGGAGTACTGGTTTGGATCCAGTGGTCAGAGAAGGTCTCTCTACGAGGAGAAATTATACCCTAAAGAAGAGGAGGAGCAAGTACAATATAAAGAAACAGAGGCATGAAGCAGCATGAGTGATTGTTCAGTATTGCTGGGGCCGTGGGTCAGGAAGGAGAACCAGTGAAGGGAAGACTGGAGAGGTGGGAAGAGGCATATGACAAGCTTGTGGATCTCATGTGTGACTTCCACTGCTGTATCAGATATACAGCCTATAAATTATTTTCTAATTCCAGAACTTCCTGATTTTGTGAATCCATTTTCCTTTCTCCACCAGCATGTGGTGTAAGCGTAACAAGCCCGTATTGATTTTTTTTAAATTTATTTTTATTTATTTTTTTATTTTATTTTTCCCAATTATTTTTATTAGTTGGAGGCTAATTACTTTACCTTATTGATTTTTTAATGGAAAAATAGGCCTTTTTTCTTACTGATAATATTAGTTGTTTTTTTTTTTAACTTTTGATTTTGTATTGGGTTATAGCCAGTTAGGGTTTCCCTGGTGGCTCAGAAGTAAAGAATCCGCCTATGATGTAGAAGATGCAGAATGCCCCAGGTTTGATCCCTGGGTTGGGAAGATCCCCTGGAGGAGGGCATGGCAATCCACTCCAGTGTTATTGCCTGGAGAATCCCCATGGACAGAGGAGCCTGGCAGGCTACAGTCCATGGGGTCGCAAAGAGTCGGACACAGCTGAAGTGACTAACACACACACAGCCAATTAACAGGCAACGTTGCGATAGTCTCAGGTGAACAGCAAAGGGACTCAGCCATACATGCACATATATGCATTCTCCCCCAAACCCTCCTCCCCTTTACTGATTTTATACCCATCTTTTCCAAGTTGCCTTGCTTTACAACTTGATTGATGGTTAGAGCCTCTTTTCTCACCTGGGTGATGCAGAGAACCTAAGGTCTTCCATGGCTCTTAAAGATGACTTCTGTTAAGTTAGCAGAACCTACAGGAGCTCCTGTGAATTCCCAAGTTTCCAACCTCACTTATTGGGGCTTTTTCACTCCAAGTCTCAGTGTGGTTACTCAGATTTAACATTAAACTGTGTGTCTGAAATATACATGGTATATGTATTACAGACACTTGATAGTCTATAATTTATGCAATGAAAGTAATAAGCGTTCTTGATCTATTTTTCATAGGGCTTTTGGGTAGTAGTTACTTTAAAAGGACCCTCTTAAAAATAGATCTGAAATAGATCTCACAGGCTGTATTTATTCATTCAAAAGCATTTATTGATGTCCTACGTTATGCAAAATTGCAGTGCCTGGAACTGGGGACACAAAAATGAATAAGATAAAATCTTTTCTTTCAAGGAACTTCCAACTATTAGTGATTCTTGTAGAAATCTGATGACTCTCTGCCTTTAGTATATATGTAGAATGGTCTTAGGTCAATGGTTAAAAAGGTTTTATAAAATTTCATAAAAATAGTTGAGTTCTTTGATTATGCATAAGCTCATGTAAAGCTGGATTTATCTAACATGCTGACTAGAGGCGAGAGGGGGGAAAAAAACCAGAAGAAAAGTACTAATTCATGGTGCACAACTTGAGAACCTCCATTGAACAGCTGCATTGGAACACTCACCCTTTTTGTTCACATGGAGTTGCTCTCTGGAATCCTCAGATATCCATGGTCGCCCAAGGGCTCCTCAAATGTCACCAGGCAACAACAAAGTAACACACATGAAGCAGCCCTTCTGTGACATTCTTTATGAAAAGCATTGAATTAAATTATTGCATAATGAATGATCTGCATATGAAAGGCAATGAACTACTGGAGAACCCAACTGAAAACAAGGCTGAATTTGATTCCTACCTCCACTGATAACTTACTGGCCCTCTGAGAGATCTTACTGTGACCCAACTTCCCTATTTGGAATATGGGAAATATTAATAATGTACTTACGACCTCAAGGCAATTATGAGCTTAATTTAGGGAGATCATTGTAACAGAGAAAACTCCTATTTATCCCTGACCCCATTCCTCTTATCTTCCCCCCGCCCCAACTCTGGTCAACCTTCCTAAATGATTAAGAAATTTCCACTCTGGTTGAAACCATTGCAGTGGTTTGTTATAACCTATGGAGTTTCTAGGAAAAAGGGCAACAGCTACACTGAGACTCAGTGGTAAAGAATCTACAGTACAGGAGCTCCAGGAGACCCAGGTTCAAACCCTGGGTCGGGAAGATCCCCTGGAGAAGGGAATGGCTACCCACTCCAGTATTCTTGCCTGGAGAATCCCCGTGGACAGAGGAGTCTGGCGGGCTACAGTCCATAGGGTCACAAAGAAGTGGGCATGACTAAGGCAACTTAGCATGCACACATGTGCCATTGATTGTGCTATTAAGCATTATTTTATTTTATCCTAAAGACAAAGACCTCCTTTATTGGTTATCTGTTTTATATATAGTAGTGTGCATATGTTAATCCCAAGCTCCTAATTTAGTTTTCTATGTTTGTGGGTCTATTTCTACTTTGTATATACATTCTTAAATTACTAAATAAGATAACCTATGTGAAAGCATTTAGACAGTCATTTTAATTAGTTCACAAGTTTCAGTACAGAAGAATCACCTGATGCCCTTTTTTTCTTTTTTAATGTTTTATTTACTTATTTGTCTGCATTGGGTCTTAGTTGTAGCACACAGAATCATTTAGTTGCAGCATGTAGGATCTATTAATAGATCTGATCAGGTATTGAACCTGGGCCCCCTGCACTATGAGTGTGGAGTCCCAGCCACTGGACCACGGAGAAGATCCCCATGCTCTTTCAACTTACATAATCTGGGATCCACTGGCAAGAAAGTCAGAAGAAGATCCAGGAACCTGCATTTTTAAGATGCTTTCCAGAAAATTGTGAAGGTCTAGATCTGTGGGACACACTTCAAAGACAACATTTTGTCACATAGTGGATGCTCTAAATACGACCTCCTTTCTTTTTTCTAGATGCCTGGGTACAGGAAGAAAACCAATGACAGCAGCTTTAAGTTCAGTACATAGGATATGAGTTCAGTTATAGGATACTGTGTGGTTTACTCTACTTGACTGAAATACACAAAAATGAAACTTCATTTCACATTTAACCTCTTAGGTTGATGGCCTCTGTAAAACTTCAGTGTTCAAAGTGGTGCTTGGGTAAAGAAAGCTCCTACAGAAGCTCTGGTGTGATAAATCTCTTCAAGACTCCTCCAGCACAAGGAGCAGCTAGAGTAATGCCAGGTGGGGATGCAGGGGATTTCCTGTTTATTCTTTTTACCAACTAAAATGATTTTATACATCCTGTGATTTTTACAGTTGTTCTGAAAGGAAGCTCTTATATTTAACTCCATTGAAATGTAGTACTTATGTTTTTGGAGGAGGGGAAGATGGGGATAAATCTCCTTTACCCGTCTCACTAGTTAATGAATTATGTATTCTTCCAGCTTTACTTCTCTGCTGTCAATAACAGAGATGATGTTAAACTTCATAGGACTGATGATGAATTTCTAAGGTTCATAAGTTATGTGTCAGACGATTCAGGAGGCAGTGTATAAATTTTTGGGCTCTTCCCCCACTCCTTTTCCTGTCCTTTTGGCATGTAACATTTGGATAGTTTAGTCCAGCTCATAACAAGAGAAGGGGATTCAAATTAAAATTCTTCAAAGTACCTCACATAAAAAGGTTTTGTGAAGAAAGGGATCCAAGCTCACATCACAATTTTGTATTAATTCTGACTTGTCTAATCATTGTCTTTGCTCTCTGTGTATAGCATAGTCAGGTGGCGCCTGTGGGCAGAGCTGTTGCTTAGTGACAGCAAGCAGAGTGTTTGGGAAGGGCCCTCATCCCATTCTCTTCTGGAGCTGCTGAGGCCTTATATCTCGATAATGTCAGCCTTTTTAGGGTTGAATAAAGGCTAGAGATAGGAATTAAGTTGAACGTGCACAATTCAGCATCAGTAGGAAGTACAACTATTTGCCCTGAAAGCTCAGTTGTGTCCATGATGTTTTCAGAGAGTGACGAGTAGCCTATGACACTCAAAGCAAACTAATGGCAGACTTTTTGATGTTAGGTTCAGAATCCTTTCAGTTTACTTAGTACAAAGAGAAAAGATGTGATATATACTTTTGATATACAAGGAAGAAAAAAATTAATGACAGTGAGACAGACCCAGCCAGAGCCAGTAAGAATAACATTTACTGCAGAGCCTAGAAAAGCACTCCACTCTTCAGAAGGGAAGGTGTTAGGCATGAACTTGACATTGATATAGGAGATCAGTAGAGTGAGAGTGTTAGTTGCTCAGTCGTGTCTGATGCTTTGTGACCCCATGGGCTGTAGCCTACCAGGCTCTTCTGTCCATGGAATTCTCCAGGCAAGAATACTGAAGTGAGTTGCTGTTCCCTTCTCCTGGGGATCTTCTGGACCCAGGGATCAAACTCAGGTCTCCTGCATTGTAGGCTTATGATGATCAATCTGCAAGTATTTATTACTACCCTCAATGTGCTCAATAGATACATAAAAACAGAACTTTTTAATATAATGGAAACAGAGTTGTTTTTGTTTAATTTAGGTAATCCAAATATGTTAATCCCTTGAAAACACATTTTGAAAAATCACATATCTCTTCATTAAACATTGAGTGAAAAGTAGAAAGCAGTCAGATCAGTAGGGGATAGGAAGGTGATGAAACACTACATACCTCTCCCTGAAGAGTTTACATGAGCATTTTCAAGATGTTTTTGTGAACAAGTTGTGGAGGATTCTTTTTTTTTAAGTAGAGAAAACAGTCTTGATTAATACCTTGATTTTGAAGCTTCAACTTGAATTCTCTATTTGACATCACCTTTTGTTTTTGTGTTTGATATAGTTGGGTTGTAAAGACACACATTGACAAAAATCTTTTAGAACTTTTAATTCTGGATAAAATAAATCCAGTGTCTAAGTTAGGTATCAGCCCTCACCCTCTATATAAGGAGCTTTTGTTATGCAGGAATGCCCCAGCTGGGGAAATGCCAGTTAATAGATTCAGACAGATGGATTTTGATGAGAGTCTACACTGTTCACACCCCTTTAGCAAATGTTTTCTAATATTCTCAAGTAACAACCTTAACTTGAAAACAAATATAGATTTGCTTACTTTAGAGTCAGTAGTTGTTATTATCATTAGCAGTATATAAAAAATATCTGTTCTGTTTTTGCATATTGAAGTGCTAAATTCATATATCACATTATATCTCTAGACCTTTGGCTGCCTTGTACATACAGAGAAAACACACACACGCTGAATTTAGAACAGACTTTGGCAGAAAATTATTTCAGCTGTTGTGAAATATTGCACTTTAAAAAAAAGCTTCCCTCCCCACCAAAGTCCAAGCAATTGTCAACTGTGGAAATAGCCTTATGAAGTTTCCAAAGGGAATGCAAGCAAATCCCTCTGGTTGTTGTTACTTTCTTCTCAGTAGAGACTGTGAAACTAGACCAAAAAGGAATAATATTAGAAGAGAAATCAGACCGGTCCAAGGAGCAAGGGAAGAGGGTGTTTCTCACCAGAGCCATTTCGTGGGGTCCAGTGGTCTGTTGCCTGGCACTAACTTAATTGAAGGTCAGAGTTTCAAGTTGAAAGTATAGGAAACTGGGAAGGCAGATCAGAGATGGTGCTTGGAGGTGAGAGTATGACTGTTAATATACCGAGCACTCTCCTTGAGGACAGGGAACTTTGCTGGGTGTTGTGGGTACAGTTGGAAAACAAAGATCTCCTAAAACCTGCCGTCTAGGGATACAATGACTTTATACAACAAATAGCACTTTTAATTATCTAATTATGGTTGTGGAAAGTGCTGTACAGAAGGAAAGGTGCTATAGCAGTGTGGCAAGGAGACTGACAGCATCTGGAGGGTTGGAGAATACTTCCTTGAGGAACAGCGTTTGAGCTAAGTTCTAGAGTGCAGTATAAATTCCTAAGCAGAAAGGTGTTTTTTAGAAAAACAAACAAACAAACAAAAAAAAACGTTTAAGGCAAAAAAAAAAAAAAGTTTAAGGCTGTGGGAGTAGCCTCAGAGTCTGTGAAGCCTCAGAGTCAGGAAAGCACTTACTTGGGTTAGAACAGGAACTAGAAGGCGCCTGGAGTGGATGGAGACAGAGAATCAGTAGGGGACAAAGCTGGTGGGCATTGATAACACAGCATCACACATTCTTAGGAGACCCCCTTCACATTTTCTCTGTGTGTACCATGGTGGCTCTGGTTGATGATGCTCATTTTCCCTCTTAAAGAAAAAAAAAATCAGGACTTTGAATTTATTCTCTTTTTCTGTTACAGTTGTTACCTGTCTCTGTTCCACCTCGGGTTCTTAAAACAAAAAAATTGTTTTCTGTGTCTCATGAGAAAATCATACTACTACTAGTTCATAATGGCATGGCAAGCTTAATTTAGTATCCACAGTGGCTTTGTATATATTTCAAAAACTGGAATATTAGTTCAGATTAGTAGAAATGTGAGCTATCTTATATTATCAAGGTATATATCGATTTAGGTTTTAAATATGGCAGTCTCTTCTTTTTTACTTTTGGTTAAAGGACTGGTTTAGGAAAGGAAAAATAAATCAACTCTTGTGTACCAAAATAGAAGGCTTTCCAGATTCTATTTCTGAATAGCTGAATAATGTTTCCATAGCCTTTGCATCACATCTGCATATGCAGCAGCTGCTCTGTCATTCCTAAAACTCTAGCATTTGTTCATATTTTAAGATGCTCTACATTTTTATGAGCAGATGTAAGAGTTCAAGTTTTATTTGAGGAAAACACGCCTTTCCAAGTTGCAAAATATAATTTCTGGTTCATTTCTTAGGAAATGAAAATACAAGATACATTTTCTAATGCACTCTGGTGGTTTAACTTCTCAGCCAACTATGCAGAGGGCAACGTAAACCACAGATGTTGGGCTCCTTCCACCTGTCGGACAAGGTGTCACTGATTGCATTGTTTTGAAGACTCATGTTACTAAGACTTGGGGCTTAATTTTAGTTTATTTGTACACTGTGTACGTTATGAAGTAATATAAGCCATCCTTGTTAATTGTCATCATCAGATTTGAAAAATAATATAAGTGAGGCTATTAGATACAGTGATGAGTAGTAGTATGAAATTGGTAAATGATTTCAAAGTGGTGAGTAGTAGTATGAAATTGGTAAATGATTTCAAAATGAGACTGAATATTTGTTAGGCCACTGCACTCATGCTAATCACAACATTGTGATTAATGAGTGGTGAATTGATGGGATCTGCTGAACACCTACTTTACTGAGAATATTCTTTTGCTCACAGGTCATAGCAGAATAAAGAGAGGGAGAGAGAGAAAACAGAGCCTCTTCTTTGTAAGAAAATAAAAAGTTTACCTGATAGACAAAATATCTTTGATGATGCTTTTAAAAATTCCAAAAATTACCAAAAATCACAAATGAATGCTCTACCAACTGAGTGTATAAATGCCAAAATAATAAAGAAGAAAGTAAATTCCAATCAGCATAGATCGTTTGTAGGAGGCCTGTGAAAAGAGACAAATTTTCCTTGATTGGAGAGGAAGGCCTGTGGCTATGATGAGGTCCAGAGAGGAGGAGAGCCCTAGTTCTGCGTCTGCTAGGACATTCTCACAGCTGTGTGGCTGGAGGCAAGATAACGCCACCACTCAAACTCAATTTTATCATCTATAAAATAGGGTGGATTATCATTTTGTTGTGAGATATTAAATAATATACGTAAGAGGATGGTGATGGAACAGGGTTAAGTATTAATACTTAAAGTGTCAAGCCTTTATTATTTATTGTTATATTCATGAATAGAAATTGTAGGAATCAGCCTTGTTGGGCACACAGAAAAAGCACAGAGGAAGGAAAAGCACAGAGGAAGGAACAAGCCTGCAGAGAAATAAGTCAGTCCATTTTAAACAATGGAAGTGTTATTTCCAGCAGATTAAATATATTAAATATTATTTTAAACACCCAGTGTTTAATGATCCCCGTAAAGTTGTGTAACTTTTAAATGTCCTTAAAAATCTAGATGTTATTCTATACCTCCACAATTAGAAATACAACTAATTCCTGACTCACCTTTAAACAATGTGTTCCTTATGGAAGAATACATTGTTTAAAGAGTGTTCACTCACCTAAATGATGGAGAGTGTGACACTTTGATTCAAAGTTCACTAGTCCAGTTTTCCATTTAGAATCATATACATAGAAAATCAATCTTTTAATCATTTTTAAAAAGTCTGTGGGTAGAAATGTGACCTGGAGAAACATACATTAAATGTGTAGTATGAATATACTTTGGGAATTTCCAGGTTCTGAAAAAGTCACGTGAGGAACACTGGGAGGAAGACCTGACATGCTAGGGTCACGTTCAGAAGAATGCCGTTTTCTCATGCTAGTTCCCTAATCCCTACACACACTATTCCAAGAAACCCGTGCTGCCCTGATCCCAGCGCAGGTGGTTGGGTGCCCTGATTCCACCCTGGGTGGCTTCTGTGAGGGAAAAAATGCCCTAGAGTAAGAGATCCTGGCCCAAGTCACTCAACAGAGCCAGCTCTATTTTCTCATGTTAAATAAGTATCAGTACCTTAGTCTTTGTGAAAAGACTAAAAGAAAGAACATTTGGCGGCAGGAGGTCGGGGGTGGGTGGGGGGTGGGATTCAGTAACTACATGACTTGCTACAATCTAGATATTCAACAATTGCTCTTAGATGTCGCCAAAAGCTATCCTCACCTTGTTTTGTTTTAAACATCTATTATTAGGCTTCATGATGACTTCTCTCTAAAATATAAGCTCATTTAATATTTATAGTAGTAGGCACTACTATTCCACAATTTTACAAAGGAGGAGACTGAGATGAAGTGAGATGAAATAACTTGTCTCAGGTCAGGCAGTTAGCAAGCCAGCAGGTAGGGCTTTCACCTTAGATATCTGGTTCCTCCAAAGGGGTGCTCTCCCCGTTCAGGCTGTAGCACCTCATCTATCCTGGGGAAGTATAATAAGGAACATAGGAATATGCATCTTTTCTCTGTTGAGGGTTTTGTATAGACTTAGAAACAGTGAACTGTGGGACTGAAGGAAACTTTAGAGATCATCTATGAATCCAGATTCTTCTTTTACAAGTTCTCCCTAAAGACCAGAGAAGTTAAGTGATTGACTCACCATCATAGTGATGTTGGTAGTAGAAACGTGGTAGGTACCCAGGTCTCCTGAGTCAGTGCTCTTTCCATTGTGCTGCCTTTCTAACATCATAGGAGATAATCTAATTACTGTTAAGATCATATTCTTTGAAAAAAATTGAGATATAATTCACATAAAATTCATGCTTATGAAGTATGATTTTTAGTGTATTCACCAAGTTGTACAACCATCATCACTATCTTATTCTGGAACATTTTCATCACCCCAAAATGCCTATATGTAGTCACATCTATTTCTTCATTCTCCCAACCCTTAGCAACAGTTAAGCTACTTTATGTCTCTATGAATTTGTCTGTTCTGGATATTTCATATAAATAGAATGATATAGTGTGTGCCTTTGTGCCTGGCTTCTTTTGCTTAACATGATATTTTCAAGGTTCATCCATGTTGGAGCATGGATTAGTGTTCATTCCTTTTTTATGACTGAATAATATTGTATGGATATACCACGTTTTACTTATCAGTTCATCAGTTGATGGGCATGTGGATTGTCTCCACTTTTTGGCCATGATGAATAATGCTCCTATGAGCATCCATGTCCATATTTTTGTGTAAACATATGTTTTCCATGTTCTTGGATATGTATCTGTGAGCAGAGAAGAGGAGGGCAAGGAATGGGGCACTATAGCCTCAGAGGTCAGGAGGGGAAGAATCCTATGATGAACTGAAGTGGCACTAAACCAGGAGAGTATGATATCTCAGAAGCCAAGTGAAGAAAGAATTTCAGGAAGGAGGGTGTGACCAAAAGTGTCAAAAACTTCTGAGATGTCTGGAAAGATAAGGACTGAGAAATTGTCATTGAACTGGCAAGATGGAGGTCATTGGTGACCTCAAGAAATGAGTGTGCTGAGGTGGTAGAAACCAAAACATGGAAGAGTGAGTTATTCAGGATAGAGAGGAAGGTGAAGAAGTGAAACTACTACATAAGTCTCACATGGGTGCTATAATATATGCTCAATAACACTATTGATGCTTGTAATTTGAGATCCAATTCAGAGGGATCACATATTGGAAAGGGCACAAGCTTTGAAGTCAGACACACCCAAGTTCAACTCCAGTAATATCACCTGCTTTTTCAGTGATCTTATACAAGTGACTAGTTAAGTCATTAGACTTTATTTTCCCTCATCTATAAAACAGTGATTATAATACCTGTCATACAACAATGATATAAAGACTAGTGATAGTGAAAAACCCATCCTGGGATAGTTTCTGGCACACAACACTCACACTGTAAAGTGTCAATTTTATATTATTCTTTTTATTATTTTTTAAATTACCAACCAAAACCAAGGCTGCTGGTATTCTATGTTGCTTATCATAAAAAAAAAAAAAAAAAAAAATCTAATGCTTTGTAACCCAAATGACTGGGAAGACTTTACAAAAGAGGAGTCACTTCACTTCTGTGTTTTGATGGATGACTGGACGCTTTCTTGGGAAAGAAGGTCCAATGGCATATACCTGACGGGGGGACCACATTTGAGAGAGAGCGCATGTGTACAGGGGTTGCCTGAAGTAAGACACAAGCTGGAGAGAAGGGCTGAAGGTAGAGTGTGAAGACCCTTATACATCATGCTAAAATAAATGTGATCTTTTATAACATTGTGTTGTTTAGTCACTAAGTTGTGTCCGACTGTTTGTGACCCCATGGACTGTGTACATTATGATAATTATTTCCGTTTTATTACCAAAGCTCAATGCCTCTATGAACCTGAGTTTTAAAGGGGTACACTTACTAACTTCAAGAGCCACATGGTAAATAGCATTCAAGATACCACAGAAGCCCATGGCATTCACTTTAAAGATAAATGTACAACCATCTGGGCGCATCAGCCATCGCCATCAAAATACTGGTGCCTTAGTGACAGTCTGATGAAAATGTAATGACTTCATGGGGAAAATGTTATATGAGGCCTCCAACTGATCATTTTTCCTTTACTATGAGGTTATGACCTTTCTTCTTTTTGATTTTAAAATGTCATTTTTAATATTTATTTTTATTTACTTATTTGGCTGTGCCTTGTCTTAGTTATGGCTTGGGAACTTTTAGTTGTGGTACATGGGATCTAGTTTCCTGACCAGGGATTGAACCCAGGCCCCCTACATTGGGAGCAAGAGTCTTAGCCCCTGGACCAGCGGGGAAGTCCCTAAAATGCCATTTTTAAACAATAAAATGACAAAAAACTAAAAGGAAGATAACTTCAGTTTTTAAAAATCCTTCCCTCAGTCTGTTAAATCTCAAAATCTGGGATGATTTGTCTTAAAGTACACTGTCCCTTAAATCTGTAAACGTGTTTCACTTAATTATGAAGGGATCACAAAGAGTCCATAAATGCCATTGCTGCTGCTGCTGCTACTGCTAAGTCGCTTCAGTCGTGTCCGACTCTGTGCAACCCCATTGACAGCAGCCCACCAGGCTCCCCGGTCCCTGGGATTCTCCAGGCAAGAACACTGGAGTGGGTTGCCATTTCCTTCTCCAGGCATGAAAGTGAAAAGTGAAAGTGAAGTCACTCAGTTGTGTCTGACTCTTAGCAACCTCATGGACTGCAGCCTACCAGGTTCCTTTGTCCATGGGATTTTCCAGGCAAGAGTACTGGAGTGGGGTGCCATTGCCTTCTCCGAAATGCCATTGCTATTGGTAGATAATCACTGAGACACATAGGAGTCTTTAAGGATGTTCTTCTCATGCTTCAGGCAGCCATTCAAAAGTCCCTAAAGGAAGTCTCTGTACATACAAAATGTGAAGACCGGTATATGCATACAAATACACAGTTGGTGACTCCCAACCTCTCCTGAAGGAGGTTGATCAGATGCTTAGATCATACAGAATATTCTTGCAAGATATCAGCTGAATGGAAGGATTTGGTGAACTGGATAAAGTGGAGAAGGGCAGTTTTACCAGGAGCTTTCACATGCTAAATCAAGTTTCTGTAGTTTTTGTTTCACATTTGCATTACTAAGAGGGTTATCCAAGGGGAACTGTGTTCTAGCTTAATAAAAATATTTTATAAAGTGTTTTATGTTCTTTCTTCCCAAGGATGTTATAGATTACACACATCATTCAGATTTTACATAAACCTTTGTAATGTCAGTATAAGGGTGGGCTCTCCCTCTGTCTCATTCTATTGATATAAGCTAAACATTCTTAGTAATCACATACATTCTAAACAGAGTATACTGCCAGGTACTATGATTATAAAAGAACAACTTCTAGTTGTAACTTGATTACCAGGTATTAGATGGGAATGAAGCACTAGTATCAGAGGAGTACACCAGCTTTGGTATTCTGACAGACCCAGGTTTGACTCCAGTTACTGGACAGCTGAAAATTTTGGTTGGTGTTCTGTAGGGAGCCAACAAATTAGATGCAGGTGGAAGTTTGGACGAGTAGGTTGCAAAATGCTCTTCAAAACAGGTGACTATCAAAATGAATTTTTAAGAATAAGCAGAAATTCACCAAGGATGGGAGGAGGGAAGGATGCTCTGGCAAGGATCGGCAGCATGCACAAAGATTTTTAGGCATGATGGCAAGATGGAAGCATAGGTTCTAGGATTACTGACCCCAAATCAAGATGTCTGAGGAACATACAAACGGAAATATTCAATGGGGTTTGGTGGCTTCTGCCTGGATTCGTGTGAACTTTAATTAATAAAAGTACGAATTTATTATGTGGGCCTCCCAGTGAGCACAGGACTGGAAAAGGTCGAGTTTGTATTCAAATCCCAAAGAAAGGCAATGCCAAAGAATGTTCAAACTACCACACAATTGCACTCATCTCACAAGCTAGCAAAGTAAAGCTCAAAATTCTCCAAGCCAGGCTTCAGTAGTACATGAACCGTGAAATTCCAGATATTCAAGCTGAATTTAGAAGAGGCAGAGGAACCAGAGATCAAATTGCCAACATCCGTTGGATCATAGAAAAAGCAAGAGAATTCCAGAAAAACATCTGCTTTATTGACCACACTAAAGCCTTTGACTGTGTGGATCACAACAAACTGTGGAAAATTCTTAAAGAGATGGGAATATCTGACCACCTTTCCTGCCTCCTGAGAAATCTGTATGCAGGTCAGGAAGCAACGGTTAGAACTAGACATGGAACAACAGACTGGTTCCAAATAGGGAAAGGAGTACATCAAGGCTGTATATTGTCACTCTGCTTATTTAACTTATATGCAGAATACATCATGTGAAATGCCAGGCTGGATGAAGCACAAGCTAGAATCAAGATTGCCAGTAGAAATATCAATAACCTCAGATATGCAGACGATGCCACTCTTATGGCAGAAAGTGAAGAGGAACTAAAGATCTTGCCTCTTGATGAAAGTGGAAGAGGAGAGTGAAAAAGCTGGCTTAAAACTCAACATTCAAAAAACAAAGATCGTGGCATCTGGTCTCATCATTTCATGGCAAATAGAGGGGAAACAATGGAAACAGTGACAGACTTTATTTTCTTGGGCTCCAAAATCACTGCAGATGATAACTGCAGCCATGAAATTAAAAGACACTTGCTCCTTGGAAGAAAAGTTATGACCAACCTAGACAGCATATTAAAAAGCAGAGACATTTACTTTGCCAACAAAGGTCTGTCGAGTCAAAGCTATGGTTTTTCCACTAGTCATGTATGGACGTGAGAGATGGACTATAAAGAAAGCTGAGTGCTGAAGAATTGATGCTTTTGAACTGTGGTGTTGGAGAAGATTCTTGAGGGTCCCTTGGACTGAAAGATCAAACCCATCAATCCTAAAGGAAATCAGTCCTAAATATTCATTGGAAGGACTGATGCTGAAGCTGAAACTCCAATACTTCACTGATGTGAAGAACTAATTCCTTTGAAAAGACCCTGATGCTGGGAAAGATTGAAGGCAGGAGGAGAAGGGGACAACAGAGGATAAGATGGTTGCATGGCATCACTGACTTGATGAACATGAGTTTGCGCAAGCTCCAAGAGTTGGTGATGGGCAGGGAAGCCTGGCCTTCTGCAGTCCATGGGGTCACAAAGAGTAGGACACGACTGAGTGACTGAACTGACTGAAGAATTAATTTATGTTACATGGTAATGTAGTTTCCCATTGGGGTAGCAGATTCTACATTCTAAATGCCTTGGTTATTTTTTAAAAAAGAGAGAGAGAGAGACCAACAAAAAAACAAACAAAAAATTCCAGCCCCAGCACCCATCCCTGCCCCTGCAAAACCCCTCTACTTAGGGCAGTGAATTTATGATAAATTAAAATCTTCCTAACAATTTTAAAAATTATACTTATTTTTACTAGGTGATTATACAGCTCTTGCGAAGAGTTGACTCATTGGAAAAGACTCTGATGCTGGAAGGGGTTGGGGGCAGGAGGAGAAGGGAACGACAGAGGATGAGATGGCTGGATGGCATCACCGACTTGATGGACATGAGTTTGAGTAAACTCCGGGAGTTGGTGATGGACAGGGAGGCCTGGCGTGCTGCGATTCATGGGGTCTCAAAAAGAGTCGGACATGACTGAGCGACTGAACTGAGCTGAACTAAACTATACAGCTCTTACTTGTTCATGTTTCTGGATAACCTACAGTACTTTGAAAATATTCAGCAACAAAGATAATTGCCTTACTAAGTGATTATAAAGAAATTATTGGGTTGAAAACTTCAGCTCTACCAACTGGGATCTAAATATTTTGGAACCCACCTCAATTGGCTAAGGGAGAATGGAGAATGTCATTATCTAAGAAAAGACTTCTCATGGAATTCTAATAAATCTGGCTCAACAGGTCACTATTCATGAAATTTTGGTTGTTTATTATACAGATTTTGTTGTCACATTGATCTGAATGAGATGTTCCAAAATAAAATCCAGAAAGCATAGTGTAAACAATGTTTCTTACCTACTAAGTCTCTGAATCCAGTAACAGTCATTCACGTACTCATCAAGCCAAGTTTTTGTTTGTTTTGATTTGTAGAGGAAAGTCATGTTGCCACATGTCTACTCCAGTAAATTGTCATTGCTATCGAAACTGACTTATTTGGAAGGGACAAGTCTACATAGAAAAAAGTGTAACATACATGCATGCCCAAAACACTGAAATGGACAGGGTTCTCATTTTCTTCTTGTTCAATGATGCCATCTCTTTACCTTTACCTGTACCATGAGTCAAGCACAGATGCTGACATGTAGAGTCATAGAAAATGAGAGGATAGGGTGGGGTGAAGGGAAGGGAAGGATCAAAAACCAAAGAAGAATTAGGAAAGACAGGATGCAGTTTCTCCAGATAGGAATTTAGGGGAAAATGCCCTTGATAAGGGAATTCCAACTTGAAGGACTATGTTCTCCAGCTAGGTGGCATCTAGAACCTATGATTGCCACTCAGAGAAAAAGAAAAAGGGAAAAAGGAATAAGAGCATTTTCTCCTTAAGGAAAAATGAGTTGTTTCTGTTTAATAAATGCATGGACTTAAATTATGGAACCTCAGGTTTTAAGTCAAAGCAAAGGAAACTGTAAGATAAGCAGTAAGAATGTTTTATCGATTAGATGTTATTGTAGCTTTTATGTATATTTTGTAAAGCAAAACATGGATATTTCATGCAATGCTTCAAGCACAACTTTCTAAAGAAAACCATCAATCATTTGTTCTGATGGTAACTGCATATTCAATAGTGGACAAATCCCATAGCATTTTTCTTTTTTTCTCATAGTAAAGTGTTTTTTAGTGACTGTTAAAAAAAAAAAATCACACCATCTTCTTTTACATAGAACTTCATAAGATAATCCACATGAAAGAAAAGCATATTATTATCAATGTTTCTTACCTGTTATTTTTCACCTATGTTGAGACCATGACTTGGTGCTACCTTTGGCCTCATTTCCCACCATGACTGCCTACTGTTTCTGAGCCCACTTTATGTTTGTATACCAGAGCCTAAAATGAGTCTACTTTTTTAAACTAAATGAATAAAAAAATGAGTAACTTTAGGCTACAAGTGATGAAACATGTTAGTAATATTACAATTAATATTTATAGTTAGCAAAGCACCTTCTCTGAATTAATATTCAAAATCTTGCTATGAGGTAGATACTTCATATCTCTATTTTACAAATAAGGAAACAAAAGCTCAGAGAGGTTAAGTAGGCTTCTCAAGAGCCCAGCTAATGAAGTCACTTAATTGGGATTTGAGCCCCAATCTTTGTTAAGTTCCATTTACTTTCTACTAAATCCTACTTTCTCTAAAAGTATTATACACAATGAATAGAAGCTGAAAGATTATATCTAATATATTTAATTTTATTCAGGATGAAATAAGGAAATATTCTATTTTTGAAAAATTCAGAATATTAATAACATTTTATGAATGCTCATATTCATTTGGTTTACTGTTCTTTATAAATATGAAAGAAAAAGAACCAGCAATATGAGTTTAATATCACAAAAGAACTGGCAGTATTTTACTAACCTGCCCTCCTGGGGTGCCTGTGATGATGTAATTACTGTTGTTTATCAGTCTCTACAGATGTACTGAATTACAGCTTAGAGATGTGTAACTTTCACTTACAGAGAGGAAAGCTGGAGGGTGCAAAGCATTCGATTGTACTACTAGGAAGGTATTTTTTTAAATTGTATTTCCCTTTTGCAATCCCATAATGATTTCCTTTCATATAATCTTCTCTTTAACTGATTTATACCCAGAAGAACCACCAGCAGCCAACAACATGCTCCCCCAAGAACTGAGTGAGTGACAGCTGTCTGCTGCCATCGAGACTTGCAGCTGAAACAAGCAGAGATGGTGTTCTCTGTGTGTTCTGTATTCCTGATTGTCCAAAGACTGGGAAGTCAAAGGTCTTAACAAGTCTGTATTATTTCTCCACACACATCCCCTTCCTTCTCTGCAGGACAGCATAATATCAGTGCACCCCACATGAAGGTTCTAAGAAATGAACCCGAGGTAGATAATTTATAATACTTGTCAGTTACTAGAAATGTGATGATGCATAGAATAAAAATACAAAAATTAAGATTACCTTGGTCAGGGCTTAAGAGTATAAACTGTCCCCATCCTCAATCCTCTCCTGAGAGGGAAACCTTTTACTCAAAAAACTCTCTTCCTGTCTCATCCATTCCCAGTTGAGAATATTGTTACCTCCATATGGCTGTCTTTTCTGCTATTACTGCACACAATGAAAACTTGCATATTTAAAAGAAACTCTGATAAATGTTCTGAAATTTAAAGCAATGTTCTGAAAGTTAAAGCAAACTCTGACAAAGGTCCTAAGCCTAAGATGATTATTTCAGTTCATCACAGCTGCCTGCCCGTGCTTTTTAGTATCATCGTTCGGTGTTTTCAAATGAAACAACAGTTGACCATGACTGTTCCCTCCAGATATCCTCCCTCTGTACCCACTGTCTGCCTCACTGTGTCTGCCTGTGCTTTGTAAATGTAGACATGCACCAGCTTCTCTTCTGCCTTCCTCTGGTCAGATGTCTCCTTATGACAGCTGACCCACAACTCCAGTTCTCACTATTGCCTCTGTTGTGAAGACTCTAACTTCCCTCCTTCAGCTCTGCAGCTTCTTCCAGGGCCCTGATCCCCTGATCCATCACCTGAATCCACAACTCCCTAATCTCACTTCAGACTCATGAAGTGTTCAGAGAATGAAGGATAAGTGTATCATTCCAAGAGTCATGGAGGAGGCCAGTCATGGAGTTCAGGCCAGGCCTGAACTCACAGTAATGTAGGCTCTTTTAGATCAGAACTGCCCAAATAGAACTTTTATATTAAGAAAGCTTATTGAATTCTACTTCTGCTTTATTGACTATGCCAAAGCCTTTGACTGTGTTGACCACAACAAACTCTGGAAAATTCTTAAAGAGATGGGAATACCAGACCACCTGACTTGCCTCTTGAGAAATTTGTATGCAGGTCAGGAAGCAACAGTTAGAACTGGACATGGAACAACAAACTGGTTCCAAATAGGAAAAGGAGTACGTCAAGGCTGTATATTGTCACCCTGCTTATTTAACTTGTATGCAGAGTACATCATGAGAAACGCTGGGCTGGAGGAAGCACAAAGTGGAATCAAGACTGCTGGGAGAAGTATCAGTAACCTCAGATATGCAGATGACACCACCCTTATGGCAGAAAGGAAAGAAGAACTAAAGAGCCTCTTGATGAAAGTGAAAGAGGAGAGTGAAAAAGTTGGCTCAAAGTTCAACATTCAGAAAACGAAGATCATGGCATCTAGTCCCATCACTTCATGGCAAATAGGTGGGTAATCAGTGGAAACAGTAACAGACTTTATTTTTTTTTGGCTCCAAAATCACTGAAGATGGTGATTGCAGCCATGAAATTAAAAGACATTTGTTCCTTGGAAGAAAAGTTATGACCAACCTAGACAGCATATTAAAAAGCAGAGACATTACTTTGCCAACAAATGTCCATCTAGTCAAAGTTATGGTTTTTCCAGTAGTCATGTATGGACATGAGAGTTGGACTGTAAAGAAAGTTGAGCGCTGAAGAATTGATGCTTTTTAACTGTGGTGTTGGAGAAGACTCTTTGAGAGTCCCTTGGACTGCAAGGAGATCAAACCAGTCCATCCTAAAGGAAATCAGTCCTGTATATTCATTGGGAGGACTGATGCTGAAGCTGAAACCGCAATCCTTTGGCTGCCTGATGTGAGGAGCTGACTCATTTGAAAAGACCCTGATGCTGGGAAAGATTGAAGGCAGGAGGAGAAGGGTATGACAGAGGATGAGATGGTTGGATGCCATCACTGACTCAATGGACATGAGTTTGAGTAAACTCCGGGAGTTGATGTTGGACAGGGAGACCTGGCGTGCTGCAGTCTGGGGTCACAAAGGGTCAGATACGATAGAGCGACTGAACTGCACTGAACTGACTGAATTCTTGAAATTCAGCACTATGTCTAATACACACCCAGCGTGTGTGTTAGTCAATCAGTCACGTCTAACTCTTTGTGACCCTGTGGACTGTAGCCTGCCAGGCTCCCCTGTCTCTGGAATTCTTCAGGCAAAGGTACTGGAGTGTGTTGCCATGTCCTCCTCCAGGGGATCTTACTGACCCAGGAATCAAACCTGGGTCTCTTGCGCTAAAGGCAGATTCTTTACCGTCTGAGCCACCAGGGAAGCCCTGTGCACAACCAGTGGTTCCCATTAAATTTAAATTGCTGTCTGAGATCAGTACTTACTCTGCAGGAAGTTGTGCTTGTTAGAGAATCACAGAATTAAGTACTTGGAGAAAGTTTGGCAAAGTGACCAATGTTAGATCCTTGGTGGTCTTGCTGTCCTTAGAGCCGGAAGGAGGCTCACAACACACAGACTGAGGACAACCATCAGGCGCCATGTGGGAGGAAGCTGGTAATCCTACAAGACAAATCATGTTTTGCCAAGATATTTGATTTAAAAATTGAAAAAAAAAAAGATGATTGATAGGATTCAAGTTTAATTCCTCCAAGAAATGCAGATGTGCAAATTGAAAGATGCTTTTCTGACACCTTTTTTAATGTACTATAAGCTATATTCTTCATCCATTCCAAGCAAGCTGACTCCTGCTCTATTTTCTCCATGCACTGTTTGTGTTTCACTTACATTTTCAGGAATATTTTAGTTAGAATAATCAAAGGAAGAAATAAACAACAGTTAATTGGGAAATGAACTAATTCTAGAGACACAGTGACAGTCTGCGTGGGAGGAGATGGCTGTGATTTCATTGTTCTTCCTCCAGAGACTATCAATAGAGTGGGTTTTGCCAGATCTCTTGAATCAGTTGCTACTATAAAGCTCTCTGGAGCAGGACTGTTGTCCCTCCAAATATAGTCCCTTTGTGTTGAAGGCCAAGAAACCCAATGTCGGAATGAAACAAGGGAAGTCTGCCCAGTAACTTCTGCAAAGAACGATCCCTTTGATAAAACTGCCTAAGAAAGAAGCACCACAATTGCTCTTTCACCAGTTGTTTTAAATATTTGATTATAAATGAATAATCGGTGGTAGCTTGTGATCAAGGAGGTTTACATTTTTATGTGTGCTTCCCAAAGGGAAAGGTAGTAGGTATGGCATAAGCACAGATAAATGAATATAAAATGTGAAGCTGTAATGTCTATCCCAGGCTTTAGTAGATGCACATCTACCACTAAGATAAATATAGGAAGAATATATATCAACCTTTAAACTGGATCTGAAGCCCTCCCCAGATTGCTCATGGATGACAAAGCCTGCAGGAGTATTTCTGTAGAATCCTGTGTTTTAATATATTTAATACTTACTAGAAAGAACCTTCATTAGTTACTTATTTTCTCCCTCATGTTGGGGAGACCTGCATCTTCTTTCTTTAACTCAGTGCTTAGCATATAGTGCATGGCACATAATAGGTACTCACTATGAGTAAATACTTGAGTTAATGAGTATTCCCACTAGTAAAATTTTATTCAACATGGATATGTTTTACCAATGAGGACATTCACTGCTGATTCGCTGTCTACACCACAAGGTAAATTTTATGTTCTTGATACAGAAATTGTATGTTTACTCGGTGTAAGGTGTTCTGCTAATCACTGTAGAGGACACAGAAAGTGGAAGATGTAAGACTCCACCTATCCCTAACTTTATCCCCAGGCTTATGTGTAACGCTTCTCTTTAACTCACCCTGAATATCATCTCTCTCTTCTTTGAGGGCTTAGTGACTGGGGTACAGTAGGTACTGATAAAATGTTTGGTGAAGAAATGGATAATAAACCTACGTGGTGCTTGTGGTCAATCTGACATCGAAAGCTTGAGACTAACACCTTCAGTGTATTGATGAAATACTTGAAGCTCTCCTGGGCTTTATTTTGTCAACTAATTGAGGTCAGCATTCTTAATATGTAACTGCAATAGAAACTTATTGAAGGCAGGATATTAACTATTTCAATCTTGCTCATCACTGTATTCTCAGACTCATATACATAGTAGATTATCATAAATATTTGCTGAATTGATGAAGTTTTAAATGTTTCCTTTTAAGTTTTTGTGGAGGAAATCTGAAAAATGAATAGCTATGATAGAAAACATGGAGCCAAAGAGAAACAGGACAAAATGTTTTAGGGGCTCACTTGTGGTCAAGATCACGTCTTGTTGTGGGGGCACAATGGCTTTATAAATAAAATTTATAAATTTTAATAATAATATTTTGGGTAGATCTTGAAGAGACAGGTAGAATTTCAACAGGTGTAGATGTTCAGGAGAGCACTGACTTTTTTTTTTATTTTACCTGTTACTTCAAAGTTATAGAATACCTTGATTCAGAGACATGGGGTTTAAAAATTATACAGCATTCTTATCTTTGTGTCTGCAGGGAAAACAAGTTATTTTTAAGGTGATTTTGTTAAAAACACATGGAATGCTGATAAATGTTTTTCTTAAGATTTAAAAGTAAGGAGTTTTAGAATTTAATCATAGAATTAATGTTAAGTACTAAAACACATTCCTTTAAGGCTTTAAACTATTTTAGTACCAACAGAAGAATTTAGCTCCTTTTTAGAACTAAAGGCCATTTAAATCAATAAGATATTTGGGAAAAATAATTTTCCTTCCTGTGATGTCATGTTAAAAATACGTTGCCTAAAATATTCACCTAACCTTGTAAGACACCTGAGTCTCCACAGAAAGATCAAAACCCTCAAAATCAAGGGCCCTCGTCCTGTGCCTGTCTGTAGTTAGAAGGTTTCACAATCTGGGGAAGTCCACAAACTGATCTTCTTTATTGATGAAAAGAGGGGCTTATATGAGAAAGAACCATGCCTCTCAAGCTTTAATGAGTCATGGACCACCTGCAAATTTTGTTAAAATGCAGGTTCTGATTTAGTATCTCTGGGCCAAGGCCTGGGATTCTGCATTTCCAGCGAACTCCCAGGTTCATTGCTAGTTTTTGATACCACTCTGAGTATCAAAGAATTAGAAATCTGTTGAGGCTTCCTGCTGCCTTAGGATCCTAGGCAAGGTTATCAGTATGAAAACTTTGTTATCAGACATAACCTGGAATGATGGTTCAACCACAGAAAGCTTCTGGAAGTCCTCTTACTGTATGTGCCCTGTGCTTTGCATTACTTTACCACTTCGACTCATACGAGTAATTTTCCCTGGATGTCTTTGGCATATGGTAGACTCTTCTTCCTTCATTTCTCCCTGATAAGTGCCAGATAGCCATAGTACTTATTGTAAGTACCAGTGCTTAATGTAATAAGCCTTGTGTGAATTTACGCTTCTTTAGAAATCTGGCCAACAGTTATTGTTTTGTCCATCAGTCATAAATTCTAGTAATAATTTCTTGAACTCTACTACCTATAGTGGCATAGGTTGAAAATGAAAGTCGGTCAGTCATGTCCAACCCTTTGCAACCCCCTTGGAACTCTCCAGACCAGAATACTAGAGTTGGTAGCTTTTCCCTTCTCCAGAGGATCTTCTCAACCCAGGGATTGAACCCAGGTCTCCTGCATTGCTGGCAGATTCTTTACCAGCTGAGCCACCAAGGAAGCCCAAGAATACTGGAGTGGGTAACCTATCCCTTCTCCAGGGGATCTTCCTGACCCAGGATATACATCATTATGCTTTAATTTTCAGGTGAGGATACTGAGGTTAAGAGAGATATAAGTGAAGTCTAGGGCCACCTAGCCAGTTGTTATTGTTTAGTTGCTGAGTTGTGTCTGACTCTTTGTGACCCCATGGACTGTAGCCCACCAGGCTCCTCTATCCATGAGATTTCCCAAGCAAGAACACTGAATTGGGTTGCCATTTCCTTCTCCAGGGAATCTTCTGGACCAGGGATCGAACTCACATCCCCTACATTGGCAGGCAAATTCTTTACCACTGAGCCACCAGGGAAGCCCACCTAACCAGTAAGAGTAGCCAAGATTTGAACCTAAATCTTCCTAGGTTTCTAAATCTTCCTAAATCTTCCTAGAGTCCCAAGCTTTGCTCTTTCTGCCACATCACACTGCCTCTCTGAGGGAGGCATACATAAGACTGGAAAGAGGAATGTTCAAACATGTTCGCGGCATATTATGGTCTTTAAGAAGTTTTTAATATAAGAGTAATTAGATAATGCAAAGCATCTCCAAGTGAAGTACCCACTGGCTATTTTAGAAATAAGTTTGTGGTAATGCAGAAGTGACAGGAAACTGTGTGTAAGAATGGCCAAAAAGTCTTCCCAAAGAAGGCAGCCTTTGAGCCAAGTCTTGACACATGAGTGGGAACAAAGAGAGGTGCATCACAGACAGCCAGGACAGAGGTAGAATTGCTTTCCTTCCAAACATGAAAATTTTTAAGACCTTTTTCAGGCAATAAGAAGGGAGTCCACCATGACAAGCCTTTAATAACAGACTGAAGAATTTTGATTTCATCCTTTTATCAACCGGGGACCTCTTGATGTTTATAAATAGTATGTCAGAACTATACTGTGGAAGGAATAATATATCAGAGCTATACTTTAGAGGGGCTTCCCTGGTGGCTCAGCAGTAAAGAATCCCCCTGCCAATGCAGGAGACATAGGTTAGATCCCAGGGTCAGGAAGATCCCCTGGAGAAGGGAATGACAACCCACTCCAGTATTCTTGCCTGGAGAATCCCATGGTCACAGAAGCCTGGTGGGTTACAGTCCATGGGGCTGCAAAGAGTCAGACATGATTTAACAACTACAACAACAAATACTTTAAAAGATAACTCTGGCAACTAAGTATGTGAAACTTAGAAATTCTATGTGAAACTCTTCGATCTAGAAGAGTTAGGAATCAGCAAGATAGTTGGGTAGTTAGTTTCTTCATCTGTTAAAGCAGGAAAAAATACTAACTACCTCGTAGGTGTTTTGAGAACTAGAGGAGATACAGTTTGTAAAACACTTAGGGTGGCTGGCACATAATGTTAAAAAACGTTGAGTTATCAAAGCAGCTAGGTGTGAAGGTGAATGACCTTAAATTCTGTGTTTGTTTACTCTTAACATCAGAGTCCGCTCTTCCTTTAGAGAGCCTCTTAGTATAGCGCCAGATACGTGGAATGTCATCACAGTTAGGCAGTGTGGCTGGTGTTGTCATCATCTTCCTCCTCGGAGGTGTGCATTTGTGTCATCTTTTCTCTGACCTTACCATCACAGGGCAGTACAATGACTTTCCTTTGACTTAATGTTGCACTGTTGCTTGCATCAGTCTTTCCCCTGCTAATTCTACCTCCATTTACTATGTGAGAAGTTTTCCTGAGGATGTGTTCTGCTTGTAGACACAAGAATGAAAGAAGAGCTGCAATTCTGAGAATGATTTTAAAATAAATGGGTGAGTCCAGGTTTTCTGAGAAAAAGAACCTCAAGGTGGAAATTCCCTGCAGAAGAACTTGACTGGGAGTGATGTTTGGCATGTATCAACAGCTTTGGATTTTCCGAGGTTACTCCTGACTTTAAACCTAGACTTAACATACTAACATAAAAGGTATATTAGACATCTTTAGTTAGAGTTCAATGCAGAAGAAAAGGTATGATGTTGGGGAGGAGGGATAAAGTAGCAGTTAATCATTAGGTCCCCCAGCCCGCATGCTTTGTCCTCACCAAGTAGTCAGATCCCCTTATGCAAATCACTTTCTTTTTCTCACATGCAGGGTGAAAATACTATCTGTGCATATGCCTTTCATCCGGCATTCCATTCTACCAAAATGTGCCAGGCACTGGGCTAAGTGCCAATAATGAGCAGAAATACACATGGTCCTTGCCTTGATAGAATGTACAGACTAGGGGTATAGACAGATATTAATCAAATAATCCCCCCCCAAAAAAAAAATCACAATGGCGCTAATGTAGCTATGACAGAAGATACAACAGAGAAGTACAGGGTGGTCCAGAGGGCAACAGGAAAGGTATCCTTGCCGGCATGTGTGCTGAGCGGTAGTTGCTCATGTCACTCTAGAATAGTTGGTGTTATAGGCCAAGAAGAGAGAACTGCACATTCAGAAACCTTGGAAAGAAAGTCACTGTCCCAGGAACACAGAGCAAGAAGGAGGATGTGACTGTTGAGGCTGCAAGAGCAGCCGGGGGAAAAACCAAGCCACGCCTGGCAGGTCCTTTCAAAGGATTGTTTTAAAGGGTTGTTGCCATCATCAAGTGAAACAAAGAGCCCAAGTTTATAATTTAAAATCTTTAAAAGTTATCAAATTCTAAACAAATCAAAGATAATTTAATTCTAATCATGAGTATTGTCCCTCTGGGTTATAAGAAGAGAATTATACCAAGCATTATCATATAGCTTATAATAAGCATGTATTTCACTCATGGAATCAAAATTTGGCTGTATATACTGGCTCATAAAATCCTCTCCAAAGAAAAGCCTAGGCATCTTATCTGTTTGGTACATATAATGTTGGTGATTTCACAGAATCATAAATTCTTAGTTAGGACCTTCCTTGCTAACCTATGATGTTTCCGCTATGTCTGATAACACTGAAATTGAGATCTTCTAAGGATGAGAACCTCCGAGCTGTCAAAGGCAATCCATCCTGTCTTTGTACTTTGCGCTTGCTTCAGATTTCTCACTCATATTTTGGATCGAAACCTGTGAGATGGGAGCACAGGAGGAGGGTGTTAACTTCACAGTGTGCCAAGCACTTCATGGCCGTAATCTATTTTAACTCTCACAGGCACCTTATGAGGCATAACTTCAGTTTTACAGATGTGAAAACTGAGATGCAGAAAAGTGAGCTAATTTTTATTTGTCCAAGCCCATATATTAAATAGGGCTTCCCTAGTGACTCAGACGATAAAGAATCTGCCTGCTAAAGTGGGAGACCTAGGTCAAGAAGATCCCCTAGAAAAGGGAATGGCAACCCACTCCAGAATTCTTGCCTGGAGAATGGATAGAGGAGGCTAGTGGGCTACAGTCTATGGGTTGCAAAGAGTCGGACACAACTAACTAACACTTTCATATATTAAATAAATAGCAGAGCCTGACTTTGAGTACAAGCTGATTTGACTCCAAAGCCGCAGTTCTCAGGGTTCTAGAACTATACTTTAAAGCCACTTAAAAAATATTTTGATAGTTACAGCATCTTTTGAAAATCTGATGAAATCCAAAGACCTATGCTCTAAAAAGGTAAAAAGTGAAAATATGCACAAAATTTTGCAAACAACTCCAGTTTTGATGACTCACATAAGTAAATATATCCATGCTATTATATTCATTGGTTACAACACAGGCTTCATTAGGACAGAGATCATTGTCTATCTTAATTGTTGATTCATTCCCAGCACTGAGAACATTGTCTGGCACAGAGTAGGAGTTCAAAAAATAATTGTTGAATAAAATTGATTCCAAATGCTTGGGTGCATTCACCTAATTTCTTAGAGCAGGATGATAAAAGTACAGTAAGGAAGGGTTGCCTTGGTGTAAAATTTAAGAGAACCACAGAATGACTTCTGAGCCCTGACCTCAGACCCCCAAGGGACCTTCTGAGTTCAGATTTGAGAAATTATAGGCCAGTTTTATTTTGTTTTGCTTCTGTAACTTTAAAATCACTTTCTCTTCCTCCATTCTCAGAAGAGGATAATGTTTTTAGTAGTTTCTTTTTAAATCAGAATTTTAAGTACTCTAGTAAAAATAGCATTTGAGTAAGTTTTCAGGAAGTATTTGGGTTAAAAGTGAATGGATCACTTTATCCGATTGCTTCCCAATGTCACCACTATATCATTTAAATGGATTTTGCTTGTTTTTTGGGGGGTGGTGAGAATTTTAGTATGCTTATGTGAATCTCTAAAGCTGAAGTAAATATTAGCTCTTGGTAAATGATTGTAAAACTATTTTATGTTATTTCTCTCAAGTTTTAAAATAGCTGAAAAGATAGTGTTCCATACCAAGAGACTGGGTCTGTGTAGTTGGTAGTTCTTAGCACTCCCACTGAATCTTTTCCCAAAAGGCAATTTCAGAAAGTATGATACCAAATCCTTTTCAGCTGGTGTATTTGGTTGAGATAACTGATAATCACATATAGTACTTGGCCCCCTTATGTGTGTATAAGATAAGTAATATATATCCATATAAACCCATGTAGATGAGGAAAGGAAGGCTTTAAGAGACTAAAACAGTAAGTGGTAGAGCTGGGATGTTATTTAGTGCTCTGTAACAGGAGAAAAATACAATGGAAGTGGAATCCTGAGAGGCTAAACATTCCATGGTGTTCAGGCAAGATGGTATTCAGGAGACAGGGGAAGACAAGGACACAAGTTGAACTGTCACAATCATCTTGGCAAGAGGACTGGTCCTTACATGGTGGGGGCAATAATGCAAGAAGGAATGGACATGAGAGGCATTTTTGAAAAGGAAATCAATAGACTTTTTTTTCCTCTCTCTCTTTGTGTCTTATTTTGAACACTGGGGTCTTGCCTGATATCACATGAGGCACTAAGGAAGTTCAAGTCATGTTAGTATCTTTTCCGTGCAGATTTTTCTTGTCTCTGTCTTCCATCTGTGAGATACAGAGGCAGCTGAAAATAAGCTCAGTCTGAGGCTCCTTCTCCTAATCGTTGGTTAGACTTGATCCCCTCTTTATAAAAGCAATATAATTAGTCATCTGATAGAATATATAGAAAATGGAAATTTAAAAAACATGACCCATAATTCCACTATTCTAAAAATGGTCATAAATACATTTTTCTAATCTTTTTCTTTCTTTTTTCTTCTAATATTTTTTTTCACTATGCATTAAAATTTTTTTAAATTGTTACATAGCATATACCACACTATTTTGTGCTCTGCATTTTTGATTTACAGCAGAACACTTGATTGATTACCAAAATGCCGTGGGACTAGATTTTCTAAGGTAATTCGTGTTGAGAAATAAGCCAAGGCCAAGGACAGCTTTTGAAAACCCCAACATCAGAGAACAAAAAGAGGGTATTTTAAGTTCATCAAAGATTGAGAGTAGCTTTTGGTATGTTCTGTCCTTCTGTGCAGCAGACACATTTCTGATGCTTAGTAAGTATTTTCCTGTGATTGATTAGAGTTGAGTCATCTTGGTGGAGCAGCATGCAGAGAAGGTAACCACACCCAGCTGTCTCTGTTGTGCCCGGTCTGTTTAAACAGGTCTGTCATAAGACACAGTGTGATAATGATGTGCTCTTGGAGGTTGGCCAGAGGCCACCGTGTGCTTTGATAAACATCAGGCTCTGGAGAAATAACATGAGAAATCTCAGAACAACCTCTATATAGTCACACACACACACATACTCTCTGACAGTAAAGAACCACCCCACCACACCCCCAGGAAGGCCGTACAGAACAGGCGTAAAAGCCAAGCAATGCCCTTTTATTCCCTTATTTCAAAGGAACATCAGCATAAGGAACCTTCAAGGGAAGCTACTACTGATGCAGTTTTAGAAAACTGCTTTGGCTTTAAAAGTAGAATTGTACCAATTTTGAAAGATGATCAGACAAAGGATAGCTTGTTTCCCCAAGCCAGAGGACCACCTGAGGGGAGTTTCGGGACTTCTTGCTGTCACTGCCTTCCCGGCAGAGCCCTCTAACTTCAGCCCAAGACTGTAACCCCTGAATTCAGTTTGCCTTTTTGTTCTTTCCATCATCCATCATAGTCCTTCTACTAAAAGGACTATTACCTCCAGGAAATAGCCGCAGCAGAGAGATATCCCCCCAACATTAGTGCTTTGGTGGAGACCAGGGGACACGAGTCAGGAGGAGTGCTGGTGGAAAGGTGTGTCCTTCCAACTTGAGTCTTAGAATCAGAAAGTTCTCTATGATACAACAACTTGAAATACTAATCTCTCAATAGGGACTTCCCTGATGGTCCAGTGGTTAAGACGCCACCCTTCCAATACAGGGTTCATGGGTCTGATCCCTGGTTGGGGAACTAAGATCCAACATGTCATGTGGAGCAGCCAAAAAAAAAAAAAAAAAAGAGGAATATTAATCTCTCAGTATTAATCTCTCAATAATTAAAGAAGAAGGTTTAGCAAGGGAAAATAGTTATGTGTTTTTTATTCTCTTTGTGGGTATTTCCCCCCAATATCATCTTCCCCTATTCTTACCCAGCTCTGCATCTTGCCAGCCTTAGCACAGTTTTTTCTGCTGCGTGTGTGTCTACTCTTGTTCGGATTCAGCCGACCCTACTCGCTTCCCACCTTCTGCACACCTCTTTCCTAGCACCTGTAACACAGCCCTATAACTGTAACTACCCTCAACTTTTCCTGTGATAAATCATACTGTTGAGAAGAGGGACAGTGTCTTATTTATCTTTGGACATTTGGTGCCTGGCACTGTGCCTGGCATGAAATATACATCAGAACTATTTTACTAAGAAAGAGTTAAAGAAACTGTAACGTGAATTATTTAGTGGCTTTGTTTCTATGACAAACAAAACATCAGCAGAAAAAAATCATATTTAAATTGTACTATTACATAGAAGCACATTTGGTTAAATCATTCTTTCAAACCTGAAAGAGGACCCTCCTCTTGTTGCCCAGTGCTAAGTCCTGAAATTTGTCTTCCCAATCACCTCCAAGTTCTACTGAGACCAATATCTAGGGCTCTAGAGAGCTATCACTGCACATGGTGACTGCAGCCGTGAAATAAAAGACCCTTACTCCTTGGAAGAAAAGTTATGACCAACCTAGACAGCTTATTAAAAAGCAGAGACATTACTTTGCCAGCAAAGGTCTGTCTAGTCAAGGCTATGGTTTTTCCAGGGGTCATATATGGATGTGAGAGTTGGACTATAAAGAAAGCTGAGCACTGAAGAATTGATGCTTTTGAACTGTGATGTTGGACTTGAGAGTCCCTTGGACTGCAAGGAGATCCAATCAGTCCATCCTAAAGATAATCAGTCCTGAATATTCATTGGAAGGACTAATGTTGAAGCTGAAACTCCAATACTTTGGCCACCTGATGCAAAGAGCTGACTCATTTGAAAAGACCCTGATGCTGGGAAAGATTGAAGGCAGGAGGAGAAGGGGACAACAGAGGATAAAATGGTTGGATGGCATCACCGACTCAATGGACATGAGTTTGAGTAAACTCTGGGAGTTAGTGAGGGACAGGGAGGCCTGGCGTGCTGTAGTCCATGGGGTCACAAAGAGTCAGACACGACTAAGCAACTGAACTGACTGACTGAGAGAGCTATGTTGCTACCTTCTCAAATTCTTAGTGCTTCTGTCTTTATGGGATGTGTTCTAATGTCATTGCTCCTCCTGGCACCACTTTCCATTCTTTAAAGTATAGATTAAAGGTCTTACATTAGGAATAAAGAGGGAAAACATTCTATCATATTCTTAGTGTACTGAGCTGAATTTATCCAAGAAGTCATATGTGGCTTAAATATATAAGCAGTGCAATTGCATTATTAATCTCACACTCTTACTCCTCCTCAGTTTGTTCAGTTTGTCACTCAGACTCTCTGCAACCCCATGGACTATAGCACACCAGGCTTCCCTGTCCATCACCAACTCATGGACCTTACTCAAACTCATGTCCATTGAATTGGTGGAAGATCAACACAAAATTTACCAAAGGATTCATCAGAGGATTTCTTTAATGAGCAAGCTTCCCTTTCATATTCAGATTCTAATTTGAGTCAACATAAAGGAAATATATCCACTCTTGTTTGAAATAAGAAAAGGAGATTAGAAAATCAAATCTGATACAGATGAGGATAGGTCTCTAATAACAGACAAATTCCACTAAGGGACTGAATGATCCATTTTAGAATATAAGCAATTTTTTAAAAAAGAAAAGAAAAATACTCAAAATTAGCAATTACATTAATTTCAATCAAGGCAAAATATATAAGTTCTAGAAATATCAGACAACAAATTAAAATCTCCACAATAATTTTTCAAAGAATTATTAAAAGATGTTTATGAGCATGAAGAAAGAGAGGTGGTTGATAACCCAAATGCAGAATGGGTCCCAGAAGAACACTTGGGCCAATGGTGTTAAACTTTTTTACTGAAGGCACAGGAGGCATGCTTACAAAATTTGAGGTTGATTCAAAGCTAATGAAAATGCATTTTTTTTAAATGCCCTTCAGCCTCTCTCTGTGAAGAAAGGGTTTCTCATTTCCTCCAAGCTCCCTGGTTTTCACAAGGGGCCTTAAATTGTCCTCTCTTTGGTGCTCAAAGCATATACTTTTGCCCCTAACTGCTGCTGCTAAGTCGCTTCAGTCGTGTCTGACTCTGTGCGACCCCATAGACAGCAGCCCACCAGGCTCCCCCGTCCCTGGGATTCTCCAGGCAAGAACACTGGAGTGGGTTGCCATTTCCTTCTCCAGGCATGAAAGTGAAAAGTGAAAGTGAAGTTGCTCAGTCATGTCCGACTGTTAGTGACCCCATGGACTGTGACCTACCAGGCTCCTCCATCCATGGGATTTTCCAGGCAAGAGTACTGGAGTGGGTTGCCATTGCCTTCTCCTGCCCCTAACTAACAAAGCAAAATATGAGTGTTTCAGGTTCTTTTGGAGGGGGAAAAAAAAAAAACCTTGAATTATCTGCTGTCCAGTTCTTATCCAATCCAAGTTGTTGTAGCAACAACAATATTTAAAATGATTGCCTAAAAATATACATTCACTCCTCTAGACATTCTAAATTTTACCTTTGGCAAAATTTAGATAATCATTTATTCAGTTTCTTAATCATTTATTCAACCAATTGCTACTGATTTTCTCCTATGTGCCAGGCCTTGCAGTGGGGTACATAGAATGCGTGTGAAATAAACATGGTCCAGACACAGCAATCTATCTTGAAGAAGTAATGCATAGGTGAATGAGCAAATAACTCAGTGAATACAAATTTAGAAAGTACTAGTGCTTTCCTTATATCTCAGTTGGTAAAGAATCTGCCTGCAATGAACCCGGGTTTGATTCCTGGGGCGGGAAGATCCCCTGGAAAAGGAACTGGCAACCTGCTCCAGTATTCTTGCCTAGAGAATTCCATGGAAAGAGGAGATTGGTGATCTACAGTCTGTGGGATTGCAAGAGTCGGACACGACTTAGCAACTCAACCACCACCATCACAGAGCCAACAAATGGGGTGCTGCTTCCACTTAGCTAAAGTGAACGGGATGGTGCATCTGAGACTACATCATTTAAGCTGATGCTTGCAAGCTGAGAAGGAGCCAGCAATGGGAAGGACTCCGTGAAGAACATTCCAGGCTTAGGAGCAGCATGTGTAGAAAGAAGACTCTAAGGCAGCCAAGTCTAGAGATGGCGAGTGAGAAGACTGTGATGAGGTGGGAGTGGTGAGCTGGGAATAGATCGCACAGGACCTCATGGGCCAAGTAAGAAGTCCAGAATTTTTTCATATAGAGTAGAAAACTTGGAGTACTTTAAGCAGGAAAGTGATACGATTCAACACATAGCTTAAAAGATCACAGAGGCTAGCATACTAAAATCATGTTTTCTAGGGGGACCCTCCTAGAATTAATTTTCCTAAATAGTGCTTTGCTATCACACTATTATTGACACTGAAGTGTCAGTTAAGAAACCATGAACCATATCCAGTATCACTGAGGATGCCGATTCTTTGTGAGAACCCAGGAAAATTTTCCCTGGTAGTGTGGTTAGAGTTCCTCAATACCTGGTAATCTATGCTTATCTTGAATAACTGCCCTGTTTTTATATTATGGAAATATTAAACCTCATAATTGATCTCATTTACTCTTTGTGTTGTCTGTTAGGAATCTTAAGCCACATTTTCAGCCGCCTCCTGCAAATATACAGGGATGTGTGACTTGTGTGTCTGTAAACTTGGCTTTCTTAATGTTTCCACCTTTCCTTCACCTTTTTCCAAGCACACTTAACTGTTCATTTTATACTTTTAGAATGTAGGTATTTTCACTAGCTACCTTAAAGAACAAGGCAGGATTAAACTGTTGGATTAAACCATTCAAGTCTATACCCCAACCAGTAATGCTGAAGAAGCTGAAGTTGAATGGTTCTATGAAGACCTACAAGACCTTCTAGAACTAACACCCAAAAAAGATGTCCTTTTCATTATAGGGGACTGGGATGCAAAGTAGGAAGTTAAGAAATAACTGGAGTAACAGGCAAATTTGGCCTTGGGGTACAGAATGAAGCAGGGCAAAGGCTCATAGAGTTTTGCCAAGAGAATGCACCAGTCATAGCAGACACCCTATTCCAACAACACAAGAGAAAACGCTACACATGGACATCACCAGATGGTCCATACCAAAATCAGATTGATTATATTCTTTGCAGCCAAAGATGGAGAAACTCTATAGAGTCAGCAAAATCAAGACTGGGAGCTGACTGTGGCTCAGATCATGAGCTCCTTATTGCCAAGTTCAGACTTAAATTGAGGAAAGTAGGGAAAACCACTAGACTTCAAGTATGACCTAAATCAAATCCCCTATGATTATACAGTGGAAGTGAGAAATAGATTCAAGGGACTAGATCTGATAGACAGAGTGCCTGATGAACTATGGATGGAGGTTCATGACATTGTATAGGAAACAGGGATCAAGAACATCACCAAGAAAAAGAAATACAAAGCTGTCTGAGGAGACCTTACAAATAGCTGTGAAAAGAACAGAAGTGAAAAGCAAAGGAGAAAAGGAAAGATATACCCATTTGAATGCAGAGTTCCAAAGAATAGCAAGGAGAGATAAGAAAGCCTTCCTCAGTGATCAGTGAAAAAAAACATGAAAACAATAGGATGGGAAAAATTAGAGATCTCTTCAAGAAAATTAGAGATACCATGGGAACATTTCATGCAAAGATGGGCACAATAAAGGACAGAAATGGTATGGACCTAACAGAAGCAGAAGATATTAGGATGAGATGGCAAGAATACATGCAAGAACTAAACAAAAAGATCTCCATGACCCAGATAATCATGATGGTGTGATGACTCACCTAGAGCCAGACATCCTGGAATGTGAAGTCAAGTGGGCCTTAGGAAGCATCGCTATGAACAAAGCTAGTGGAGGTGATGGAATTCCACTTGAGCTATTTCAAATCCTAAAAGATGATGCTGTGAAAGTGCTGCACTCAATATACCAGTAAATTTGGAAAACTCAGCAGTGGCCACAGGACTGGAAAAGTCAGTTTTCATTCCAATCCCAAAGAAAGGCAATGCCAAAGAATGCTCAAACTACTGCACAATTGCACTCATCTCACACGCTAGTAAAGTAATGCTCAAAATTCTCCAAGCCAGGCTTCAACAGTACATAAACTACGAACTTCCAGATGTTCAAGCTGGTTTTAGAAAAGGCAGAGGAACCAGAGATCAAATTGCCAACATCCGTTGGATCATCGAAAAAGCAAGAGAGTTCCAGAAAAAAACATCTATCTCTGCTTTATTGACTATGCCAAAGCCTTTGTCTGGATCACCACAAACTCTGGAAAATTCTTAAAGAGTTGGGAATACCAGACCACCTGACCTGCCTCTTGAGAAATCTGTATGCAGGTCAGGAAGCAACGGTTAGAACTGGACATGGACCAACAGACTGGTTCCAAATAGGAAAAGGAGTACGTCAAGGCTGTATATTGTCACCCTGCTTATTTAACTTATATGCAGAGTACATCATGAGAAATGCTGGGCTGGATGAAGCACAAGCTGGAATCAAGGTTGCAGGGAGAAATATCAATCACCTCAAACATGCAGATGGCACCACTCTTATGGCAGAAAGTGAAGAAGAACTAAAGAGCCTCTTGATGAAAGTGAAAGAAGAGAGTGAAAAAGTTGGCTTAAAGCTCCTGTCACTTTATGGCAAATAGATGTGGAAACAGTGACAGACTTTTTTTTTTTTTGGCTCCAAAATCACTGCAGATGGTGACTGCAATCATGAAATTAAAAGACACTTACTCCTTGGAAGAAAAGTTATGACCAACCTAGACAGCATATTGAAAAGCAGAGACATTACTTTGTCAACAAAGGTCCATCTAGTCAAAGCAATGGTTTTTCCAATAGTCATGTATGGATGTGAGAGTTGGACTATAAAGAAAGCTGAGTGCTGAAGAATTGATGCTTTTGAACTGTGGTGTTGGAGAAGACTCTTGAGAGTCCCTTGGACTGCAAGGAGATCCAACCAGTCAATCCTAAAGGAAATCAGTCCTGAATATTCATAGGAAGGACTGATGTTGAAGCTGAAACTCCAATACTTTGGCCACCTGATTCGAAGAACTGACTCCTTTGAAAAGACCCTGATGCTGGGAAAGATTGAAGGGAGGAGGAGAAGGGTATGACAGAGGATGAGATGGCTGGATGGCATCACTGACTCGATGGACATGAGTTTGAGTAAACTCCAGGAGTTGGTGAGTGACAGGGAGGCCTGGTGTGCTGCAGTCCATGGGCTTGCAAAGAGCTGGAGATGCCTGAGCGATTAAACTGAACTGAACTGAAAACTGTTGGAAGAGAAAATCAGGAATTAAAAATATCTCAATAATTCCTTGGGGCTTCACAGGTGACACTGGTTGTAAAGAATCTGGCTGCCAATGTCAGAAATGCAAGAGATGAGGGTTTGATTCTGGGGTCGGGAAGATTCCCCTGGAGGAGGAGATGGCAGCCCACTCCAGTATTCTTGCCTGGAAAATTCGACAGACAGAGGAGCCTGGCCATCTACAGTCCATGGTGTTGCAGAGTCGAGTATGACTTATTGACTAAACAACAACACAATAGTAATTTTAATAAGCTAAAAACCTGCTCTTAAGTTTGAAAGGTCTTTTATTAATTACAGGATAGAGAACACTCATTTAACAACAGATCTTCTGAAAACACAGAAACACCACTTATATTGACTCTAACGTAGTCTGAGGTATCTCTAACAGCCTCCCACATAGCACTTAACATTCATGTAATGATGAGATTTTTTTTCTGTCTTCCCTGCCAGACTGTCCCTTGAGACAAGGACAAATACATCGCATTCACCATTGTATCTTTCATACTTACTGCAGTGCTGTGCAGGCATTAATTAATTAATTCACATTAATTCCATGCTGAATTAATGATTGAGTAAATATAGATTAAAAAAATAAAACCTCTCATTATCTCAGACTGGATCAACAAGAGTGCAATCCCCTGAGAGCAGGAGGTACCCACACCCTGTACCATATACTATTCTACTTGGCCATGTCTAAAGCTTAAGTTTAGGGTAAGAACAGTATTTTTTTTTTTTTTTAAGTTTAACCCAGTTTCACATTATTTAATCAAGTTCGTGTATTTTAAGGATTAAAAGAACAGTATTTTTAAAGAGATACTGACAGACTGGAGCAGATCCAAAAGACAGCAATCAGCTTGCTAAATAGTTAGAAGTTGTGTGGTTTGATGGAAAATGTTTAACCTATGAAAGGAGAATCTTATAAGAGGTTGGTTTTCTAAAAATATCTGAACAGGCACATGGAAGAAGGAATAGATTTTTCCTAATTCCAAATGACAGAATTAGAACCAATGGATTGAAATTAAAGCAAAAACTTTCTTAAACAGCTCGTAGTCCTCAGTGAGGTAATATACTTCACATTTGTTGGGTAAAGCACTCATTCATTGATCTGACCATGACTTGTATAGTAATTGGGTGGTTGGATTGGAAGATTTTTAATATCTTTTCCAAATCCAAGATATGTTATGTGCATAATAGTTGAAATGAACAAATGGACTCCATATTAGCATGTAACAATCTAATCTAGTCACATAACCAATATTTACAGGTATTAACATGACTGTTAATACTAAAGTTTTTGCATTAGTCATGAAACTGTTTCTGAAGGCAGTAGGTTTTGACAGGGTGAATGAGTAGGAAATCACACAGTTCCAGATCTTTGAAACAACTTATAAAAGTGAAAGAATTTTGGTTTGGCTGGAATGGATGGGTGTAGGCAGTGAGCCCAGGACAAGTCAGGCCAAATCGCTGGCCATATGAACTAGATCTGATGGCTGGATCCCCAGGGGATGGAATGAGGGAAGAGAATGCACTCTGAAAGGCTTACAGAGATGAAGTTAACTAAAGAGAGCAACAAGGGCTGAGACAAAAAAAAAAGAAAATCCATTACCACCCAGAAGTTTTTGCAGTAAGATCTGGACTCCGTGTGGGAGACATGGCCTAGAGGTGGGAAAACTGAATCAGGAGAGAATGAAAGGTTTTGTGCATGGTTCTGGTCATGGCTGTGTGTTAATATCCCTGGCTTGCCTGCATTGGTCAGTGGGCATGTGGTGTATGCATACCGGAAAGGTTTATTGACAAAGAATGGGGCACATACATCACAAATCAACTGGTAGAAATTCTTGAAATGAGCCTGAGAGCCCACAGGAAGCTTTGACATGAAACCACAACCTTTGGATTCAAGTAGTTTAAAAAGCAACCCTCCAGATTGGTTCTTCTTTCTTTCCACCAACCACTTGTATCTCAGACATTTTCCTACTTGGCAGAACTGCCTTGGCGCCCTCTGAACAGGCTGATGAGGAGGCTGGAATGTGCGTGAAGGAGCAGAAGGAGAAGCAGACAGATGAAAGCACAGTGAGACATTCCTGGCTTCTGTAAAAGCGCTCCTCACTTTCTGCCACATGTACACAACATTCTGTTGAGCGCTAATCTGGGATCATCTATCAAAAGACTTAAAATTTTTAAATACCAAAAGTTTTGTTTAGAGGTCAAATTTCAGAGTTTTGGCTGTATTTGGAGTGTTTGCCTTAGGAAGAAATGCCATCGAAGAGGCCAGCCAATATGAAGAGTTAGCCTTGAGGACGAGTGGAAAGCAGAGGGCAAACAGCCTACCCTCCAGAAGAGGAGCTGTTAAACAGAGGCCATCAGGCTGCCTCTTCACTGGAGGACTGGGGAAGGAATGGGCGGGTCTCCAGCTCTCAGTCGAAGTTACTCCAGAGGCGGCCCATGGTTCTCACTGGCTTAATTAAAGGCTCTGGGCTGTGTATCTTACTCTAATGACAGCTTGATCTCAACCAGCGCAAGAATTTAGCTACCCTATACCCATATTTCCATCACATACCATTAAATAGGATTAAGATGATTTTCAGTATATTCTTCCTAAAATTTTCTCCCTTATCCAATTTCCCCAGCACCCTTTTAGTGCTACAGTTTTCCCTTTCCTGTCGCTCGTGTGTAATAGTGGAAAGAGTTAAAATATCATCAGCTTGGAGATACACAGAGGCTCTACACTTGGTCGCTGTGTCACCTGGGACATTTGTTCACCTCTGAGTCTTAATTTCCTTTTCCACAAAATTATATCGATAGGATACTACAGAGAGTTTCCATGGAGATTAATTAAAGATGTGACATGTAAATAGCATAAGGTTTAGCACCCAGTAGATGCTTAGCTTTGTTAGCCACTCCCCCTTTTCCATTCCCCTATTCACTGTTCTTCTTGGCTCCCAATATTGATCTGTTTATCCCATCCCTGAATAGTCTGAGTGAAGATTGTTCTTAATGACCAAATTAGGAAAGAGGAAAAGTAGATGAAAACTAAAAACTAGTACCATCCACTTTCCTTACTTTTGAAGGAATTGGAAAGGAGGAAATCCAGCATCCTGGGTTTTCAGCACTCTCTCCTTCTCTGATTCCTTTGGTCCTCATCCACCAGTGAAGAGGAAGACCTCTGTCCACGAGATGCACGGAGGATATTTCAGCCCAGGGAAAATTATCAGCAGTTTCTTGATTTTACATTTACAACAAGCAGAACTGCCCACCCGGTGGTGATTCTTCTAACACCGGGCCAAATGATAAAAGAATTCATTGAAAGAGCTTAGGATTCATAGCAATACATTAGCATAAAACAAGACATTAATGATGCTAATGAGAAAATAATGTTACTTACCTGCCTTAAATATGGTATTCTGAAACACACAAAATGGCAAAACCATGGTGAGCAGTTGTATAGATTTATAGATACTACTCTAACCAATGAGCTTCAGCAGCAGTAAAGAATCTGTCTGACAATGCAAGAGATGCAGGAGACAGAAATTTCAATCTCTGGGTTTGGAAGATCCCCTGGAAGAGGAAATGGCAACCCACTCCAGTATTCTGACCGGGAAAATCCCATGGACAGAGGAGCCTGGTGGGCCACAGTCCATATGGTCACACTGAGTCAGAAACGACTGAGAGACTGAGCATACACACACTTTAACCATAAAAAATACGTTGGATGTGACACAGGAAGACAAAGATGTTATACATGATCCTTCATAGATCCCTTTATTAAAACTCAGACTGATTTTTAGAGAAATTGGGCTGTCTTCTAAGTTGTCTTTCTTTTAATCAGGGAATTCAGATTCCTTTTTTCCTCTAATTTGCATTCAATTCCTGTTCTTCATTGCCATCTTCTATGAAATACTATGTTTCACATTTTGTATCTGTTTACATATATCAAAGACTACATATTTATGATCTTGATGTTTTCAGAACAAAACTCAGGACTTTGAGTATTCATGTGTTCATTATTGTACAAAGGAAGCATTGTGATTTTTTAAAATGGTAACCTGGCCAAGATACACTGCAGTGCTTTAGTAAGAATCATTCCTATTTATTTTTAAAATGCAGCCACATCAGTATTAAACTACAAGGTTGGCACTGGGAATGGTCAGTCTTTCTTTAAGTGTTATCCACAGCTAAAAAGCAACTGTATATCATTTCCTGTGCTTCCTTCCCTTTGCTTGGTTTTCCAGACATATCCAAGGTTTGCAAGATCCTTTCTTCTTGCTCTCTCTACTCTTCTATACTCTCCCATTGAAAAGTAATAACTGGCGGGTATTTACAGCAGGGGTGTCCTCAGCACTAGACTATCAAACCAAAAGGTGTACATAAGGTGGCTGATATCTTCATCTCCATCAGACAGAAGAAGCCAGTGCTGGATCTGAGCTGGGAGAGTAGACCTCTGGAGAATCTAATATTGCTAAGCCTTTCTGCCATGCATGCCCAGGCTTCCTGCATATGGGGCACTAGATATTAGATCCCTTTCACCGTCCACAAAAGATCCCCTGGAATAGAAAAACTCTGATCAAATCCTAAATAAAAATGGAAAAAGGACACCATGACCCATGAGAGCTTCCTTTTCTTTCCTGTATCAATGCTGACTTGAAAACCTGACCCTTACCTCCTCTTTGCATGATTATCGGAAGAGGTTCACAATTGCCATGAGAGAGAATATATTCCAGTGAAGGTCCTAGGGATCTATATGTTCATTTACCTAATAGGGCTTCTCTGGTGTCTCAGACTGTAAAGAATCACCTGCAATGTGGGAGACCTGAGTTCAATCTGATCCCTAGGTTGGGAAGATGCCCTGGAACAGGGAACGGCTACCCACTCCAGTATTCTTGCCTGGAGAATTCCACGGACAGAGGAGCCTGGCAGGCTACAGTCCATGAGGTGACAAAGAGTCAGACACAACTGAATGACTTTCACTTTTACCTAGTAAGATATTTATGCGAAATGAGCTGCTTCCCAGAATTGCAGAAGGTTCCACAGGAAAAGACGTTAGGTCTGACACACACAGCAAGAATTGAGGCCCTAATTTAAGCCCCATTTAACTTTAAATTGAGAGTTTTTCATTATTAGGATTTGAAATCCCAGGCCAGTCTATATTTAAGTTTGAGCCAGCCAACTATAAGAACAACTTAGCCATATGCCTCTTTTTCAAAGAACTTTATTCCTTCAGCCCCAGGCTCAGAATTAGATAACATGTCTTCTATGGATTTTTTTTTTCCTCTTCACATCAAACAATATTAAAGAGAAAAAATAGAGGGAAAACGCTAATTATTCCCATATGTACACTCTGATACGGCCAAGTGGAATTACTGACAGTTTCCTTAAACACAGACTCTGGTTCCAGATCTCCACACATGTGGGCACAGACCCTCCTCAGCCTCTGCCTGTCAGAATCCCACCCATTTTTTTTTTTTTTTTCCAAATCCCACCCAAAGGTCTCTTTCTCTGTGTGGCCAGCTCTCATCACCTCAGTCAAAAATAATATTGCTTCCTCTAATATTGCTCTTGTGTCTTCTTGAGGCCCCTTTCCTGTAAGGCCTGTATTAGCCCTTCTGCATAACTTCTCTATTGATCCCAAGCAGCTTGGTGACTGCAGCTTTGCATGAATCTGCATTTTTACAATGATTCCTGGCAGTGTCTTAAATGTGAGAGGTACTTTCAAAATATCAATATTTTGCCTCTGGGTGGTTAGAAATTGGGGAAGTGGAAAATTTAAAGGGGTAGATATTCAACAAAGACGCTGACCTCTGTCAGTCTCCTCCGTAAGAGCTCTCAACCTCCCATGCCGAGGGTCAGGGGCCTGGAGTGTGTTTACTCAGGGCTTTAAAGCACTTCAAGTTTACTCTTCACTGGACAAACTTTATTTATTTCTTTGTAATGAAGGGTGGTAATTTATACTCAGAGCTTTATGCTTATGTGAAGCGGCTTTTCACGTACGTCGCTTGTCACACCCAGATCTTCTACCCGGCTGGGCTGCAGCTGCCCTGGAGAAGGCGAGCGTGCTTTCCCTAACCTTTACCACCAGAAAGATTTTTCCGGTGCCCAGACATTGTTTTCCCTCTGCTGCCGTTTTCTCCTCCCTGTCTCTTCTCCTCTGAACTCCCAGTGAGGGCCGCTTCTCCGGGCTTCGACAGCTCGGAGGCAGGGCGAGGCCACAGCGCAGGGCCGCGCTCGCGTGGGCTTCCCCACCGCGCCGCTCTCGGCTCTGCAGGACCTGCCTCTCCCGGGCTCGCGGCCGGGCGCGGCCCGTCCCGGCTCCTGCCTCCCTCCGATTGGGTCTGCGAGGTCACGTGGGGGCCGAGGGCTGGAATTCTGAGTTGTGGCTCCTGGCACTCCTTTTTTTCTTTTTTTTAAAAATCGCTGGGTCTGTTGAGCTCTACCGGGCTGGGTGCCTCGCTCAGTGACTGAGGCTGGAGGCAGACGGAAACCGCCACAAGGGCAGACTGAGGGGGCAGAAGAAAGTCTGCCGGGATGTTGAGTCAGGGACCCCGGACCCCAGCTTCAGGTTGCTACTATCTAAATGCCATGACACCTGAGGGCCAGGAGATGTATTTGCGATTTGATCAGACTACGAGACGCTCTCCTTACAGGATGAGCCGGATTCTAGCACGCCATCAGCTAGTGACTAAAATTCAACAAGGTGAGTCGCTGGTAGTGGAAGGCTGTTGCTAATTCTGATTTCTGTGGGCTCTCTTTCATGCTAACCCCGTTTTTAAAAATGACTGTTTTCACTTTACAATACATGGATTTCTATGCCACGCCGCGCATACCTCTCAGAAATGCTGCCGTTTTAAGCAAACAGTGACAGCACTTAGCTGCCACATGACTCAACGGTAAAGTCCACAGAAAACTTCAGGATGGGACAGTGAACCATCAATTTCCGAGACTTAATGTGTGTCTACAGAATAAATGAGACAGGGGTTTCCTCAGTACGGATTTTAGGAGCTTTTCAGCAGGTTCCTCACACTCTGTCACATTTAAAACTTGGACACTTGTTTATTTAATTGGGAGAGGGGGAAGAACTAACTTCCACCCTGCCAAGATTCTTTAGAACACTGTTAGTGACAGGAGAAAGTTAAAATTCTATTCTTAAGGCCCTTGGGCTGACAACCAAAGTCACATTCTCTGCCTGTTTGTACGTTTATGTCAGCAGTTGCCACTGATCTGTTGATATTGTTCTTCTAGTAAAAGATAAAAGTGTCTGCTAACCTCAAAACAAATCTTGTGACAGAAGCACCAGCTTTGTAAGGCAGACAGGAGAGGATACTGATTACAAGCTGCTAGGTGTCCCTTTTTATTCTCAAGGCGGGCGGGGGGAAATCACTAAAACTCTTTATGCTCCAGAAATAGTTTAAAAGGTGCTGTTTATCTTAGAATAGGTTTGTGTAGAGTAGAAAGATGAGCATTCCTAAGAAACTTCAGTTGCCCATTTAAAAGACGTACTCACATACCTATACGTATACAATATGTTTATGAAGTTTATAACCAGCCCCTTGCAGACTAACTAAATAGCTCAATTATTATATTGGTGATACATAAATCGACCAGGATTTTCTAGAGCCATTACAAAAATACAACTTCCACTTAAATGAGTTTAAGATTATATTGAATTTTAGAGGGGAAGCTGGGGTTCGTAATCATGAAAATCTTATTGTAATGTTTCCAAAAGGAACAATATGTATTCTAGTGAGCAGCATTTGATGAGATTGTTTCCTTGGAAATTAGGATTTGTTTTTAAAGGTTCAGGAACTGGTTATGTGTGAAGGATACTGGTCCTACATACCGGTCTGATTTCAGGAAGGATATTATGTCATTCCATAAACTCTGTGTTCAGGTCTTGGTTGAATAGAAACAAAAGTAATCATTTCCCTGTGGCTTGATTTAAAAATACACTAGGCTTAGAATAAAAGCCAGCTCCATTTTAGTTTTAGAGATTTCTAACAATAGTGCTTTACCAGACATCATCATCATTATGGACATAGGGGCTCAGTAAATGGTGACAGTTTGATGGCTTATATAGTCTGTGCTCTGTAAACGTTCCTCAGCATGCTCATGAAGTGTGTTATGTTAGAAACATTGCATACAAATAGTTTGAACTATTTTTGTCAGTCTCCTTAAATGAAGTTATAGTGATTTATTTCATAAAAAATTATTCATGTTCTTTCTGGAATGAAGATTATTTTTCCAATAAGGACTTGAGATGTTATGAACACATGTATGATCGTTGAAAGTATATTCTGTGTCAGTGTTTCATTTTGTCTAATTAGAAAATTTGAGCATTCTTACTTTTTTTTTATATTGGGCAATGGAATATTTGAAGCTAATGAATGCCTAAAAATTAAGTGACAGTTACGATCATAGGTAAAGCATGCAAGAATTCCAACAGTCCAATGATTAGGAGCTTGTTATTTGTTAATAATGAGTTAGATGGTGAGTTAATAATACAATGTGCAATTGTATCATAAGACTTTGAGGAAGCAGAAGCAAAACAACTTTACTGGGTTTACTGTATGAATACATTGGTTTCCTGTAATAGTAGAGAATATTGACTGAACATTTATAATATATCATGTTCTGCTCTGAGGGTTTTATATTATGTATTTCAATTCATTTTATCCTCAAAAAGTACATCCTTGTAGGTGAGTACTATTATTATACCCATTTTAAAGGTGAGAAAACAGAAGTACATAGAGTTTAAATAATTTCTCCAAAGTTACATAGTAAGAACTGGTATTTGAATGTATCTGTAGAGACCATGCTCAGTCATACTCTAAACCATTTTTTAGTTTTTATAGTGAGGGTTAAACTACCAAACCTGTGGTTGATTTCTGAATTGTATATTTCAATCTTTTCTACTCAGGATATAGCTGAACCATATTATAGAATCATCATGAGATTTCCAGTCAGGTCTTACTTCTCTGGTGGAACAAAGTGCTATGTGTTTTACCTTCCTCGAGCAGTTAGTACCCAATAGTACATGACGTCTGGTTATTTTACTAATACCTACAATCATTCAGTTAATGCTTATGAAGTGCATATTAAATTAATAGCATCATTATTTTTTGTAGCTCACTTATTGGTATCTTGAAATGACAGCCACTTCACTAAAATGGTTTTCATTACTCTGCTATAGATATTTCAAGAAAGATTGGGCATTGTATTAATACAGTTTGGGGGCATGAAGACATAGTCTTTCATGGCTGTTGGGAACAGTGCAAACAGGAGTAAGTTGCTCCTCTCTGACCTCATTACAATGAGATAATCATTGAATGGCATGGACATGATTCAACAGTAGATCCACTCATGGGAGGGGAAAACAAGGAAGGGAAATAAAGGAATCTTTGATGATGCATAGGATCAGAATGAGTTGCTAAAACCCAGGATGAATCTAAACTTGCTCATCTTAGGGTATGCTCCAAAATATACATGCACCATTTCTCTAGCTGTCTCTTTAGTTCTGGAGTCTTAAGTCCAGTTAAAAAGAGAAGCAATGTTTAAAATAGAGTGTTGTTTAATAGAGTAAAAACTTATCACATAAATCATACTGCTCATAGTCCTTACCCCACAATCTTGCTGAATCAATGGGGAAATTGTTATAGGGAGAAAGGATGGAAATAATAATGGTCCTTATTTCCCTCACAGGCAGGCACTTGGAATGGACAAGAGGGAGGATGCTAAGGAGGTGGAGGAAGAGTGTATTAGGCCATGGAAGGGGAGAATAAGGATTTTATGTCAGTGCTGCTGCTGCTAAGTCACTTCAGTCGTGTCCGACTCTGTGTGATCCCATAGACGGCAGCCCACCAGGCTCCCCCGTCCCTGGGATTCTCCAGGCAAGAGTACTGGAGTGGGTTGCCATTTCCTTCTCCTTTATGTCATTAGATGGCTACAATTTATTGGCTACATGTGTACCATGCTTAAGTCTATACACACACACCTTACTAGGAAAATTCAAATTGAGGCAGATATATAAATGTGATTACTTGCTTTGTGAAAGAATTCATCATGCTATTATATGTAAAAAATATGTTAATGCTTTAAATAACATGAAATGGACCTGATTGCAATAAAGTCCACTGAACTCTAAAGAAAAAAGGAGACAGGGATGCAGGCTGTCCTTAGACACTGTCTCATTCTTTTACTGTGGCAAGTTTCAGACTTTCACTGGGCCTACATTTCTTGATGAGGAAATGAGATGGTCAGACTGTGATTCTGGTTCTCAGGATATTTCTGTGGTTGAGGCAGTAACTCCTTGAACTAGAGTGCGTATAGCAGGGAAATTTAAATCCAGAGTGACAAAGCCAAAAGGGAAACAAAGCAGCAATCTAATGTGGAACAGATCAATGACTTCTAATTTTTCTACATCTCGTCAAGGAAATGGTGAAATGGAAATCAGATTTTAATTATACTTCTGAAGCTAATTAATTGTGTGATCTGGGGAAAGTAACAACTTCTCTGGGCCATTCTTTTCTTCTTGCATAAAATGAAAGAGTTTGAATTAAGTAAGCATGAAGTTCCCATCATCTCTAAAATTCTAGGATTCTGTGATCACAGGTTATTACTTTAAGAGAAAGATGATGCTTATTTACATTTTCCTTATTGTGTCATTCAACATCTACGCAGGCATGCTTCTTTGTTATCTGTTTAATGCTCTCATTATCAATTTACTAGGAACATGAGGATGTCCAGTCTTGTGGACTATTTAAATGTCAGTATAAGCTGTAACTGTAAAGGTTAGTTATAATTTTAAAGGAACTTGTAAAACCTTTCTTTCTCAGGAGTCCTGTACTGTACCATAGAGTTATTGTAATGCCTGGCCCCTTACAAGGATTGTAGGGACCAGAGAGTTAATGTAGGTATACCCCCATGCTCACAAAAAAGAAACCCTCTTTTCTTGATAGAAAATGTAGAATGTAGAAATTTCACTAATAGGAGAATTAGTGAAAATTGGACTTGCACTTTCATTGACTTTTTATCTGAGACTATTTTTAGAGATAGCTCCTGAACTCAACTAGAGTGGAATAAACTGCCATTTTTATGTTCACAGAGAGTGACTCTGGGCATTAGTGATGTATTCGCTCTCATGCCTCTATCAAGTCAAATGATATCTTGGGGATTTGCCCAACCTAAGTGGTGGCATTGCTCATCCCTGGTGTAAGAGACCTCCACCAAATGAGTAGCATAAGCCAAAATTAAATAATTCTCTGGGGTTTTTTTTGGGGGGGGGGATTGCCCTTTCTCTGTGCTTAGCATTCTCTTAGTCAACTACTTTCAGAAATAGAGGATGAATACACCCGCAGAAAGACAGATGGAACACAGAAAACAGGGTGAGAATGTGTCAGTCATGTGAGAGTGCTGGTCAAAAGTTCTTAAAAAAATTATATATTGTCAAAAATTCACATTTCATGAAATAAGAGCCTCTTTCTATTCTGTGCTGGTGGGCTGGAGGGCCTATACAGAAAGGACACTATTCAACTAGAAGTTACAGGAAAATCTGTTAAGTGAATTAAGTCAACTAACTTTGAATAACATTTTAAAAATCATCACATAGTAAAAATGTGAGCAGTCAAGAAATAAGTACTAGAAGGAAATTATCAAAGAGCAATATGCTTGTACACATATAAAACTTGAGAGTTTAACTTTAACCAAATTGTGACTTTCATAGCTGCACTCCACTGAGCTTATTAGTTCTAAACTTATAAACACCCTTCCCAGATGCAGATTTTGTGACATTAGTTTAAGTGAACAGAATGCATTTATTCATTTTTTACTCATTTCTCCTCCTGCCCCATCCCATAATCAGTGCTTTAATTCCTAGTGAATTTAGGACACTGGTCAACTCTTTTAAAACAAGGTTCCCTATTTCCCTAGCAAGCTAATCGTGGCCAATTAGAAGCACAAATTAGGGGGGAAAAAAAAGAAAGAAAATCACCAGTAGTGGTCTGAGCAATTGATGGCCCAGACTTACTTAGATAGAAAACAAGTGGGTTTTAGTAAACTTCCTATATAAAGGAAACTGCATGCTTGCTCAGTTGTGTCTGACTCTCTGTGACCCCATGGACTGTAGCCAACCAGGCTTCTCAGTCCATTGGATTCTTCAGGCAAGAATACTGGAGTGGGTTGTCATTCCTTCCTCCAGGAAATCTTCCCAACTCAGGGACTGAACCATTGGCAGGCAGGATTCTTTACCACTGAGCCCATATAAAGGAAAATACATTGGTGGAAATTTAGTGGAACAGATGATCATGTGCTCTGTCCCTGCATCTCATTAGCTGTGAGAATGAGGTGCTGAGACTAGGGAAGAAGATACAAGAAGATGATCATGCATTGTACACCTGATCTTTGAATGAAATGAGGATCATGTGAAAATCATCTTTTGTCTCCTCAGGGCAATCTGAATATGATTTTGGTGTGGGTAAAGACATTATGTCTTAATTTACATTCTACCTCATTTTCTTAAAGGATTTGGGGTAGTTCAGAGAAGATGCAAGTCAGTTTTAAAAAAGATAAATCTGGTAAAAAAGAAAAATGTAGGTCGATTCAGTTCAGTTCAGTTCAGTTGCTCAGTCACGTCCTACTCTTTGCAACTCCACGGACTGCAGCACGGCAGGCTTCCCTGTCCATCACTAACTCTGGGAGCTTGCTCAAGCTCATGTCCATCAAGTCGGTGATGCCATTCAGCCATCTCATCCTCTGTCATACCCTTCTCCTTCTGCCTTCGATCCTTCCCAGCATCAGGATCTTTTCCAGTGAGTCAGTTCTTCACATCATGTGGCCAAAGTATTGGAGCTTCAGCTTCAGCCTCACTCCTTCCAATGAATAGTCAGGACTGTTTTCTTTTAGGATTGACAGGTTGCATCTTCTTGCAGTCCAAGGGACTCTCAAGAGTCTTCTCCAACACCACAGTTCAAAAGCATCAATTCCTCAGCACTCAGCTTTCTTTATGGTCCAACTCTCACATCCATACATGACTACTGAAAAAACCATAACTTAGACTAGGTGGACCTTTGTTGGTAAAATAATGTCTCTGCTTTTTAATATGTTATCTAGGTTGGTCATAGCTTTTCTTCCAAGGAGTAAGCTTCTATTAATTTCATGGCTGCAGTCACCATCTGCAGTGATTTTGGAGCCCAAGAAAATTAAGTCTGTCACTGTTTTCGTTGTTTCCCCATCTATTTGCCATGAAGTGATGGGCCCAGATGCCATGATTTTCATTTTTTGAACGTTGAGTTTTAAGTAGGTCAATTAACAAGATAAAAAGAGATATATAGAGATATTATATAAAAATTTATAATGTAAAGCCCTGAATAATTATTAAAAGCATGCTGCAGGTTTAACTTGAGCCTTCCTAATCTAAGAAAAGAGGAAAACATGATCAGGGAAGATTTGCCATGTCCGTAAGGTAAAAACATAGCAGTACAGCTTTCTCTGGGACTTGATATACAGGAGCAGTTTCTCATAAAAAAATCCCATGGTGCTTTTTAACATTCTTACAGTGGATTCAATAGCAAACCCCTTACAGCATCCTATAGTGAAAGTAGGGGCATAGCAATAAATTTTAATTCAGTAAAACTATTTGAGGATGGAGTGGGCAGATCACAGCAAGGAGGCTCAGTATGTAATCCTCTGATTCCCAAGCTTGACCTAGAAATAGCATGGAACCTGGAGACAATTTCGCCGTGTCTGAGAACTCTAGTTACATGGATGGATGGATGGATGGATACTTAGACAGATGGATAGTCAGGAGGAAGAAGTTTTTGTGGTTAAGTAATTTTGAGAAAAACTACATTCCCTTTCCTTTCTTGGAAATTCATATTTATGAAAGGCTCAGAGAAACCCTGCAGAAAGTAATTTAACCTTGTTTAAATGCACATATTTCATCATTAAACCGTTTTTTACTGGATACCAGGAAGTGACACATGTGAAACCCATGTTCCCCAAGGAACACATTTTAGAAAGTCTGGTTTAGGAAAGTGCAGGGCTGTGTGGTTCATTCAGATCATTTTCTTTGAACATATTTCTTGCATGAATTAATAATTTGAGATTATATCTTACAAAGTAATATTGCAAGTATTCTGTTTTCAAATAAGACTAACTCCATATACTTTAAAAATCAGCTGGGTAAACTCAGGATGATATCTTTCATGAAAATAAGAAGGAAGATCCTAACCTGATTAGGTGGCCTCTGCACATTTCCTCAGCATAAAACTGAAGGGGTAGGTATATGGACAGAGTTAATCATTGTAATAATAGTACAAATAATCTTCAAGTAACCCTACAAAATATGTTCTATTGGGCCAGAAGAAAGAGATTATTGCTTTTTAGCTCTGGATCTGTCTAACCTACAATAAAGCCGAAGTCCTAGTTGAATCCCAAAAGGGTCCGACATTATTGCTATAATTCAGAATATTCCATTACTGCTGGGAAGTGGAGTCACTGCCCCACAGGAAAGAAACAGGAAACTCTTTAGGGGTCGCAAATTCTCCCTGGTGGCTCAGAGTCAATTTCTGACTCAGGGTCCAGTTGTATCCTTGGTTACATAATGTCCCACTCAGAAAGACAGAATAAAGTGACCTGATAGATAATAGGTCATTTTTAATAGTAAAATCTGTTTGGTCCAGTTGTATAAGCAACTTACCAAGTTTTCCATGAAGACTACAGATATTCTTAAGGTTTTCTTTTTTCCTCCTGCTGGCAAAGAAATAACGAATTAACATCTGCATTATGACTGATGCTTCTTGAGAGAAATCCACAGACTATCAAGAGGCTACAACAGAAGGCATGAAGAATTAGTCCATATCGTGTCGCCCAAATCCCTATGCCGTAAAGTCATACAGGGTCATGGCAATCACCATAGAAGGGTGCAGCGTAGGGCAGGGTAGACACAGATTACTGTGAAAATGTATACTCTAGTGTTTGAAAGGACATGAATTCTCTTCTTTTGGAGGAGCTTAGGGTCAAAAGGAATTTAAATGGAACAGTTAGAAAATGACTTAAAATTAAAGAACATGCTAATGCTGTTAGAAAAAAGAAATCAATAGAAATACATCCAAATGTCTGGCTAGGCTCTCAAATGACTTCCCTCACAAACCATAGGAATCCTAACAATTGTGGAGGTCTGACAGAGAGAGAGCTGACTAAAATACCAGTATTTTGCATTGCCACGTCTCTAACATTCTGATAAAACACTATGCTAAAACAGTGTAGAGGAGAGAGTGGAGGTTGTAAGGGAACTGGCAGTCACCAAATAACTAATTTACATGTCAGTATCTTGAGCTGAAGAAGGCATTCTCTCCCTGCATTCCTCCTCTCCCTGCATTCCTACTCTCCTCTTCCTGGTAATTTTGAAAATCATGCACATGGATGCCTAGAACTTTTGATTAGTATTCCATCTCTATAAGTGAACAGTGGCATCTCATACACATTTGTATTCTCCAGAGGGCACACTGGAAAAAAAATATACAGTAGTCATAAAATCATTTTCCTCTGAAAGTTTTACTACCCCCAAATTACCTATAATATTTAAAATCTCTATAAGAAATAAGAAAGATTCACAATTCCAATGACAATCACATTCCAACCATTCTTACCTAAAGATTAGGGCTCAATGTAAGAAAATATAGTAAGCAAACATCCATGTACATTTGGCCCTTCAAGGTACTGTATGAGCAAATGAAGAATAAATGATGTCCTGTATACTGAGTTTGCTAAAGCAGGCATACCTTCTACCCCATTTTTTGTGTCCTCAGAAAGTGTCCACCACAAAATCTGAAACAAAAGGTGTATGTGTCAAGGGGGGCAGAGGGGTTGTTGTTATTATTTTGTTTTTTATCTTAAGCCATAATGAGAAACATTGTCATTCCCAGCTGTGGTTTCCTGGGCACAGCAGTTACACTCTCAGTTGCCCTGAACTGACCTGAAGTGGTGGGTTTAGGCTGAGTTTCAACTCATAAAGATAAATCGCAAAGTCTGTTGATCCCCACCTTCCGCCAATAAAAGAGGCAGGAAATGTTCCTGGCTCTGGGACCGACTTGGTGGTAAACTGTGAAGAGAGAGGGCAGCAGTGTTGGGGGAAGGGGGCTGTGCTTTTGCTAGACTGGAGTGAAGGCCAGGGAGGTTATCAGGGTGGGAGTGGGGAGCGGTGGGAGCAAGGTTCTAGACAAGCCTCAATGGCCAGTCTGTAGATGGTTATATCTACATATCTGATAGTTTTAACTGTATATCTGAGTTCCCCTGTCATCATGTTGTGATTTTTCTAAACTGTTAACTCTGTGCTTGCTAAGTTGCTTCAGTCATGTCTGACTCTTTGCAACCCTATAGACTGTAGCCTGCCAGGCTCCTCTGTCCATGGGATTCTCCAGGCAAGAATACTGGAGTAGATTGCCATGCCCTTCTGCCAGGGGATCTTCCTGACCAAGGGACTGAACCTGCGTCTCTTATGTCTCCTGTATTGGCAGGCTGGTTCTTTACCACTTGTGCGTTAACTGAGATTTTTCTTAATTTTGTAGAAACTTTTCAGTATTACAGTGGTCTTTGCACAGAGGAGTTCATAGAAAAGAAATGCTGATGACCAGTTGGCAATTTGAAAATTAAGCACTCTGTTTCTCAAACTCATTCAAACAAGTTATTTAAGAGGCGTTCATTGCCCATTTCATCTAAGGCTTTCATTCCTTTTCATTGAGAGCTGTTCTTCATAATTGTTAAATTCCTCCACGATGAAAGACTACATATGAATGTGATCATTAACATTTGTAGAAATTTGTCCTTAAGAGTTGAATGGACTAAGTCAACATGGATTCTTTAGCTTCATTTGTTTATGGATTATATGTAGCCTTAGGTCCTCCTCCATTTTGGTACCCCCAAACTAACAGAATAGAAATATTAGTTAGTCCAGTCTTTTCATATCATAACAAAAATGTTAATCTTGAACTTTGTAGAAGCTTTGTTTTCTAAGATTAAATATTTGATGTCTGCATATGGCATCCTGGAAACCCTGCAAAGCTATTATAATTGTAATGTGTTTACTGGTAGAATGCATGACAGTTTGTGGAGCAGTCCCATGTGCATTGTCTTTTTGAATATGTGTATAAGATAGTTCTAGTCATCTCAAATTAGGAAGCCATGTTCCCTAGAATCTTTCAGACACCTGACAAATGCATATGCAGCTTTCCTGCTTTGAGATGTTTCCAGTCTCCTTTTCCCAATGTTCCTTTGGAAGCAGATTAATTTTCACTTGGTGTTGCTGTATGGCAAAGCACATTTCCCTGAGTGGACTCTATCGATAAATATAGACTCACTTGATCTAATGAGGAAACTTGGCAGTGAGCAATATGGTTGTAAAACATTAACTAACTAGTAGAATAGAGATGGTTTCAGAGTCCAACTTTTTCCTTTCCCCCTTCCACGTAGAGTAAAATTACTTCCTCGCCTCCAGCTCTACAGTTAATTCTGTTTCTTGTGGAACCATTCTATTTCTGTTTCACATGAGGTTTCTCCTCTCTCTCTTGTCTCTGCGTGGTTACTTGAGTGGAACTGGCTGTGGACACTGCAGCTTCTATCCTGTTTTGTTCCATAAGGCAGGAGTGACGTGGAATGGAGACAGGTTCTTTTCAGCTCATTGACTGTCAGTCATGCTGCCTCCTGGCTGTTGGAGTCGACACAGCTGTGTCCAGAGGTACAGGCGAGCCATGCCTCCTGGGCTGAGCAGAACTTTTCCACTGGGTCACCCAAGTGAAAAGAAAAGTGTAAGTCAGCGTTTGTCATGGAGAGGCAACATAGTTTATTGATGTTTCTATGCATTTAGATCAAATATTCAGGTCTGGGATTGATGGTTTGACTTTTTATAAATTTTATGCCTCAAATTTTAGCTCTTGAAATGTTTACAAAAATTTTATAACAGTAACAGTATACTTATACCTACTGAGGGTTCCCTATTATGTACCCAGGACTGTTTTTAGCACATATATTACTATTTTATTTAATTTTCATGAAGACACGAGTGTTAAATTTACTCATCTAGAAAATAAACCTAGGATGGCCTAACACTCAAGGCCTTACACTTACAGGCCTTCATTTTTCAGATGAATAAACAAAGAGGGTTAGGTAACTTTCCCAGAGTTTCCCAGGAAGTAGGTGGCAGAGCTGGGCTTTTAACTCGAGTCTCTGTGATTCTGAAGCCCACGTCATTCACTACTGAAAATCCCAGCACCCTTATAATTATGTAAGCGAGTCTGCCTGGATCCAAGCAGGGTGTTTTGTTTTTTTCATCACTTTGGACCTCGTCTGTTCCCTACACGCCCCCCCACTCTACCCCCACACCCAGCCCCAGCCTCAACCAGTCCCTCAAGTTGTTGGAGGACTTTACCTCCAAAACCAACAGCAATTTCTCATGATCATCCTTCATACTAATTGCCCTCCCGCCGGCTGGCTGCTCTTCATCATGGACGCTTTGTCCAAAGTAAACGTTGCGGCAGCAGCATTTGGCCTTTGGCAAGGAATCTAGCAAGATTAGGTAGGAGCAAGCATAACAGAGGGAAAGAACAGATTCCTCCACCCCCAACCTCCTTTCCCTACTTCCGATCCTGCAAAATGCTGCCCTTCTTCCTAGAAAGTGCTAAGAGTGGATATCATATCGTAGGCCCGCAGGTTTCCCAGGGCTCTTAGGGCCCCGGAGCTCAGTGGCTCATGTGATCTTCACCATGGGCCTTTTCAGGTGGGAATCCAGGTGGGAATTAGGTCAGACCTGTGGTATTCTCCAGACTCTAGATCTCTAACTCACCAGTTCTTTACTGGAAGGAAAGCCTATGTTACATCAGGGTCTCCATTTCCAAACAGAAGCCCTGGATGGGGTTTTTTTTTTCCCTCCAGATTTTGCAATTTTGACCTCAGTCATGGCTGAGGCCTGCAGACCAGAATAGTTGCAGTTGTTCTCTGCACTTGTAGCTGGAGAACAGTAGCCAGTCAGAAGAAAATATCAATGTTCTGCCAACTTCTGCTGTTTGTGAAATTTTGCCAGAAGCAAAAACAGGATCAAAAATAATAAACAGACCTCCTCCCTTGTTGCATGACTGCTATTTACATAAAGAGATTGATGAACTGACTGTGCTTGTGTGAGTGCTCAGGGAAGGGAGTTTTTAAGGAGAAAAGGTTAATTCTTTGGTAGTTGATTGCATGTGATTTGAGGTTTTCTCAGATAATTGGTTTTTAAAGAAATAACCCATAATATAGATCGCACTGCTTCTTCAATACAAGCAGTCTATATAATGGGTAAAACAACCAGACACACAAATTACGTGCAGCTGTAAAACTTTACAGTGAAAATGAATCTTGAGAGCAAAGGACCACCATGAGTCTTAAGTAGAATAGAGATGTTTCCAGTGAAAAGAAAAACCTGGGCTGTAGGGCAAGCTCAGGGAACTGGAAGGCAGGAGGCTGGGTTCTAGGACAACTTTGTCGTGACCTGATGACCACGGATACTTTTATTTAATCTGTCAGTGCCTCAGTTTCTTCATCTATCAGATGGGAATAATATACCAGCTCCTGCTATTCAGTGATATTATCAAGAGAAAAAAATCAGTGTGAAATCAGTTCAAACAGAAGTTGTCATCCTCAGTTCTGGCATGGCTAAGTGATGTCAGGGCACCTGTTAGGGATCTATGGGCTTGAATATGGGCCCAAACACAAGAGCCGTACAAAGCAAGCCCCAACTCTTTAGTCCTCAGCTAGACACAAAACATCACCACACTTGCTTCTCTACCCTGAATAATAATTTATATCACCCTCCAGGATATGAAAATAATGTGCCACTCTGTGGTCTTGTTTTGCTTTTAGTTGTTTTCCAAATAGACAAGGTATACTAATTCTTAAATTTATTTTATATTTTCTTTTTATATATTTGATGTGCTGAGAGGGAATCCATATCATTAATTAGGATCATTTTAAACGCCACTTTCTCTTATTTTTCTGCCTTTCTGAGATGTCAAGAATTTTATGTCGTGTTTTTCACTCAGCTAATTCACTCTTAAAGAATAACTTCCCTTTGCCATGAGCAGAATAAAACCTTCTGAAGTGAAAGATACTGTGTGACAGACTGGGGGGCTTTGACAAGTCAATGTGTCATAGATCATATGCTTTCCATGTTAAGAATCTCCAGTATAAATTGGGCTCCCTGCCAAGGCTAATGCGCAGTGGGGACGGTCCTCTTAGGCAGGATAGCCTGGAGTGGCTGTCAAGCTGGAGGCCTGAAAGATCTTAACCATAATCCCAGCAGACTGCCTGAGTCCAAGAGGCCTGAAGGAACCTGATGTCACATGCCCAGATTATCTGATGAAGGAAGGATGTGCCCAGTGCTTTCCTGGGACCTTGCCCAGCACAGCCTGGCCTGCATAGCCTTGGGAAAGAAAGGTGAAAGCAGGCACACTTTATCAACATATCCCTTTAAGATGTTGGGGGGTTGTCCCATGGTTTTGATACCAGGTTTGTGTTTGTTTTGTTTTTAGTGTTTGAGTGTGCTAATGATGTTAGATTCCAAGAAGAAGAGCAACTACTAAGCTTAGACCACTGTGAAAATCTTTTTGTTGAATACTCTCTATGTGTAGTTTTTACTTAGAAAGGCTGAATGTCTTGAGTACAGTGGCATTTGAGGGGCACCTTTATGAATTAAGAGGAAGGCGCATGTTTGATGGAGAATAAACCAAGCCTGTGAAGGCTTCCTAAAGCCTTTGCTCCAGCAAAACTGACCTGTTTGGACTGAAGAGTTGGGGCTTGTTTTCTACGGCTCCTATGGGCCTGTTCTTATTGATTTGTGTCTTGCATATGAGGATGAGACTAGTGTCTCTCTACCACCACCCAGATTCATGATGCTCTTAAGTTTCTCTGTGGCCTTTATCTTAGCAGAACACATTTCTTGTTTCTAGCTGGCTCTGCTCAACGATTAGCCATTTAAATAAATTATCATGTCTTGTGATTGATACAGATAACTTGACATGGGACTTCGGAAGTCTTCAGAGCCTTGATTTATCAGAGAAGGATTTTCTCAGACATCTTTCCTTTGGCTCTGGGAGACTGTGTAGTTTGCAGGTGCAGTGTGCAGTGAATGAAAACCTGGGCTTTGGTGTTTCCTGGACCTGGGTTCAAATCCTAGTTCCAACATGGATTGGCTCTGTGATCTTGAGCAAGTTCTATGACCTTTGTATGCCTGTTTCCTCATTTAAAATGGGAATAACAATAATAGCATCCACGGCCTGGAGTTGTTATGCAATGAAGTGTTGTCACCCATGCAAAGTGCTTATCACAGAGGCAAGCACTTACTCAGGGCTCAATGTACGTTGGTTCATCTGAAAAGGAAACAGAATGGAAACAGAAAGTGGTCCATTCCACTGTGGATTAATTCCTTGTGAACAGCTCGTCCAAGAACATGGAACTCTCCCTTCTGGTGAAAAGTGCATTGTTGCTCTTCTCAGTTCTCAAAAAGTCAGGGTACATAATTTACAGAGAGCTTACCCCTGTGCTAACACTGCGACACTAGCATTTATGCTCCCCCTGGGAGGGCGGGGTTGGTGGAGAATTTCTCATCAAATCATCTTTGGTAACATTGCGATAACTAACACAAATATTTAAGAGAGGCTGCATTTTGGGAATGAGTATCACTTCCTCTCCATCAGTTACACTAATGGAGAATCTAACCTAGTCAGTATTTCAACAAATAACTGATCAAAGTCAATTGCACAATCTTTGCTGATATTGAGTGTGATGGAAAATTATCAATATATAAAGCATGGTCACTGTCCTCAAGGAGATTACAGTTAAGTGAGTTAAGGCATAAACTATCGTTAACACCAACAGTTCAAAAGAATGACTAACAGGTTATCAAAACATAGGCATTTATATTGAGTGCATTGTCAGCAGGGCTGTAATAGAAGGAAGAAAGGTTATTGGGCCTGAGCTATGGAAAAAGGCTGTTTTCCACTGGGCAAAAATCAGAGAAACTCATTCTAAGTAGGGCAGCAGAATGAATTGAAAAGTAAGATTTAAGTAATTAAGAATGTAGCTCATCCTGTTGTCTAGTTGGGGAAGGAGAGGGTGGGACAAATTGGGAGAGTGGCATTGAAACATATACACTGCCATATGTAAAACAGCCAGTGGGAATTTGCTGTATGGTGCAGGGAGCTCAAACCTGGTGCTCTGTGACAACTTGGAAGGGTGGGAAGTGTGAGGGAGGTTCAAGGGGAGGGGACATATGTATACCTATGGCTGATTCATGTTGATGTATGGCAGAAATCAACACAATATTGTAAAGCAATTGTCCTCCAATTAAAATTAAATTTATTTTTAAAAAAAGCTGACAATTAGCTACTACCAAAAAAAAAAAAAGAATATAGTCTGTCCTACTGTACTGCACCAGGAACTATATTCAATATCTTGTAATAAACCATAATGTAAAAGAATATGAAAAAAATATATAACTGAGTTGCTTTGCTGTACACCATAAGCTAGCACAGCATTTTTAATCAACTATACTTTAATACAAAAAATGTATTCTAAATCTGGTGAAATGAGTGGTTGTAGGAAATGAGATGATAAGGTTGGAAAAGAACTCTGAGGCCAGACTTCAGTGAATTTGAAATTTCTGTGGTAGGTAATGGGGTGCTACTGAGAGAATTTGAGTAGAGAAGTAGTTGGTTGTAAACAGTCGTTTAGAAAGATAAGTAAGTGAACGTGGGTTTGAAGTTGTCAGAATTAATGGAGAGAGTGAATAATAAGGAGCATGTGTTTTGGCCAGACTGTGTCTAGGCATGATAAATAATTGTCTCATTTAATTCTCATAATAGTAGGTACTGTTGGTGTTCCAATTGTCAGTTCAGTTGCCTAGTCATGTCCAACTCGTTGCGACCCCATGAACTACAGCCTGCCAGGCTTCCCTGTCCATCACCAACTCCTGGAGCTTGCTCAAACTCAGGTCCATTGAGTTGGTGATGCCATCCAACCATCTCATCTTCTGTTGTCCCCTTTTACTCTGCCTTCAGTCTTTCCCAGCATCAGGGTCTTTTCCAATGAGTCAGTAAAAGGCTAAATAATTGAGACCCAGACAGGATAAAGTTACTTGTTCACATTTAACCCAAATAACTAGAAGGACTTGAACCCAGGGCTCGCTGACTCTATCTTCTTCCACAGCTCAAGCATTATAGTTTAGTTTTGTTGTTACAGTGATTTCCTTACCCCAAGGGCTGAGGATTTTAACTGTGGTGATAAAGAAATGATAAAGATAGGATTTAGCTTCATAACTTTTCAGAATAGCAGAATATTTACATACCCTTAAAACTAATGTTCCCAGTTACCAATTTATCTCTTCATGTCTTTCCCCTACTCGCTATGTTAAGAATTCATTGGTTTGAATTTATTACTATATCTTCTACTAGAAATTTTTATTCTACTTGGAGACACTTGTCAAGTGACTTATATTATCAGTAACTCTTGCTCAGTAAATTCTGAGTCAGCTTACAAGGGACGTTTCCCTGGATTTTAATTGAATTATCTGATAAGACTATACATCTTCAACAATTTACTAGTAAGGAATAAATAAAATTAAGTACTAATATGAAATGAATTTAATATATGTAATAAAGAGATTTAAATTTTAAACTCGTGTGTATGTGTGCATGCTCAGTCATGTCCTACTTTTTTGGCCCCCATGAACTGGAGCCCCACCAGGCTCCTCTGTCCATGGTATGTCCCAGGCAAGAAGACCAGAGTGGGTTGCCATTCCTTCTCCAGGGGATCTTCCTGATCCAGGGATTGAACCCATCGCTCTTGCATCTCCTGTATTGGCAGGTGGATTGTTTACCACAAGTGCTACCAAACCCCTAGACATTACAAATTGGCTTGAATGATTTCATTTCTCAAAGAAAGGCTTTTTAAAGAGCCTTATATACCTAAATACAAACAAAATTTAGTGCCTGATTTTAGAAACATGAATAAACGAAAACACTAGTTATATTGGGCCAATTTGCTGAAATAGTTTGAAACCAGATTAATTTGTAGAGAACCCAATAAACAAATGGGTCTATAGGGCGCGTGATCTCATTTATACCAAATTCTTAAGCAGTCAGTCATTATTTTATAAAAAAAAAAAATTTCAAATATGAACTGTTCTAGAAGTAATTTAAAGATGTTTAAATATTTTATGAAGTATGAAATCGCACATAGTAACCTCAGGCAGGCACCCCACTGGTATTGAATAAATATACTCATATAGAGGTTTTTTTATAAGAGCTATTAATATAAATTTTTACTTCTTTGCCTGAATTGTAGTTCCTATTCTGAATCTAGCCGCAGGTTAAATTCCAATTAAATGAGATGCCTGAAGAGCCCCCAGGGGACAGAGTTTGTGTGCTTACTTGGATAATGTGCAAATGGTACTGAATTTTCTGCTAGAAAGCACACATTCTATTTTCTCAACACAATCTATTCTCTTAACTCCTGTTTAGAAAACAACTTTTCACCATTTCCCTCAAGTCCAGTCTGTTTCTCTCCTTTATCAAGATGACTATCTCTACACATCAAGATGGGCAAAAGGTCATGGTGAGTCAGGCAAAGTCTCTCTTCTCAGAAGGTCATGGCCACACTTATTCCCATGACCTCTCCCAAGAAGCAAATACTAGAGGTCATGGTTCAAACTCTGGGTCAGCGCCAGCTTATTCTCCAGGACAGCCTACTGCTGACCCAATTACCAGTTCCTGAAGGTTCTTGACTTCCCAAGGGAGTGTCCTCCTTTCAGGGTTCACACTTAACATTCTTGTCTGATAGTTACACATAAACCTAATTCCCCCTTTCTTACTGATCAAGCTGCTATCTACGTGGATGGCATGGGGAAAATCACAGCCTCTACAACTTCCACACCACAGGACAGACTTCTAGATAGCACTGGTGAATGTGTGCCCTTAAGCTACTCACTATGCACAATGGAAACCTATTCTGCTTCTGGTGCAGTCCCCAGCTGAGCTAATCCTACATGACCCAAGTTCGCCAATGAATACATTCATTGAGCAGCAGTGGTTGAACTCATGAAGGTATGTGACTGTGGCTGTGTAACAAACCACCCGAAACTTAGTGGCATTAAATGACCATTATTACCCTCATAGGTTCTGTGGGTCAGGAATTTGGAAAAGATACAGTTAAAATGGTTTGTCTCTGCTCCATGTGATTGTGCCTTTGTTGTTGCTGTTGTTGTTCATTCTCTCAGTTGTGTCTGACTCTTTGAAACCCATGAACTGCAGCAGGCCGAGTTTCCCTGTCTTTCACTATCTCTTGGAGTTTGCTCAAACTCATGTCCATTGAGTTGGTGATGCCATCCAGCCATCTCACCCTCTGTCGTCCCATTCTCCTCCTGCCTTCAATCTAAGATTGTGACTTTAGCTAGAAAAAACTTGTAGGCTGTGGATGATTCAATGACTGGGCACTGGGATCATCCAAAGCCTCCTTCACTCCCGGGACTGACTGCCTAAAATGTGGGGCCTCAGCAGAGGCTGCCAGCAACATCTACTTGTGTCCTCTCTAGGCGGCAGCTTAGGCTTCCTCACAGCATGGGGACTGCCTTGCAAGGAAGAGCAAGGCAACAGTGCATGCCTTCTCTTGATGACCGTCAAAGTCTGTATAGGGTCTCTTTGGCTCTATCATAAAGATCTGCCCAGGTTCAAGGGAAGGAAACACTACTCAGTGGGAGGAGGGCCAAAGAAGTCACAGATAGGTTTTGTAACTCACATTGGCTAAGTCTACTGCTACTGCTAAGCCACTTCAGTAGTGTCCGACTCTTAGCAACCCCACAGCATGAAGCCTGCCAGGCTCCTCTGTCCATGGAATTCTCCAGGCAAGAATACTGGAGTGGGTTGTTATTTCCTCTTCCAGGGTATTTTCCTGACCCAGGGATTGAATCCCGGTCTCCTTCGGCTTCTGCATTGCAGGCGGATTCTTTACTGCTAAGCCGCCAGGGAAGCCCAAAGTCTGGGTTCCTGCCGTTCTTGCTGGCATGTGACTGGCCTTTGGCTGATTGATTCATTACTCTGAATTGTACAACTGGAAGAAGTACTATAACTAGAGTCATCATGCATTGTGGTTTTGCCCCCAGGTGTGCAGAGATTGCCTTAGTGACATTCCTGTGTATACTACATCGCACTAATTCTTTCATTGTGATTGTATCATGAGTAGCTACAGGCATTGTTCTGTACATACATTAAATTGTTTAAGCCCTGTTACCCTGTGAAAAGGAGAATATCCTTCCACCCCGACTTGTTGCCCAGAATTAAAATTCAAAATCCAGAATTTCCAAGGTTAGGCTGGAGAAGGGTCTCCAAGGGAAGTCAGATGGTTCTCAGTTTTATCTGAAACTGTTTTCCACAGATGAGAACTCTGAGTTCTCTCATTTTACTCATAGCTGCTGCTGCTGATGATGCTTTTTCTTTTTTTAATGCTACCCTGAATCCTTAGGGATAGAGTTTAAGTTCCTGGATGCTGTTTTCTGAAGAAATTAAAGAAGATGGCCTTTCTTTTTTTTTTTTTTTTTTTTATAGCAGTGGTCATCAAGCAGGGACCGTTTACCCTCCGGGGACAACTGGCAATATCTGGAGATAGTTTTGATGATCACAACTGGGGGCGGGGGGTAGGTGCTAGTAGCTTCCAATAGATAGAGGCCAGGGATGCTACTAAACATTCCACAACACACAGAAGAGCCTCCCACACCAAAGAATGATCTTGCCCCAAATGCCAATACTGCCCCTGCTGGGAAACTCTGCTTTACAGGGGATTTTTCTAATCCCCCTTATAAAAATGAGGAAACTGGGCCTCAGAGGAGCTCACAGACTTGCTATAGAGTCCACAACCTGTCAGTGATGGAGCCAGAATTAAACAGCCATCTTGAGATCCTCAGTCTCATGTTCTCACCTCCCGTTGATGCTTCAGTCAACCTAGCACTTGCCTAGAGAGAGCGGACTTGGAGCGGGGAGTGGTCGTTCTTACTTTTCTCATGCCCCGGGCAGTGCGATGTACATCACACCTCTGCTAATAAGCACAAATCCCGTGAAGGACATGGTGCTCCTGTGTCTTCTTTCCCCTTCAGGAGGTGGATGCAGTGCCCACACGGGCTTGGTTAAGACTGTAGTGTAGGATAAGGCATGGGTGGCATTTGTGCTCTAACCTCCCAGAAAGAGACTTAACACCTGAAAAACTGAAGCACAGGGTACCTCTGTGTGTGTGTGTGCGTGTGTGTGTGTGTGTGTGTGTGTGTGTGTGTGTGTGTGTGTCTGGCTGTGTTGCAGGAGGGCAGTAAGATCTTATCTTACAATGACAAGCAAACAGCTAATTACTTGTAATTTTGAAGATAATTGTTTTCTCATCCTGCAAACATGCCGAACAGGAAATTAATCTAAATCCCAGAAAGTTTGGATCGTCCACAGATTGTCAAAAAAGAAACATTCATTATCCCTCTGGAGTCCCAGTCATATCTAAGAGACAAGCTAAAAACGGCAGCTGCGGTCCAGCACCACCCACTAGGGCCCCGGTGCTCTAACTGGAGAGAAAACAGCACAGGGAGTCTGGCAGAGGCAGGCCCCCCGCAGACGGGACACCTGATTAATGCCACCCAAGGCCTGGCTGTGAGTCCTGCTCTCCGGTGGCCCATTCATCACTTTGCATTCCATGTCAGTGCGAGAGCTGGCTTTCTTCTGCCTTGGACAAATGAGTCTTCAGGTAACAGATGATAGTTAAAATGTCAGGCAGATATGGTCTGCAGTGAGAGACACAGCTGTCTCTGCTTAGTCTCTGGCCCCGAGCTTGAAGCAGTCTCTTTAATTCCAAAGGGAGGATAAATTCAGCCCAGATCCTTCCCTTAGATGAAGCATCTTCTGCTCCCATCTCCTCACTGCTCCTGGGCCCCAGTTCACCAGGGAAAGCCTTCTACGGGTGAGCAGCAGAACAAAGGACAAGCGGCCTGCCTTCCGAACTCAGGCAGCCCAGCCCACACAGTGTTTTAACTGTTCTGGGAAGAATGAAGCATTCATAAGCCTCTCCATTTTCAAGAAAAAAATTTCCTGTGACATTTTAGTTCACTGTTGTGCTGGAGCATTTTTAGAGTTTTCTCCTGCCAGTCATCTCGAATGTTTCATATCTCTCTCTTTTAGCTGAATTGCATATTATGAGCAGTGACCCACAATAAAAAATAATGCCACTGTTACTGAATGAAAGTCTCGTTCTTTGGGTTATTCTGGGCTATGGGTCAGCATACAAACGCTGACTTCTGAAAGTCCAAAGATGGGCTGAGGCTTCTGTGGGGAGAACAGAAATGAGCTATGAGATGAAAATGACCACCTGTGAGCTCCAGTTTGGTTTATGTTTCTGTGGAATGTTTTCTGTAAGTGATTTGACTGGGTGCCACAGCATTTTTCCTAGTAGGAAACCTGCCTATTTCTACAGTCTCTTGTCCGCTTATGGAATTTTTGTAGATCTTCAGTATCTAATTTAGGGTTTCTCAGCCCCAGCACTGTTGACATTTGGGGCCCAGATAAGCCTTTTTTATGGGATCTATCCCATGTGTTGTAGTGAGGGATAGCAGTATGTATGTAGTATGTCGAGACATCTATTGTTTCTACCCCCTAGATACTAGAAGAGTCCTCCCCCTAATTTGAGAAACAAAACTGGAAATGTCTGGTGTCTTCAGACAGTGTGATGTGTTGCTAAGGGAGCAAAAGAAAGCATCTTTGGTTGAGAGTCACAGATTTAAATTTAAAAATACCTAGAAACGAGCGAATCCATCCTTTTGTTCATTCCTTTTACAAGTATCTCTTGAGTGCCTAGTGTGTGCCAGAATCCTCTCTGAAGACTGTACATTGAAAGATGAAGAGGTCATAGTCATTGCCCTATAGGGATTTGCAAGGCAGACAAATTTTAATTTAAACAATCACATCAGGGATGTACTCTAATAAAAATATACAGAATTCCACTGGGGAGTTCAGAGGAAGAAGTCTTAACTTTGATTCAAGTTACCAGACTTCCTGGAAATTCTTGATTCCACATTTATTCAGGAAATACCTTTAGTTTCAGTTGAGGGGAAATCCTGTTTATCAAGACCTTATACTATGGAGAATCTCAAAACCAAACCTGTGAGTTCTTCTGTAAATGTATTGATAAAGTAAAGATTGTCAAATTTAGATAGAAAAGTGCTCCGGTCTAGGGATGTGAACGAAGGTACAGAACATACACCTGAGAGCATCTGAATAATTCTAGTGGCTGTTGGTGGTTCCATGGGCTGGCAGAGCACTGTGCCTTGGACAGTGTCCAGGCTTGGTCTCAGGAACGTATCTGTCAGACTTCAAAGTCAGTTTTCAATCTCTTTTCAGTAGTAACAGACTAAAGTGGATGTTTACACTCTCTAGGCCTCAGATTTGGTAACATCCCCATATAACATGGAAGCTTCCCAGGGGACACAGTGGTAATAAAGAATCTGCCTGCCAATGCTGGAGCCTCAGGAGACCTGGGTTCAGTCCCTAGGTTGGGAAGATCCCCTGGAGGAGGAAATGGCAGCCCACTCCAGTATTCTTGCCTTGGAGAATCCCATGAGCAGAGGAGCCTGGAGGGCTACAGGGGTCAAAAAGAATCAGACACGACTGAGCAACTGAGTACACACCATTTAATGGGACACATCTCAGTGACTTGAGTACACACCATGTAACATGGAGGACCACAAATGAAACCAGAGTAAACCAGTCCCAGTGACGACAGCCCTGTTGGCAATGGTTGGCCACTGAGGCCGCAGCATGGAGGGCAGTATCCTAGCTGGAAATCTGCCCTTTCTCTTTCCTTCAACAAATGTGAAAGATGCTATTAAAAGTGATGGTTTTGAGTGTAAGCAAATTTATATTTAAAATCAGGTGTATGTTTTAACTATGTGGAAGACTGTGATTTAATCCATCAAAGTCAGAAAGACCTAGGGTAAAATCGGCACTCTACCAGGACTAGCTATTTGATCTTGGACAAGTTACCTCCACTGTACCTTAGGTTCCTTTTAGACATTAGTGTCATAAATGCTACCTCAGAGGATTGCTATAAGAACTATAGATGTTCAAAAACACCTGATGTAAGTGCTTAGCAAATAGGGTGGCAGCACTCTTGTAGTAAATATTACTTGTCATATACCTCACACTGGTGTGCCTGTGACCCTGTGGTTGAAAACTGTTATTTTAAAGACAGAAAAGAACAAGACCAGGAAGCCGTTGTAGGTCTGTGGAGCAGATGTGTTGCTTAAAACCAAAGAGCAAAAATAGTTGACTTTGCTTGTGATGCTAAGATGCCATTGGAATTTCTTTGGCAGAGTAAAGCCAGTATTGATGAAGTCAGGTAGTATTTATCATTGATTAAAGAGCTGATGCTGATGAGAAGGGGAGATTGGCAAGGCCATCGCAGCTTAGGAAGGGCCTGCATAGGCAAAGATAAACCAGCTCTTTGTTTGCTTTCTGGTGGAATATCAGTAATGATTTTTAAACTCAAACAAAAATGCCATCACTTTTTGGTGATTTCTTGGCCATGACTTAACTATAAATAGAGAGGCCTTTGCCCTTGAGCCCAGAGACTTAATAAAAATGTGCCCAGCCCACTTTCCATGTGCTCTTTGACTGACATCTATGCACATGTGATCGAGGATTATAACATAAGGACAAAGGAGATATTCTCCAAGGTTGAGATTATATCCAGTCATGGGGACTGACCCCAAAGCAAGCGTGAAATTTAATCATGGAGACATTGATGAGAGGCCTATTTGGAAGAGGTCCTTTCCATTTCTGTAAATATTCTTGCCTGGATATCCTCCTTATCAATATGTTTCTCTATTAATTTTTAATTTCTTCCAAATATCCTCTTTTCAGAAAGAGGATATTATCAGCTCCTATGAAAATGAGAATAGTATAAATTTTTACTAGTTTTTTCCTCAAAAGATCATTTGTCTTATCCATTCCCTTCTGTATTTATTTAGTTTTTATTTAGCTCCTTTTATAATCTGGGCAAAACAAGACAAGGGCACTGCTCTCCAGGCACTTCCACTGTAGTTGGCATGAGGAGGGAGGCTGTACATAAGTAATTACAGCCCAGGACACAAGTACAACATATGTATAAATGCTGGATGCCATGGGAGCCAGAGTCTACACTGAGTGCTTAGGGAAGGCTCCCCAGGCAAGGGGGTGCTCCAGCTGACTTCTGAAGGAGTTCAGTTCAGTTCAGTCGCTCAGTTGTGTCCGACTCTTTGTGACCCCATGAACCACAGCATGCCAGGCCTCCCTGTCCATCACCAACTCCCGAAGGAGACACCCAGGCGAAAATAGAAAAGAAGTTTACAGAAGAAAAATCTCATGTGCCTCGAGGTATGCAAAAACCCAGGCTGTTCTTGGAACATCAAATTAAGGAGAAACCTTGTTTTCCTTGTGGAAGCAGAAACCTGCATCTGTCGCCGTGGCTCTGTAATGACCCTGCACAGATAATTCCCGGTCACAGGAGCCCTCCTCTAATTCAGTCTGGCTGTAAAAGTGTATGTGCCTTATTTGGTCCTTGTGTAGGAAAAAAAAAAAAAAAAGAGCACATAGAATTAAGTTGAAAATCTTTCATTGAAACCTGCAAGAATGGTTCTCAGAATATTCTACCCCACACTTAGAAACAGTGCTAATCCATCCCTACTCCTTTTAGCTAAAAAGTCTAAACAGTGCATACTGAAAAGACTGTCCTTTACTGCCTTCCTCTACGTTCTTTTTTAAAAATTCCTAATCCCTGCGATGGAAGGTTCATGGTCCCTTGAGATAATGTGCTTCTGTATTATTGGTCTTCATAGTCATTAAGCTATTTCCAAGTTTAATTGAAATTCAGTTTAAAAACTTGCTCTCTTTATTTTATTTATTTTTTCTTAATTGAAAACACAGAACAACTGCTCTCTGGTACATCTATTTTTTAGGAAGATGGTTATGAAAGAATTTATTTCAATGACAAAATAGGGTGGGCTATTGCTTAATAGTTATTGCTTTAACTATGCCAGATGAAGGCTGAACCCATCTCTCCTTGGTAACTGGAACCATCAGTGCTGCAGCCAGAGGACGATGCTTTGAATAAATTTTGACACTGAAAGGATATTTGCAGATGAGGGACTATCGCTCACCAGCTTAACCCGAGAAGCTGATGAAGGGGAGCTGTTCATTTCAAATGAATCAGTCTTATCACATGCATATAAAACAAAATGACTAAATGAAGCAGCTAGAAGATTATAGTGAGTTTTAATTATCTTTTAATAGCCAAAGGGCTCTTGCCAACACATGCTGATAATCTGTCAGCTGTTATATGCCATACCATCGCCATTTATGAGTCTCAGCTGTTACAAATTGGAAAATATATTTACAGTGATGATCTTTTCCTGTTAAATGCAAATTCCCAGAGATGTTCAAACTGAAATTTGGCCTCACTGCTTTGTTTCTGTTGCCCTCTTGTGTGGAACTAAAAAGATTATCAGAATCTGAAAGCAATAACCAACATCCTTCTTAATAATTTATGACTCTCATGATGACATAATCTCAATCCATAAAAAGTAAGGGTAAAATCATTTGTGGGGAGTGCTCATAGATTATAAAATTACCTACAAGTTATTTATTAATGCTAATCTACATTTTTTTTTTTTTTTTTTTTTTTCAAATCAACCCGTCCTCCCCACCCCACTTTGGCTTATCCCTCTCCAGAGAGCCCTGGAGTTAGTCACATTCAGTGGTAAGCCTCAGTGCTTAGCGTTCAGTCCATGGTAGAGCAAATGAGAGAAAGCTTTTGAGTTTGCTGGCCTTTGCCTACTTATTAAAGTTCTTGTGTTGACTTGGCACTGTATTGGCAGTGTATTCCCCTGCTTCTGTTGACCATTTTTACTGATTCCTTTGCTAGCAAATCTTATTCCTCGCCCCAGTTCTGTGTTCCCCAAGATTTTGTTCCCATTCATGGCTTTTATTTCCAATTTCAAAGGGACGATTCCCACATCTACATCTGCAGGTCAGACCTTGCACCTCTCTTCCAGCTCCAGAGTTCAGATTGCCTTAATGAACATTTCTAATTGTATAATCATTGTCACTTCTAATCAACAAGTTTAATAACTGGCGATATTAACTTTCTGTCTGGAACCTTTTCCTTCATCTGTCCTTTAGCGCTGTTCTTAAACCTTTAGCACTTCATCTGTTTTTCTCATCTTCTAGAGTCATGTTTTTAAAAATTCTCTAACCTTTTGCTTTATAGTAAGTCTCTAAACGCCATCATTTTTTATTCTAAATATATTTGAGATTGGCATAAGGATTGAGTTCTTTATTTTCACTGCAAACATTGTGGCTCAAATACAGAAATATTGTGGCTCTATTTACTTTCAAGTTAAAATTTTTAATACATAAACAAATTATTCTTTATTGAAATCTCAGTCTGGATCACCCTGGATAGATGGGTTGGCATCAAGAGATGATCATTTCATTTCTGCCATCATGTTTGTTGATGTGGTTGTCATGATTAAGCTTAAGGAGAATTTTTGCAGTCATTTGAACTAATTCTGGTCTGGTAAATGCAAAAGCAGCAACAATTGTAAGTTGAGAAGTGGTTTAAAGTTCAAATAGGAAGCTGCAGTTACCATGGGAACAGAAGTAGAAGGTTTTAAAAAACTGAAAGAGAAAATGTTACCTACATTTTTAAAAAGTGGTTTAAATGTTAATGGGTTCAGAAGGAATGTAAGTAAACTGTATTAATAGATGAAGAGTATGGAGCCAAGGTGACTGGCAGTGATCTGTAAGAAACCTGTTGACAAGATGGAAGCGCTGTTGAGTGGAGCCTTGGCGCCTCCCCAGGCCAGCAGGAGCCTTCCTGGGGAGGCTGGACAGGCAGGGGCACCATTGATGAAACACACATCATCCACCCAGGGGAGTTTCTTAGGTCCCTCACCTGTTCAGGTCCAAACACCAGAGTGGTTACAGCTCAGGGCTGGAAACAGGCCCAAGGTACAGTCAGACCTTGGCACTCCCTGAAACCAGGTTTGAAAATTAATTTTCAAAGTTAATCCTTTTGCTTTTGTTGAGTGGATGTTCGGCTCCTTTAGTATTACTGTAGGCCTAATTAGCTAACACAGTTGAGAAGTAATCAGATGAGGTTAATCAAACTTACATGTCTATACTTACATTTTAATGTAAAAATTAAATAAATATGTAAGTATATAAATATAGACATAGACATATTACTTTGCCAACAAAGGTCTGTATAGTCAAAGCTATTTTCCAGTAATCATGTACAGATGTGAGAGTTGGACCATAAAGAAGGCTGAGTGCCTAAGAATTGATGCTTTTGAACTGTGGTGTTGGAGAAGACTCTTGAAAGTCCCTTGGACTGCAAGGAGATCAAACCAGTCCATCATAAAGGAAATCAACCTCAAATATTCATTTGAAGGACTGATGCTTTGGCCACCTGATGGGAAGAGCTGACTCATTGGAAAAGAGCCTAATGCTGGGAAAGACTGAAGGCAGGAGGAGAGGACAGAGGATGAGATGGTTGGATGGCATCACTGACTCAATTGACATGAGTTTGAGTAAACTCCAGGAGATGGTGAAGGACAGGAATGCCTGGTGTGCTACAGTTCATGGAATCACAGAGTCAGACACAGCTGAGCCACTGAACAACAGCAACAGTATAAAAATTGACCCAAATATATGTACTGTTTCTTTGGTGATTATGAAGGACCTTATGTTACTTGTAGACCATTATTATGAATGTCATTTTGGGGGAACGTAAGCAGAAGGGCCACTAATTAGTGCTTTCTTAGCAACTCAGGGGAGCTTCCCAGGTGGCTTAGATGGTAAAGAATCTGTCTGCAATGCCAGAGACTGGGATTTGATCCCTGGGTCAGGGAGATCCCCTGGAGAAGGAAATGGCAACCCACTCCAGAATTCTTGCCTGCAGAATCCCATGGACAGAGGAGCCTTGCAGGCTACAGTCCATAGGATCACAAAGAGCTGGACATGACTGAGTGACTAACACACACAGTGGCAGCCCACTTAGACAGGGTGTGCAGTTCCATTGAGGACTGTGGCAGACCTGTTAACAAGTAACGCTTTGTGTTTTGTTCATCACTCAGTAAACCCATTTCCACTGGAGGGAGAACTTTATTTCTGTTCCTTTCAGTCTAGTTGGAATCCAAACATCATCTTCAGATTATTACTGTTTTGAAAGTTTCATTCCAGAGTTTGATGATACGCTTACAAATTAGAGACACACTTGACATAAATCAGTAGAATTTACCTGCAAAGTTGGTGGATCGTAACTGGGGCCCCAGGAAGCACACAAGGCTGCCTGTCCGCAGAGCTGGCTGAGAAGACCACTCTGACCTCATGGCTGGACGCACATTCTCATCCTTCAGGAGAGCATCTTCCTTGCCCACCAGCACTGCAGTTACATCCAAACATCATGGTCAACATCATGGTCACAGATAAGTCCTGTGGCCCGTGTTGTGGGCAGAGCACTCATTTAGCACTCCACCTCAGCTCTGTATGTTCACTGGGATAATTCTGTTCTTTCCAGATGAAACATTCTAACCCGGCTGGGACATGATCAACCATGTTTATGCTGTCCATCAGCTTAAAGTATTTTTAAAAATGATTTTTGTGTTAGAATCTATCTTTAATTTTGAAAGTTGAGGAGTGAGATAAGAATAGTAGCATAAAAAAGGAATATGGTACCTATATTCCCACTAGGGTCTCAGACATCTATTAGGGAGTGCAGGTTGTCCACAGTCATCTTTTTAAGACTCCAGAAGCCATGCTCTCTGCAGAACTGTGGAGATGGGGTGGTCAGGGCACAAATACGGTGCTCTGGAATATAAAGGTAGGATTCTTTTTTGATTCTTAGAGATACCATAAGCCACTGTGATCTAAGCTTCATGGAAAAACTATTTGGTGGTGACCTTTTTATGTGTTCCTAAAGTCATGTAAAATTTGAACAGGATGGGCCAAATCCTCTGTTAAGTGAGTAGAGTGGGCACAGGTTGGCAGGCACTGACCTGCTTCTCTAAGCCAACAGTCTCCAGTGCTCTCTGCAAAGGAAACACATTTCTGCCCTTTACAATCCTAATCATACCACATGCTGGCAGGGCTGTAAACTTCTGTGACGTGTGTGGAATCCAGTTTAATTGGAAAAGTACTTTCAGATGAAAATATTGCTAAATCGTTTGATGTGGGAAAAGTCAAAGACACTGTTCTTCTGGATGAGATCTTTCATTGTTTGATTTTGAACAAGTCACCTGTGATCCAAGTGAGATACATACATATCTGCTAGGTCAGTACTCTTTACAATGACAAAATTGGTTTTCTCCTGGCAGCTCCAATAGTGTGTTAGAATCCTTGTGTATAGACCTTGAACATTAGGACTTATGAAATGAGAACTATTCAAAGCTGAAACCAGCTGTTTAGTATATGTAAAAATGTGAGGAAGAGAGAACTAAATACAGCCCGTAGAGTGAAAACCTTCTTAGTCACTCAGTGTGGTTAAAACAAATGACAGGGGACTGCTGTGCAGCTATTTCCGTGTTCCTAATGGAATGTCTAGCGTTCCTTTATCGCTGCTGCCGGAGGAGCCTCTCAAGGCCCTCAGGCCACCCCAGTCAGCCTCACCCATGTTCTCATCACCCCCTTGTCAAAAATAGGCAGTACGTGGGGGTGTGGCAACCAAGAAGGGATTAAAGGCAGGGAATTCCAAATAAAGGGCAGCTTCTGAGACATAAAAGCTGCTCAAAGTCTTGGGTAAATCATATATTTAAGCAGACTAAATTGAATTAGGAGATGATGGTATTTTCTTTTTTAGGAAGGCCATGTATCATATGGGAAATATTAAATATAGCAGTGATCTGAATACTTTATTTAATATGTGATTATTATTATTATGGCTATACCCTTTCAAGATGAATACAACTTGTTTTGATTTTTAGGCTTTATCAGAAATCTGCAGAGATAGGGTTTTGATAGTTGGTCCATTTTGAAAATGAAGGGAATTGACTTCTGAATCTGTGTCCAGGATTAGATGTTACTTATTTACCTGAAGTAGAAACCTTATTTGACAAGCAAAATAAGGTGTCAAATCTGAGGTTTACAGAAACAGGCTTTCAAAATTCCACCTACAACTAAAAAATGTATTTTATTAAGCTTACCATCAAGGGAAGAAATAACCCAACCTAGAGATACCAGCAGCCAGTTAGACTTTTTGACAGAGAAACTTTGGGAAACATAAACATGTATGTCCACTTATTAAGAGTCTACCAGCCTTTTGCCCATTGCTGACATAATGATGTCTTGTGCACTTCCTCTCTGAAAATAAAAAATAAATGACACTGAAACCAAAAACTCCGCAAATAGCATCTATTCAATCTTTGTAACTGACCTGAAGGCACAGGGTTTTCTCATGATGACCGCAGCTGGGCTGGATGAATCATCCTAACCTTGCATACTGTGTTCGTAGATCTTTCATTTTGATGAAGTGATTCATTTGGAAAGAGAGGCAAAACAAAGAGGACAAGGCCCAAAGACTCCAGGGGCCTGAGAGGGCTCAAAGTCACATAATCTTGTTGTTTGATCACATGGCAGCCCTGATAGCAGAACCAAGGAAACCTGGGCAGCCTGTCAACCTGCAGTGGGTCACACTCTGAACACTAGATATTTGCATACCACCACCTCCTTTCGGGCTTCCCAGGTGGTTCAGAGGTAATGAGCCATTATATGCTGATGCAGGAAATGCAGGTTTGATCCATGGGTCAGGAAGATCCTCTGGAGAAGGAAATGGCAACCCACTCCAGTATTCTTGCCTGGGAAATCCCATGGACAGAAGAGTCTGACGAGCTACAGTCCATGGAGTCGCAAAGAGTTGGACACAACTGAGCACACACACACAACACACACACACCTGCTTTCATTCTCAGGTCAGTCTCATGAGGTTGCTATTATGACATTTTACTGTTAAACATATGAGGCTCAGAGATATGACATAACTTGTAACTAAAGCACCTTAGATTCCAAACTCTACATCTTGCTGTTCCATGAACCCGTCCTCCCCTCTCTCCTTTCTCTAGGATGCCTTACTTCCTTTTCTGTCTCAGTCCTATCCTTATTGGGATTCCCTGATAGCTCAGTTGGTAAAGAATCGCCTGCAATGCAAGAGACTCCGGTTCAGTTCCTGGGTTGGGAAGAGCCACTGGAGAAAGGATAAGCTACTCACTCCAGTATTCTTGGGCTTCCCTTGTGGCTCAGCTGGTAAAGAATCCGCCTGCAATGCGGAAGACCTGTGTTTAATCCCTGGGTTGGGAAGATCGCCAGGAGAAGGGAAAGGCTACCCACTTCAGTATTCTGGCCTAGAGAATTCCATCGATTCCGCAGTCCGTGGGATTGCAAAGAGTCGGACACGACTGAGCGACTTTGACTTTCACTTTCTTTCCTATCCCTATTTTCCCCGTTTATTCATTCATGTATTCGAAACATACTGAGCCTCCACACCATGCCAGGCCATGTGCTAGATCCCAGGATTCACTAGTGAACAAGGCAGACAACAACCTTTTCCTCATGTAGCTGACAGTCTATTGAATAATAACAGACGTGCTTCCAGAGTACAGGTTGAGAGGCCCAGGGGGATGGGGCCTAGGGAAGTGGCACGTACACAAGGGTTGCTGGCTTCCTGGGGAGGGTGGTAAGTGTATTCATTAGCAGACTAAGAATTTTAAAAATATTTCAGCAGGATGGAACAATGGGTCAAAAATATTAGATAAAATTAAATAGGAATAAGTTTAAGGTTTTTATTTAGGTTTATCTCAAAATGTATACAGAATTGGAAGACATGATTTCGAAAGGCTTCAGATGAGTTTTGAACCCCCAAAATATGAAGCAATGGTTTTAAAAGGATGCAGTCTTAGGCTTTATCTGTACCACCTTTATTTGTAAAACAAGTGTTGTTAATTCCATGTCACATCCTTAATGCTCTGCTGAACTCTTCTGTTTTATGGGCAACACTGATTACTAGACAGTGAATAGTGAACTTTCAGCTTGGAATATATGAACTGGGGCAGGGGGTAATTGATATCCCAAAGTAGATGATTTTCCTTAACAATGCCTAGTAATATCTACTGCTTACACTGTTTAGGATATGGTTTTCTAGAAAAAAAATTTTTTTTTTTTACTATTTTAGTCTAAATGAGAAGACAAAATTGGGCTATGCAAAGTTACAATAAGATAATACTAAAATGACAAATGATCAGTTTATGATGGCATTGGGAAGAGAGATGAGAGACTGGTACAGGAAGTGGAAAGAACACTTGCATCAGAATTAAACATATGAGTTTGGATACCACTCTGCTTATGTTCATTGTGATACAGACAGTTTGCTTCACATCTTCGAGCTTTAATTCTTTCATTTATAAATTGGTGCTACAAATGTCTGTATCACAAGGTTGTTACAGCAATTAGGAACAAAGTTGGGAAACTGACCAGCAAAGTGTCTGGCACATTGTAGGTGGCTAAGGAAACCCCAAGAAAATAAATCATTGAAAGAAAATAGGGGGAAGGTCAAGGAAGGATTTTTGGAAGAAATATTTTTTGAGATTCATTCTTAAGAAATCCTGGGCATAGATTGACTTCATTTTAAGAAATCCATTACAGACAGAAAAACAATGACAAAATGAATATATAAGGTCAAGAATTTGTATGGAATGGTGTTGTGATTTCTCTTTGGTCAACCAGGCTGTCATTTGATAATGTGTTTTGTTGAGACTGAAATTCATTGACAGCTGTCTGTGGCTGGTGATAATCTCTGGGTGTGTGTTGATTTCCCTACTCCTAAATCCTCCCTGTATTTGGGGAATGGTGTCATATTGTTATCAACTTGTTTTTCTCATTTTAATTTATAAAACTAGCCATCATGTTAATGCCATGTAGAATGTCAAACCTTTATCATAAGAATTTGCATGAAGCACATTTCCTTGTGATAGCTTCCTGTGAAATGTAGTGTTCATTTCTCCTCTTTTATCAGCAATATCTTACAAGGGGACAAGGAGTTCTGTTTCATGTTTTCGTCTTTATCAGAAACTACTGCCTCAATTGAGAACTAGATAATATGTTTAACTTCCCACCCTAAAATCGAAGAAATGTCAAGCAAGTTCATTAAATACAATTAATAATTTAAAATATTGTGTAATTGAGATGTTCTGGGTTAATAAGGAAGTAGGCATTGGTGAGGAAGAAATGAAGTGATTGGAGAGATGAAGGAAGAAGGGAAGGAAGAAGAGAGAACAAAATATGGGGCCAAGAAAAGGCGGAAGCAGAGAGGAATGCAAAGAAGAAGGAGGAGGAGAAGAAGAAGAAGCAAGAGAGACAGAAAAAAAATAAGAGGAACAGAGAAATGGGTGAGATTAGTGTGGAATAGGGGTCACTGTACTTCTTGCCAGAGGTCCTGCTTCCCAACCTGCCATTCAAGTCTTGACCCCAAAAGGATATGATTCTATATCTAAAGACCAAAGTCAGGGGTTTTATTGTGTGAAGACAAGGGCATGAATCTCTAACACATTTTCACATGCCCAGGATTGTCATAGACATTCAATTTTAGTATCATATAACAAACTGTGGGAAGTTCTTCAAGAGATGGGAATACCAGACCACCTTATCTGCCTCCTGAGAAATCTGTATGCAGATCAAGAAGCAACAGTTAGAACCAGACATGGAACAACAGACTGGTTCCAAATCAGGAAAGGAATGCATCAAGACTGTATATTCCACCCTGCTTATTTAACTTCTGTGTAGAGTACATCATTCAAAATGCCAGGCTGGATGAAGCACAAGCTAGAGTCAAGACTGCTGGGAGAAATATCAATAACCTCAGATATGCAGATGACACAACCCTTATGGCAGAAAGTGAAGAACTAAAGAGCCTTTTGATGAAAGTGAAAGAGGTGAGTAAAAAAGCTGGCTTAAAAAAAAAAAAGATCTATGGCATCTAGTCCCATCACTAATAGCAAGTAGATGGTGGAACAATGGAAACAGTGAGAGACTATTCTTTTGGGCTCCAAAATCACTGCAGATGGTGACTGCAGCCATGAAATTAAAAGATGCTTGCTCATTGGAAGAAAAGCTATGACCAACCTAGACAGCATATTAAAAAGCAGAGACATTACTTTGCCAACAAAGTTCCGTCTAGTCAAGGCTATGGTTTTTCCAGTAGCCATGTATGGATGTGAGATTTGGACTATAAAGAAAGCAAGTTCTGAAGAATTGATGGTTTGAACTGTGGTGTTGAGAAAACTCTTGAGAGCCCCTTGGACTGCAGATCAAACCAGTCCATCCTAAAGGAAATCAGTCCTGAATATTCATTGGAAGGACTGATGCTGAAGCTAAAATGCCAGTCCTTTGGCCACCTGATGTGAAGAACTGACCCATTTGAAAAAACCCTGATGCTGGGAAAGATTGAAGGCAGGAGGAGAAGGGGTCAACAGAGGATGAGATGGCTGGATGGCATCACTGACTCGATGGACATAGTTTGACCAAGCCCTGAGAGTTGGTGAAGGCCAGGGAAGCCTGGTGTGCTGCTGTCCATGGGGTCGTAAAGAGTCAGATGTGACTGAATGACTGAACTGAACTGAACAATTCCTTTGTCATTAAAAATTTACTGTTGCATTCTCTTCTTCCTTTTTTTTTTCCTGTCTTCCTCTTCTTCCTGACCTTAGCCCTGACTCATTCGAAACTCAAAACGTATTTCTAAAAATATAAATCTGAGTTTAAAATGCTGTATGTCTATTTATTCCAAGTTAATTTTTTTTAGCCTTGTCAGGTCTTGAAGTGCTGTGATGTCAGTGCCCCTCAGAATATCATGTAAACAACCGGAGTGAAAAGTCCTTTGCGTCAGTCAGTGGTTCCCAACCCTGTAAGCTCATCAGACTCACCTGGAAGCTATTGATACCTAGGGCGTCTGGGCCCACTGGCTGGGGTGATCAGAGTTGGAGTTGCCTATTGTTATTTTTTAGGCACCTCGGGTTATGTGATAATGCAACCAGTGTTGAGAAACATGCCTTTGGGGAGATGGCAACAAAATGTGTGGATCAGGGCTCTTGTGCTCACTAGTAAGGGATTATATAGCCTTTGTGTATATAACTGGGATCATGTGGTTTGGCAACTTACTGTTACACATATGGTAGAACGTTTGTGTCCCTTGGTGGTGGCTGTGGTTTAGTCAATAAGTCGTGTTCAACTCTTCGCAACCCCATGGACTCTAGCCCACCAGGCTCCTCTGTCCATGGGATTTTCCAGGCAAGAATACTGAAGTGAGTAGCTAATGCCTTCTCCAGGGGATCTTCTGGACCCAGTGATTGATTGAAACTGTGTCTTCTGCATTTCAGGTGGATTCTTTACTGACTGAGCCACCAGGAAAGACTTGAGTCCCTTGGGAAAATGTTATAAAAACACTAGCTCCAAAAAGTGAGAGAGATGCTGGTCATGTGGAGTAATTGTCTTAGAAACATGGTTGTGGAAGCTTCATGTTGGATTTGTACCTGCTTACCCACCATCTGAGCACAGTATGCCTCATGTTGTCCTGTTGCATGCTCACTTGAGCATGGATGGACTCTGCACTTCAAGCTTCCTTCCGTTCTAATTTTCTGCCTCCTGGCATCTCAGCTCCAGCCAAATTCAGCCATGATACACTTTCTCTTCTGGGCCTTTTCCCAGCCATTCCTTTAAATTGGACCAATCTATAACTAACTCTGCCTAACCACACCACCATCATTTCATCATTGCTCATCGAAATTTTATCTACCCTTCGAGGCCCTTCTCCCATGAGGCAATCTTAATTCTCTTGCCAGATATAATCTTTCTTATCTTTGAAATCCCACTGTATGTTCCATTCTCTCTCTCTCCTTATCTGTTTTTCTTTTATGGTCATGAATATTTTTATCTTATTTGTCTAATAAGCTGAGTGAAGGTTGAGACTTTGTCTTTGGATCCTTTGCTGAGCCTGTCTGGCCCACTATTATGCGCAGAAAATTCTCAACAAATATGTATTCAATAGAATTTAATTTTAAAAAAGGTGGTGATTGAGGTGTAAAACTGATTTAGACAGATGTGTTTGTTAAAATAAATCTGCAGTTTTTAGAGATGCTTTTGTGCTCATAGACATATAGACTTAGACAAAGACACAGACATAAGGAGCTCATGATCTCTGATACATTCCAGTCAATGTTGAATAGAGATCCATGTGCACGTTTCTGGGTGCATTAGGTACAAAGTGAATGAACAGGTCATGTTTTATCCAATGCTGACACGGTAACTCCTCTGTATTTCTCTTTTGTGAAATAAGACAGACACTTATTTGTCTTCAGTCACTTCCTCTTGATTCGTGTTGATGCTCTGTCTTAAATTGTAACCGGATTTATTCTCTTCTGCTTCAGAAGAAAGACAAAGCCTTTATGTCTACTAGTACAGTATCCTTTCTACCAACATACACACAAAAGAAATTATAACTTTTAAGAATTTGCCAAGCTTGAGTTTACTTTTTGTGTTGTTCCTCTGGATAATAGGCCTTCCCTTCCCCCTTCCTGCATCTTCCAAATATCTCCACTTGTATAGCAAATAAAATGTAATTGCTGTCCTTAGGCCATATCTCTCTTCTGCTGCATGCAGTAACCACAAGTGTGCTTTTAAACGTAGAATCTGGCCCCTTGAGTTTAACACAGTTAATTTAATCTATTCTTTAAATAACTTTTAAAAAAATGAATGAATGAAAGAAGGAAAAGAAATCTATTTTAGGAACAAAAATGTATCTGTGCAGTTTTCTTTTCATGGGAAGACAAAGAACCTTTCCAATCGGAGGACAGAATGACAGTTCCACTTATCTTGGCTGCTTGGAAATTAGATCACTGACATATTTTCTGTTGAAGAAGAAACCTTATCTTAGTGGCTAAATTTCAGAATCAATCATCTGAATTTCAGTCCTGCTCCTCTCACAAGCAGAGAGCATTATGCAATTTGTACGTTTCAATTAGGTTGCAATAAAAAATGAGTAGCTCAAGGGCATTAGTTTATTACTGGTATCCAGCCATGTTTTCTTTTGCTAAATGACATTCTGAAAGCCTCCATTCTGAGCATAATCACCTTAGGGTGCCCACAGAGTGTGGCCCCAAATGATTCAATTATGGCTGAAAGTCATTCTCTTCCCGGAACACGAGACTCTAGAAGCACATCTGCTGTCTTTTGCATTCAAGAGAGATTTTTTTTCTTTCGTAAGTGTCCCTGCAAGGATGTAAATGAAAATGATGATTATGTTCTGTCTGAGTTCTGTCTTTTCTGTCTGATCTGCTTTTATGAAGTGACATGTTGCATCTTAGGATAAATTATCATCAGTTTACTAACAAGTAAGTTTATAAATGAGTGGATTCAAATGAGGAACATTTCCCCATAGAACCAACAGTAAAATGTTCTGAGCTATATATCCAAAATATATAAAAAACTCCTACTACTCAACTACAAAACGAAACAAATAACCCGCTGGACTAAAAAGTAACAAAGGACTTCAATAGACATTTCTCCAAAGAAGATATACAAATGTCCAATCAGCACATGGAAAAATGCTCAACAGCACTAATCATCAGCGAAATTCATGTTAAAACCAAAATGAGATATTATCACCTTGAACCTATTAAGATAACCATTATCAAAACAATAAAATAAAAAATAACAAGTGTTGGTAAGGATTTAGAGAAATTGGAACACTTATGCACTGTTGGTGGGATGTAAAACAGTGCAGCTGCTATGGAAAATAGTATGGCATTTCCTCAAAAAATTAAAATATAATTACCATATGATCTAGCAATTCTACTTCTTCACATATAACCAAAAGAACTGAAAATGGATCTCCAGGAGATACTTGCACACCCATGTTCATTGCAGTATTATTCACAATAGCAAAGAGGTGAAAAAAACAAACTAAATGTTCACCAACAGGTGAAAAGATAAAGAAAATGTGACACATACATAGAGTGGAATACTATTCTGTTTTATAAAAGGAAATCTTGTCATATGGTACAAAATAGATGAACACTGAAGACATTATACCAAGTGAAATAAGCCAGTCATAAAAAGATAAAGACTGCATGATTCCACATATGGGAGGCACCTAGAGTCAAACTCATAGAAACAGAAAGTAGAATGCCAATTTCAGGACCAAGAGGAGGAGGAGATGAGGAGTTGTTTAATAAGTTAAAGAGTTTCAGTTCTGCAAGATGAAAATGTTCTAGAGATCTATTGTACAGCAGTGTTTGTATAGATAACACTAAAAATACTATACACTTAAAAATGGTTAAGATTGTAAATTTTATGTTGTGTGCTTTTTTCTTTAACCACATAAAAGTCATCCTTCCTCATTGAACTTTTACAGAATTAAAGAGATAATGTGTGTAAAGTGCTCAGAGTAACACTTGACTCATAATGTGAACTTATATGTTAGTTATTATTATTGCCACAAATTAATCAACTCAAGCCCAAGGATGATAAGTGACTTTCTCAGTGTTCCACAACTACTGAATAATAGAACTGGATCTTCAAGTCAGGTTCTCTCACCCTAGAGCTCATGGATTTTCCACTGTTTTTTAATTCCTAAAACTGAAACTTTCTCCCTTCATGGCAAAAAAATAAACAAATAAAAGTCATGGGATCTCAAAATTCAAAACCACTATTCTGTTCCTTACTAAACAAACCAAAAGAAGATGAATTTTGCTCTTCTTCCAATGCGAATTTTTTTATCACTCACTTTATCTTTAGGGAGCTGAGTATTTGTTTTCCCCAAATCTTTCACCTCACTTGACCCCATTTTTAATTTCTTGGAAAGCCAATCTTAGTCTGTTATAGTGCCTCAGGAAAAATGAATCTTTAGTCTCAAGGCAAATCTTCAGTTTTACCATCTGACTTTGTCTTTGAAACTAGCCAGGAGTTGGGCCAACAAAGAAAAATTCTGAGGAAGCTTGGTTGTGTCTGTTGTGTTCACTGGTGAATTCCTAGGGTTTTTGTGGTGCTATATCTGTGTATGAGTGAATCAAAGAAAACTGAATGCAATTTTAAACAGGGTCTTAGAATATCCAAGCTTGAAGTAATCCAGGGTCACCCACAACTAGTCAGTGGAAGAGCTAGTCTCAAAATGCATTTCCACTTTCTACTGGTATGTTTGTAATTACTAGTGATTAATTACTCTGTTTGGTTTACATAAGATATGTTTCTGAAAGACATAATCTGATCTATCTCATTTTGTGAGAAAGCTGTCATTGGTATTCAAGCAGTTCTGAGTCTGGAATACTCTGATATTTTTTTTTCTTTTTTTGCCAGACAGGAAGTTTCATTTTATTTTGGGTCACAAAAGACTCTTTTTCAGCCCAGTGAGTTTATTTTAAAGGCAAAAATCTTTTCAGAGAAGATACAGTGTTTTCCAGAGTATCAGGAGAGATGGTAACAGGTTTTCCCCTAGAAAAATTTGACATGGGTGTTCAAGTGGGCTTTGCAGGGGTGGAGAGGTTAAGGGAAAATTGGAAGTTTTTGATGAAAGGATCACACTGATATGAGTGCTATGACCTAGTAAAATTTATCTAGCACCAAGGTATAGGGCTACTTGGAGAAGATTCTGGAAGCAGGAAAATCAAAACAAGAGTCAATCAAAATAGTCCCAATGGAAAGGGAGGCTACTCCAAACTTTGTTAATGGTGGGAACAGAAAGGAGGAATAAGATATTAAGAAACAAGATGTATTTACCTTCCAGAAAGGAAAGACTTAAGTCTTCAATGTCCAGCACTGACCCAGTGCCTTCATCTGGCAGCTACTCAATATACAGATGTTTTATGCATTAATGAATGCATTGAAAGTGAAAGCTAAGGAAAAACACGGATTACAGGATACCTTCATGCATTTCTCTTTTCTTACCTAGTTAGCTAAGAGTGCCGGTTCCGTTAAGAATCCCGAGTTTGATACTACAAAGCCATAGTCATCAAGACAGTATGGTACTGGCACAAAGACAGAAATATAGATCAATGGAACAGAATAGAAAGCCCAGAGATAAATCCACGAACCTATGGTCACCTTATCTTTGACAAAGCAGGCAAGGAATGGGAATGGGAAAGCAGGCAATGGGAAAAAGATAACCTCTTTAACAAGTGGTGCTGGGAAAACTGGTCAACCACCTGTAAAAGAATGAAACTAGAACACTTTCTAACACCATACACAAAAATAAACTCAAAATGGATTAAAGATCTAAATGTAAGGCCAGAAATGATAAAACTCCTAGAGGAGAACATAGGCAAAACACTCTCCGACATAAATCACAGCAGGATCCTCTATGACCCACATCCCAGAATTTTAGAAACAAAAGCAAAAATAAACAAATGGGACCTAATGAAACTTAAAAGCTTTTGCACAACAAAGGAAACTATAAGCAAGGTGAAAAGACAGCCCTCAGATTGGGAGAAAATAATAGCAAATGAAGCAACAGACAAAGGATTAATCTCAAAAATATACAAGCAACTCCTGCAGCTCAATTCCAGAAAAATAAATGACCCAATCAAAAAATGGGCCAAAGAACTAAACAGACATTTCTCCAAGGAAGACATACAGATGACTAACAAACACATGAAAAGATGCTCAACATCGCTCATTATCAGAGAAATGCAAATCAAAACCACAATGAGGTACCATTATACGCCAGTCAGGATGGCTGCTATCCAAAAGTCTACAAGCAATAAATGCTGGAGAGGGTGTGGAGAAAAGGGAACCCTCTTACACTGTTGGTGGGAATGCAAATTAGTACAGCCACTATGGAAAACAGTGTGGAGATTCCTTAAAAAGCTGGAAATAGATCTGCCATATGACCCAGCAATACCACTTCTAGGCATACACACTGAGGAAACCAGATCTGAAAGAGACACGTGCACCCCAATGTTCATCGCAGCACTGTTTATAATAGCCAGGACATGGAAGCAACCTAGATGCCCATCAGCAGACGAATGGATGAGGAAGCTGTGGTACATATACACCATGGAATATTACTCAGCTATTAGAAAGAATTCATTTGAATCAGTTCTAATGAGATGGATGAAACTGGAGCCCATTATACAGAGCGAAGTAAGCCAGAAAGATAAAGACCATTACAGTATACTAACACATATATATGGAATTTAGAAAGATGGTAACGATAACCCTATATGCAAAAAAAGAAAAAGAGACTCAGATGTATAGAACAGACTTGTGGACTCTGTGGGAGAAGGCGAGGGTAGGATGTTTCAAGAGAACAGCATCGAAACATGTATATCTAGGGTGAAACAGATCACCAGCCCAGGTTGGGTGCATGAGACAAGTGCTCGGGCCTGGTGCACTGGGAAGACCCAGAGGGATGGGGTGGAGAGGGAGGTGGGAGGGGGGACCGGGATGGGGAATACATGTAAATCCATGGCTAATTCATTTCAATGTATGACAAAAACCACTGCAATGATGTAAAGTAATTAGCCTCCAACTAATAAAAATAAATGGAAAAAAAAAAAAAAAGAATCCCGAGTTTGTCGAGAGGACAGATCTAATTCCCGGGAAAGAGAATGAATTTAGTTGGTTCTGGGTGAATTCAATAATCATGTAGTAGTTGGAAATCTGGGACTTGTAAAGAAGACAGAGGTGGAGTTTCAAGAGAAGTCCAGAGTGTTGAGATGGGTCTGGATGTCATCAGCAAATGGAGAAAGCTGAATTCCTCAGTGTGGATGAGGCTGTAAAGGCTGGTGTCAGAATAAAAGAGAAGAGGTTATGCATCCATGAGAAGCATATGCATGAGAAGAGGGAGAAGGAAGAACCAAGCTGAGAAAATGAAGGCTAATTTAAAAAGAGCATATCCAAGGGAGGAAAGAATTTCTGTTATGAAATAGTGGTCAAAAAGTGTTAAACTTTGAAGAGGAGACTGAAATATTTGGGAGAAGCAAATGAATTTGTGCTGACCTCAGAAGATAGTGATAAATTAATTCCTAAAAATCAACACATTGTGTAAGAATGCTGAAGATATCTGTTGGGCTGCTACTGTGAGCAGGAGGCGCTGGGATCGAGGAATGGAGGCCCAGCTGATCCTTGATGGGGTTTGCTTTCTATCCCCTCAAAGTCAAGCAGCGAAATGACTCCAACACAAGAGGATTCAAGTTAACAAAGGTTCTCTTCTCCTGCACTCTCCGGACAGCTTTCTTCCTCTGCTTAATTCAGCGGGCATCTTGCTAAGGAAGTAGGGGAGCTCCCAAGGAAGATTGTTGCAGAAAGCTCCTGCTTTAGTACTCAAAAGTTGGAAAATCTCTGCATATGTACAAAGGCTTAATGGGATTAACTGGGATGAAATACTGAGATCTGCTCCTCAGTGAAGGAGGTTTTACTCAAACCTCTAACACACCAACAGCTGTGTGTTTTCACCATCCCCAGTGGTCTCCTCGCCTCTCATTCTTCCTTACTCTTCACCACAGAAATGCCGACAGCTTGCGTGAGGTGTGCCCTGCAGGGTATTATTAAGGCAGAGGAGAATGAAAATCAAATTCCTGTCAAAAACTTTGGATCATGGCTTTAAGGCTAGCCTTAGATCTTGTCCTCTGAAGGAAGCGGTATGATTCATTCTCCACCATTGGAAACACTCAGTGATAAAATGATTCGGTTTTCAGAATCAAAAGGCGTTATGTACTCTCTAGAACACCACAGATTATTCACAATTCAGCAGGTTTTCATTATTGTAAAATTATAGACTAGCAGAAAGATTATAGGCAGGTTTCCAGGTGGCTCAGTGATTAAGAATCCACCTGCCAATGCAGGAGACACGGGTTCAATCCTTGGGTTGGGAAGATCCCCTGGAGGAGGAAATGGCAACCCACTCCAGTATTCTGGCACAGAGAGCCCCATGGACAGAGGGACCTGGTGGGCTACAGTTCATGGGGTTGCAAAGAGTCCGACATGGCTGAGCTCACACGTATATATCTAGACGCCAGTGTGTGTGTGTGTCTTTATGCAGGTTGGTTTATGTTGGGTTTTTATTTTGTTTTGTTTGCCCCATCTGGGCCATTTCTGTACTTTTTCATGCAAACTGAGATTGTTGTATTATTACTTTGCAAATTGAACATCCACAGGCCCTACCACATAGCTTTGCTTTTAGAACATGCCCTGCCATGGTGGTTCTCACACTTGAGTGTGCACTAGAATCATGAGGAGGCCTAATTAAACCACAGATGGTTTCCCCCCACCCCCACAGTTTCTGAGTCAGTGAGCCTGAGGTGGGACCTAAGAATTTGCATTTATAGCAAGTTCTCAAATCTTCTTGGTCCATGGTTCTCTCAAAACACTGTGCCCATAGGTTGGGCTGCCAGACCTATGGGGCAACCCTATTTCTAGGAGGAAAGAAATAGCTCACAGTTCCAACAACTTAAAAAAGTATTTATGTCTTAACAACTTAGGCATTAAAAAAAAAAAAACCTTAAATTGGAAAAAATAAGTTTTAAATTTCATTATTAATAACCACAACTAGTTAATAATGGGATGTGTGCACTCATGGAGACTGCACAGCTTCTCACACCTTGGAATCAGTTTGGATGTCACCACCACATTCTCTATTCCACATTGATTTTCAACAAGGAACTTGCTTTTTATCACAGCAGCTGTCGAAAACCCTGCTGCACAGCAGCTTCGCAAACGGTGGCCTCATGGAAAGGAATGTTGAAATGAGCTCATGTTGCCCTTGTCAGCTACCTTGAACTGCTCGTTTTCTCAGTGTCTGATAGATGCCTGGCATTGCTGTGAGTCCCTTGAAATGTCAGAATATTTCGAGATTCCCCTGTGCGTTTACTGCGGTGCCCCAGGGCACCTCCAGGGACACCATGGGAGCTGGGTCTTAAGTGCTGCTGCTGCTGGTTTGAAGACTGAACTTTGAGAGTCATCGTACTGATGACTCAGAGATCACAAGGCATGTGATCTTTTTCTGAGCTCTTTCTTAATTTTTGACAATCTTTAATATTCTTAAAATGTTGGAAAGCAGGGAATGAAGAAAATTACATACAAATTTACTATTATTTATTTTTATTTCTGAAAGCAGAATTGGGTAGGGAAGGAATCAGAAAATGAATGTATGAATGAATAAAGATACCACAAAAAGAGTTGTAAATTTTGAAATTAAAATTACTTAAAATTATGTGCAATTGTTGTTATGGCGCATTTACAAAGGAGTTTTTTTTTTTTTAAGCCATTTTTAAGTCATAATTAAACTGAGCAGTCCCAGTGAGCTAGGTAAAGATTACTGTCTTCACTTTACACACAGGAACTGATATATCAGATTAGGTGACTTACCTTAGACTAAAAAGAGCTTAATTTGGTGGAGACAGAAAGCTGAAATCACAGTATTTTAGCTTTCCTTAAATGATAAGTCATAAGAAACTGGCCTGGGACTTCCTTGGCAGTCCAGTGGTTAAGACTTCACCTTCCAGTGCAGGGCATGGGGATTCAATCTCTGGTTAGGGAGCTAGGATCCCACAGGCCTCACAGCCAAAAAAAAAAAAAAAAAGATAAAAACATAAAACAGAAATAATATAGTAACAAATTCAATAAAGACTTTAAAAATGATCCACATCAAAAAGAGAAAGAAAAGAAACTGGCCTGTTATTTCACGTCAGATTCCCTCAAGCTTCATAATTAATTTTCTCAAAAACCTTGGAAGTGTGTTCATAGCAAGCAGTCCTGTTTGACTAATAAGAAATCCATGGCCAGTCATGCAAGTGTTTGGGGGTGTGAGTTTCTAAAGCATTTGAAGGAAAGAGGGAAGACAGTGTGATGAGTTCGAAGCCATGGAACTATAGAGAGAGGAAGACAGGCAGGTGCCTTTGACAATAACCAGGGCTGGTGTCCTCAGGAGCATCTTCTTGGAATAACAAAATTTAAAGCCCCTTGAGGACAAAATGACAGGGGAAAAAATCATTTTAAACCAAAAGCATCAGGTAATAGTCAAAGTCCTACACCTTGGGAGTAGATGTTCCACTTCTGCTTGATCGAATCACTGCTTCAGAGGGGGCCCACGCCAGGTACTTAAAGAGAATCTTTTCAGATACAGCCAGCCAAGCAAAGGTTTCTATGGAGACATAGTTTTAAGTCACATGGGTATGTCAGTGTAACATATCTTTGTCTCGTCCACAGTGCCTCGTAGGTTAAGCACTTGATCTACATTACCGGGGTTTCCTGAGTATGACTGTAAGGTTCTAGAGGAAAAGAGAGGTGACAAGTGGTTGTAAATTGAGTGACTGCTTTTCCAATCGGTCCTGGAGTCCATGTGATCTGACATACTATCCAGCCACTAGATGACTGAGCAGAGTATACACGTTCAGATGACACTGTATCAGTTGGTTGTTTAACTCAAATTTCAGAGAAAACTCAGTCAACTTTAAAAAGTTAGAGAAATGCCACTGGTCCTTGAAAGAGCGATCTGTAGTGTGAATCCCAGCTTTGCTACTTACAGCCGTGTGACCAAGGCCATCTTCAAACTTTAAGTTTCTTACCTCATGGGTCTGTGTCAAGCTCGACAGTGAGCTAATAAATGTAACTGCACACTCTAAGTTTTTTAGATACCATCGACTCAAGGTGATACTCAGGGTCCACAACATCTTATCAGCTCCCCAAATCTGCTTCTCCTTCAATTCCTTACTCTTAGCGCAGGGCTCTCAAAACGCCTGCAGGGTAGCAATGCTGGCCTGGGCAAGTCAGCCTGTGTGCATTTCAGGGGTCCATTGTAAAGCTATAGGGCTTTATGTCCAGTCTAAAGCTATATGTCCAGTCTAGAGAGAGCCACTCAGCCACCGCTGTGTGCCAGGCCCCAAGCCTTGTCTCCACAGAGCCTTGTGCAATGTGCTGGACACAAAATAGGTGCACAATGAGAGGCGGGCACCTGCCGTCCTGCCTGACAGGACATCACCCCCTTCCCCAAGGCCTCATGCCCCAGTGGCCACTGAGTTCGCACCTTCAGGGCTGGGGCAGCCTGCCCACTGCTGTTGAGACTGGCCCTCACCTTGTCTCACCCTTGAGATAAACTGTAAGTTCTAATTGTTGGGTGTTTAATTGAAGGATTTCGTGCGACCCAAGACTGGAGTGATAGATCACCCTATATATGGCCATCTTAAATTCTGTCTCCTTTAAAACTAATGTCCCAATCTCTACAATAGGAGTTAAAGATTATTTTCTGTCTTCCTTATATGGCCACAGCTTTCTGATTACACCTCAGTCTTAGCCCTTCTCAGGTATTAGAATTCTCTCCCCAGTGCTTCCGTTTCCTTCATCAGATTTGTAGCATCTCACAGTTTGCCATCCTCATCTCCTCCGTGGTATCTAGCTGATGCTCCTCAGGGATGTACTTACAGAAAGTACTTTGCTTGACCTGAAGAAATAAGTCATTCAGATACAAAATGAGTAAAGACTGACCCTGCATCTCATAATGGACTAAATAAATAGCCTTTTAGGAGAGATCGTGTGATTCTTGGATGAGTCAACACGAGGATAACAGGAAATAGGTTGAGATTTCAGCAAAAGAGAATTCCATGTATCAAAAAGCAGCCTTTGATCAGAAGGATGATGGGGAAAGAAAACAAAGTGAGTACAGCTTGCAAAAGATCATGAAGTCACCACTCTCAGAATCGTGCAGTGTTGTGCCACCATCCATGTGTCTCAGTTTAAGATGAAGATTTTCCTGAAGTTAGGGCTGGAGGAAGTAATGGAGGAGGCTTGGTTTAGGCAGGCATCTCCCGAAACCCAGTGGACCAGGATGAACAGCTGCCCTGTTTCCAATAGAAGTGCCATACCTATTTTTCTTTTTAACCAAGATATAAAATGGACCAGCTTATTCCTGTCTAAACTGTGATTGTTGAGGTTTAGAAGTCAGGACTGTGACAGTATGAAGCTAACTAGCCGTATTACATTATAGTTGAATACTTTTCCCCACAAGGGATTTATCGAACACTCGGCAAATCACCATTTGCCATGGTCTTCAGTGAAGAACCACAGCTCCGAAATCCTTCCTCCACCATGTGGACTGACCATCTGCTCACAGTGCTTGCAGATTCCCTTCCATGTTCATGAAGTCTCCCCGCGTTCTTGCACGTCTCTGAAATGCCCCGGGCAACTGCTCTTCCCTGCAACGGAGCGGCCACAACAGCTGTGGGATTCACCAGGCCTTGTCTCGGCTCCATTTCTGGCAGCAGGCAGCAACCGCCAAGCCGCTCTCCAAAAAAGCCGGTGAATTGTAAACCCATTAAGGCTTAACTCCTAGGGGACAACAAAGAGCGCTGCTGCCTTTGAATGTGTGCTCTGTGTGGGATCACAGGGGCCTCCAGCACCTGGGCCTGTCCTCAGGGCCGGGGCGATCTGTAGGGAAAGTTACAAGCTGCTGAGGGAATCTTTTCACAGGTTTTTCCGAACAAAGGGTTCTTTCTTCAAACCCTGTGCAACTCTTTCCTGATTGTTAATTAACCAAACCTTGTGAAAAACAAGCCATTTCTGTAAATAGAAGTTGTGCGCGTGTGTGTGCACGCGCACGCACACGTATGTGTGGTGTGGCTGGCTGTCTTGTGTTTTCTGACACGTGATGTGAAGCTCTGGTTTGAGTTTGCCGGGACGGTAAGGGGCCTGTCGCGAGGCATTCCACCCGTCCCAGTCACCTTCGCCGCGCGCGCTCAGCCGCGCTGCCGTCCTCCGGCGTTGAGTCCGTTCTGTGTGCTTTCTGCCTGAAGTGGCCCCCTCTCCCCTGAAGCCAGCGGCCTGTTTCAGTCTGCCTCTCGGTGTTCTCACCATCGCTCATCTGTCTTCCTCTGTTTGCTCCCTTGGAGTCACTGTTTAGGAAGCCCCTGCCTGGCCCATCTGTCTTAAATCACTACTTTGTTTACTTTCCCAGAGCTTTCCCACCCAGGAACCTGCCCCCTGTTTTGTCGCATGCCTTTTGTATGTGGTGTGTGTTTGAAGATCTGAAAGCCCTCTTTCTTCAGAAGCCCCTACAAGGGCCCTGGCAGTCATTATAATGGCTGATTCACCGCTCGGAGCCTGTGGCCACCTCGTCAGAGCTGGCCAGGGCCTGCTGACCTTCTGGAACTGTTGGCGAAGACTTCCAAACCCTACCTCTTTTAACTCTGCCTTTCCAGTTCCGCATTAGGAGTTTTCTAAGTTTTACAATTCAGTATCCTGGAATTTTTGAAAGAAAGTTTTGATTATTTTACCCACCACTAAGGTGCTTATTGTTGAGATTATCTATCAATTCCATCTTTGTCTTACTGGTACTTGATCAATACTTCTGGTATTAAATCTAGCCTTTTTGGTTATGTTTATGTTCAGGGAAAGAAGCTCTTCACAGGCCTCTAGTGGACAGGCAATGTAACTGCAGAAGTCTTGTATTCAAATATGTGAAACTGGTGTGACTTATGGGCTTCCCTGGTGTCTTAGATGGTAAAGAATCCACCTGCAATCCCAAAACATGATCTTCATCAGATTTTTAATTTAACAATATATTAGTCCATTTGAAGGCATAGAAGTTAAGAAAAATGATGAAATCAAATTCTTGGCTGACTTTAACCACAGGGTATCATCAAGTTGTCAGTTGCTACCTGATAGCAAGTGGAATAACTTTCTTTGTCTATTTAGTCTCTGTAACAGCACCTGAATTTTAACTTCGAATAATAATTTTAAATCAACTTTACTCTAAATTCATTTTTTATAAAGAATTTGAAATCTCTGACATTTTAAGTTTAATAATTTGTGTTTCATCTCAAAAGAGTTTGAAATAATATACCTCCATAAAGACACAAGTGGGAAGTAATATTGTTCAGAGGCAACCCTCCACCTTCTCCAAAGACCAGAATCCACCCAGGTTTTCTCTCAGCCTTCAGTGATTTTCCATGAGCCTCGCTCTTACATTCCCCTTGCCAGAAGTACCTCCTCCCTTCCACCACCTCCCCACCTGGTGAAATTCTTCATACCCTTACAAACCCAAGTTAAATCCTATCTTTTATTGATAATTCCGCTCCCCACCCCCACAGAAGGGAATTAAAACTCCTTTATAGTCTTCAATTTTACTTTCTATCACATGTTCAGCTGTCCATTCCGTTGTTATTTTAAGTTAACTTGCAAAGGATCTGTAAGTTTCTGCTGCTGGGACTTGAACTCCCCATCAGTTAATACAGTGCTGTATTCTGAAAGTTTCTCATCTTCACTCTATCTGCTGTCGCCAGCACAGTTCCTGCACTGAGTAAAGATTGTCAGCTCGTGAGCTGTTCCTTGCAGTGCTTTTCCTGGATAAAACTGGTAGTTGGGGACGTATGCCACATTTGTCCTTGGTACCTCTGTTTGCATCCAGTGTCTTACCTCCCTTCTTGCTCCCCCTCCACAGTCTCTTCCAATGTAAAATGAATTTATTGTTTTTAAAATATTTATTTATTCCTTTGGTTGTGTCAGGTCTTAGTTGTGGACAGGTGGGATTTTCACCACGTCATCTTTCTGTTTGGCATGTGGACTCACTCTCTAGATGTGGCCCGCAGGCTCCAGAGCACTCAGGCCCAGTAGTTGCTGCGCACGGGCTCAGTTGCTCTGAGGCTTATGGGATCTTGGTTCCCTTACCAGGGAACAAACCCACATCCCCTGGATTTCAAGACAGTTTCTTAACCTCTAGGCCACAAGGGAATTCCCTTAAAGTGTATTTAAGGCCCTGGAGTACTTTATTCAGGGTATTAGAAATGTGAACCTTATCCTGAACTTGAATCGCTTTGCCCAGTGCCAAGCAGTTCTGCTGGTGAGAGAGTGGTTTTGGGGAATGGAATCCTCAGCTCCAGATATGTAGTCACGACTCTCTCTTCTCCCTGAGAATTAGACTAGCTTCTTTCGTTTGAAAGAGGGCTTTCATACTGCCTTTGGGGTTAAACTTGCAAAATATTTTCAAGGTATTGACATGGAATGTAGTTCTGGAACAAATTAGCCCTGTGTTTTAATCTGTGTAGAGCCGAACCACAGAGGATCATATTCGAGCTGTGTATGAGGACAGGGAGATCCTTTTGAGTCCATCACTGCAAGGTCCATCAGACCTCAAACTAGGACAGAAAGGAATGGGGATGAAACTTTCGAGAGGATGACTCTCTGGGTATCTGTCTGCTGAAGGACAATTTGAGATTTCACATCGGAGGCTTGAGCAAAGCTCACAGGTAGTGGATGAGACTGACTACAAGCAGCTGGTCACTGAGGTGTCACTGAGGTATTTTATGTGTGCATGCCAAGTCGCTTCAGTCGTGTCTGACTCTGCAGCCCTAGGCCCTGTAGCCTACCAGGCCCCTCTGTCCATGGGATTCTCCAGGCAAGAATTCTTCCCAACCCAGGGATTGAGCCCATGTCCCTCGTGTCTCCTGCAGGAATCAAACCCACCACCCTTACATCTTCTACACTGACAAATGAGTTCTTTACCACTAGCCCCACCTGGGAAGCCCCTATAAAGCTATTAAAGTGGAATGGCGTTTGGTTTGTTGAAAGAGCCAAATTAGTTTGTTTTTGTTTATTCTTTGGAGCTGGGGTTCTTAATCTAGAGACCTCTTATCTCTTTAAAACTTCAGAAATTATAAGAAAAAAAATTATATACCTATGCCATGCCTTTAATGGAACTTTTCTGAAATCTAAAAAAGGTTAAAAATTGCTATTTCAAGATATGAAAGGTAGTATTTTTTATAGAATGGACCAGAGTAATAGACTTTATCTAAACATTACCTGGGTAGGCTGAGTATTTAGTCAGTCAATTCAGTCACTCAGTCATTTCCGACTCATTGCGACCCCATGGACTGCAGCATGCCAGGCTTCCCTGCCCATCACCAACTCCTGGAGCTTACTCAAACTCATGTCTATCAAGTCGGTGATGCCATCCAGCCATCTCGTCCTCTGTTGTCCCCTTCTCTTCCTGCCTTCAATCTTTCCCAGCATCAGGATCTTTTCCATTGAGTCAGTTCTTCACATCAGGTGGCCAAAAAATTGGAGCTTCAGCTTCAACATCAGTCTTTCCAATGAATATTCAGGACTGATTTCCTTTGGGGTTGACTGGTTTGATCTCCTTGCAGTCCAAGGGACTCTCAAGAGTCCTCTCCAACACCACAGTTGGAGCATCAATTATTCAATAAAGGCTGGATATTACATTTACACATATTGTCTGATTGTTTGTTTACTAAATTCTTTTAATTGGATAATAGAATTAAATTTGAAAACTGCTGTCTAAATGTCCTACCGCTTTTTGGCAATAGCCAGGCAGTAGCCTTTTAATATACTTTCTGTACTTTTATGAGGCAAAAATGAAGAAATTGGAACGGTTATTTGGGTTGAAAGAATGATTTGTTTTTAAAAGAATGAAAGAGCACAAATAAAATTAATCTCTAAGAATAAATTATTTGGAACTTGAGCAAGTCATAGAGAACAAGTGTTACTTCAGTTATGTGGTTTTTCTAAATTTGTAATCAAATGTTACCACTAGTTCTAGAAAGATAAAGGAAGGAGTAAGATTAAACTATAGATCTAAATATTCACAAATATAAATTACCTTGGTAAAATTAATCTAGAAGGAAGACATGTACTGATATAAAGGGATTTTATTTTAATTAAGGGAAAGATTTAAGAGAAGAAAACAAGACAGTATCTTATAAAACAAAAATATATCAAAGATACTTACGCTTGAGGAAATGAAAATGCTAAGTGTTTAATAACCTCTAAGCTAGTGATACAGTGACTCTTCATTTATCCAAAATTCAGTATGTGGCAGCATCATTTATATGGAAAAGACCTATAAACTAAGTAATGAAAAAACACTGTCCTTGCAGAACCAAGGTTAAAACTGTATTAACCCTGTAGTGCATTGTCTGAACTATTGTCCTCAGATAACTCTGTTAATAACTTTCTCCCCAGACTCTCAAAACTGCCAATAAATGCTGGGTAATCTAGGACAAGTTGGATGACTTCCACCAAAGTTTTTCTTTTTTTAGTTGACTATCAGCTCTTAACTAAATTAATCTGTGATCTCTTTTCAGAAATGAAATTCTGTAGTAACCCCCAAATGGGAAATGGGATTCCTAACCCTTCTCTCTCTTTGAAAGTCATTGTATTTACCAATCGTTTAATTTATCACTGTTTTACGGACCAGTGATCAACACGAAATTAATTCAGTCTCAGTGAGAGTCAACCTGGGAACAAATAAGAATTATAGTAGTTAGACTGAGAGCCGAGTTTCTTCAGGTCACCACGATAGGCAGTGCCAAAGAGGAATCTTATGGTTGAAATCTTATTTCAAACAGCAGAGGAATAAGGGCTTTACCATATACATGTTATTGGGACTTTACCATATGCATGTTATATGACTAGCATACATATCGTATTCCTTCTTCATCCCTAACATAGAGAACTATGAAGAAAAGGAAACACAGAAGCGCAGTAGAAAAGGACATTAAATATGCTGCAGGGAGAGGCAGCAAAAAGTATTTCTGGAAACATTCTGTATCTGCTAGTTATATATTAGCCTCATTTATGAATGCTTGTAAGTTTTTTTTTAATGAAACATAATTTGTCTATAATTTTTCATTTATAATATGAATTAATTTGAAAGAATTTAATACATACCTTCTAGCATCAAATATATGTGTGATAAATCAGGAATGTAAAATGAATCAAACTGTTTTGAAGGAGTTCACAGTTTAATGGGAGGACATCCCCCATACGGACAAGCAGTGGTGAATACTCTAAAAGCATAACAACAGCGTGGGGTCAGGGCCAGCTTCATGGGCACACTGCCCTGCAGTTTATGACAGAGCCCCATGTTAGAAGGGCCCAGCCTTGGTTTAAGGTTATGCTGTTGACATTTTGAAATTATTAATAATTTTTTAACTTAGTAAAATACACTTAACATTTACCATCACAACCTCTTTTTAGTGTATTAAGTGAATGTTAAATTTTGCAGACATATGCAAATTCAGAATTTTTTAATTATTTTATTCAATAAAATAAGGAAATATTGGCTATGTAAAAAAGCATTGCTTTAAATAAACATTGAGTTCAGTAATGTTTCAGTACATTCACACTGGTACGCAACCATCATTCATCTCCTGACCTCTTTTCATCTTGCAGACCTGAAACTCTGCATGCAATAAATAACAACTCCCCATCTCTCCCTCCCCCCCAGCACCTGGCAACCACCATTCTGTCTCTATGAATTTGACGACTCTAGGTACCTCAAATGAGCTGAATCATGCAGTATTTGTCATTTTGTGACTGGCTTATTTCACTTAGCATAATGTCTTCAAGCCTCTATTGTAACACATGTCAGGATATCCTTCCATCTTAAAGCTGAACAATGTTTAACTGTATGAATATACCACACTGTTTATCCACTGATCCACTGATGAGTACTTGGCTTGATTCCACCTTTTGACTACTGTGAATAATGCTGTCCAAGCTTTGCCATTAAGTAGACACTCAGTAGGGGCTAAAGGTAAAGAATTCGCCTGCCAGTGCAGGAGATGCAAGAGACTCAGGTTTGATCCTTGGGTCGAGAAGATCCTCTGGAGAAGGAAATAGCAATTTGGATCCTCAATAAATGTTGATATCCTTTGTCTTTCTTTTTAGAAATAATCAGTTCCTCCCTTGCTACTCTGAGAGCTTCCTGATGGAAAGGAAAGTATCTTATCTTCTCTGGGCAATTACCAGCATAATTTCTGGGCTGGTAATTTTTAAGTAAACCTGCATTAAAAAAAAATTGTTAACTTTTGAAAATTTTTTTATTGAAGGATAGTTGATTTACAATATTTGTGTTAGTTTCAGGTATATAGCAAAGTGTTTCAGTTAAACACATAGACATATGTATAGTTTTTCAGTTACTTTTCCATTATAGATTATGACAAGATATGGAATATAGTTGCTTGTTCTGTATAGTAAATCCATGTTGTCCGTTTTATATATAGTAATGTGTATCTATTAATCCCAAACTCCTAATTTATCTCTCCTCCTCTTCCCCTTGGCAACAATGAGATTGTTTTCTATGTCTATGTGTTGTTTCTATTTTGTCAATGAATACATTTATATTATTTTTTAGATTCCACATATAAGTGAAATCATATAATATTTGTCTTTGACTTATTTGATAACTTCTAGGTCCATCCATGTTGCTGCAGATGGAAATATTTCATTCTTTCTAATGGCTGAGTAATATTCTATCACTTTATACACACACACACACACACACACACACACACACACATGCACACCCCCCACATCTTCTTTGTCCATTCATCTGTTGATGGACTCTTAGATTGCTTCCATGTCTTGGCTAATGTAAATAGTGCTGCTATGAACATTAGGGTGCATGTATCTTCTTTTTGAATTAGAGTTTTCTCCAAATATATACCCAGGAGTGGGATTGCTGGATCATGGTAGCTCTATTTTTAGTTTTTTGAGGTGCCTCCTTACTGTTTTCCATAGTTGCTGCGCTTATTTGCATTCCTATCTACAGGATAGAGGGATCCCTCTTCTCCACATGGCCTCCAGCATTTTCAAAAAATATTTGCTTATTTGACACGCAGGATCTTTGTTGTGTCACGTAGGATCTTTCATTGCAGCACTGTGACTCTCTTAACTGTGACTTCTGGGCGCAGTAGTTGCAGCGAGTGGACTCCAGAGCATGGAGACTTCAGTATTTGTGGCACACAGGGCTTAGTTGCTCTGCAGCATGTGGGATCTTAGTTCTCCAAGCAGGGATTAAACCCACGTCCCCTGCATTGCAAGGCGGATTCTTAACCAGTGGTCCACCAGGGAAGTTCTTCCAACACTTATTTGTAGACTTTTTGATGATGTTCATTCTGACTGGTGTGAGGTGATACCTAATTATAGTTTTGATTTGCATTTCTCTAATAATTAGCAATGTTAAGCATCTTTTCGTGTGCCTGTTGGCTATCTGTATGTCTTCTTTCAAGAAATGTCTATTTAGGTCTTCTGGCCATTTTTGATTGGGTTATTTGTTTTTTTGGTGGGTTTTTTGTTTGTTTGTTTGTTTATATTGAGTTATGTGAGTTATTTGTATATTTTGAAAGTTAAGCTCTGGTTGGTCACATCTTTTGCAAATATTTTCTCCCAGTCCATAGGTTGTCTTTTTGTTTTGATTTATAGGTTTTGTGTGTATGTGTGTGTGTGTTGTTTTGTTTTTGTGTGTGTGTGCAAAAGCTTATAAGTTTGTGAAATTATTTTTAACTAAGTGTTTCTTGTTTAGGACTCAGCAGCGTTCTTCCCAGCTGGGACTGCACTGCCATCTCTTGCTTGCTTTCTCTCTCTCTCTCAGATTTTCCCTTGAATCTTCCTGTTTTGAAAGAGCTGCCTGATGAGGCACCATCACCCAACACAGCAGTGAATGGAGAAGCCCTGAGGGACAGGTTTCGCTGTCCTTGGATGGCTCTATAGGCCCTACATCCCTTGCAAAAGTCCCTGTATCCTCTGAGCAGCCACCTGGCTTCTTGTCCAGAAAATAGGTGATTCTTGCTCTTCCCATTGCCCAGCCTGACAAGTGACACGTTTGGCAGGAGCAGGCTGGATGGAGAGAGTTTTTGAAGGCACCATAGAGATAGATAGTGACAGAGTAATAGATAGATAGAGATAGATAGTGGCATCACCGACTTGATGGACTTGAGTTTGATCAAGCTCTGGGAGTTGGTGATGGACAGGAAAGCCTGGCGTGCTGCAGTCCATGGGGTCACAAAGAGTTGGACATGACTGAGCAACTGAACTGAACTGAAATGATAGAGATAGAAGGTAGAAGGCTCAATTTCTAAGAGTGGGAAGGTCTCCAGGTGGTCCTCACCTCTGCAGATGCTTTCTCACTACTGTTTGCACATGTCACCAAAAGCAGTGAGCTGGGCAGGAAATTGGGGGCATCTTTTCAAATCTCTTGTCTTGTGGGCTGTGATGGATGGCTGCTCAGCAGCTGTAATTTCCAACTCTTTGCAACCCTGTGAACTGTAGCCCTCCAGGCTCCTCTGTCCGTGGGATTTCTCAAGCAGGAATACTAGAGCAGGTTGCCATTTCCTTCTCCAGGGGATTTTTCTGACCTAGGGATCAAACCCACATCTCTGATATCTCCTGCATTAGCAAGTGGATTCTTTACCACTGGGCCACCTGGATAGCATCTAGTCAAATATTACTGATCATGTTCTTCATCCCAAGAAGCTATCTGGTCCATCTCTGTTTTTGGAACGGCCTGCATTTAGACACTTTAGGGAAATGGTATTCTGCATTCCTTTGAAGACACCTAGAAAGTGAGATATCTCTCTTTCCCACAGTTGTTCAGTCATAAGTAGCCACATCTCCAAGTGATGAACACAATAACAACATAAGTCGCTCAGTCGTGTCCGATTCGTTGTGACCCCATGGACTGTAGCCCACCAGGCTCCTCTGTCCATGGGGATTCTCCAGGCAAGAATATTGGAGTGGGTTGCCATGCCCTCCTCGAGGGGATCTTCCAAACCCAGGGATCAAACCCAGGTCTCCCACATTGTAGGCAGATTCTTTACCATCTGAGCTACCAGGGAAGCCCAATTGATGAAACTGACATCAAATATGAGGACTGTTATCATGTTCAAGCATCATGGTTCCAAACTCCGGCTTTTCCCTGGTCAACAGAATAGAGCATCACTAGATTTGGTATATATATATATATATATTTTTTAATCATGATATATTACAAAGTGGATGGGTCACAGGTTACTTCAAGGTCACTGTGTAGAAATTTCTCTGAGGATTGAAATAGAAAATGAACCTTTACTGGTTTTGCTTTATAGAAGTTATGCTAATATTAGCCTTGTGGAATAAAGATGGGCCAGGAAGAATTAACACTATGGCCCAGACTTGGGCACTTGAGCGCAAATATGTCTGTTGATGAGCACACAGTCTTTTATGGAAGAGTCTTTAGTGAAAACAAGATTTCACCAATCAGAGACTAGCAGGCTCAGCTCTAGGTATCCATTCCCCCCCCCCACAATACTAATTTTATTTATGAATTCTCTGATGCACTCACTTCTGAGTTGGGTGAAGCATTTTCTTGTTCTCTAAATAGAACAATGTTTTGTGTGCCTTAGGAGAAAAACTGCAGTTAGCGACTAATGTTTCCAAAGAATTTAAACAAGGCTTAGTTTCCCTGGAAAGCAGTCTCTTTCCTGATTATTATACACATTTCTTCATATGAGTTCAGTAGCACCTAAAGCCCTTAACAGTAAAGGTCACTTTAAAACTCAAAATATGTGTGGTATTTTAAAGTGCATTGTAGCTGTTTTAAAAATACAAACAATGTACAGCACTGCAAATGGCCTTAGCGAGGAGAGGGGGTGTGTGTGTGTGTGTGTGTGTGTGTGTGTGTGTGTTTACGGTGATGGAAAAGAAAATCTGGGATTTATTAGAAGCTAAGGTTTTTAATAAGTTCTGAAGTCATTGATGGTTGTAGCTGGCTGAGGTAGTTATCGCTTGGTGCTGATGTTTCTGGGTTGGGACTATTGGGACCGTTATAGTAGAGTAGCTAATCTTTTGTGGCCAGTACTGCTTGCCTGTGTTGATAAGTATGATTAACAACTTTAAAAGCCAAATACATTAGCAAATGCCTTATAGCTGCCAGGAATGCTCATGGCCACCCACGCATCACAGCAAAATGAAGAACCAGTTCAGGATCCGAGTACGCCTGAGCCTCTTAGATAAGTAGGCCTCCAAGTTTGGTTCTGAAGTCAGTTTCAATCGAATCATGTAGAGCACTTGATAGAAAGCAATCAGATGTTAGCAAAAAAGTGAGGGATGTGCTTTTGGTTTGCAAGGTTGTAAAAAGATGCTGCTCATGATAGTTTCAGAATCTACTTAGGTCTGCTTTTGTCCTGAAATTTCAAAGCTAACTTTAAAAGAGAAATCTGAGACTTTATTTTTTTTTTTGCAATTTTATTGCATTATAATGCACATGCATTAAAAATTCCGTAATCCAATTTTTGATGGTAACCCTGAATAAAAGTCCGAACTCGGGGCTGCAAACAAATTGAGCAAGGCGATGACTGGTGACATACCCTTCAAAGCAGTGGAAGAAATTCAGTTTAGAAAGTGATCAGCCTGACCGTCATGTGACCAGAGGCTTTATTCCTCCAAACTGGGCTCCCTGGTTGTCGCCATTAGCATCATAATTAAAGCGGGCCTCTGAGTTACACCCAGGAATTGTGGATTTCTCCACCTAGAATTAAAGATAACACCAGTTGAAAACGTAAACCAGTATAATAAGGTTAAGGGTTACTTAACAGTAGGAGTGAAAGGAAAAGACAGGCATGGAATTAGGGTAGACGATCCTGAAGCACGCTGGTGCCAGTTTCCAAGAGGCAAGTCCATTCTTGTGGAATCGTCCCATGTACTATTTGTGAAGTTGGCGTCGCCCCAGCAGGTAGTTTATATTTTCTGCCCACCTGTTGACTTTCTCTGGTCTCAGCTGCTGGATGCCAGAACTCCACATACCTTCCTACCACTCGAGTGCCAAAGTAGGTTCCATTCCTTGGCAACAGAAACCACAAGCGAGCTCTCCAGAGCCTCAGAGTTGTAGGAGAGATACTGCCAAGATGAATATTCTTTTTTTTTTTCATGGCTTATATTCTTCTGAGCCCACAGTTGTGAATGCAGTTATTCTTGCATGATTTTATTTTCTCCATTTTCAGTAGGACTTCTCAATGTACGGCTAACTTTTTATGACAAGCTTTGCCTCTATTACTCTTTTTTTTTTTTCTCTATGTAATGTAAACCAGAAGTTTATAACTTTTGGAATTTTACAAGTATTGAAGTAGAAATCCTACATGTACAGTGGAGCATCACATAGATAAGGCAGTGCTGACATTTTAAACTGTACCTGATGTGGAATTAAGTTCTTACCATTTGAATTCCATGTACAGCTGTCATTGCGCCTTCAGTTCATTCAGAGCCCTCCTGCTGCCGATGTGCAGTCAGACTTTTCTTATGTAATCTTTTCAGATAAAGAAAGTTAAGAAAAAAATCAGTCAGTAATCCAAGTGGTCAAGCCAGTTACCTTGATTATGGTAGGTTGCCTCTACCTGAAAACATAACAGGCTTCGCAGAACTTTCCTTGTTAAACAATATGTACTAACAACAAAGAGAAAATTTGTAACTTTGTAATGAAAAGTAACCTTTCACCAGAAAAAGAAAAGGGATTAAATGTAGTAGGAATTATATGATAGTTTTGTGTTTTTTTAAACCTATTTGTGTGTTCCTCGCTCAGTAGTGTCCAGCACCTGGCGACCTCATGGACTGTAGCCCTCCAGGCTCCTCTGTCCCTGGAATTCTCCAGGCAAGAGTACTGAAGTGGGTTGCCATTTCTTTCTCCAAACAGAGCTTTAGGGATGTTAAATGCTAGAAAAGGGATTTGGGGAGAGTTTGTTTTTAGAGCACAATATAAACTTGAGCTTGTTTGGTTTTCAACATTACCTGAAATGTTTGCTACTGAAATTGTGTTGGAGGCACACACAGTATCCTGAGAACCTGAAAACCACAAGTTGCAACTTGAAAATGGGTTCCATGACCCCAGAGACTGTGGGTGGTCACAGAGCCCTCTTTGTGCACACCTGTGCCTGACCGCAGGACCCCTGCAAGCTAGCACATGCCTCTGCTTGCTCGTGTTCCAAAGGCACACGCACCCAAGCAACTCAGTATCCAAATCTGGAAGCTCGACATGTTCATTGCCATAAGTAAAAGAAACTCAACCATAGAATGTGGTATTTATTTTCTGCTTAAAAATGGGGTAGAAAAAAGGCAGACAGACTCCAGATACCTGTGGGCATGCTAGAGGGATAGTCTGTCACCTACAGCAAGTACAGGAACCAAATCCCACTCAACTAATTTTTTTTTATTATTGTATTTTTTTTTAATTGGAGGATACTTTCTTTATAATATTGTGCTGGTTTCTGCCATATATCAACATGAATCAGCCATAGGCATACATATGTCCCCTCCCTAATTGAACCTCTGTCCCACTCCGTCCCATCCCTCTAGGTTCTCACAGAGCCCTGGTTTGAGTTCCCCGAGTCAGAGAACAAATTTCCACTGGCTATCCATTTTACGTATGGTAATTGATGTTTCCATGCTACTCTCTCAGTGCATCCCACCCTTGCCCACTGAGTCCACAAGTCTATCCTCTATGTCCGCATCTCCACTGCTGCCCTGCAAATAGGCTGATCAGTACCATCTTTCTAGATTCCATATACATGTGTTAATATATGATATTTGCTTTTCTCTTTCTGACTTACTTCATTCTGTATAATAGGCTGTAGGTTTATCTACCTCATTAGGACTGACCCAAATGTTCTTTTTTATGGCTGAGTAATATTCCATTGTATATATGTTCCACAATTTCTTTATCCATTCATCCACTCAGTTAATTTATTTATATGAGTTTTGTGTTGTCACTCATTCATCCATCTGTTCTTCCATACTGTCCAGGGTTTAAAGTTGTTGGAGAGGAACAGGAGAGACAGACCTGACAAATGACTCATCTAGAAAAGTACAGGCATGTTTCTGACTCCATTCTGGAGCAGTGCGACTTCTTTGGTCTTGCTTCCCTGGTACCAGATTTTGACTAAAACATCACTGGGATTCCGTTGGGTAAAGCTAGTAGCTTTTACATTTGTTCTTTTGAACATCTCTAAGACTGCTAAGTGAACAAAATAAGTCTTTGGATAATGCATATAATATGATTCTATTTATGTAAAGATGATTATCTAATGGGTGTGCAACATGGATGTATGTACATATATGTAGCAATGTGTGTGTATTTTACACATATAAAATATGTGTATATACATGTTGTGTGTGTGTGTGCTCAGTCATGGCCGTCTCTTTGTGACCCCATGGTCTGTAGCCCTCCAGGTTCCTCTGTCCCTGAGATTTCCCAGGCAAGAATATTGGAGTGGGTTGCCATTTTCCTCCTCCATGGGGTCTTCCCGACCCAGTGATCAAACCCTCATCTCTTGCATCTCCTGCATTGGCAGGTGGATTCTTTTACCACTGCACCACCTGGGAAGCCCATGTACATGTTATATATACATAAAAAGTTATATGTATATATTACATATATATATATAAAGTTCAGAAAATAGACACTAAGCTGTTCGTAGTGATTAACTCTAAGAAGGGAAGTAGAATTAGGAGTTGTGGATAAAAAGGGGACTTTTGTTTAAAATTTTACAATGAGCATTATTTGATGTAATTAAAATATTTTAAAGAAAAATATCTGTAGGTTGTATTTATCAGTTATTAAAATTATTATAGTGTTTGATTTTACTCTGTGAAGATAATAAAAATTTATTAATAGTGAATGAACCTATATACTACAGGATGACAACCTGTAAGATTTCATATTTATAATTATATTCATAGCATAAAGCAAATAATGGGTAGTACATTTCTGATGTGTTTTTTCCTAGTTTCTTTTTGCCAAGAAATTGGTGGATTACTTAGAATTCAATATCTAAAGCAAATATGACCAAAAGAAGCATCTTTGTCCTGGGCTCTTTAGTCAAGCAAACTTTGAACTTTTGCTGGTATTCTTAAATGCCTTATGAGTTCCAAGCTCTGTACCATCTTTATTAGTGGAGAAAAATTATCAGATTGGTCCTGCACAACTCTTAGATTTTTTTTTTGCCAGATAATAGTAACCAAAGAAGAACTTTTGAGGCAAAACAGGGTCAACTACTTTCCCCCAAAGTCACAACTGAGTCATATTGATAATCCAATGTAGGACCAAATTCTATCAAATATATTGACTTTTATTAACAAGCAAACACACCCCTCCCAACATAAATCAATTCATGTAACCTGTGTACAAGTTTCAAGAAGTTCCAGCTCTTCTTCACTTTCATTTTAGATGCTTCAACCACAGCCTTACATAAAAGACTCAACAGAAGCTTGAGGCAAACACCCAGATTCCAAAAACAGATTGTCTCACCCTTATAGTCTGCATCAGGCAAGCGGAATCTTCTAGAAGTCATGGTTGTGGACATGAACTAAGATTGTCAGATTGATCATGCACAACTCTTAGGTCCTTTCTGGTAAACAAGGGCGGCCAAAGAAGCAAGTTTTGAATTAAAAAAGGATCAACTACTACTCTTTCCAAACTCTTACAACCAAATCATACTGATTACAGGTCTAGGCTTATTTAGGGCTTTAGACTGGGGCATTAGTAACAGAGGTTCAGATCAAGGTCTTACTGGGTTTTTACACTGAAATACTTTGAACCAACATATATTTCTTGAACACTTTAATTCCACCAAGCATGCTAGTCAGTATAACAATTTTCACCAATTGAAACCCATTTTTGACTCTCAGAATGCTACTTGGAGATTGTTGATGTGGAGATGGTTACAAAGGAGGATTTGTAACAGCCAATTCTGAAGTTCAGGCTCCCTTGTCAGAAGGCCAGCTAGATTGTCTCAGACTCTGAATGCTTTATCTGATGCTGACAGCACCTAGTTTATAACTTAAACTAAACAACACACATGTATTATAGTACCAACCATATATGCTCAAGTGTTTTAAAGTACATTACGGATGAGTACTGCAATTAGCTCTTCTTACAGAGGGTTCTGTTACTTGAATTGCAGTTAATCAGAATCAGCCTTTTAAGTGTAGTCGTAATCACCTATATTTTTACTTTCTCCCTCTGGAATGATAGATAACACCTATTGAAAGCTTATACCATGCTCCATGCTCTTATACCAGCATTTTACATGTATTAACCCACTTAATCTTCACAGCACCCGTAAGAGTTGCGTTACTGTTATCCATTTAACAAGGTGAAATCTCAAGTCACTTGTCCATCCTCATGTTGCTTGTACCTGGCACTTTCAAGATTAAAACCCAAGCATTTGGGACATGAAGTAATTTTTTTTGCTGCATGAAAGACAGAACATACTCTAATTCATGAAGCCATACTGCCCTCACCAGCTGCGAAATCCTACTCTTAATTTGCTTTGCACAAATTCTGCACACAAGGCAAATTGTCTACACGTTAAGTTGGAAGGGCTTTTCCATTGATGTGCTGTGTTCCTCTGTCACGTCCCCATTTCCTCACTGTATTTTCCTCTCTATAGAGCTGGTGAGAAATGTTTAATTGTCTGGCCTGGCACTATGCACCGAAGAAAACAATATCCCCAAGGAGTCATATCCATTACCTTTTGGACCAATGCCCTTCTAACAACATGCAGCAGCCATAGACCCAGGGTTTGCTGTTGAAGTTCCACACCCCTCCTGTGAGGCTAGACTTTACTTTTCCTATGTGATCACTAAAGATGTCCTGTTGTTGAAAGGAATTGATGATTGAAGTATTTAAGAATTACAAAACTGAGGGCCAGCAGATCAGGCCTAATCATTATTGCTATTCTTCCTACCTGAACTTGCCCTGTACTTACACTTGGGCATGGAAATTACTTGTGATAGGTAGATGACTTCTTATGCCTAGAATTTTGATAAAAATGGGAAGCTTCACATGTCATGCCCTTTACGCTGCCACCTGGTTTGATCCTTAAAAGCATTTTTTTGTCCCAAACATGGACAGTGTTCCTTTTTAAGTACTAATTTACCTGGGACACATGTCTATTGGTCTTTTGACCATGAACATAGGCAGAGTTGGATTAGACAGGTTTCTGGCATCTTCCAGTTGATGGTTGTGGGCAGAACTCACACATACATGTGGCTAGGTCATACAGTGCCTAGGTTGACCTGGTTCTAGGGAAGACAGGTGCCAATCTGAAAGCAAAATCCAAATCCTGAGTCCCACCCAGTGCTCATTTGACTCCTCAGTATTTTTCTTTCTTTGCCATAAATTCACTCTCTGCCTACAACTTCTCTTCTGCACATGCTCCTGACCACTGGCAGTCTGGTGCCTCTCACCAGTATCTGCCTCAGCTTCCTGATGTGTGTGCTCAGCCGCTCGGTCACACCCGAATTTTTGTGACCCCATCAACTGTAGCCCATCAGGCTCCTCCATCCGTGGGGATTCACCAAGCTAGAATACTGGAGTGGGTTGCCATGCCCTCCTTTAGGGGATCTTCCCAATCCAGGGATCGAACCCAGGTCTCCCACATTGCAGGTGGATTCTTTACCATCTGAGCCACCAGGGAAGCCCAAGAATACTGGAGTGGGTTGCCTATTCCTTCTCCAGGGGGTCTTCCCAACCCAGGAATCGAACCGGGGTCTCCTGCACTGCAGGTGATGCCTCATGTGTATTTCAGATGTCTGCATATAGAATTTCATTCTATGGAGGTACCTTAATATATTTGTAAGGTCCCTGTTGGTGGGCATTTAGGTAGTTTGCAGTCTTTGGTGATTACAAATAATACTGAAATTAAAACTTGGGGTTTTTTCTTTTGTACATATGCCTGCAAATATCTCCAGAAAAAAAATTTCTCAAGGTAGTATTTCTTTATGGTCTCACTGTTCGACATTCAGGGACCTCATTTCTCCAGCCAGGGATTGAACCCATGCCCCCTGCACTGAGAGCATGGAGTCTTAACCACTGGACTTCCAGGGAAGTCCCTCAAGGTAGTATTTTCTTTGACTTATCTCCTTTGACTCTCTTGGCTATGCAGCTGCCTATAGAACCCTTCCTTTTTTACCCTCATCCTTCAAATTAGAGTCTTTATGACCTGTTGCTTAAATTATTACAATAGCCTCCTAAGTGTTTCAGTCTGCCTATTCTCTCCTTTATGCGTGTGTGCATGCTCTGTCGCTTCAGTTGTGTCCAACTCTTTGTGACTCTATGGACCATAGCCTACCAGGCTCCTCTGTCCATGAGATTCTCTGGGCAAGAATACTGGACTGGGTTGCCATGCCCTCCTCCAGGGGATCTTCCCAACCCAGGGACTGAACCTGCATCTCCCACATTGAAGGCAGATTCTTTACTGCTGAACCACTGGAGAAGCCTCACTCTCTCCTTTATAATCAGTCCTAAATAGGGTTTCTTGATTTCACTGCTCAGATTATGTTATACTCATGCTCAAAGATCTCCAAAGGCCCATGACTGCTGGTTGAACTTAGTATAAACTCGCCATGCCCCCTCCCAGGTATCAAGACCACACCACAGCATGGTTCCTCCTTGCCTTGGGAGTCTCATACCCCTGTGATTCTCCCATATGTTCCCTGTGCTTCAGCAGAACCAGATGGTTCACTGTTTCCGTAGCTTGCTTTGTCCCTTTCTCTGTGCCTTTGAGCTCATTCTTTACTGCGGAAGACTCCTCCTCTTTCAAGTGTCCTCCCTTATCTCTGCCCATGCAGATCCTCCCCAAGCTTGAATGCTACCACCCCAGTCGTGTTTTCTGCTTCTCCCACCCCCAACTCCCCAAACGATGTGATCTCTCCCCCTTGAGCCCCAGCTGCACTCTCCCTCCCCCGCTGTTCTCATATCCTCTTTTGGATTGTAATCCTTCGTGTTGCCTGTGGTAAATCTGCTGCTGCAAGCATATATCTGCTGCAAGCCTCGTAGAATTCCTTGCATATCATAGAAGTAAAAAAGGACTCATTAGGTTAAATCTTCACACTCGGTAAATTCTCTTACCCCAAATTGATATAATCCTTCAGCTTATGGGAAAGAGATCATACACCTGAAGCCATTATGAAAGTAGGTTAACTTTCCAGTGCATTTGGTCAAGAAGTCAAAACCACTCTGGCAGTGGAAGGCAGGCCGAGTAGGAGTAGGAACTCAACTCATCTGCCTTTCCTTGCCCCTGGAGGGGTCCACAGCTGCCCCTGACACAGCCCACACGGAGCAGAGTTCCTCTGGATTTAGAAAGCTTCTTGCCAGCCACAGCCAACAAGGACTTCCACCCCCTATTAGGAAGAATTTACTCTTAACAATCCATGTACTTTCATTAAAGCGATGTTTGTAAACATCCTGGTTCTTGACTCACACTCATGTCAGCAGATGGCATTCTGTTGGGAAGAAGTGAGGAAGGGGAGATGGTTAGGGGTGAGTGTAGAAGGCTAGATCAGATCAGGGGTCCACAAGCAAAGATTCTCTCTTTTGAGTGACCCAGAAATCTTTTTTCCCCACACAAACCTCGCATTTGACAGTCCTGGAAGGACACACATGGAGTCTCAGCCTTGAAGAACCTGGTTTTCCAACTGCAAGCCTGGGTTTCTCACTGTCATCTGCAATTCCTCATTTACAGTGAGTGGCTCTTATCTAGTTCAGTTTCTCACTCATTTACATATTCAGTGAACACCAATTGTGTATGTCCCTGCTCTTAAGGGACTGAAAGACAGATGAGACGTGATGGTTCCCAGATTCTTTTGTGAAAATGCAGAAGGACTACTAAGGTTTCAGACTTACTACTCAACCCCATTCTGACCTGTACTTACCACATCTGCCCTCACTGTAGAGTTCAGATATTCAAAATCTGAGTTATTATTAGGCAGTGGTATTTCGTTTGGTACCATCCTTTGCCAGATTCAATATTAATAGTATTTAATATTCTCTCTATTGTTGAAAAGAACAATACAAAAGTTGAAATAGTAACAACAGTATATTTTATCATCTTATCTTAATTTTTAAATCACCCATCTGGTCTCTGGATCTTTACCCTCTGCCTTTTTTGTTTGGGGCCACTGTCCAAGAAATAGAACTGTGACTTGAATCCAGGTCTTCTGACTCTGGGTCCTGGTGCCATCTTCAAATCCTTAGCCTTATTTTAGCAGCACTCATGAGGATATTTGCAATAGACATTTAGCCTTTCTACCCGATAAGGTTTGATTACTCTTGACTGTGCAAAGTATGTAAACCTGAAAGTGTTGGCCTAGTGATTCCAGAGCAGACTGGTGTTACATGGTCAAGTATACTTGGTAGAGCAGTCTTCTGTCTCTCTTGAACCTGAAATGCATCCCATCCCTTCTCTTGACTCACCAAGTTCATCAGTAGCATGAGTACCAGCAGACCCTGTCTCTCAGGGGTTGCAGTGTCATCTAAATGTGAATGATGACCTCTGTTTTAGGATAGAAAAGTGCAAGCACACCAATCTGATACTCTTTTATTTGGATTTTTTTTTCCATTTTCTCCTTGGAATCAGTTTTCATAATTTTAACATGTTAAAAAATATCCGGTCACGTGCATTTGTGTGTGTTTGTGTGTGTGTGTGAGTCACAGGCATCTTCTTTTGAGACTCACTAGGCTTGGAAGAACCTAAGCCTGGTGAGAATGCTTCCCCCTGCCCTGTGAAGTTTCAGGTCAGCTAACCGTGGGGTTTGTTATATAACCTACACGCCAAGCACTGGCACGAGGGGACCTCAGGCAAGGATCGCCCCTCTTGGTTTGTGACAGACGGGCAGCTTTCTCCTCTAATATGTGCCATAGCTACGGAGCCAGATTGGAAGGAGAGGATTTATAGGAAATCCAGCTGTGAGTTTTCGGGGTTTTTTTTTTCCTCTTAGAGCTGGAGGCGGGGCCAAAACCAACCTCAAACCAGGCATACCATTGATCAGGCTAGAATGATGTGGAACACAGTCTCACAGACAACAGCTAAGCGCAGGGGAAATATTAGCTGGCAGAGATAACGAAGAGGAAACACTCAGTGACAGACGCACCATCTGTCAGTTTCAGAGAAGCGATTTTCAAGAAGGCAGAAAATGAAGAAGAGAGTGGTTTTGTTTCAAAGGTACAGCACAGCCTTAAGGACGTTTTAAACAAAGTGAGCCTGTATTTCATAGAAGAGGTCCTGGCGGTGGGTAAGACAGCAGTTACTTCCTAGTTGTACTGGGAGTTTTTGTTATTGATACATAAAGTTTTCTTTGTAGTATACTTGATATCTAGAAGGACAATCTTTTAACAAGAACTTGATTTAAAATGGAAATCAGTGTCTCATTTTGATTATTCACTTTAAAGACATTGGAAAGTTACAGGAAGATATTTATTTACTCTATTTAACCTCAGAGAATTGCTTTTATCTCAGATAGACTAGAGATATTGATATCAGAACTGTCTTATTTTTTTGAACTATGGGCTAAATTACTGGAATCTTCCTCAAAGGTAATTTAGTGAGAAAGTGCCATCTCTCAGATTTAAGAGGCTGACAGAAAATGCTGTCTATTGGATCTTTACTTCCCTGGGATCAGTTGCATTAATAGCCATAACTGTGATCTAAACTTCTACGTGCCTTTCCTAATAGCATTATTGTGTTGATGTAGTTTTTAAAGGAGGCTACTTCTTAATCTTCTTTATAAGCTGCTAGGTGAAACAATCCTGCTGTGTGTGTTTAATACATTTTCAAAGGTGTTAGTTTTAGAACAAAGTTGGACTTGTGCTGTGTTTGTTACTGTATGTTATATCTACGTAGTCTGCATTTGATGTCACATGTCATATGTTTTGTTACGCTGAGATTTGTCTAGTTCCGAACAGTCTAAAGCAGCACTTTGGAATCATAAGCTTATATGAGCAATAGCAAGAAGTTTTGAGTCAGATCACAGGAGCCCCTGTATTAGAAAAAGGCAGTTCTCTTACAATTCACACAGGCAAAAGGGGCTCATTTTGCCTCAGCGTTAGCCAACTGTCTAGTCCAAACCAGAAGTGGAAGCACTGGCTGTAAACTCGCAAAACCACTCAGTGTTATGGCCCAATATGGATGTCAGAACTTTGTAGCATGTGTGGGAACATGGCTGCAGTCCAACGTCTGGAATCATTTATCTTCTGGGAGAGTCCAGAAGACAACTGCTTCATGCATTTTACAGAAATCCTAGCTGATTGATTTCATTTACATAGGGCAAGCATAGTGACTGATGGCGGGGCGACCACAAGTGGGGGAGAAGTATTGATCTATTTCTGCTTTTCCTGACATCCTGATCTCATTAGTGTCCCGGCACCTTTGAATGAGATTGTGCCATTACGAGCAACCATATGGTTTCTACAGGGCCCTTTCCACCCGTTTCGTAATAAATGCCACATTGATGTCTTTTCTCGTTGTGGGGAGTCAGGAACTGAAAGTTGAACATTTGTCTTACTGTCTTTTCAGAAGTTTAACCTATTTCCTATTAGATTTGAGGAGTGCAAGAAAGAAAATACCAGTAGACACAGTTCTGCTTAGGCTCATCGCAGCTTAGGCAGTGAGATTTTAGAGATGTGTGCAAGATGGTCTTTCTAAAATTCTGGAACATACTCTTTGGGATGCATAGACTTGTATCTGTGTGTGAGGATATCAGCTTTGCCAGCCAGTATTTTCTGGAGAGCTAAGTTCACATGTGCTGACATATGCTGACTTGTGACAGGGTAACATCCAGATCTTTTTCTAACTTGTGAAAGAATATTTGCCAGTTTCTAACAATACCCATGTCAGACTGGGTGAAGACATTTTGAATTTATTTCAAGGACTAAGGTAACAGTCAGAAGTCTTGGATTTCAGCCACTACCCTTATGCTGACTACTTTGGTGACCTTAAGGAAGATAGCTAACCTTTTAAGAAATCTGTTTCACTGCTTTAAAATATAGTGAATATTTCTAGCCATCTCTGATTTCCAGAGACACTTCAAATGTCAGCAAGATACTAATAATGTGTCTTGCTCTGTTACTTTTTAGGATATATGTCATTTATGAAGTAGCCTCTGTTTCCTTAGACTGGAAAAGCTGAAAAATTCTGGGTCACTGGAAAGAAGATTCTGTAATTTTACACAGTAGTACTTTTGTTTGCAACAGCTACTCTTGAAGATACTTGTACTGATCTTTTTTCTTTATGTGGAATTATCCTTTGATTTTCTCATTACAGTTTCTGGCATTGTGAAATACCAGGCATTCTCCCAAACAGGTTGAAGTTGTAGAAGTTGGGTTAAGATTGGTGCAATGCTGCTTTGGTCTAGTATGGTTAAATATATATAATTTTTAAAATTCCTAATACAAGGAAATAAATGATAGTGCAAACTAGGTTATCTAATATTTTCTAACATATATATACCCTGGTGGCTTAAACGGTAAAGTGTCTGCCTACAATGCGGGAGACCCGGGTTCAATCCCTGGGTTGGGAAAATCTCCTGGAGAAGGAAATGGCAACCCACTCCAGTATTCTTGCCTGGAAAATCCCATGGACAGAGGAGCCTGGTGGGCTACAGTCCATGGGGTCGCAGAGTCGGACACAACTGAGCAACTTCACTTTCACTTTCACTTACACACACACACACACACACACACACACATATATATGCATATAAATAGTGGCTCAGATGATAAAGAATCTGCCTGCAATGCAGGAGACCCAGATTTGATCCCTGGGTCAGGAAGATCCCCTGGAAAAGGGAATGGCTACCCATTCCAGTATTCTTGCCTAGAGAATTCCGTGGGCAGAGGAGCCTGGCAGGCTCCAGCCCATGGGGTCACAAAGAGTTGAATACACTTAGCAACTAAACAACAACATATAAAATATTAAAAGATAGGAACCGTTAGTGTGTTTTCATTTTAAGCCATTTTATTTGAAGTGATAAACATGAGAGCAAGTTAGGATAGTGCAAACGGCATCAGAACTCAAACCTGCCAATCTCAGCTGCCAATACCACCACACTCCATACAAAACCATCCTTCTGGGCACTCTTCTTAAAAGTGCTGGTGATCAAATAATGTCTGTGGAATGAATGAACAAGTCAATCTTTTGGTATCTTTCTGAAGATATTATCTTGTTCATGGTATACTATCATCACACATTCTCAGGATGGAGTCTGAGTACCCATCTGTGGGTACTTATTACAGTGTGATAGCATATAGACTGTTTTAGGCTGGTATCTGTCATCACCAGTAGACAAACTGTTAACCAAGTTAGTCCTACCTGAATCTTACTAATTGCACTTAGCTAACTAAAAAACAGGGCTTTCCAGGGAGCATAGTGGTAAAAATCTGCCTGCCAATACAGGAGATGCAAGAGATGTGAGTTCCATCCCTGGGTCGGGAAGATTCAATGGAGCAGAAAATGGCAACCCACTCCAGTATTCTTGCCTGGAAAATTCCATAGACAGAGGAGCCTGGTGGGCTGTGGTCCACGGGGCCGCAAAGAGTCAGACATGACTGAGCACACAGCACATAACTAAAAATTAAAGCTATCCATCAATTCTCTCTGTTGGGAGAGAGCCTTGATATATTTGTGACTAGATATATTTTAAAAAGAAAATATAGTCATCTTCTTGAAAAGCAGTTTGGCTGCATTTATGAAGACCCTCTTACCCAGTAAATCCCCTTCTAGGAAATTATCCTAAGGAAGTGGTTTAAAAAAAAAATTCACAGTAGCTAAATCTTTCCAAAGACAGCATGATATTATTCATAAATAATATGAAAAATGACAAATAAATTGACATTAGCATTATCTTAATAATCATAATAAAGTTTTTAATAATCCACAGGCTAACTGATCAATGATATATAATTGTATTGATTTCAATGCTGCCTTTTTTAGACTCTTTGCAAAGAACCAGGAATATACTTGAAGCCATCAAGTTTACAACTTCTTACCAGGCTTATAATTTGACTCCTCTCCCTTTTTTCTTTAATTTAGAAATTGTTGAAAATAAGGTAATCTCTGAGGCCAAAATTTTAAAACTCTGTAAAGAAACAATAATCTTAGCATCAGGAGAGGCCTAAAAGGCCTGTCTTATCCATTTTTATTAAAAAGTAGACTCACTGAGAGAGATGGAAATTCTAACTGGTTTAACTTTTTTCTTGAACTGAAGTTAAAAAGGGAAAACTTGAATCTACGTGTTAAATGACTATGAAGAAAACTATGTAAATTGTGGAAGCCTTTTATAATCCCTCATTTAATCTCCTTTTACATGGAATAACTGGCAGAAGTAAATCCATTTTATCATAATAGTTTCTGCAAGTTATATCAGGATAAACCGCAGGAATACAGGAAGTAATCTCCTCTCAAATCAGGGCCCTGTGGTCAGTTGAACCCTGATCTGACTTAGATGTTGTACAGCTTCAGTGATAAATTGATCGGGGGCCTCACTGCTGAGATCTACTGTCCACCACTCACCTCTTTGTTCAAGAGGAAGGGTTTTATTTTTTCACTTCTTGGGATAATCCTTGAAATGGACCCCCACTCATGATGCCCTTCCCTGAAGCTCTTGGTAAAGAGGCCAGATCAAAGAACTGCTGGTGGGCAGGACATTTCCCCAGCAGGCCTGGCCGCTTTGTCTTAAAAGGGCAGAAAAGCGTGTGCCTTCTTTAAAGACATTTCTAAATGGTCCTTTTGGGCATCCTGCCCACCAAGTAACGCAAGTCCCTGCTTCAGAGCACTCCCTGTGTAAACAGTGAAGGAATGCCAACTTCAAAAATGAATACAAACCCAGTTGATCAGCAAGCGAATAAATCCCCACATGGGCCACAACCAAGCCCAGGAGTAAATGTCAGAGCATCAGGGCAGGGGTGGAGGGAACAGGGAAAGTGGAGCCCTGGGGGCTCATCCTAGAGGAAATCTGAGTCTTCATAATCAGGAAAGCTCCTTGAAGTGGCCTCCTTCTTAGTTAAGCTGTGAGAGTGAGGACAAGCACCTTCCCAGGGTAGTTTGGCATGGTAGCCTACAAGCTGCTGTGGTAGTTTGCACCTTGGCAGCGGCTTTCACACACCAGATGAAGGTGGTCAGTTTTGTAGCCTGAGCCGAACCAGGCTGGTTGTCTGAGCTAGAGGCGCATGAGAGAGCCAGCTGCTAAAATCCCCAGCCCAGGGAGCTCTGACAAAATACCAAGGAAGGGCGTGAGTGCAGCCAGCGAGCTAGGGGGGAAGGAGTTCAAGGCGGTAGTGCCCTTCCCCTTCAGCCTCTGCACAGGAGGGAGCCCGTTACTTTACTACAGTCTGCAAAAGGCAGCCGGACCCTGTCTGAATTGTTGCTGTGGGTCTAGAATTTAAGCTCACTCTACTGCCTCAGAGAAGATTATGCTCTAAAAGCTTCTTGGAATTACTGGTTCTGTACTTGCTGCAAGAGAACAATGATTTAGAACAATCTCCTGAGAACCACTGTTCTTTCTACATGTGCTTATTATCCTGCACGCTGGACTGTTTGTACTGGGCCTGACCAGGGAGCTGCTATACACATTATGAGCAGGTCTAGGGAGGAGAAACCCAGCACGCACGAGATACCCTTGAATTAACCATAAATTATTCCATGAAAAGAACCCTTATGTAACATGGAGGCATTCTGTCTGCTGTTCTTTGAGTCTTGCAAGTACTTGAATAAAACCACAAGATGGTTAAACAACAATAGTGGGTGCTCAGTTTAAATAAAAGCAGTTTATTTGCAGTGGAGTGTCGAACTCCAAACTGACTTCTCCGTGCCAGGCATTACCTCAGAGAGAAATAAGATATGTGTAGCTTTAGAGTTTACTACCAAAGTCTCCAACTCCGTGTTGGTTTAAGCTATAATTTTATTTTTCTTGTCAGTCACCTTGACATTCACTGATTTGGTGTTGGTATATTCTTCTGTAAAGGATCTAAATGCCTATCTTACTTCATTTCCCTTGTCTCGCGATCCATAGCTAGTAACATTGCATATTGCATTTCAGCAAACATCTATTGATCATTGACTAAGTGTGAGGAGCTTGGAGAAGCAGACAGACCTGTGACGCCTGCTCAGGGATGTTATAGTCCCGTCTTTCAGGCAAATATGGACACAGTTCAAGGAAGAATGACTTTTATATTAATTAGAATCATAAGGAGATACACTATGGAGCACACGTTTAAATCAGCTGGAAGAATCGGAGAGCTCCATGGACAATATGACATTTGAGCACAGTCTGGAAACACCAAGAGATGTTAATTTAGGGCAAGATAGAAAACAGACATTCAGAGATAACAGAATATATGTCAAAAGACATGAACACTTTATTTTTAATGTTTATCTTTACTTTTTAAGTATTTATGTTTATCTGGCTGCACTGGGTCTTTGCTGTGGCACATGAACTCTCAGTGTGGTGTGTGGGATCTAGTTCTCTGACCAGGGATCAAACCCAGGGCCCCTACGCTGGGAGTGCTGAGTCTTAGCCACTGGACCTTCAGGGAGGTCCCAAAACATGAAGACTTTAAAGTGATGTATGTGTTCAAGAATAGACACAGGGTCCCCCGGAGTGGTCAGCATGACTAGACTTCAGGGGGTATGAGGAGACAGCTACATCAGAAAACGGGCCTGAAAAGGCAATTGGGGTTAGAGCTCTGAAGGCTTTTAGATGCTATTTCCTCAGTCACACGTGGTTATTGAGAATTTATGAGAAGGCTGATTTTTAGTGCAAGTGTTTGTTGCTCAGTCGTGTCTAAGTCTTTGTGACCCCATGAACTGTAGCCCGTCAGGTTCCTCTATCCATGGAATTTTCCAGACAAGAACACTGGAGTGGGTTGCCATTTTCTTCTCCAGGGGATCTTCCTGACCCAAGGATCAAACTGGGGTCTCCTGCATTGCAGGCAGATTCTTTACTAGGTGATTTTTAACTTGTAATTTGGGAGGAATGTTCTGGTAAAAGGGTAGATTGAAGAGGAAGCGATGATACCATATATAGGTCCATCCATAGCCCATATCCCTCCATTCCATCAACAAATATTATTTGGGGATCTGTTGTGCGTCAGGCCCAATTTTAGGCTATGGAGATACATCAATGAGCAAAATAGCAGAACGATATTTCCTGCCCTCGTGGAGCTTATGTTCTAATGGAGGAGACATACAGGGAACAACATAAATGTATATTTTAGTGGCAATTGGTAAGAAAAATGAGTACAACAGGGCAAGATGGTATGAATGTGAGCAAGAGGGATTAAGTTTTGTGAAAAGGTGGCTGGGGAAAGTCTCTTTGAAGAAGGGACTCAAATGAAGATGCAAAGGAAGGAGAGTGGAAGAGAGCATCTGTGGATTCTGAGGCAAGAGCATTCCTCATGTCAAATGAGGAATGAGAAAAGGCTAAGGCTCTGGTGCAGGTGAGTCTGGGGTGCTCAAGAGATGACTATCTAGTTGAGCCAGTCCTGAACAGAAGAAGGAGGAGAAAAAAGGGAGATATTTCAACAAAAGCATCCCTCCATGACTGGTGGGTTTGGTTAATAAGGAAAAGGTCAAAGAGGACTTGGGAGAGGAGGAGCATGGGTTTACACTGAATGACTCAGGTCCAAGTATTTGGTGTTAAGACAGTTTTGTAGGGTGGTCTGGATGACCTCATCAAAGGAAGAAGTGAAATCAGCCATGAGTCAGTAAGTAGTATGGGATGAGGGCTGGGAACTGGTAATCAGTTGCACAGTTTGATCTAGCTGCTGAGAGGAATAGGAAAAGAACTCTACAGCATGTGACTAAAGGACAGATGAACAGTGTTTTTAGCTTACCTGTGGCTTGTTTATCTGCTCAGCAAACACATATTAGCACTTACTGTGTGACTAGCGCTGTACTGAATGTGAACATATGAAAGAAGAGTGTGCCTACTGACAGAGAGGACAGAACATTTCTAAATATACAGAATTTGTTCCCTTATTAGATTGGAGAGGGCTTCCCTGGTAGCTCAGTTGGTAAAGAATCTGCCTGCAGTGCAGAAGACCCAGGTTCGATCTCTGGGTTGGGAAGATCCCCTGGAGAAGGAAAAAGCAACCCACTCCAGTATTCTTGCCTGGGAAATCCCGTACAGCGGAGCCTGGCAGGCTACAGTCCATGGGGTCTCAAGAGTCGGACATGGCTTAGCTACTAAACCACCATTAGATTGGAGAGAATGAGATAATGTAATATTTAACTTCTCACAATAAGCCCACTCACAATACAGACAGCTTTTACTGGGCTGATTCTTAAGAGGTCCATATTAAAACAAAAACAAAACCAAAAAATGTACTCTTCCCTCGTGTATAGAATTGATTCAATTAGAACCAAATAGTTGTAATTTTCAACAATTGTGTGTTGTGTGTGCACTCAGCCATGTCTGATTCTTTGCAACCCCATAGACTTTAACCCTCCAGGCTCCTCTGTCCATGAAATTCTCCAGGCAAGAACACTGGAGTGGGTTGCCATTTCCTCCTCCAGGTGATCTTCTTGACCCAGGGATCAAACCTGCATCTCTTGTGACTCCTGCCTCGGCAGGCAGATTCTATACCAGCTGTGCCACCCGGGAAGACCTGCTTAAATTTGTCTGTAAAACTGAGTTTCCAATCAGCATGCTTTGAGGTACATCTCATGGATATGGGTGTGCTCTAAATGGGTCTAGGGATGCTGAAGATACTAATCCCCTCAGCCTTTGGGCTGGCTGAGTAGGGCCTGGGGTAGCCAAAGACACCATCTGGCTCTAGCAACCTGGTCATTCACCCCCGTGTGTGGTAAAAATGCAGCGTAGGCCAGGTTGAGAAGAAAAGGTTGGGAGGCATGTGATCAGAGATGGCCCTCCAATATGCCGGATCTTTACTCCATGTTTCCAAGCACAGTGGCTTCACACTCTCGAATGTACATGCCTGTTAATAACAAGATTTTGAGCAGTATTCTCTGTATAGCTATCTGTAATCTCTGCTTTGGGGGTGTTTTTTTGTTTGTTTTTGTTTTTGGCTGTACCACTCAGCTTGTGGAATCTTAGTTCCCCAATCAGGGATTGAACTCAAGGCCATAGCAGTGAAAGCAGAGTTCTAACTACTGGACTTCCAGGGAGCTCCCTGTATTTTTTACAAAAAATACATGTTCACTGTTATTAATTATCTCAAGTCATAAAGACCAAAGATCATCAGCAATTACATACATATTCATTTCAAACAATCTTCTAGAGGATTTTAATTATTCCAGTTGACTTCTTGTCAGGTCTGAATATATTTTCATTGTTCTTACCTTGTAGATGTGATTGCTATAGTCCCAGTACTGGAGGGAGGGAAATTTCAGCTTTGTCACTTTCTTGTTGAATACTTGTGCTAGTAATTAATATCATCTTCTCTCCATTCTTTCTCTGCAAGAATCTTTTTAAGTGACTTCTCCATTTTATGAAGGTTAGTTTGATTAAAAGTAAGCAATGTATTGGGCTTCCCTTGTAGCTCAGTTGGGAAAGAATCTGCTTGCAATTCAGGAGACCCAGGTTTGATTCCTGGGTCAGGAAGATCCCCTGGAGAAGGAAATGGCAACCCACTCCAATATTCTTGCCTGGAAAATCTCATGGACAGAGGAGCCTGACAGGCTACAGTCCATGGGGCCGCAAGAGTTGGACACGACTTAGCAACTAAACGACCACCACCAAGCAATGTATTCCACGTATTTTCTCAATCAGGTACATATATGCTGCCATGCATCATGACACTTGGCAATACTGGAAATGTGCATGGACTTATGATGACCAGTGACCCCTGCTCTGTGCTGTGACTCTCACACTCCCCCAGAATCCACTGGCAGGCTTGCAGCTTGAGTGAGGGTGTGTGTGCTCTGCGTGCTCAGTCATGTCCAGCTCTTTGCGACCCCATGGACTGAAACGCCAGGCTCCTCTGCCCATAGAGTTTTCCAGGCAAGAATCCTGGAGTGGATTGCCATTCCTACTCCAGGGGATCTTCCCAACCCAGAGATCAATCCTGCATCTCCTACTTGGCAGGCGGATTCTTTACAACTGTACCACCTGGAAAGCCTAACGCCTTGTATCAAATCCTGATATTGAATCCTGGCATAAAATTTTCTTAAAATATCAAAAAATACTTAAATATTTAAAATAGACACAAATGGAAATTTCTAATGTATTCATCTGCATCCTATTTTGGAGACCATTTCCCTCATGCCCTATAAATAGTCATTGCCCCTCTCCTTAACCTAGTGACACAAGCTATTAGTTATTATATGGTTCTCATCTGCCAACCACAGTACAGATACAAGCTCATTTCATCCTCACAGCCATCCTTTGAGGCAAGACTACTATCTCCATTTTACAGATGAAAAAACTGAGGTTCAGAGAGGTTCATTAATGTGTCCAAGGTGGCACTGGCTGTAAGAAATGGACAGATTTGAAACATAAGATTTTTGCCATCTTAATCACTTCCTTCCTTCTCTTAGGGATAAGGTAATTTGCCATCTTGTGTCTAAAAAACTTAGTCACAAAAAATAAAAGAATTTGGAGTTCTCAAGACACTCTTTGGGATAATACTGATATGGGTGCTGTATGTGTGTTTCTCAGCTTAAATTGTAGCAGCATTATGCCTGGTTTGTATCCATGCCACAAGCCTGGTTGCTATGGTGTCCTTCATAGTAGGAAAATATTTGTCAGCTCCAGGTGGCTGGAACACCAGACAGGCTTGCTGATAGTTCAGTGAATAGGAATAATGATTTGGCGAGTTACAGGGTAGTAAGCAGAGAGAAAAACAAAAACTCCAGGGACTCTGATGAAATAGGCCAAGGATTTTCACACTATGTTTCCACCACTACACAACTTCAAGTTCAGTCAGCTGGGTTAGAGAGAGAGACTAAATCTGCAAGGATGAAATCGGAGGCTACTGAAATAACATCCCTTGCTGTGAGTTCATATAATGCCTTAGAATAAAATGTGTTGTCCCAGTAAAATTAAGTTGCCATATCCAAAGTGGTGGCCGCATTAGACACTTTAATTGTTGTTCATTGACTTAAATCATCTCCTAAGTCATGATTTATTCTCCTTGAACATGATTATCTCCAGATAATGTTCTCTTCCAGTAAGAAGGGAAGAACAAAGGAAAATAAATAAAACACAGTTTATTCAAATCTCATAAAAGTTCTTGCACAAGAAATGAAGAAGCATGGGAAAATACAAGTTCTTTTATAAAAACAAGTTTTTCCTTGAAGTCACTACAAGATTGCAGTTCACATAACATATTGGTATGTGTATATGTTTTTACAAGAGGGGGCTGTGTCACCAGAAAAATGTGACTCAGTCTCTACGGTCATTTTTTAATGACTAACAGTATATATAATATCCTTTTTTTTTAAAGCAGTTTATAATTCATTTCTCATTTTTAAAAAAGTCCGTTTTTGCTTTCTCTGAAGAAACCTATATCTGGGAATTGAGAACCATTTTTCTTTTCATCTTAATTCTTAACTATTTTAAATGTGTCCTATATTCTGCCCCAAACTAACAAACCATTATAAGTTTGAAAAGTTTTGTACTAACAAACATACAAATTATAATTTATAATAAAGCAGTAGCATTCTGAATCCTTAACATGATGTTTAAGTGCCTTCAAACCTAAAAATAAATGCTCGTTAACCTATTTTATGTACTCTTCCCATAAAAGAATCTACATTTACAAGATACATATATCGGAGGGGGGAGTGGTTCTTGTGTGTTAAGATTCAAAACACTTTTTTAAAGTGAAAAAAGTTAGTCTCCTTTGTAAACTGGATTTCATAGCAGAATATTCCCAAAATAAAATACTAACTATCCCTCCATATTTAAATTAAGATTTATTCACAGAAGTTCATTTAGCATACAGTTTTAAGGTAATAGCATTGTTTTTGAGCAATCTCAACTCTTTTTAAACAGTGAAGTAAATTTATGTTTCACAAATCATCTGATTTTTTTTTTTTTTTTATCAAGTTATTAGGCATGGGCTGTGTTCATAGCCCCATTCCTGTGGCTTTTCTACTGAGTTGAGTCTATTGAATATAAGTCCAGACTGAGGCAAGAAGGGACAGGAAAAAAGTATTTCTGTGCTCTTGCTTCTACCTAGGAAGAATTCTTTCTTTCTTTTTCCCTACATGAGTGAAAAGAAGTTCTAACAATCCCTGAGATCTCTGGGATAATTCTGGACTAGTAACTAATTGAAAAAAACAACATGAAAACCTCGACTTTAAAGGAACTTCTTTTTGCCTCAGCCCTGAGAGGGGGTAGAAAAAGAATAATCCCTCTCACACTTAGTTAGCAGTGCTATAAGGAATTCTGACTGGCTTGATAATCACCATGGAGCCGCAGAGTACTTGGCTGGTAGATAGCTAAATGTAATTAATAGTACAGATTGTCAGATAAACCTCCTCATTTATTTCACAGCTCTGTGTACTTTCTCTGTTCTGCCCCCTCAAGTTAGGGTCTTCTTCTGTTAGTCTCCTTGTTTGCCCTTCGCCTGCTAGAACACCGCAGCAGGACCACTTTGAGCAGGGAGGCATCCTGAAGAGTGCTTCAGGCTTCAGGCTGTGATGGTCTGAATCCCGGCCCTGTCCCCAGCTGTGAGCACGCTTTCCTGCTGCTGGTCCCCAAAGTGGCGATGGTGATGTCTGTCTCAGAGTCTCAGGAGGGTGCAAGGTCACACCCGAAAAACCTGCTTCTGTGCTTCCTCTGGGTGTATGTCCTGTAAAAATGCTGTCAGTATGATGCCCTCATTGTTTCTGCTCCCCACCTTTTCCTAAGCTCCTGGAGACTTCAGTCTGCCAGGAACCCTAATGTCTCCACCTAGAACCTTCCGAAGAGAGTCGAAGCCTTTAGAAAAATATTGCCTGACGCATCAGCTTTTCTCCTCCTTCTTGTCACTGACAGTCCTCACTTTCATCAGTTTAAGTGCCATCACCTCTTTTTCTGCACCTCAGCTTCTCTGTTGCAGTGGTGACATATGCATTTAATGGCCATTAAGGTATGAATAAATAAATGGAGAAATTATGAGTGAATTTTTTTTCTTTCATTTGGTTGCTTTTTTTAACTTATATTAGTTATGACTGAGGACTGAAACTGGATCAGAACCTGTGGTTTGCCTTATAGTGCCTCCACTGTGTGACCTTGACACTTTTTAATCTCTCTGAGCATTAGTTTCTTCCTGTGTAAGATGGGGATGATGGTACCACTGTAGAGGTTGTTGTGAGGATGAAATGAACCACTGTATTGAGAGCATAAAGCATTTAGCATCAATGCCTGGCCCAGTGTCAACAATAACCATGCAGATACCTTCTAACACAATATTCGAGCATCATAAGAGAGAATTAAAACCAGAATTGAGTGGATGCTGTGGACCCTATAAACCTTCCTCGAACAATTTATATCAGGGAGAACATTCATGAATATGCATTTTGAACACTGTAATATTCTAGTGACAATATTTATTTCAAAGAATGCAAATTCCAATAATAAGTAAGGATGATTATGATGAACAAGTTAATGAATAATGGAAGCAAAGTTACCAATATACTGTTAGCCTGTAAGTAGCTTATTCTCTATTTAGTAAATACTCCAAATATGGCAAATGTTTATCTCCAGTCAAAGTACAAAATGCCTAAAAGCCTTCACAGGCTGTAGAATTTTTTTTTTCTTTTTTGTCCTTTCTAATAATAACTATTTAGTAAGTTGCCCAAACAAGTTTTACTATAGCAGTATGTGCCTGATATGGTGTCAGGTGTGATGGGAATGACTGAGAAGTTGGAGACTCCAGTCCACATATTCCTGTGACTCCATTTCAGAGATGGCAGTTCAGGGCCACACGCACTCAGAGCCAGATTGCCTGGCGGATTTGCAAGCTGAGTGCAGTGTGAGGTCATTTACCCAGACATTTTAATAACTGTCTTATAATCATTGACTGCCTTTAAAAATGCACTTTTATTCATCTCCCCCCAGTCATAATCCTGTCTGTCTTCTTGTCTCTGTTAGAATTGAAGGACAAGAGAGAGAGAGATCAAAAATGGTACATTTAAGTATAAAATTGAAAAAAAGGAACCAGTTGGGGTTAATGTCTAGGACAAAGACGCAGCCACCGAGGCTATGGTTTCTCAGGATGCTTTGCTTGCTGTGTCAGAGACCACAGTATGAAATCACACAGACGTTTGGATTAGGGCTCGTCAACAATGGTTTCCTAGCAACAAAGTGTTAGACCAACCCTAACTCTCCTACAACTTTCCTATGTGGGTTTTCTTGGATTCAGGTAGCAGGGCTATGGCTAGAGTCTACAGTCGTGTAGTCTGAACGTACGTATGCTTTATCTTCTCTGCAGTCCTGTGACACTGTACCAAGGAGACATTGATTTCAGATACTGTCAGCATAACATTTCATCTTACAAATCATAGCATTTTAGAGCCCTAAAAGAGACTTCATTTTATTGGTGAGAAGATTGGATCAGGGAGGTCACAGTATTGTGCCCAAGGTCACACAACTAGCTGTCGGTTTGATCATTTTATTTGGCATCTCTTGACCCTCTTTTGGAGCAAAAACTTATTCCATAAAAGTCTTTGATTCCTACAGGCGCTCTCTCTCTCTCTCCTTTTTTCTAATTTCCTGGATATATACATTTTTTTCCACAAAAAAAAATTAAAAGAAAATTTTTATAAACCTCCTGGTAACAACAAGATGGACTATGACCAAGCAAATAGTTTTTTAAAGTTAAATTCAAGGTCTTCAGAATTACTTAGTTTACCATCTAACACCATCTATTAATCAGTGGTGGGCCAATCATCAAAGCTTCCTAAAGAAAAATACACTTAAAAAGTTGAAAATCATGTATATGGTTTAAGAAAAAAACATGGCTTCATTTTAGTAACTATTTAAGTCATAAGTTATTAAAATAAATATACCTTGTAAATTGTTTACAAAATTCCAAAGTCTTTTTGAGTATAATAATGCATTGAAGTAACACAGTTTTTTGTGTGTGTTTGTTTGTTTTGAGTGCTTGGATTTTTTTCTAAAAGAATATGTTGTTTATGTTGGGCACATTGAAAAATGAATGCAATATTACAACTGCATCCTCTATTTTTGGTCTATCATGATGGTGATGCTAAGAGCCACAGACTTAAAAACACTTGGGATTTTGTTTTCATGCCTATCTCAGTAAATCTTTAAAATATTTGTTAAATAAAACAAGCTCAAGGCAAAATGAAGCCCAAACAGGGCATTCATTAGCCACAAAGAACTTTAGCCAAATATTTACTCATGGGTTAATGTGAACTTACTGGGTGATCACAGGGTACCTAGTACAGTGAGAAGCTTGTTTTATCCTGGAGGGAGTTGGGCAGCTAAATTTTAAAATAACATAAATCTAGAGTTAGATTTGGAATCATCATTTTCGCAGTAGTATTTAAAGTGATTTAGAGTGGGTGGAAGTTGAAAGAGAGGTGAAGCTTAAGGTGGTCATTTTTTAGTCGATGATATCCAGAATACTACCTCGGACAGGGCAGACAGGGAGCAAAGGGCACAGAAAGCCAGTCTGTAGATGGGAGAAGAATTGAGCCAAGCTAAAAAAAAAAAAAATGCTTAGAAAGATAAAATTGAGAATAGTGTCAAAATTTATGACTTGAGAAATAGCTATAAACTACATACTATCCATAATAATGGCACCAATACATGGGAAAGACAACAGGGCCTTTCTCTGTTAGAAAGAGGCTTGTATACAGCAACCAGGTCATAAAATACCAGTGTGCTGAGATACTAGTGCTGGACTCGCCATCTAGGTGCCAGCCAGAAGATAGCTTATTGCTGTAGTTCCCTCCTTTCTCGTTCCTCCCTCTGCCCCTTGCTTCATTTTTTTAATAACTAAAAATCAGTTATAGCTAAAGAACTCCCTCACAGTCCAGTGGTTAAGGCTGTGTGATTTCACTGTAAGGTGCATGAGTTTGAGCCCCAGTTGGGGTACTAAGATCCTAAAAGCCTTGTGGCAAAAAAAAGAGAAAAAAAATTGGTTATATCTAGTCACTAAATACTAGTGTTAGATGATAACACTAACTTTGGAGATTCCAACCAAATTGTAAATGTACCTGCTATCACCTCTTGTGAATATACTAAGGAATTTTTAAAATCTTGATATGTATCTCTTCCTTATGAATGTTATTCCTGATGTTAATTCCTAAACAATAAAAAGGAAGGAAATGAAATATTTTTGAATGATAAAAAAAGTAAAAGTGTTAGTCACTCAGTCGTGTCTGACTCTTTGGGACCCTATGGCCTGTAGCCCACCATGCTCCTCTGTCCGTGGGATTCTCCAGGCAAGAATACTGGAGTGGGTTGCCATTTCCCTTCTCCAGGGGATCTTCCTGACCCAGGTATCGAACACAGGTCCCCTGCATTGCAGGCAGATTCTTTACCGTCTGAGCCACCAGGGAAGAACCCCCTTTGAATGACTAAAAAAGAAACATAAATACAAGATATGGAGCTGTTGGCACCCCCTTGACAGGCCCTACACATCTGTCCCAGGATCCAGTCACAGTTAGTTTGAAAAGGAAACACCAGAGGTCACTTCACAGTCTTAAGCCTAGAAATCAAGTTGAGTCTGAAAATAATTACAAATATGTACGGGATCTGTAGGTTTTGTTATTAAGGCAGAAGTATCTTAACCACGCGTCATTCTCACGGACTAGTCTGATGGGGGCAAGAAGTTTCTTCATGGTGAGAACACAAAGCCAGAAAACCTTCCCACAGTCAGCATCCTCTCATTAAAGTCTTGATAACCCCAAATTGCTTTTTAAATGCCTCGTACTCTATAAAGCTGATGAGCAGTGAAATAAATCTGTTCAGTCAACGGAGATTGGGTTTATTTTCAGGGGTGGCGGGAGGTGGGTACATCAAAGAGAAGAGACTGAATTGAATCCTTTTCAAAAGAAATTATTTCACAATCTATCTTAGTGTGTGGTGCATATTGAAAGTTGGGTGCTTTCCATGAAAGCAAAAATGGACATAAAAGACAAAAGTTTCCTAGTGATATTTAGAGTGAAGTTGATTATGTGCATGTAGGAGCAAAGCATGCCAGAAATTTTTCTCAGAATTAATTTTCTGTTGTGCGTTTTGATTTTTCATGTGTATAGTCTTATGACTCATCCAACTTTCATTATTCCATTCAATGAACACTGGCCAGATACTGGCCTGCTCTTTTCCAGGCACAAGGGGATAATCTTTTCCAATCACGGGGGGATTCAGTGTCAGATAAGGTTGCAGTTCCAGTCCTCAAAGCGTTACGGTCTCAGCCAACTAAAAGTATGTTTGCCTTGAGGACAAGATACTCTGCTCCTGATGCAGGCCAACTGTGGCTCTCCTGATGCAGCATCAAGCTTCCAAGGTCTCCTGGGCACTGGCGCTTCCACTGGTGGGTGGAGGACAGGGCGAGGTAAATCACATGGCAGGTCTACCCCTGCGCCTTTGCACAAACCTCCTTCACCACCTCCAAGGGAGGCTGGGAGTCACCTTCCACCTGTGTGTTTGTTAAATACTTAGCTTGTCTCTGCTGTAATGTAATTTTTAAATTCTTAATTTAAAAAAATTTACCATAGTAAAAATGTCCTCTTAGTAAAAAGCTGACTTGGAAAGCTAAGACTTGTACTGCATCCAATTTATATTAATGACAAATAGGGAGGTTAGTCTCAATGAAACAGATGCCCTTCCAATAACTTATTTTTGAGTAGGTCTCAGATTTGCACCATCAGACTTTTCATGAATGTGAGATTGATGAATTTGCTTTTTATTTTTTCTGCCCTCCATCCTTCCTGAAGTTGCAAATTAGCAGCAGAAAAGTGGAGAATGAAATCAGGACCCTAGAGGTAAATCAAGTAGTAAAAATGCACAACTCAGGACATTACTGTAATGATGACCATTTATCTTCTAAGAAATCCAGAGCTGGCTGTGCTCAGCAGCTCACTCTAATATGGATGAGAGGGACTCCTCTGCCCTCTGTCTGCCTTCCAGTTTCATCTCAATCCCCCAGTTTGAGGCAGTTAACAGAAGAGGAACTTCAGCCACAAGTTGCAAGGACAGGAAGTGACTCAGAGTTCCCCCAGGGGTCAGGTGAGTGGGTAGTGAGGGAAGGCTGGGAGAGAGAATTCCAGATTAGAAAAGTAGCCCAGATGGGAGAGTGGCCAGGGCTGGAATTTCAGAAATGACAGTGACATCAGCATTCAGGAGCCTCCCCCACTTTCCCAGATGAGTATCTCTAAGCACTGCTGTGAGTCGTTTCCCATTTATTTTCACAGCATGATTGGAGGCAAGGAGGTGTCAATATGAAGCCTGAAAAGAATGATTGCAAATCCTGGGAGCAGAGTTTCATGGGATGTTTCAGGCAGAATTTACTCATAATTTAGTGCAGTCTGGGTTTTACTAATATAAACCGTTATGCCAAAGAGAATTTTGAAACCTAGAACTCGTGAACCTAAGATTTGTTCTTGTTTTTGTTTTTTGTTGTTGTCTTGGGACCATTAACTTCAAATTTGCTGATACCATTAGCGTGTTATGAAGTAAGTGACAGTTATGGAACATGTAATTAACAATATGCTGTTTAGACTATAAATAGAAACCACGCTTGACAGAGAAGAGAAGCACAGAATTTAAAGCAGTTATGAACATGAGTACCTACAGGACATATAAGGGTACTTTTTGTAAGAAGAAAGAGGAAGTCTTTTAGAAACATCATCTTTGCTACTTGTAGTCAACTGCGGAATGTTTTAAAACTATACTTAGGTTCTTTAAGGGCATGTAAGAAAGATTTGAAAGTTTCAAAGAAGAGATTAACCATTGGAATTTTAACATAATTCTTGAGCGTTTCCTTGATGAGGAGAGAGTTCTGTTCACTACTAAAACACTCTGTTGGAAATGTAGTAAGTGGAACATACTTCACCTTACATTTTAGTTCTGTTTAAGAGTTTGATTCATGAGAAAATGTGTGGTTCTTTCTGTTGCCAAGGTAATCCTCTCTCCCGGTGACTGTACTTTGAGGCTGTGGTGCAAATCCATGATGTTCCTTTTTTTTCTTTTCTTTTTTTTTTTTTTAATGTGAATGAAAACAGTAGGGAAGGAAGTGTGGAGGTTTGGAATCTTTGCTGCTGCTTCACAGGTCACAGAGGAGCAGTGAGGGTCTTCCTCACTGTCAGAGGCCAGAAGCATGAAGAAGACTATCATTTACGCCTTGCTCTAAGTTTCTTTGAGCCTCTGTGCTGGAAGCTTCCTTGGTTTGTAACGCAAACATTAATCGAGCCCTTTTGGGGGGTTGGACACTGTACTGGCACGGGATACACAAAGACCATGCCTGTGGAGGGAAATAGAAAAGCAGAATAAACCGGAAATTGCAGTGCCAGGGTAAGTACCGGGCCAGAGATACACAGAGGGTGCCAAGGAGAGACGACCGGGAGACCCTTACTTACTTAAGTGGCGGGCAGCGGGTGGTCAAGAGGGACTTGGCAGAGAAGGTAACTAGAGCTGAGAATTAAAGAAATAGATGAGAAAGGAAGAATAAGGCTTAGCTAGTCAGATCAAGTGAGAGAAAGTCCTTCTAGACTTAGGGAAAGTACCTACCAGGAGCAGAAGACGAGAGTGGCTGGAGGTGGCAGTTTCAGGGAGTTGATTGTACCTCTGGCGTCCAGGAAATGTGCCCAGTTGAGACGCAGAAGGACACACCATGTCCTTCACCATGTCGCTGAGCTCAAGAATTGTACGCTGTCCTCAGAAGTTTGCATTTTACTTTGGAAGGATTTATGAGTCCTGAAGGATTTTATGCAGTAGAGCGAGGGATCAAATTTGGGTTCCATCTCTGAAGTTATCCTTGAAGAATGTTGTTTGCATTCCTGAACAAAATGCACAGATTGCCTTCAGAACATGAGCTCTTCTACTCTTTTATAGAAATGTATTTAAGAAGGTCTTTGTTTTCAAACCAGCATCTTATACTGCTAAGCAGAAATTCTGCCTCCATCCTATGATCTAAGCTCAAACTAACCGTCAGCTGCCCAAAGCCTGTGTGACTTGCAGTTTGTTCTAGTCAGACCTCTGGGTCCAGCAATGTCATCCTGTCTCAAATGGAGTTGGAATTCGCCCAAATTCCACAGTTTCTAGTGTTCAGGGAAGCCATTATTTTAAAATAATGATAAACCATCTCTCTAAAAGTGAAATTCTCTTAAATTTATATCTAAGTCCCTTCAGAGCCCCAGAAAGTCCGTGATGGTGCATTTTGGAGCATTGGTCTTAAAATTTAAGGGAAAGCTTTTTGCAGTCCTGTCCTCTCTATGGGTGGAAATGGCAAATAATTCATGGAGGACATCTGTTTATTTTCTTCTGCCATTTGAGTATGTCAGTGGGAAAATGTGAAAAGTACTCATTTCAGTTGATAATAATAGCTCCAACTTTTAAGTGCCTGCTCTTTGTCAATTTACATAATTCATTTTGTCCAACAAATGTCAACCAGAGTAAAGTCCAAAGCCTTGTGCCAGGGACCAGAACTGTAGCTGTACACAAAATGCCCTTCCTTGTTATAGAGTTTCTCTCACATGCTTCCAGCTACTCTGAAGTGTTTATGTAACGTTACACACATAATGAAGTTTGTTCAAAGACCCTCTGCAGGGAGCATATACTCTGTACTGCTCTCTACTGCTGCACTCAGGGTGGAGATAGGGGGGTCAATCTCAACTTGCTGTCTTCTTTCCCATATCTATTCCTGCCTTTACTTTATTCATTAAAGAATTTCATTCCTTTCCCCTTGGCTACCTTCCTGTCTCTAGAATTGAACAAGGGCTAGAAATCATCACCACCATCATCAATCAATCAATCAGTGTCCATATATGAGCTTGTTATTCTGTTAGTTATTAACAGTAGCCATAACAGCCACAAATCTACATTGAGTCCCTACTGTTTACAAATTCACTGTTCTCAGACTTTAAGTCTACAGAGAAATGGAAGTCACAGTTCCATATAATAAGTCAAATAACAATTCAGGATAGCCAGAGATCATGCAAGGGTAGAGAGCATAAGTGCTGTAAGGGTTTAGGGAAGGCTTCCTGGAGGAGGTGTCCAACAAGCCACATTTTCAAGGAAGGAAAAGCTTTAACTAAACAGGATAAAGGGGAGTGTCTTCCAGGCAGATCCAACTAAATCAATTGCCCAAAAGAAGGTGACCTCAGTGTATCACACATTTTTCCTCTGTTCCTGAGAATCGGAATAGTCACGGCTGGTTGTAGTCATGTTTCAACAGAGGAGATTACTCTACTCCATTACTCTAGTGTGGTTACATTTCAGGAGACGCATCGTTTTACTCTGACTGAAATCATGCCCACTTCCCTAGCAGTGCCGTCATGGTATGAGTGGATGATTCCCTTGGAGGAATAACTAGGGAAGCCTCAGGGAGCTGGCTGTTTGCCAGGACATATCCAGGGAGATCTTGGGTGGTCCAGACAGAACTAGGCTCAGATCTGCTCCTGAGGAGACCCAAGTCTTTTTGCTCATCCCCAGAACTGCCCTCCTTCTCTAGAAGGTCATCTGGAAGACCTAAGCTGCATGAGATCTCATGTCATTGATTTGTTACTGATTAAGATTGGAGCTGGCATTCAACCCATCAGCTCCAGCAACAGCAGCAGCAGACTTCTCAAATGGAATGGAACAGGAAGGTATGACAACCCAGCATGTGCCCCTCAGCCTGCTTCAATCAAGAAAGGAGAAAGCAAGAGAGCTTTTTTCAGCGGCCAGAGGTAGCTTCACCAAAGACCTTTGACCAGCAGTATCTGGAGGTCATTTACTATGAATAAATAAAAGGATCAACAGTCCATTCCAGTTTAGGATGAGTGTCGAGCAATGTTGGTGAAATATGGGTACCCAAGGGATACTGCAACAGAAGCAGAACTTCTCGGCTCCTCTCCTTCAGGAGATTTATTGAAGGATGGTTACTTGAAACACACTAGGTTCCAAGTACTCTGCCAGGCACTAGAGGCAAAAAGTGAATCAGGCAACATCTGCCCTTGAAAAGCTTGTAGTCTAATGGGGAGACAGACGTGTTAACAAGAGCATTTCAGTCTAAACTTGTAAGGAGTAAAATGTACAAAAGTCCAGAAAAGGACAAGCTAACTTGGGATTCAGGAAGTGACGTCTTAGCTGAATCTTGATAGAAGAGTAAGACAGGAGAAAAAGAAGCAGGAAGAATGTGACAGATGAAAGGGAGGCAGCAGCACAAGCCCTTGTGTGGGACATGAGACCGCACCATGGGGCTGGCGGGCGAACTCCCTGCCATTGCAGCGGCTGACCCCAGAGGGCAGTGAGCCCTGGAAGGAGGCAGGGGCGGCATCGTGGGCCAAGCCACGGGGCTGTGGCTTTGTTCTGTGGGTGACAGAGAGGCACGGAGGAGTCCTGAGGAGAGTGATCCTACAGCAGGGGGACCTGTTGCAGTAGTCTGGGAACATGATGAGGCCCTAAACTAAGGCAGAGAGAATGGAGGTGGGCAGGTTGGAGTTTGAGAAGTACATTTAAGAGGTGAACTCAACCGGTCTTGAGGTTAAATTTCTGAGAATACAAAGAATTCATGAGTGGAGAGGCGTCTGTGAAGACCACCAGCTGTCACACTCTTAGAACTAGACTCAGTTTATCCATTGATTTAACTGGATGCTTCTCACAGAACAGAGTCATCTGAGGCAGTGCTCTTTAAACTGAGGGTCATGAAGTCAGCTAATAGGTATTCATAGCAATTTTTAATAGAAAGGAAGAGAGCAGAAAATGTCATGTGGCATTGCATATGTACAAAGTGCAATTATTGTTTTGTGAAACTTTGTTTCATTCTGTGGGTATGTGAGTACCTGCTCAAAACTATATGTACATTGTGTGCATGAGTGCTAAGTCACTTCAATTGTGTCTTACTCTTTGCGACCCCATGGACTGTATCCCACCAGGCTCCTCAGTCCATGGGATTCTCCAGGCAAGAATACCAGAGTGGGTTACCATGCCCTCCTCCAGGGATCGAACCCGTGTTCTTAGGACTCCTGCATTGGCAGGCAGGTTCTTTACCACTGGTGCCACCTAGGAAGCCTATATGTAGGATATTTCTCACTAAAGACTGTGGTCAAAACATTTGAAAATCCTAACGCCATTCTTTGTCTGTGGTTTTGTCCGATTGTTCTCAGGTATGAATGAATATGTCCCAATCAGGTTTGTTGATCTTAACAAGGGGAGAGTGATTCCTTTGTGAAAAAAACAGGGAAATGTTTTCTCACCATTATTCTTCCAAGACTAAATCTTGCAGTAATCTCTGGCCTTGGAATTCCCAAGGATTCCATGCAGAGGAAAGGGAAAGGGATGGCTGCCAGCAGGAAGGACTCTCCCAGTGCATTCTGGGACTGTGCCAAATGCCCCACCCTTCTGAAAACATCGGAAACACTGACATCTACACAGACATTGCTGCTCTAGGATATAATACCTTATTTTTTTTTTTTACATAGAGTTTTACAGTTTGCAAAGTACGGTCACAATACATGTTCCCACATTTACAACAGGCCCTATGAGTTTGGAGGGACCTGAATATATGAAAAATGCTTTAGGTGTTTATTAGCCTGTAAATATTTAAAGCTATAAATATTTTCCTCTTAGTATAGTCATGCAGTCTTTCAGTCAACATTCATTTGCCAAGCTCTGGGCCAAGAGCTGGACGTGCAAATATGCTTTCCAATCTGGTAATGTGTACCTGCAATGTTATAATTTAAGAGGATACACAAATCTATATATTTATTTGAGGATGCTTGCAGTTTTAGCTGTGACATGTTTATAGACTGTATTAATATGTGTGCCTATATGCCTGTTTGTGTGTGTGAGAGAGAGAGAGAGGAAGACGGAGACAGAGAAAGAAATTATTTAACTTTCTGAGTTCCAAAATGAAAAATCAATTGCTCCCAGGGAACGAAGCAGGAAAAGGCTGGCCCTCTTTTAAGGTACATAACATTTTGCCTATCTTGGGCTAAATGGGAGTTCCTTAGTGGTAGAATAAGTGAATCTGAGAATTCCATGAAAGGTATGTAGCCTCAGCAAATAAAGCACTGATTTTAAAATGTTTACATACAAAGGAGTTCCCAGACCTCAGTTCCTTCTAAAAACTCTCGATTAAGGACCTTCAGTTCATGCATTAACCTAAAGAAGACAGACTTCATCTCAGTTTAAAAAAATATGTGTGTGTTAATATGTACTTACTGTTCCTTATTTTGAAAAAACAAAAGGCTTAAAGAAGACTGCTTTTGAAATTTTCTGTTCACCATTGGGTATAATTTGAGTGATCATGAAACATCCATTATAATCATTTTAGGCCTAAGAGCAAAATATTTCTTTTCTTTTGGATATAAGTGGGTATTGAAGTATCTGAATGGTATTTGAACTAGTTTCCCAGTTGACTCCTCACAAAATAGATCCCTGAAAAAACACCTGGAATGTTTTTAATAGTGAGAATGACCTTGACAGGAAGCCTATCTGGGAGACTCGTGACCTCTTGAGGCCAATGACCTTGGGCTCCACATTAACCCTCAACTTCTCCCAGCAGTTAATCCACAGGAAGCTCATATCCCTTGCTCAAGATTTACTTATTTGTTCAGTTTTTTTGTTTTTTGGTTTTTTTTAACTTGGAAAAATAATCTTCTGACAGCATATCCCTTAGTGAAGACTATGTGTCTTATACAGATTTCTTTCCCAGGGTTCTGATGTGTTTGGTATGTTTAAGCATATCTTTGCCCTTAAGAGCCTCACATATCAAGCTAATTTTTTAAATTAATATTAAATTGCTAATACTTTACTTATTAACTGGTGAACAAATCGTGAAGTATCATAGGCTATAATCACAAGACTGTCTTCCCCAATCTGGTGTTCATATCCTGAAAGCAGCAGCTAGTAAAGGCTCTTACTATTAATACCATTTTCAAAGTGCCACATTTCATCTATGATTCTCATTACATCTTGTTAAACAGCTTTGTATTGTGAGAAGCAAGGCTTCATGTGATACATTACTTAACAGAGTCTAGCGAAATCTATAGAATTAAAAAATGAGTTGAGAACTGTTGGATTCTCATCGTAAGAAGAATCTGTATGTAGGGAATGGGTGGTATTTGACCCTGAGACTCTCTTATAGGCATGCTGAAATTAATCCATCCAGAGACTGAAGGTAATGAGTGCTTCTAACCACTGCATGCCATGTTACCTCTTATATCCAGTTAGCTTGCGTATGCCCTCAAATAAAGGAATGTTTTCTAAACAAATTGACAGGATCTTTTTTAAAAGTTAATTCATGAAATGAATTATGTGTATTGAACACAAAAAGAATCTTGTTTTCTTTAAGTAATAGATATGCTATTAGTTAAGAGCAGAATGAAATCAGAACGTATCTTCTTTTTGAACTCCCTTTTAAAGCAATAACATTAACCCTGCACAAAAATAAAGCTATTTTGTTCTAAAGAGACACACTCTTGGTGAATTTGTTAGTTTTATAAATTGGGTCACATTTTGCTTTTGATTATTTAAAAGATTTTAGGAGTCACATAGAATGCCACATATTCATCTAATCATTAAAACAAGATGGGGAGTTTTTCTTTATTTAGTCTAGTTTGTTTTGTTTTTTAAGTGTAACCTTGAAACTGCAGCAACAACCTTTAGAAAATGCTAATTACATAAAGTTTTGAAATTCATCTTGGGAATTATCTAAATACATATGCAGGAGGTCAACGACAAGCAGAACAGCTGTTACATAAAATCTCCGCTTTCCAAATACCAAGGAGGAAGAGGTGGGAACGTGGTCCAGGATCTAACCTCAACTTTGAACTTCCTGACTTGTGTTAGTTTAAGACATCCCTGTAGCATCATTTAAACATAGTTCTGGTGTATGAATAAACTTCCACTTGGAATTTCCTTTTTGAAGTCTGCTGAGAATATAAATCAAAACCATATGAGATGTGTCTTAATCCGGAATGTAGAATAATAGAGAAATATCAACCCAAAAGTCCTGAAATACATTCACCAGGATGCACATTCTGGCAAAATTCTTTATTTAGAATGAAGGCCTCCAGAGAACTGGATCTATTATTTTTAACCTGTGATTGTGGAAGTTTGAACTGATAAAAGAAGATGCCTTTTAAATTCATGGCTATAGTAGGAATTTTATTCAGCGAAGTAGAATGTTTGAGAAGGATATCTTTTGGCATGGAAAGAGGTTCAGAAGGCATTGTCAACTGAAAAAGCATATTGAAATTTTACTGCATACATGTACACATCTTCATGTTAAAAGAATGAGAGATTACATATGTGCCAACAAAATGTTACTTGATCGCTAGATGGTAGAATGAAAGCAATTTTTCTTTCATTTTTTCCTTCCTTCTTGCAGGTGTTTCAAAACTTAGATTTAGATTTTTATACTCTTCTGTTTGATTTCCTTTAAGAGGAAATTTTAAGTTGCTTTTATCTCTTATTCAACTGTGTTCTTGAGGGAAATACTCCTTTCATACCTGAATTCAGTGAGTACTGGGGCAAGCAGGTTGCCAAGGCCATCATTAATAAAAATTCTTATATGCTCAAAGCTATGGGCTTCCCAGTGGCTCAGTCAGTAAAGAATCTGCCTGCAATGCAGGAGACCACCTGCAGCACTAGAGATCCAGGATCAATCCCTGGGTTGGGAAGATCCCATGGAGAAGGAAATGGCAACCCACTCCGTATTCTTACCTGGAGAATCCCATGGACAGAGGAGCCTGGTGGACTGCAGTTCATGGGGTTGCAAGAGTTGGACATAACTTAGAGACTAAATCATCACCACCAAAGCTAGTCAGGTAATTGAATTACAGTTATATTGTACAAGAGTTAGAGTTGCCTGGACCCCTTCTGTTTATAAGTAGTCATGTGTTTACATAACTACATATTTCCACCATTTCCTACTATGTTCTTAAAATCTGGAGAGGTCCAATTAAGATTATGTAACAATAATTCAGCTCAGTCAGTTCAGTTCAGTCACTCAGTCATGTCCAACTCTTTGCAACCCAATGAATCACAGCACACCAGGCCTCCCTGTCCATCACCAACTCCCAGAGTTTACTCAAACTCATGCCCATCGAGTCGGTGATGCCATCCAGCCATCTCATCCTCTGTCATCGCCTTCTCTTCCTGCTCCCAATCCCTCCCAGCATCAGGGTCTTTTCCAATGAGTCAACTCTTCGCATGAGGTGGCCAAAGTATTGGAGTTTCAGCTTCAGCATCAGTCCTTCCAATGAACACCCAGGACTGATCTCCTTTAGGATGGACTGGTTGGATCTCCTTGCAGTACAAGGGACTCTCAAGAGTCTTCTCCAACACCACAGTTCAAAAGCATCAATTTTTCTGTGCTCAGCTTTCTTCACAGTCCAACTCTTACATCCATACATGACCACTGGAAAAACTGGAAAAACCACTGAAAAAAACCTATAACCTTGATCAGACGGACCTTTGTTGGCAAAGTAATGTCTCTGCTTTTTAATATGCTATCTAGGTTGGTCAAAGACCAAAGAGTTCTTTAAAATTAGAAGTTATCTACTTACAAATTGAACTATTAGAGGATTTAAAACTTTTATCATGTTTTAAACTTTTAAAGCTTTTTAATAGTTTATATAACTTTTTAAAACCTATTTGATTGCATTCATGGTATATTTATGGGATGCTTCAGTTGACTTTTCTTTAACATTTATTTGTTATTATTTTTATTTGACTATGTCTGGTCTTGTTGTAGCATTCAGGATCTTCCTTGTAGTGTCCAGACTCTAGTTCTGATGCACTGGCTCAGTAGTTGCGGTATGTGCACTTGTTTGCCCTCAGGCATGCAGGATCTTAGTTCCCCCACCAGGGATCAAGCCCTCGTCCCTTGCATTGGAAGGCAATTCTTCACCACTGGGCCACTAGGGGGTCCCTCTTCAGTTGACTTTAATATCAGTAGGCTGTGTGGTAGATTATAGCATGACACAAATCAATAATGTATCACTATGTTTGATGAAAAAGGGAGTTTTGGTGTACAAGCTGTTTTTAATTCCTTCAATTGGGAGCTTAATCTACCCCCACCTTAAATCAGGTAAAAATATTTCAACTCCCTCTATTCATTTTAAATTGCTTTCTGTAAGGAGTATATAATGTCATGTCTATTAATGATTTGCAAAATAGAAATCCCAATATTTAGAGAGTGAACCTCTAAGCTCAGTGGTCTATTTGGCCTTGAAGAACACAGAGGAAAATGAATCTATAGCTGAAGACCTGATAAAAACCTAATTTCTTGAATCTGGCCCTGATTTTCTGGGATAAATGATACATGTCTAGAAAATCACTCACAGAACCATTGCCACTGCATAAAAGTAGAGAGCATTCCAGAAAACTGGCAAAGATATATTGAAAAATTCTCAGGAAATATTTTATCCCAGTAAATATTTAAAAATAAAATACACACACCTACACACACCATCAAGCTTTTATATATAGTCAGATAGTAAAATTACACTTGAGTTGTGCACATCTGATCTTGGGATTAAATTAAGCAAACACTAGTTGTGATTGATCAAGATATCAGAGCTGCACAAAGCCCTGAACTGGGAGTCAGAAGCTTTGGTGACGTATCTTGCTGTGCCAGCCCTACAAGGAGTGAAAAGACATAAAAAGGTTATTGCAGTTATTTTATCCAAACAGATCTGTGCTGCTTCTGATGCCTGTGTGGTACAGTTTTCCCTGATATCGTGAAAGCTTCTGGTGTAATTGAAGCACCCACAGTTATAAAAGAGTTGGGCTAAGCAGCTGGAATAGCAGATAAGCCTTTATAAATATAGACCTCCACATATGTCTGAAAATAGATAAGAGAAGGGGGTTGATTCCCTAAAGACATGAATAATTTTTTTGTTAACATTTAAAGACTGTCTTAAAGCTGTATAGGATAGAAAATATCAGTCCAAGGCCAGGATACCTAACTTCCTGGCGGTGGTAGGACTTGTCCAGAACTGTCACTCTTCCCGGAACAGAAGGGCACAGGCGTGACACAGAGAATCCGCAGGGCCCCTTCTGATCCCAGCAGCGGGGCTTACCTTGTGGTAGTTACCATGTGAGCCTCTGTTCCTGAGGGCCAGCATCAGGTCAGCTACCAGGGGCTCTTAGTCTCCACCTTTCCAAGAGAAGCCAAAGAAGCCAAGTAAGAGAGAGAAGCCATCTCCAGAATCCCATACCCTTGTCCCAAGATTCTGTTATCTTGATGGGTCAATATGGAGGCACTTTGACGAAGGTCGGCAAATTACAACCCTGTCTGTAATTGTCTGAATCCGCTCTCTGTTCCCCTACCTCGCATTTTCAGTTGCATAACTGATTCCATCCCCAAGAATCTCCTGGGATTTAGTGGTAGGCAGTGACTCGACGAACTCGCAGAGCTGGAGGTGTTCATATGCTTGTGCATGCATGCAGCCTCTCTGAGAGATACCACAAGTGCTGGATGGGAACAGTCTGTACCAAATGAGAGGGGAGGATAAGGAGCTACTCTGCCTCATGGAAAACTCAAGTCCAAACAATCTGGTCAGAAACTATTTGGCTAGTAGAAGATATATTTTCTGTTTTCTTTTTCTTTGAGATTGATTGCAGGGGCCAGGGGTATAATCTTTTTTTTTTTTTTCCCCATACTCTTAGGAATATGAGCCAGGGGAATAGTATTTATATCCCTTGTTCAGTTGCTGAACTTTTGATTTTTCTATGGTGTAAGTGTATAGGTGAGGGGAAGGTGTATGTTTGTAATGTGTGTGCACACACATGTGGATGCATGTGACAGATGAGTATGAAAGAATTGTTTACATTTTAACATTCAACTGAGGTCAGGCACCATCAACAGGGAAGCAGACTTCCAGGCAGAAATGCTTATGGAGTCTGATCATGTTCATTTCTGACGCACTAACGGATGTCCAGGAACAGCATCAAGTTGAAATAGTTCTCAGCGCATTCCTCTGCTTCATGTATAAAAAGGAGCAGCTGGCAACTGCTAAGTCAGATTATGCCTCTGTAACGAGTTGTCCCCCAAGTGTAGTGGCATAAAGCAACAGAAGTCAAGGGAAGGGGAGGGGAGCTGACAGAACTAGGGTATAGCTCTTGAAGAGTTTTGCTTGAAACTCCCATTCAATATTTCTGCCCATGTTTCATTGGCCAGAGTGGGTCACATGGCCAACCCAGACGTCAGTGGGATGGGAAGAACACATTTCCCAGTCAGATGAGAACTGCAAGCTCCCTGTCAGCTGGAAAGAGCAGGGGACCATTAAGAACATTTTAGAGTATGTGTGTGTGTGTGTGTGTGTGTGTGTGTGTGTGTGTTTTCATTATACATTTGTAACTACATAGATATAGAATTTTATTTAGAATTTTAAATTTATGATTACATAAACTGTATGTGTGATTTATATTAAATGTATTTTAATATGTAATTTAATTTGTAATTATCTTAAAATTTGATATTAACAATAAATTATATATATATATAAAATATGATTTCCCCCAAAAAAGGCTGAAAAAGAGAGATTAAAAACAACTTTTGAGTAACTAAGAATAGACCTCCTATTTAGATATAGAATTTGCCTGATTCTTTTTCACTGTGATAGAAATTACTTTTAAGTGACTAGATTTGCTGTGAATCCAGCTTGCAAAGATACTTCACAACCTGGGAAATAAGACTAGTGTTAAAAATTGGTGATGGAATAGTGTGTCTCAGCATGTCTGTAACTCTTGCTTTCAGGGAAATAGTACACTTAAATACAGCCATGAATCTCCATCTTAGCAGAGTACGATTAGGTGTCTTGAGAATATATACATCTTCCTATTTCTTTCTCCTGTAGGTTATCTATTAGCTGAGTGCAAGATACTTTTCTACACATCAGAAAAAAAGCTTGCCTTAAATTATAGGGAGATAAAATGGGTGATTATCACTTGGTTCACCGATTTGGATATTAAGAGATGAATAATCTTAAATTTATCCTAAATAAAACCTGTATTTTAACTCTATTAGTAACTTGGAATCTCATAGAAATAAAGTGTTATCCACATTAGAAAAGAATTAAATTTGGTGTACATTTAAGACTTATTCAGGACTTTTACACATTGTAGTAAATGTATTATGTAACTCAAAGGATGCAAAAAGATGCATCTAGATGCCATGACAGGGAATCTAAATCAAAGTCTATTGCTACTACAAAACTTGATGTTCCCTCCTAAACCTGTGATTAGGGTTATAAAGCCCTCCCAGGAGAAGGACTGTGGTGTTGCACCTCATCCTATATAATATTAATACTTGCATCTTTCACATCTCTATATAGATGGGATGGATGCTCTGGCATTGGTTTTAACAAATCTGGCCTAGCCTAAAGTGAAGTGAAAGTTGCTCAGTCATGTCTGACTCTTTGCAACCCATGGACTATATAATACAGTCCATGGAATTCTCCAGGCCAGGTAGCCTTTCCCTTCTCCAGGGGATCTTCCCAACCCAGGGATCGAACCCAAGTCTCCCGCATTGTAGGCAGATTCTTTACCAGCTGAGCCACCAGGGAAGTCTAAGAATATTGGAGTAAGTAGCCTATCCCTTCTCCAGTGGATCTTTCCGACCCAGGAATTGAACCAGGGTCTCCCACATTGCAGGCGAATTCTTTACCAACTGAGCTGTCAGGGAAGCCGTCGCCTAGCCTATGACCACATAAATCCAGCTTCAATAAATAGGGACTTCACTTGAGAAATTCCATCTGGAGACAAAGGAGTCATTTGTCTGAAGAGGTTCGTTACTAATGAAGCTAATTCAGCCATGTAAACCATCCTAAGCCAACAGCCATGAGCCTGTTGAAACGTTAATACCTTGGATATGCTTTAATAGTGATAATTGTGTAGACTGCAGACATCTTGTGGTGGTTGAGTCATCTATAATCTTTCAGAAGCAGGGTGCCCACCCTGTCAGCCAATTTAAATGAAAAAAAAAAAAAAAAAAAAACCACTGTTCTCAAGCCCACTTTTTAAAATCGCATGGAGAGCCATGAATTCTTTTTTCCTCCACTTGTCTTCAGTACTTTTAATGAGTATTTAAGAATGAACGTTAAGAATGTTTAAGACATTCTTAAACTGAGGTCAGTTTGTCCACCAACATTCCAGGAGATTTGTAAGAACAACATCAATACAGATGCCCTCAACTTTCCATGGTAAACCAGGTTTCTTCTAGCCACCTAATTTTCTGATGACAATAACATTTAATTTGGCCCTAATTTGAATTTTTAGTCATTTAGAAAGACTAGCATCCCTTTGGGTTAGCTATGGAAAAAGTATTTTCTATGTTGAGGTAATGTAAACCAAAAAATGTATTTAAATTCTTAGCTGCGAGAACACACTGTTCTGAGCGCTTTAGAAACACCAGTTTAAAAATTCAATGAGCTTGTGACATGAAAGGAGGCCTACAAACCTGGGTGGTCAATCTGCTGCACTCAGTATAACTCCTAACTTGACTGAGGCCCTCCAGAGCCTTGTCTACCTGAAAGTGCAAACATCACATGATATTTCCTTAAGAAATAGCTTGTAAATCTCTTTAAACTCACATAGACTTCCAGCCTTCGCTACAATCAGACTGTGTTGATGAAGCCCTACTAAACTGTTTCCTCTTGGCTACCTTGATGTCATCAGCTCAACAGGCAGTATTCACAGATCAGGTATTTTGAAAAATAAGTGTGTTCTCAAAATAATTTTTTTACCAACAACACTGTGATATGGGAAAATATTCATAGTGTATTTTCTTATATGCAAAAAGTAGTCAACCAAAGATATTACCATCGTTACCATTTTGACAAATAACATGTATCTAATTATATATTAGCAATGGGGCAAGGGTTGACTTTTGTCTTTCATTGTGCCTTTCTGTATTATGATAAGTTGTTAACACTGAACACGTGTAACTAAGAAACATGATAATACTTTGCAAAAACAGTGTCACCGGCCACAACAGTTTCCACAGTGACTTTGTGCTCATGCCCATCGATGGTCAGTGACTTGGGCAGCCAGTGAGACAGCGTCCCTCTGCTGCGTCTGACTCTGGTCGGAGGTCCTGTCAGGGTCTAAACATGTAGCAAAGGCAACTGAGACAAAGTGAGTAACCTTCCCCCAAGCAGAATCACAAATGTGTGATGGAAGAGCATGCCAAGCACCACACCATCTTCTGGATTTATCAACTGAAAAAATTTGCTTGGTTTTTGTGCAGGTCAAGCTATCAATAGAAAAACTGAATACCTCCCTTTTCAACCAGTTGATTTCAGCCCCCAAACAACTGTTGATGTAAGATCCCAAAGCTCCTTGGTCTCCTTGGACTTTGGGGAATGGGGTCCTTTTAGGGAGCAAGTCATTCCATGTGGGCGGTGGTGATCAGTCAGTCAGTTCAGTTGCTCAGTGGTGTCCGACTCTGCATGGACTGCAGCACGCCAGGCTTCCCTGCCCATCACCAACTCCCGGAGCTTGCTCAAATTCATGTCTGTCAAGTCAGTGATGCCATCCAACCATCTCATCTTCTGTCATCCCCTTCTCCTCCTGCCTTCAGTCTTTCCCAGCATTAGGTGTTCTTTTAAGGAGCAGATCACTCCATGTGGGTGGTGGTGATAGAGCCAAGGAATGTGGTTGGAGGGGACCAGGAGTGGCGGCCCCACCTGAACCAGTAGAAGAGGCTCTGTTATTGGAAAAAGGGGGAAGGACGTAGGGCAGGCAAAAATAAATACTCTAGAGTAAAACGGAAATTATTTTTACATATAATAATTGAAGTAGTTCTGTTGAAATCCTATCATGATCCTGAGCCAAACAGAATTTTCTGCAGTAACAATGCTGTAACCATGCCTGAGATCAATAGGCTAGTCTGTCAAGGGCATTCTCTGGTTCCTCCCCACACTTAAGTTTGCTGCAGGAGATGGTTGGTGTTTTGCCTTATAGCCCTGGAGCTACTGCAGGGCCGGGTGTGGGTTGCAAATGGAGAACAAACAAAACTGTCAAAATGTGATTTGAATGACTCCTAAAGCTTCTATATAATTTTGTGCTGGCTATCAAAAGCTCAGCAGAAAAGAGATCTTCACATTCTCCTCAAATGTCATTTATGTCTCATTCGGTAGATATTTGTGAAGTGGTGACAACTGTCAATAACGATTCCTTCCTAATTCTGCAATCACTGTGGCCACTGCAGAGTGGTATTCCCTGGGGAAAACATCAGCATTTGGTGATGGGTGTTAGAAGGCACTGTGGGGAATCAGTAGAAATTATGTCTTTTTTCCTCCAACTCAACTTGATGGGCAAAATCACCTTTGATAGTGTTAATTATCCTCCACTTTGTTTGTTTTGTTTGCTTTGGTGGTAAACAAGAGTGTATTATGCCCTTAAACTGAAATATCAAGAATCGGGATTTCCTGGTGGTCCAGTGGTTAAGACTTCACACTGACAATGCAGGGATCTGGGGTTCAATCTCTGGTCAGGGACCTAATATCTCACATGCCTTGCACACAACTGAATATTTTTTTTAAAAAAACACACAAAAAATCAAACAAGCAAACAAAACCCAGAAAATATCAAAAGTAGGGGGAATGTGTTCGGGAGATATTCTAGATACAGAACAGCAAGTTGGGTATGGGAATTGATGGTTGGGGGAAGGTATCCATCATGACTGGGACGTGGCTTCTTCTCATTATTTACTAATTGCAGTTTTATGTTGTTTGCCTGGAAGACTTAAAATGTCTATCCAATGAAAAAAATCAGTTTATTTAACTGGGTTCTGATTAAGATTTGATTATTCATGTTTACATATGGGTAGAGTTTCGGTTCATTATCTGTGTTGCTGTTATGAAAAAACAAAACAAAGTTATGTAGAGAGCCTTTTAAATAAAATCTCCTGGGCTAGCCCAAGCCCTGTTCCACTGCCCAATCAGAGTCTCAGTCCCAAGGAGTGTCTTTCTGTGATGTTAGGACCCCTGCTGCCCACCTCTCACCCAGCGTCCTGTCCTCCTTACCCAGCATCCAGTGGAGTGTGTGCTCTTTTACAAGCTCACTTCCTGCTCCTCTTTGAGCTTCCTGTGTAGCAGAGCTCCTGCCTTCCAAGTCTCCCCCATTTGTTCTTAATGGTCTGTCTCTCTGGGGCTCTCCTGCTTAACACTGCATTTCGATGACAGTAAAAGCAAAAATAAAGTAGAAAAAGGCATGCTATTCAGCTAGTTGGTGTAACAGAATTTTGTGCTTCCTCTCTGAGACTTGCTGACTCATAACTGTTTAGAGCATATCTAGAAATCAGGTATTTTCTCATCACTAGGTAGTGTAGTATATTGAAGAAGAAAGCAAATCTGAAGCTTGAAAATTTAGAAGGCAGCAGCCTATCTTTGACCAAGAGTAACTCACGTTTTCTCCGTGTAACAGTCAGAATGTGTGTTTTCTCTTTCCCTGAAGTACTTGTGTGGTTATCAAAGTGAAAGCCTTCACATAAGGACTCTCTCAGTGTGTGTTAGTTGCTAAGTTGTGTCTGACTCTTTCAGACTGTATGGACTGTAGTCCACCAGGCTCCTCTGTCCATGAAATTTCCCAGGCAAGAATACTGGAGTGGGTTGCCATCTCCTTCTCCAGGGGATCATCCCAATCCAGGGATTGAACCTGGGTCTCATGCATTGCAAGCAGATTCTTTACCATCTGAACCATCAGGGAAGCCCAAGGTCTCTGAAATGAGTCCTAAATACAACTTTGGAGACTTACAATCATTGCCCTTTGTACCTTTCAAAGGGAAAACCCAAGTTAGCCAATACAGTACAATCCAGCCAATTCATTTTGAACTGCAGTCATGGGGCTCACTCCCCCTCATGGAGAAGCTTTCTGGAACTTTTGTTTCCAGCTTGGTGCCCCAGATAATTCTGAATAATATGTACAAGGCAGGAATGTGTACCTATTTGGTCAGTGCTGGCAGTAATTACATTAAAAAAAAATCCTTATGTCAGAGAAAAAAACTCAAGATTTAGAAATTGTCAGTCTCTCTAATGGCAAGGGATTAGGGGATGCCAAAAGAAGCAGGGATTCTGGGATGGGGGCCACAGAAGGCTGTGTCTCCCTGAATTTAATGACATATCTCAACCCATATCCAACCACATCAGTGGGCCTGTAGGTACTTGCTCTTGCTTTGGAGCCTGTGGATGATCTGGCCTTTGTTCTGTTTTCCTAACATAGATCAGATAGCTCTGTCACATTGAACATCATGCTGCATGGACATTGAGCTTTCAGTGTAGACTGCAGTCTCTGGCCCACCGCTGATGCTAGCATGGATTGTTTCAGCGCAGTGACCCAAGAACACCCTGTACTCTCCAGTTTTGGCTACAGGGAGAAGTGAACGTCAGTAAATGAAAACGCAATGACCTGACCGGGCTCCCGCCCAACAGCAGAGAAAGGGGCCTGGGTAGAGACCTGTTATAATCAGCTGTTTAATTTTGTTTGGAGAACCTGGACTTCTGACAGATGAACTTCTTTTTCCCTTGCATTCGTATTTATCTACGAGTTGTGGTTGGGAAATGATCCAGGATTCACAAGGTCAAAAAGTGACCTGGTTCACATACTGGAGACTCTCCCATCTCTCTCCAGAGTTCTCCAGGCAGGTGGTCCTGTGCACTCTTGGAATGGCCACACCAAAACTGGTCACCCAAAGGACACATCAACTGCTTGAGGCTGGCTCTTGGAGATTCTAGCAGCCCCATCAAACACCTGTCTCATTTCCAGATAATCAGCTTCACTCTTGCCTGCTGCATTCTGCAGCTTGAAATCATTCAAATGTGCTTGATGAATGAACATCTTATTACAAGGCATTTGGAATTAAAGCATTAGTAAAACTAAAGCAATAATAAAACATTGGATTTTTGTAATACCTTTCTTCATGAGAAAATACATTTTCACAAGCCTGCCCAGTTGTATTCATTCTTTCATTATCCCCAGAGTAAAAGTATAAAGGAATGTAGGATAAATAATCTTAGCTTTATCTTTGAAAGTTAAAAAAAAAAAACCTAAGGAAGTACTTCCTCCTTCTCCCTAGTCCCCAGGTTCCCTAGCGTGTAAATAAGACATTTTTCCCTGCCTGAAACTCAGCTTCTGTGTTCTGTAGTCTGTGGTTTTGCCATTATCCAAATACTTATGGATTGACATTGAAGATAATCTTAGCAGACATGAAACAAGTACCTTTGTGATGCCTGCTCATTTTACACCCATTTCAGAGTAGGCTACTTGTACAGACTTACCGGAGAACAATTTTGCTTTGTAATAACCCAACAGTGCCCACCAGTTCCTACTGATTGAGGAGGTAGAGGCCAGTGGGTGGCCTGAGACTCAACGCATTTCCTTTTCTTGTGTTTTTCAGAAATCGAGGCGAAGGAAGCATGTGACTGGCTCCGCGCTGCTGGCTTCCCGCAATACGCTCAGCTATACGAGGGTAGGTTGGGCTTTTCTCCTCTCTTTATAAAGAGAATAAATTCAAAATTTGTCCTGTGGTGTGTTTTGACTTCCAAGTCTTTTCTCAACCATTTTTTCCTGGCTTTCTCCTCCCCTCTGCCTTTGCAATGCCCAGGACATATACTGATGCCAGTTTAGGAATGAGGGTCACTTCCTGAGACTACTTCACCTTCTGCGCTTCCCTGTTTCTCCTTTCTTTTCTTTTGCTTCTCACTTTCTGCTTCTCATGTCTTTACCACCAATCACAACTCTGCGTTTTCCTTCCAATGTTCTGCCAGCAGCAGCTTTTTTCCTGCACTTCCTCCCTATCCTCTTTCTTGTTTTTTTCATCACTGCTCTCAGTTTTCTTGAAAGTACAATAAATGAATTGTTGATAAATTTCTTAGAAATAACAAAGCTAATTTATCGTGAGATTTTTACCTTACATGGAAATGTTTAAGACGTGACATGGATCAGATGTTATTTTTCAGGATTTTAAAAGTAAAGTGTTTTTATTGCTAGCATCATACTTTGTTCCATTGATGTTTTCATTGACAGTTAATTAACTTATTCTCCTATATCTTACTTATATGCACTGCTGTGTGCTCAGTCACTCAGTGATTTCCCACTCTTTGCAACCCCATGGACTGTAACCCACCAGTCTCCTCTGTCCACGAAATTTTCCAGGCAAGAATACTGGAGCAGGTTGCCACGTCTTACTCCACGGGATCTTCCTGACCCAAGAATAGAACACACATCTCTTGTGTCTCCTGCATTAGCAGGTGGATTTTTTTACCACCACGCCACTTGGGAAGCCTCATTTCTTGCTTGTGCCTAAAGTTATAACCAACGCATCTCCTTCTTAAAGAGTCCTAATGTATAGTGAATTAGTCAGGATCCCAGCAGTGAGCAATGGCACATTCAGGACAGTCTGTGGGGGTCTTATTCCTAAAAGCGTTCATGATGGAGGTGTGAGCAGGGCATAGGAGACCACGAGGAACAGTTCAGGAGCCCAAAGTTTGTAGCAGCCCAAAGCTTGTACCCTAGGCCCAAAGCCATAAACAGAAGGTGAGATGCCAGAACCCAGGAGAGAGGATCTCAGAGCAGGCTTAGGAGTAGAGGACACAGCTGTGACGACAGCTCCCTGGGAGAGACCCAGGAGGGCAATGCCCTGTTGTCACACTCCCTCCTCCCTCCATCTCCAGCTGAGACTTCCCATTGGCCAAATAAAATAAGGCAGTGGACATGGACCCCACTGAACGCCATCCACACATCTGATCCTGGGCACAAACCAGGTTACAGAAGAGTGGAGCATGGATCTTTAGGGCTCAATAGAGCGTATCTAGTACACTAAACAGTATAGTTTCTGATGGCATAAAATTCACATAGGATGGAAAGAATCAACAAAGTTAACTTTTACTCACTGGTGAATTGCACATACTCACCTAGAAGCTCAGTTTTCTATTTTAAAAAAGCCTACTTCTCTCTCTTAAATTCTTTGAGGATAAAGGAGAGCATATCTGTGAGGGTGCTTTGAGGTCTAGAGTTTCTGATAAAAACTTTCATAAAATCATAGCCTTTTAGACAAGGAGGAGGGTCTTACAGTTTTGGTCTAAGCAACCATTATTCCCACCCTCCACTACCAACTCACTGATTATGAAAGAGAGGCCCAAAAAGGTTAAGTGACTTTTACAAGCTTATAAAATGGAAGAGTCAGAATTAAAATCCCAGTCATTCATATGCCTTTTATAAATGTAATAAAAATTAGAACAAATACTTTTACAGAAAAGTTACAAGTTTGGAACAGGATTTTGCTACAGAGACTTCTCTGGTGGACCAGTAGACCAGTGGTTACGAATCCACCTTCCAATGCAGGGGACAAGAGTTCAATCCCTGGTCCGGGAACTAAGATCCTACATGCAACTAAGCCTGTGACCACAACTACTGAGCCTGTGCACTCTGGAACCTGTGTGCCACAACTAGAGAGAAGCCTACTCACTGCAACTAAGACCCAACACAGCCAAAAATAAATAAATAATTTTTTTAAAAAAAGAAAAAGGTTTTGCTACAAAATAAAATACTTGAGACCATTGAGCTTCAGGTATTTTTGGAAACTTCAAAAAAGAAATCTGCCAAACTTCTATCCTGATCAGTATCTCGTGAACTGATCAGGAGAGAAGTCAGCAACCTCCACCTTAGGTAGATGGTGAGAGTGTAGAAGTTCTCCATGCAGGCAAATGTCTATGATAATGATGAGCTACAAACAGGTAAAGAATCCACCTGCAGTACGGAAGACATAGGAGACTCGGGTTCAGTCCCTGGATTGGGAAGATCTCCTGAAGGAGGAAAATGGCAATTCACTCTAATAGTCTTTCCTGAAAAATCCCATGGACAGTGGGGTCGTAAAGAATCAGATAAGGCTGAGCAACTGACGCACACACAGATAAAAATACAGACATTTAGCAATCCTATCCAAGGTCAAGCACTTGGTTATTTTCATATTGCATGCTTTTTTGTATCCTTAAAAGCATTTATTGGGGTTAAAGCAGCCTGCTCTCTAAACATTACCAACACATCCGTCAGTGGAGAGTAACTGCAGTTAAGATTAGCCCTGAGTACAGAAATGTGATGGTCTGAAGATATCGTTGCTGATTCAGATAAAACAAGCCTCATAAACTCCATTGTCTCTCTTTCAGATTCGCAATTTCCCATCAACATTGTGGCTGTCAAGAACGATCATGATTTTCTTGAAAAGGACCTTGTAGAACCTCTTTACAGGTAAATCATGTGAAATATTTTTGTTTCTTTCCATTTTTAAATGTCTATAATAGTTGTCACTGTATTAAGGGGCGAGTTCAACAATAATTCAGTAAGTCCTTATTGAGTGCCTACTATATGCCAGGCTATAAGTATCTTACTGTGAGCATGATCAGTCCCTGGTTTCATGGAATTTGAGTTCTAGTTTGAAGCTTCAGACTACAGATTGAGTCAAAGAGAGGGTGAGTGAGAGAAAAAGAGAGGAGAAGAAGAGATTATCTCACAGAGTGTTAAATTCTATTTTTAAAAATGTAAAACAAGCTGAGGCTATAGACGGTGATAGAGTGTGAGTGGGTTATTGGGAGGAGGAAGCATGAGGGACCAGAGTATGAGTGGTCAGAGAAGGCCTTGTTAAACTCTGTGAGTATGTCAAACTTAGCTGTATTTTTTAAGACATGATTATATCAGCAAACTGAAATATGTAAGCTCAAGTAATTATATCTGCTTTCAGAAATAATTTATACCTTCACTATGTGATAGGTGATAAAAGGAGACAAAGATGTATATATTAATAATTTCCTCCCCTCAAAGAATATATAATCTGGTTGAAGAAATCTAATTGAAGAAATGAAGCATACATGAGCAAATAAAACAATTGTAATTTGAGTGATAATGAAAGATGCCAATGCAATCAAATATCTCTGAACAATTAAATGTGCATAAGAGGTCATGTGTGTCTGTAGGAAATTAGCTTGGAAGTTTTTTAACTAAAGCCCTGGAGAGAAGTCAGAGCTGGAAATAAATATTAGTTTCAGGAGGCGAGTCATTTTTCCAAGGCTACAGAGCTAGTAATGGCTGAACTGACCTTAAACAAGTTTTTGTCACTTGTAGTCCAGTGTTCTTTCTTGTACATTCTGCATTTGACATACAAAAGATAGCAGTTTAAGAAGAAAGTAGTGATGAGGAAACTTTTGTCAAGATAGGAGAGACAAATGTATGTTAGAATATTGTGAAATAATCATAGACTTGATGATTCTTTAGACGTATATTTATATTTTTGTGTTCATAGCTGCTTTCTCGAGGGTTGCTATATGAAGAGAAAATAGAGTCGCATTAGGAAATGGTCTCTGAATATTCAAGGAAAGCATTGCTTCGGGTTTGCTTGTGTGGGTAACGAGAAGAGAACTCTTCAAATCACAAATTGCAGGGATGGGCTATTTGGACTTGAAAATAAACAAGCACAAAATGCCATTTGTGAGCATTTATAAGAGGAATGGATAGTTTTGTTGTAATTCTTTAAAGGCAATGAATTGGAAAAGCAATGTTTTCTCCGCAGGATGTCTGATGCACACCAGCGGCTCATCCTGAGTTTTCCCTCTTAATTTTAACCAAGAGTATTTTTACTAATGAGTTGACATTTTTAAAAAAAAAAAAGGTTTATTTATTTGTTGGCTGTGCTAGGTCTTCCTTGCTGTGTGGGCTTCTCTCTAATTGCAGCGAACGCGGGCTGCTCTTCGCTGCGGTGTGCAGGTTTCTCATTGCGGTGGCCTCTCTTGTTGAGGAACACAGGCTCCAGGGGCTCGGGCTTCAGTAGTTGCAGCCTGTGGGCTCAGTAGTTGTGTTGCGGGCTCTCGAGCACGGGCTCGGTGGTTTGGTGGACAGGCTTAGTCGCCCCACGGCGTATGGGATCTTCCCAGATCAGGGATCAAACCCGTGTCCCTTACATTGCCAAGGCGGATTCTTAACAACTGGACCACCAGAGAAGCCCATGAGTTGGCACTTTTAAAAGAAATATTTCTTATTGTTAATTGTATTACATTAATTATCTTTTTCCCAATTGCATGTTCTTGCATACTTATAGATATTTACGTGATTGCCAAGTTATGCCCTTTGTTGTTTTTCCCCTGGTTTCACTGAGATATAATTGACATATAGCACTGTTTATGTTTAAGGTGTACAGCATGATTAGACTTACATACATGATGAAATGTTTACAGTTGTTTTAGTGAACATTTATCATCTCATATAGATATAAAATTAAAGAAGTAGGGAAAAAAACCTTTTTTTCCTTGTGAGGAAAACTCTTAGGAATTACTTCCTTAACTTTCAGATATAAAACACACAGCGGTATATATTATCTTGATCATTTTGAACTTTACATCTCTACTGCTTATTTATCTTATGACTGGAAGTTTGTACCTTTTGACCACTTTCACTTAGTTGCCCCTTCCTCCCACCTCAGGTAGCCACAAATCTGATTTCTTTTTTTTCTGTAAGTTTGTTTGTTTGTTTGTCTTTGAAATATTAGCCTTACAACACTATGTTAGTTCCTGGTATTCTATATTTCTATACACTTCAAAATGATCACCATAGTAAGTTTAGTTGTCATCTATCACTATACAAAGATATTACATAATTATTAACTCTGTTCCCCACACTGTACATTTTATACCTGTGATCATTTATTTTGTAAATGAAGATTTTTACCCCTTTATCTCCCTCACCTATTTCTCTCCTCCTTCCACCCCTCCCATCTGGCAACCTGTTTGCTTTATGTATCTTTGACTCTGTTTCTATTTAGATATATTATTTTTTGTTTTTTAGGTTCCACATATAAATGAAATCTATACAATTAAATTTTTAAATTCAATTTAAAAGCATCTCAATTGAATTTTTAAATCTATATCTTCTTTGAGTCAAGGTGTTCTGAATATATCTAAAGTAAAATTCACTGTTTTCAGTTCTTTGAGTTTTGACAAATGCCTACAATCATGTAGTCACCACCACAACCAAGATATAAAACAGCTTCATCACCTAAAATACTCCCAGGTTCACCTTTGTCATCAACTTCTACCCCTGCTTCCAACCCCTAGAAACCACTAATCTGACTTTTGTGCCTAGTGTTTTGCCTTTTCTAGAATGCTATGTAAGTGAAATCAAACAGTATGTAGCCTTTTGAGTCTAGCTTCATTTTACTTAATACACCTAAGATTCATCTGTGCTGTGTGTATCAATCATAGTCTTCCACTGTGAGGATATCCTACTACAGTTTGTCCATTCACCAAATGAATATTTGGGTTGTCACCACTTTGGGTGATTATATGGGCTTCCCTGGTGGCCCAGATGGTAAAGCGTCTGTCTGCAATGCAGGAGACTTGGGTTCAATCCCTGGGTTGGGAAGATCCCCTGGAAAAGGAAATAGCAGCCCACTCCAGTTGTCTTGCCTGGAAAATCCCATGGACGGAGGAGCCTCATGAGCTACACAAAATTCGGGCACGACTAAGCGACTTCACTTTCTTTCTGTCTTATTCTAGGTGATTATATAGCCCTTATAAACATTCATATTCAAGTTTTTGTGTAAACATAAGTTTTCATTTCTTTTGAGTAATTTCTTAGGAATGGGGCTTTTGGGGTGTATATGATAAGTATATTTTAACTTCATAAGAAACCCACCAAACATTTCCAAAGTGACTGTACCATTTTGTATAACCACCAGTGATGTATGAGCGTTCCTGTTGCTCCACAGCTTTGTTGGTACTCGGTATTGTTTGGTTTTGTTTAGTTCTGTTTTTAAGCATTCTAATAAGTGTCTAGTGTTTCCTTTTCACGATTTAAACTTGCATGTTTGGAATGAGTAATGATGCTGAATGTCTTTTCTTGTGCTTCTTTGTCATTCATATATCTTCTTTTGTCTGTTCAAGTCTTTTGCCCATTTTTAAAATTTGGTTGTTTGTTTTTTTACTGAGTTTTGAAATGTCCTGCTAGCATGTAGCTTGTTTTTTCAATCTTAACAATGTCTTTCGAAGAAGTTTTAAGTTTTATTGGAGTCCAAATTATTAATTTTTTCATGTTTTTAATGTCACACATAAGAAATAGTGCCTCACATAAGGTCACTATTTTCTCCTTTGTTTTTCTTCTAGAAATTTCAGTTTTGTGTTTTATGTGTAAGGTGATCCATTAATTTTTTATAAGGTACAAAGTATGGATCAAGATTCATATTTTTGCTTATCAGTATGCCATTGGTTGACCACCATGTTGAAAAGCCTATACTTTCCTCATTGAATTGGCTTTCCGCTTATATTGTAAATCAATTGACCATTTATGCATGAGTCTGTTTCTAGACTTTCTATTCTGTCCCATTTATCCACGTATCCATTCTTTTATCAATATGCACTTGATTACTTAGCTTTATGTATGTCTTGGAATCCGATAGTGTAAGTCCTCCAACTTTGTTCTTTGCCAGGATTATTTTGTCTATTTTAGATCCTCTGCCTTTCCATATAAATTTAGAAACCTTTCATGGATATCTGTTTTTAAAATCCTCTGGGGTATTGATTTGGATTGTGTAGACTCTATAGATCAATTTGGGGAGAATTGATATCTTAACAGACAAATCTTTTGATTCATACACACAGACCTATTTATTTAGGTCTCCTTTGATTTCTTTCTTTTTAACCCTGACTTGTCATTTTCAGCATATGGGTAATATACATACTTGAAGGTACTTAAGTTATTTTATGTTTTGAGGTGTTGTTTTTTTTTTTATCATTTCAGTCTCCCATTATTCACTGCTAATATATATATGATATTGTTGTTCACTTGTATTCTGCAGTCTTTCTAAAATTACTCATTAGTTCTAGTAATTTACACATAGATTCTCAAATTTTTGTTGTGAAATATAAATCAAAGATTACATTATAAACCAAGAATGAAAATTCTGCTACATATTTTTAACTCAGGATTGCAGGGGTGAACCTTGCTTCTAAATGTGCAGTTCTGTTCATTTGATGATGTATGTGGCTGAGTGGGCCACACTTTAAGTGTCAAACATGAGGGTGATAAATCCTTATCTGCTCACTGCTGCATGTGGTCTAAGGTCCTTTGACTAAGTTCTGGACTTTTCCATTGAAGTCTACTTAAAAAAAAACATGCCTTTCAGACATGTTATAGATTAGCCAGTACAGGAGTCATTTCAAGATATAGAGTTGTGAATAATAATAGCTGTGTCAGCCAGAAAAATCAGAAAGCCTTCTATTATAGAGGGCTTCCCAGGTGACACTAGTGGTAAAGAATCCATGTGCCAATGAAGGAGATGCAGGAGATCCCTGAGTCGGGAAGATTCCCCAGAGAAGGACATGGCAACCCACTCCAGTATTCTTGCCTGGAGAATCCCATGGACAGAGGAGCCTGGTGGGCTACAGCCCATGGGGTCACAGAGAGTCGGACACAACTGAAGGACTGAGCAGGATGCAACAACACCAGATACCACAGTGCCCTTGATAAGGCCCAGCTTGCATTGAGTGGCAAGAGGTTGTTATCGTTGGAATAATTCTTAGGCAGCTGTGTCGTCCTTAGTATGATATAAGGAAAGCGTTTTTCTGGCGGTGTGTGAGCTGAGATTCTCAGGGCATAGAAGCAGTGGATAGAGCAGAGGCCAAAGGAGTATTCTCAGCAGGTGGACCAAAGGATACCAGTGGAATAGGAAGGCAGAGATGGAGGTAGGTTGGCTAAAGGAACACACACAGAATTTCGTTGCCTTACTTATGAATTCCTTCAAGACACAGATTTCCTGAAAGCAGGCAGAAGGAATACTTCCAGCCTGAGGGAAGTGACAGCACTTTTAAAATTTTGAGTTTGATGAGTGGTTAATTAGACACTCACCCACTTATATGGTATGTTATGATTGACGCCTAGAGAGCAGTAAGGGGCTGTGATTTTTTTCGTTTTCTTCCTCATGCACAGCAGACACAGTGGTGGAGCTGGTCTCATGTTTTAGTTTTAAAACTTTGTGGGCTCCACATTCCTCATGCGTATTTGAAACGCTGAGCCAATGCAGAATCCTAAAGGGAACAGGGAACCATGGCCAGAGGGCAGGTAGCTTCTGCCAGGTAGATAAACAGAGACCAGAGGGCTGAAGGTCTCCTACTGTAAATGTTACCCACAAGAATTTTGTTCACCTTTAGTTTTCTGAAAGTTTCTCTCATCTATGGACAGACAGTTAATGTCCTGGGTCCCCATTTACACTTTGAGAGTTGTTGAGTAGTGTTAGCTTTTTAGAGATTTATGAAGAAATTGTGGGTGGTAGTAAGGATGTTGCTGACAGGGAGGGTTCACGCCTGACTGGGCACACATGGGTATGTGGCTCCCATTTTCAGGCCTTGGAAGCCAGATGGGTTTGCCGTCTTTAGTGAAGGTGTGAATCTCCGGAAGGGTGATCACCCCTCACCATTGCTTCTGCAACTCTGCCAGCACCAGTGCACAGAAGGAGTCTGTAAATATCTGTTACTGCCAGTCAGAATAGTACTGCAGTCTCTGTTATCTTAGCAACCACATTATAATTCTGTTTTGATGGTTTTTGATTGAATTTTTAATTGAAAAATAATTTCCCCTGTGAGTAATAAAAAGCTAATTGCAAATCTAAAATAGCTGGATGAGCTAATGGAAACTGTAACAGTATCAGAATGTAGGCATAGTCAAGGTATCGCACTACCTTGCTAGGTTTGTCACCTTTAAGGCAAACTGCAGCACATCAAAGCTCCCAGATGAGACTTTCCAGAAGTAGCATGTTCTGTTAGCATTTTGGTTTGGGGTATTTGTTCAGACTGCTGTTAATAACATAGAGCTTTGTTGCCCAAGATGATCTCTGAATTTCTAACTTAATATTAGATCTGCCTAACTTATGCTGTTAATAAATAGTAATTATAACATGTATAAAACAAAGGCATTCACCTTGTTCAGTGCTGTTTCGTGAAGATGTGGAATTGACTAAGGTTACAGTTCATCTGTCACTGCCCTTTGCACTTAAAAGAACAGCTCATGGCAATGCATATCATGTGGGACAGGGAGACTGTAGGAGAGAGTGCCAACAAAAATGCTTTTTACAGTCTACTTCTACACACAAAGGCACACCATTTGATTTGAGTAAATTAAATAACATTAATAATTTTAAATTATAGTAATCTTTATGAAAATTGATAATATACTTTTAAATTTTCTCTTTAAGAATATCATACAAAATGTACAATATTCTGTATATTGCGTTTCTGTGCTATGCTTAGTCACTTAGTTGTGTCCGACTCCTTGTGACCGCATGGACCATAGCCCACCAGGCTCCTCTGTCCATGGGGATTCTCCAGCCTAGAATACAGGAGTGGGTAGCCTTTCCCTTCTCCAGGAGATCTTCCCAACCCAGGGATCGAACTCAGGTCTCTTGCATTGCAGGCAGATTCTCTACCATCTGAGCCACCAGGGAAGCCCATATTGTTGTGTTATGGCACATAATAATTTGTGACAATTACCTGAAAGAAACCACAGACAAATCATGGGGAGAAGAATATAGATGATTACATAATAATCACGGTCACTTCCACCTTTGAAATTCTAACTCTATAAGTTAACTACAAATCCCAATAAGCAGTGATTTCATTTCTTCAAAACACAAAGTCCTGGAGAATTCCTTGGTAGTCCAGTGGTTAAGAATCTTCCTTCCAATGCAACAGATAGGTTCAACTCCAGATGGAGAAACTAAGATCCCACATACCTCAGAGCAACTAAGCCTGTGCATTGTAACTATGGGGCACATAGGCTCTAGAGCCTGAGCTCCCCAACAGAAGCCCTCGCGCCTAAGCACCCAAAGCAGCCAAAGTATAAATAAATAAATAAGCCACAAAGTGCTTGGCAAGCACTCCTCTAAGCATTTTATAAATATTTACTCATTAAATTCCCATAATAATCTTATAAAATAGACTATAATATCATTCCCATCTTACAAATGAGGAAACAGAGGCACAGAGGTATGAAATAACTTGCCCATTTATGGCTCGTAAATAGCAGTGCTAGGATTCAAAGCCACACAGGCTGCTTCTGGCATTTTCCAAAGAAAGCTTAGGTCTTTTTGTGAAACACGATTTGGAGTGTTTTTTGTTTTGTTTTTAATTTTTTCCTTTAAAGGTAATTCTTCCCAAGATGTCTATGTTGCCTTGTGATCCTTCCGAATTTAACTTGTAAGTCCCAAGGTTAGAAATTCTGATTGCATTTGTACCATCATGGACCTCAACTTTTAAAAATAATAATAATTAGAGTAAGAGTTTAAAGCACACTCAGTCCTCTTGTGAAGAGTTTAGAACTGATTTAACGTCGAGAGTAGTGGCACTGTGTCATCTCTTCCTTAAGGTCACTTCATCAAGGCTGTGTCTTGAGGGCCTTACTTTGCTGTGGAGACAAATAAGACAGAATTTTCACCTGAAGTCTCAGTCCAGTGCTGTGGTTCTCAATTCGAGGTGGGGGCAGCATTTGATCCTGTCTCGAGGCCTGGGAATAGTTTTGCTTGTCACTACTGTGGCGATGCTCCTGGTGTCTAATGGGTGGAGGCCGGACATGCTGCTCCCTCCCACAAGGCACAATGTACCCCCCACACAAGCAATTATCTGTCCCCAGATGCCCATAGTACCTAGGTGGAGAACTGAGTAAGCTATGACTTATGTGGACAGATGGTATGATCGCTATAAGTACAGGTGCAGGAGAGCTAAGGGCGAGAGAGTTTTAGAGAGAGCTTCCTGGAAAAATGACCCTAAAAGGCCAGTAGGCATTACTCAGACAAGAACACATGAAATTTTGATGTGGTTATTTTGAACTTTCACTTTTGTTTCATTTGACTAATTTAATGTGCAGAAAAGGCATCTGCATCCCCACCCCCACTTTCCATCACAAACCTCACCCCAAGGTAGACCATATAGAATGGGGGCAGCCAAGACAGGTACAGATATAGAAAAGTCTAAGGTAGGGATTTCATATATACATGTGTAAATTTATAAAAATTGATTTTTCTATTTTTAATGGTTTCTTATATAAACTTTTCCAGCCACCTACTCAAAATAACTTTAGGAAGAATACCCAAGAAGCTACAAAGTAGAACAGCAGGGCTAAAGAAGGAGTTTATATCTTTAATTTTATTCATTTCTCTCTATACATATGTGTGTTTAGATATTTGTATTGCATTATATAAAAAACATTAGCAACATTTTTTAAAAATGCCTTGCTTTGCCACATCAAAAATAGGTGACCATGGCTATCACTTTGGGAGTGTTTACTGTGTGCTGACTAGTATACTATGTTCTTGACATTGACTTCATTTTATTCTCACCAGAACCTATGAATAACGGGTACTGTTATTATGCTGTTGTTGTTCGGGGTTCAGGGGCACCAGATTCCTCCAGGTTTGAGTAGCTGTGTGGCGGTGATGCCTTTCCTTGAGTCAGGAAACAGCGAGGAGAGAGGCGAGAGGAGTCCAGCCAGGGTGTGAAGTGGGGAGGGGTGATGCGCTGAGGAGCTGCAGGTGCCCGGGAAGGTGTCGAGTGTGCGGCTGGGCATGTGGGTCTGGAGCTGGACAGGGTCCTCAGCTGGAGACAGAGATGAAATGTCATCCACGGAAGGTATGAGGTCCTGAGAGTGAGACAGTAAAGAGAGGAGAAGAGCACCGGGGCTGACCAAGGGGGACCCCACGTCTATCCGGCAGGCCGGGGAGGAGCCAAGAGACGCCCCTCCGCACCTGGGAGTGAATGTTTCTTCCCACCCGCTTCCCCCCGGGGGTTTTGCTTTCTTTCAGTTTTCTCAGAAATCTCTGGTATGACCCTTGCTTCAACCCGGCCTAATTCTCACTGGAGAAATTTTATTTGGATTAGATGCAATTTGTGAAAAGTTAAAAAGCTGAGGACACCCCGTCTGACTTCTCTAGTACAGACGTACGTGAATTTAAACTTTGAAATCCACAAACTGAAGAAGTCCAAGGAAACCTGTTCTTTTGTTTTTGTGTGCTTAGTTGCTCAGTGGGGTCCAACTCCTTGTGACTCTGTGGATTGTAGCCCACCAGGCTCCTCTGTACATGGAATTTCCCAGACAAGAGTACTGGAGTGAGTTGCCATTTCCTTCTCCAGGAGATCTTCCCAACCCAGGGATGGAACTCACGTCTCTTGCGTCTCCTGCATTGGCAGGTGGATTCTTTACCACAAGCGCCACCTGGGAGGCCCCTATTTTGTTTTTAGCTCTTTACTTGTGGGCCACTGTGGCTAATGTCCTTGATCAATTTGCGGAGGGAGCTTGCACTCTTCCCTCTCATCATTAGAGGCTATTGTTGATTTCAAATTATTTTCTGGGGATGTAATGTACAGCATGGTGACTATAGTTAGCAATACTGTATTGCATAGTTGAAAGTTGCTGAAAGAGTAGGTCTTAAGAATTCTCATCACAGGAAAAAAAAAGATAGTAACTATGTGTGATGATGGACATTAAACTTATTATGATGATCATTTCAAATATCAAATCATTATGTCATACACCTTAAACTTACCTGAGGTTGTCTGTCAACTGTAAGTCAATTAAAAATATATATTATGCAACTCATACATTGCCATGCCACATGTACATCCCCTCCCCCTTGAACGACATCATATAGCAAGATCAGTCCATGCTTTACCATTCCTCTCCCACACCTCCACTGATATCCAGGGCCAGTTTGTGAGGAGCCAGGGTTTCTGCTGCCCCAGGACCACTTGCTAGAAGAACAGCCAGAGTGAACAGCTCGGGAAGGGGGAGGCGTGGCCTCCCCTGGCTCAGCTGTGGCCTGGTGACAGCCCCTTGCGACTTCCGATGACACCTTTCTTTCCCCCTCAGACACCAGAAAGTCGTCCCGCTGGATGGCCTGTGGTATCTGAAAGGCCTCGCCCTGGCCGAGAACACACCAGACACGTGTCTGTGGCAGAGCTCTCCACCCTGCTCTGCGGAGTCTGTTCTGTGAACCACCATACAGACAGGGGACCTTTCCCAGGCCCCGCAAGGAGGAGCCGCCGCTCCCGGGGGCGCTCGCCTCTGGGCCCTGAACCAGGTGACTTGCTCTTGACCGTCTCTGAGGGCCACTCCTGGGGCACTCCTCCGCAGACAGGGCTGGAGACCTTTCATCTCTGACCCTGGCGAGGAGGGTGAGAAGTTCAGGCTGCAGCTTTAATCAGAATCGCACGTCAGAGATGAACCCGCACCCCTGCCTGTTATTCCTCTTGAGCTTTTGGCAGGAATATTAGAAAAATAGCCCAGGAAACTGACCATTAAGTCAGCATGGAAGACCTCATGAGCAGTCTAGAGTCTGGTAGTTTAAAGGTAAAATATGCATCTAAGAGGAGAAGGAAAGGGCGCCACTGCTCCCGTATATGCGCCAAGTGCAGAGGGCCTCTCTGTGTCTCCCAGGCTCTGTCACAGTGACCGAGTGGGACACCGCTCGGACGGGGCCCCGACCACCCTCCCCATCTCCCTCTGGTCCCCACGCCCCCAGCAGGCACCCTGCCTGCCTTTCCCTCATTCTCCTCCCGGGTGTCCCCTCGTCAGTCAGGGCAGCCCGGGCACAGCTCGCTACACGCTGACCCCACTGTCACATGTGTTTAGCTGGGGAGGCGAGGGACGCCCTCCAGGTGCCACAGTGCTCACTGCTAGGAGCCATATCTTGTTCAGTACATCATGGGCTCCCACTGCTCTGTGGCCATGTGTTGCGCAGGAATTCAATACATGCTTGTTAAATTGCATTGGAACCTGGAAGAAAATAACCTGTCAGTTCACGAATTATTTTAACACTTCTACCTGCAAGAGGATATTGTGTGGCAATAAATTATTCATTTTCTCCTCAAATGCCCTAAATCTCTCTCCTCCAGAGCTACACTTCTTCACGGCAATCACTCACAGCTCAGCCCTCTACTCAGGCTTCTCCGAAGCTGCTGCCTGCGATGACTGCTAACCCAAGAGGCATATTTTTTGTTTTGTATCACTTACTCTTAAATATTTGATACAATGAACCAACTGCTCCCTTCTCTCTGTAATGCTCCTTCTGTGGCTTCCAGGACCACTTTGAACTGGTTCCCTTGACCTCCTGTATTTCTGACTACATCTTCCCCCAGCCCAGCTCCTCCTGCTCCATCCAGGCCTTGAGCATGGGAGTTTCCAGGGCACTGAATTCTCCCTGGAAGATGGGTTTAATAATTATGTATCCTCTGTGTATATCCTCTACTTGCTGATCATTCCGAAGTGGGTCTGGATGTCACAAGGCATCCCAGCATGACCTTGTGTCTCCTCCCTGACTCCCAGTTCCTGGCCCCTCCCTACCTCACGATTTTCTCTGCTGACTGACACATTGGCAAAAGCCGGAAACCCAGAAGTCACCCTCTATTTCTCCCCTGCCCCCACGCTTCTACATCAGTGGCCAAGTCTTCATCTGCTCTTACTCCCCTTCTGCTCCTCTTCGCCTTCTCTCACCTAAACTGTTGTAACTGTCTTCCACAGTCATTCTTCAGTTCCTTCTCCTTCCTGCCCCCAGGTTTGTCTCCAGCATGCAGTGGCATTACATTACTCTCCTAACTCCTTCAGTAGCTCCCCTTTGCTGCAGATTGCTCTAACATCTTCATTTTGGTTCTTCGTAATCTGACCTCTGCCCATCCCACCAGTGATTCCTGCTCACATCCTTGCAGTTCCAAGACTAGGGAGCTCCAGTTAATGACTGCTGGCTTTGCCTATAGTCCTTTTCATCTGGGCAGCGAATTTCTCTCAGTCCTTCATTGTCTTGCTCAAATACTGCCTCCTCTGGGAGGCTTTGTCCTTCTGCGTCCTGAGAGTTAATTGCTTTGCCTTTTGTTCATCATATTTATATCCCACTCAGGACTGTGAGATCCTCATGGGCAGGGACCACATCTGGTTCACCTCTGCATTCCCAGCCCCTCGACTTGTTTCAGGAACGCGGTGCCCACTGTCAGATGGTTGTATCTCAGCTTCTTCTCTTCCTGTTGACTTTCCCTCCAGAACTTCAAGTTTCACTTTAAAATGAGACTTCTGACTGTTTCTCCTTTACTAATGTATGAACCCTTCTAAAGCCTTCTGAAGACAACAGTAGAAATTAACAGGTTCTGGTAGCCGTGGACATTGTGGGCGGTCCGTCTGAAAGGGTCAAACTGCTTTGCTTATGTCAACATTTAAATCCAGTTTGCCCAAAGCACAAACTGCACAGCTTCAATATGCGTCATGTGTTTCCACTTTCCATGGAAAATGTAGTGAGGGGAAGGAAACTGTCATTTATTGACCAGCCTGTGCAAGGTCCAGGACATAGGCTGTCATCTCCCATGCCTCCTGGATCTTCCTTGAGGAGGCTGGAGCGGAGAAATCTCTGGATGGGGCAGAGTCCAGCTGTCTAGCTGATGCATGGTTCCCCTGAGCAAGTGTTTTCTCTCAGAGCCTTAGTCTCTTCATTTGAAAATAAAAGAGGTCAGGCCAATCGGTCCCCAGAGCCTGCCAGGTTCTAGTATTTCCTTAGCAAATATTTACCCAGTGGATTCTCTCTGAACCAGTGCCTGTGCTGGGCATTAGAGATGCAAATGAGGTGCAGCTCTCAGCCTGTCATTCAGTGGGGAGAGTAATTCTGTTCTTCAGACTACACAAGGTCTATTGTGACTAAAGTCAGTCGCTGATTGGACCAATGTAAACAAAGTATGTTCAGTTTAAAAGAAAAACCTACAGAGTCTATCATGTATAAAATTTCCTGCTAGGTTTTAGGTGGATTAGAAGAATAAATTATGGTTCCTCTCAAAAGAGGCTCTAATCCAGTGGAAGACACACTGTTCATGCAGCAAAGAAAACACATTTTATAATTCCTGTTCATGCAGGGATAGTTTTCCAGGCCACCAGTGACAGACCAACTGAGGTTTTCTGAAGGGTTTTATGTTACTTATCATTAAGTGGTTTTTGTTGTTTGTTGTTTAGTTGCTCAGTCTGTCCAATTCTTTGCGATCTCAGGGACTGTAGCCCTCCAGGCACCTCTGTCCGTGGAGCAGGTTGCCACTTCCTCCAGGGGATCTTCCCGACCCAGGGATGAAACCCGCGTCTCCTGCATTGGCAGGTGGATTCTTAACCACTGAGTCACCTAGGAAGCCCCATCATTAAGTTAGAGGGAAACAGATGCTGATGCTCATATTTGTCCTAAATGCAGCCTGGCTGTAGTCATAGCAGAATTCATGGTGGTTTTGATAAAGGGCTGTGAATCCTTCTGTTACATGACATGTTCTCTTACCTGAAGCAGCCAGTCCTTAAAGAGGCACCTCCATCTCTCCAGGGTGTGTGTTTTATCCATTTTGTATTCTTGGAGAGTCTAGCCATTGTTTACCTTATAGAAGATAAATACAGACTGATGCTACACCATGCTGGGAATGTCTGCCTAGTCTCAGATCACCAAAAAGAGTGTTTTCCCTCTTTGTCTTTTGTTCCCAGCTTAAAAAATCAGTTGCGTTTTTTCAGTTTTATTGAGGTATAACTGACAAATAAAATTATAAGATATTTAAAGTACATGGCATGATGATTGGATAAATGTATCTGTCGTGAGAGGAAGAACTGAATAGTTGTGCATATGATATTTGAAATTGTATCCAGAATTTCTAAGATGTTTTTAATCATGACAATTTTGTAGATAGAATTGAGTACTAATAACAAAGTAGATTCAGAGCAAAAGAAATGCAGATCACTTTACATCAGTAATTTCAAACTCCAAGAAATAAAGACTTTTAAATGAATAAAACAAAGATTACGTTTTTAAATAATAGGTTTTATTTTTAGAGCAGTTTTAGATACACAGCAAAATTAAGCACAAAGTATGTGGAGTTCTCATCTACCACCCGTACCCACATATGCACAGCCTCTCCCACCATTAACATCCCCCACCCAAGTGATACCTTACAACTGTGAACCTATATTGACACATCATTGTCACCCAAAGTCTGTAGTTTGCATTAGGCTTCACTCCCGGTCTTATACATTTTATGGGTTTTGACAAATGTATAGTGTCATGTATCCACCATTATAGTATCATACAGAATATTTCACTGCTCTAACCATCCTCTTCCCTTTCTGTCCATCCTGTGATTCCTCTCTCCCTCCTCACCAATAGTAATCACTAATCTTTTTACTGTCCCTATACTGACTGATCTTTTTACTGTTTTGCCTCTTTCAGAATGCCATATAGTTGGAATCATATAGTATGTAGCCTTTCAGATTGGCTTCTTTCACTTAGTAATATGCATTTAAGGTTCCTCCATGTCTCTTTATGGGCTGATGGCTCGTTTCTTTGGCGCTGAATAACATTCCATTGTCTGGATGTACCACAGTTTATCGGTTCACCTACTGAAGAACCTCTTGGTCACTTCCAAGTCTTGGCAATTACGAATAAAGCTGCTCTAAACATCCCTGTGCAGTAGCACCTCACACCCACTGCTATTGTGGACATGTTGGCTGCAAAAGTTTGGTCACATTGTTTTATATTTTAAGTGTATGTGTCCTTTAGAAATACAATATTTATCTTTATGGATTAAAAAATAACTCCTTTGCAAGTTTTTGTGTCCAATAAGTTTTCAACTCTTTGAGTAAACAGCTAGGAGTATAACTACTGGAATATATAGTAAGAAGATGTTTAGTTTTATAAGAAACTGCCAAACTGTCTTCCAAAGGGGTTGTACCATTTTGCACTCCCACTAGCAATGAATGAGAGTTTCTGTCATTCCTCATCCTGGCCTGCATTTGGTAATACCAATGTTTTAGAATGTTATTGTTCTAATAAGTATGTTATGGTAACTTACGGTTGTTTTAATTTGCAATTTTGTAATGATATATGATGTGGAACATTTTTTATATGCTTATTTGCGACCAGTGTATCTTGTTTTGGTGAGGTATCCCAATTTTTGTCTGTTTTTTTAATTGGATTATTTTATTATTTTGATTTTAAGTTGTTTTTTGTATTTTTTAGATAAGAGTCCTTTATCAGATGTGATCTTTACACATATTTTCTCCACGCCTATGGCATATCCTTTCATACATTGGACAGTGTCTTTCACAGAGCAGAAGTTTTTAATTTAATGAAATCCAATTTGTCAAGTATTTATTTTGTAGATTATGCCTTTGATGTTGTATCTAGAAAATCATCACTAAACCTAAGGTCTTTTAGATATTCTCCTATGATATCTTCTGGAAGTGTTACACTTTTGTGCTTACATTTAGATCTGTGATCCATTTTGAGTTAATTTATGTGATGGGTATAAGACCTGTGTCTAGACTGACTTTTTTTTGCATGTGGATGTACAGTTTTTTCAACGTTGTTTGTTGAAAACCTATCTCTTCTCCATTGTGTTGCCTTTACTCCTTTGTCAAAGATTAGTTAGCTATATTTGTGTGGGTCTATTTCTGGGCTCTTTATTCTATTCCACTGATGATTTGTCTCTTCTTTCACCACTATCATACTGTCTTGATTACTATAGCTTTATGGTGAGTCTAAAAGTTTGGTAGTGTCAATTCTCCAACGTTGTTCTTCTACTTCAGTATTGTGTTGGTTCATCTGCAAGCTTTTTTCAAAATATTGCAAATCTAGAAAAAAATTTCCTATTTGTTTTTTCATTTGGCTCCATCAGATCTTAGTTACAGCATGGAGGATATTTAGTTGCGACATGTGGGATCTCGTTCCCTAACCAGGGATCAAACCCGGGTCCCCTGCATTGGGAACATGGAGTCTTAGCCTCTGGACCACCAGGAAAGGCCCTCCAGTATATTCATTGAAAATGAAAATGTGTGTTTGAATTAACCCACACTGTTCAAACCTATGTTGCCCAAAGGTCAACTGTACATAATGCACCTCAGATAACACTTTTAGCTGTTAGGTAGAGACCTTAACACATTTGGAACTGGCCATCAGGTACAGGAGCAAAGGACCTGAGGAAAGATAGCTTCAGACTAGGTGATCAGCTTCTAGTCTATAACTGCCTGTCATAGTTGACACTGATAAATATCTAATAAGTGGGTAAACTGGAGATGGCTGACTTTAAGTAAATATCGCAATATGAAGCTGACAAAAAGAACTAGTTTCAATGTGAAGCATTAGTGAAACCAGTTTAACAGGCTGTCTGTCTCCTGCCTCTAAGTAAAAGATGAGAAGGGGCTGAGTATGACCAAGAAGAGGCAAAATTCACAGACATCGTGGCGGTCTAATTAACAGGAAGATGACTCTGTTATCTAGCTTGGGTGACTTACTGGTGATGCTGTTAATCAGGACAAGACTTTAAACAGGAAAAACAGGGTTTGAAGAGAATACAGTGAGTTCAGTTTTCATAGGTGAGTTTCATAGGTGAGTTTCATAGGTGAGTGAAGGGCCAGGAGGACCCCACAGATGAATGAGACTAGTAAGTAGCTGACAAATGTAGTTCTGGAGCTCAGGTGGGGTGTCCAGGCTAGAGAAAGAAGATAACTGTCATCAGAATCTAGTTTAAGAGCTGATATCTCTTTATTCCTATGCAGAGTAAAAAGAACCCAGATGATGTGGTGGATGTTACAGTCAAACACATGATAAAGGGTTAGCTTTGAAAAAGAGTATAAACATCTTGGGCTTCCCTGGTGGTACAGTGGCTAAGACTCCATGCTCCCAATGCTGGGAACCTGGATTCAATCCCTAGTCAGGGAACTAGATCCCTCATGCTATGACTGAGTTTGCATGACATACAGTCAAATAAATAAAGAAAAATATTTTTTTAAAAGAATATGAACATTTCTTATGATGAAGGAAAGAAATGTTAAAAGAATTAATGACTTAAGCTGTATTTTCTCACTGGCAATGGTCTGTTGAGGAATTGTGATATTTTTCATGATCTGAGAATGAATTCCAACAGAGGGAAAAAAATGAAATAAATGCTGGTTAGCAATTTGAGGAGCCCAGCTGAGGGAGAATTTCAAAATGTAAGCATTGCTGTGTACTAGTCATCACAGACCGCTAGAACAAAATACCACAGACTGGGTGTCTAAACAACAGAAGTTTATTTTCTCACAGTTCTGGAGGCTGGGAAGTCCAAGATCAAGGTGCCAGTGAGGTTTGGTTTCTGGTGAGGACTCTCTTCCTAGCTTGCAGACAACCACCTTCTTGCCGTGTCCTCCCATGGCTGATTGAGAGAGAGGGAGGGAGTATTCTGGTGTCTCATCCTTTGTTTAGTCACCAAGTAGTGTCTGACTTTTTGCAACCCCGTGGACTGAAGCATGCCAGGCTTCCCTGTCCCTCACCATCTCCCGGAGTTTGCCCAAGTTCATGTCCATTGAATCAGTCTCTTCCTTTAACACATTAATTTTATTGGATTAAGGCTCTACCTATGACTTCATTTAACCTTAATCACTTCTTATTCCAAATACAATCACATTGGGGTTTAGGGCTTCAAACTGTGAGTTTGGGGAGGACACAATTCAGTTCGTGGCATATATAATTCAGCACTATAATGTGAGTTCTTTTCCCATTTATACACAAGAGCAAGAGAAAAGAGAGATGGTTGAGTTGATCCAAATTTGGGGATTAGCAGGATAGACTGGAGAGGTCAAAGTGGCAGATGAAATGAGGGGCTGGTGAAAATATGGCTTAAAATTATTTCCCATGGGTTCCAAGAATGATGGAAAGGGAAGCAGCAAGGATTGGTAAGCTTCATGGAAGGTCCTCTCAGGTCTGGAGGCTGGAGAACAAAAGGGAACCCTTTATCATGCACCATCTCTGGGTAGAGTCCTTTCTTGGGATGTGATTGGTTGTTTCTGCACTTTCAACTTCACTGGCAACCAATGAGAATCATCAAACTGGAAAGATTTAGGTTCATTAGTGATAGCAATGATCACATTTTTCTTTCTTTTTAGACGACTAAATACATTGAACAAGTGTGCCTCAATGAAACTTGATGTGAACTTCCAAAGGAAAAAGGTAGGTATAACTTACTACACCTTACTAAGACTATGTCTCTACCAGCAGGACAAGCTGCATTCACAGATTAAAAACAACATGAACCTAACCAAAATTCTGAAATGACTGACCATCTATGTGTTTATTCTCCAAATATCTCGTCTTATCATAAGCATCATGAAAAAGCCTGATAGGAACCTAGGCTAACATCTGTTTCACTTTGCTTTAGTTTTGATCAGAGGGTTTGCATACAAACATAAAATGCCTTGTTTGTGATCATCTTTCAGAAGTTTGTTTAGCTGTAAATATCCACTCCATATTAGACTTAAGTTCTCCAGTGATTTGTAGATTAAGAGAATGAAGAACAGAATCTATGGGGCGGGTCATGCCAGGTGTCTTCTGCTTTATTCTTTCCTATGGCATTTTATTTCAAGTGCAGTTCAGGATGTGTTCATTGTCAGGCTGGTTCATTTCATCGTGGTTGAGCGGGTGGAGGGAGAGGGTAACAACAGGATTCAGAACTCGCCCCATCTCTCCATTCTCACCCCTTACCCTTTTCTCTAGTTACAGGGGACGTCCTTCAGTTTCCTGAGGCACTACACTTCCTCTCTCTTATAGGACTTTGCAGGCATTTTTCTCTCTGTAGGTGTAAGGCTGGCAATTTCAGTTCTGAAACAAAGCTATACTCTATTGAGCACTTACTGTTTTCCACAAGCTATGTTATGGCATTTCATGCATTGTGGCAGAGGGTCTCTGTTTTCTAGAGAAGGAAAATAAAACCTGAACTGACTAAGTCCCTTGCCTGTGATCTATTAGATGGTGGAGGAGCAGGGTTTCAACTTCAGGTGTGTCTGACTCCAAAACTGAGGCCCATAACCACTGTGCTGAAAGACCTCTCTTTCTCACTGAATTGATCCTTTTAGGAAACTCAGAATTAAAATCGTTAGCTACTTTTTTCATTTCACATCTTCAGTATATAACAAGTCAAGCCTCACTATATTTTGAAGAAGCAGAGAAAACATCCCTGAGTTGTAAGAAAGTGTTCTTTATTCTGGCCTACACAGAGAAGTCATTACAACCCATGGATTTTAAGTCACTCCCGAGTAACCAAATCTTTAAAAATAACTTTAGCCTGACTTTCTGCTCTAAAATAGCACCCAAAAAGAAGCGCAAATGAATTTTGGTTGACCTCACCTTCAAAACAATTTGGAGTTTGAGCTAGGAACCAAAGATTCAAGCTAAGGAGGTAAAATAGTGAAAAACAATATCCAGAGAATATATTAAAAATGGGCAATTTGTCCGGGTCAAAGAAAAATGAAAAATGTGGGAATAAACGTCCCAACAGCTGTCTGGCTGAATAGAGCCCTTGAGAAGTACATACACTGAAGCAGGAAGGTCAGATGTTGTTTTGGTTGTAACACATGGTTCTTATTAAACCACGCGCAGCCACGCCTGTGTGGCTGGTCTGTCCGGCTGCCAGTGCAGATCCTTAGCTGCTATGTATCACAAACACAAATGCCAAAAACTAACAGCATGATTTGTTTTCAAACAAGTGGTATGATTGAATTCTTCCCTTATCACCAGCATTTCAAAACCCACATGTGGGACAGGCTTGAATAACATGCATTAGGCCGTGTTACCTTCACAGAAGCTCCTCTGTAAATTGGTCCCTTCGGCATTCTGACATTCTTAATTTATGCCTTTCGTTGGGTATGGTGGTATATACCCTTACAGTCCCTACTTAGCTGTGGGCCCCACGGATGCAGGCACTTGGATAAAACAGGGCTTTCCACATTGTAATGTAGGGACTCGTGGCCTGAATTTTGAAATAAATAAATCCAGTGAGTGGTCTCCACCCACTTGTGAATCTTAGTCGTGACGCGCATTGGAGGCTGTGGTCTAAGCAACTACATAGGAGACCCTGGTGGTGGCATGTGTCCCTGTGATCTGCTCCTTACACAAAGTCACAGACCAGTCCTTTGTTGTTGTTCAGTCTCTCAGTTGTGTCCGACTCTCCATGGCACCATGGACTGCAGCACACCAGGCTTCCATGTCCTTCACTATCTCCAGGAGTTTGCTCAAACCCACATCCATTGAGTCAGTGATAGCATCCAATCAACTCAACCTCGGTCACCCCCTTCTCCTTTTGCCTTCAGTCTTTCCCAGCGTCAGGGTCTTTTTCCAATGAGTTGGCTCTTGCATCAAGTAGCCAGAGTATTGGAGCTTCAGCCAATCTTTTATTTTACTGCAAAAAAACACTAAATGCAGACTAGGACCAGGCTAAATGATCAAAAGCAGAAAGTGAAACTTGAGAGCCAAGCACCACAGGAGCTTCATCCAACTGTGGAATTAGTTTGTTTGGCAGAAGGGGAAAAAAGACAGTAGCGTTTCCTCTGGGTTTGTCCCTATTTTAATCAATCCAAGAAACAGAAACACAATGTTCACCTCTAATCTGCAGAGGCCCAGACATGTTAAATTCCCCAGAATGTCATCCCCAAATGGCTTCACCACCTGGGAACACAGTCATGCTTCTCCCTCCAGGGCCCCAGAAGGCTGTGTGTGCTTCTTAGAACTCTGTGGCGTGGTGAGCAGGTGCCACACCCAGTACCGCTGCTCATCACTAACCGCACATCACAGATGCAGAGATTGAAGGACAGGGAAGCCGAGTAACTTGCCCAGAGCCACTCAGAAACGGCACAGTCAGGATCTGAACCCAGCTGTTCTGCCCCTCCTGGCCCTTGAGAGAGATTCAGAAATGTATTGTCATGAGCTTCTGGCCCTTGGCCTGAGACCCAGAAGGGCTTCCTCAGCAATATATACAATTAGGTATTTTTATTGTTGTTTTAGAAGAGGGATATTTCTTGCTTTTTGTACTCAAGTCCACAATTTATTTAATGTCTTCATGGAAATTTACCTTTGGATCTCTCGTGGTTAAAAGAGCCATGAATTTCATTGCTCTGCTTTGAATTTGGTTCTCACCTGATTTTGTTTAATTCTGAAGAATTTGGTGGGTTGACCCAAGATAGGGGAAAAAAAAACAAAACAAAATCCACAAATAGATGACAGTGGTGAAGCCTCATTCATACTTACTTAGGCATGCACCTTCCTTGTACATCAAATGCCACTCACTCGTAAAGCACCAGGACAACTGAAATCGCACCTTGCCACTTTGCAGAAGAGAAAAGCAGCCCTCTAAAGATTCAAGATTACTTTCCCCATGAGAAGCAGGTAGAGTGTCCTCAATCTTGGCCATGCATCTCACTGAAAGACTTACTAAACCCCTGCATTTCTGAGAGCCTGAGGACCCAGCCATTGCCCACCTCTGGCCTCAGGCTCTTCCTCTTGCAATGCTGCAAGTGGCAGGGCCCTGCTTCTGAACAGGAGGGCTCAGACACTCAGCTCCAGTCAACTTTAATGGGAGATACATGTCTAAATTTCCATGTACTTGTGGAGTAGCCACCTCTTACATCTGTGGGCTCGTATGGGCTCCTGTTTCCAGTGTCTGTTTTTGGCATTTGTCTCTGAAGCATATATAATTTCAGCTACAAATGTTCTCACTTTTTTAGAAAAAGCCAAAAGAAGTTTGAAGTTTCCTCTAAATTAAAAACACCAAGGCACATGCAAAGCTACTCTTTCTCAGAAAACGGTTTCTTCATTATGACCTACAGAATTCATACTTGCTTTATGATGACACTGAAATCCTCTCATTACAGTCAGTGTTAGTGTGATGTGGGTTCTATTAAAAGTTAAAGTCAGAGACTGAAGACTCCAATAAGGATCTCTGTTAAATGAGGAAAGAGTGAGATGCATTCACAGGACTCCTACCTAAGATTTCCTGAGGGAAGACAAGCGGCTTCAAAAGAAGGTCCTGGTTAAAGTCATAGTTTTAATAAAGTTCTCTGAAATCATGACCCCAAGGTGGAAAGCAACACAGAAACCATGACTAATTGCCACGTTGCAGCCAGTACCTCCTGGCCTGGATGCCGTGGGCATTTCAGAGGAGCTGCAGCTGTTGTCAGGGGGGCTGGTCTGAGCCTCTGCCTGCACCCTCCCCGCCATTGCCTTTCATAACCTCAAATGTCCCACCAAATAAGACACCACCTGGCAGCTCCAAACAGCAGAGTCAAATGAGAGAAGTTACATTTCATTCCATCATTCCCTTGGCTGGAGAGTAGTACATCTTACATTGAAGAGTGTTATGTGTGAATATCCTCGAACCTGGATCTTTGAGTGAGAGAAGCTCTTCTCTCATCTTTTCCAACCTCTTATGCAGCACAGGATTTACTTTCAGAGCATCCAACAATTCACTCAGCCTCTGTTTATAAGCATCTAGACTTGAGTTCATTAAAATGCAAGGCAATTTATTTTTTCCTAAGCACTGGAAGTCTTCCATATAATAAGCTAAAAGTTGACTTGATGTAAACGTGCCCGTCTGATTCCAGCTCTTCTCTCTGGAGAGGCACAGAATACAGATTTCTTCTTTGTCTAGACCAGAGCTCAGCAAGCTACTGCTCCTGCTTTGGTAAAGAAAGTTGTACTGGAATAAAGCCACACCCATTCTTTTGGCTGCAAAGGCAGAGTTGAGTAGTTGTAATGTTCTAATATTTACTATCTGGCCCTTTACAGAAACTTTTCTAACCTCTGTTCAATCTAGAACAAAGTTTCTTAAACTGTCTACAGTGAATGATCAATTTTTTTAAAAATTCCCAGCCTGCCACCGACCAAGATACTTTTGTAAAATTCATTACAAAACAATTATTAGAAACATGAGTGATATTAGAAATATGAATGATACAATCATTAGATAATCTCTAATGATTGTACTAGAGAAAATACAAGACTAAATGTTTTATTAGACTTTGAAGATACAAAATTGCATTCCAATAAATATAACTGAAACAAATATAACAGGAAACAGAAAAGAATTTAAAAAATTGTTCATATTTTTACTAAAAGTGTACACTTAGGCAATTAATATGAAGAATCAAGATTGCATTTGCAACTTTTTTCCTGTTGTTCAGCTGTCAGAACTAAACAAAAAGTTTACTTTGAAATATCAATTCCCCATATTAAATGTCTATACAACATTTCGGTCAAACACTATGAGTATTCCCGATGGTGAGTTTTGTTTGTTATCTAACTTAGGTTTGATTGACAGAAACCACTCACAGGGGAAAATGGGTATCTCAAATACTTCTTTGTTTTAATATTAACCATCATAAAGAAGCCAGTCCCACAGAATATGTTGAGTGGGTCTTACCTGATGGTCCAGTGATTAAGACTCTGCCTTCCAAATTGGGGGGTTCAGGCTCGATCCCTGGTCAGGAAGCTAAGATCCCACATGCTTTGCAGCTAAAAAAACCAAAACATAAAACAAAAACAATACTGTAACAAATTCAATACTGACTTTTAAAATGATACACATTAAAAAAATAAAAATAAAGAGGTTTTTAAAGTAATTTTTAAAAGTTTTGGCTATTCTTTTTTACTTTTACCAAAATGAAGTGATGCTATATTGTCAAAATTCATCTCTAATCCACAGTCACCAGCTAGTTTCTACAATAGTCTTTCTGTAAAACAGTGAATCCTGTACGTTATACACTTTGGGTTATGTTAGATAAACTGATCTTGAAATGTCACATGTAACATGGACCTTGTGAGCCCAGCACACAAACTGGTCTCAACCCTGTTTAGTAAGACAAGTCCAGTGATCATGAACTTGGATAGCACAGCCATGCCAAATAGTGACAAATGGTTTTAATGCTTACTCTCAGTGTCTGAACTCACCTCACTTAAGACTGGTTAGGGGACTGTCAGCCCCTTGACCACACTTTGAGTTGTAATGTCCTTGAGTTCCTTTTTTCTAAACCAAACCATTAGTCCTTTCAATCATCCTTCATAGAAGGTTGTGATGTCTAGATCACTGGCCAACCTGATTACTCTACTCTAGAAATATATCCCATTCCACGGGCCCCTTAAGCTGTGGCCTGATGCTCCTAATGTGTGTTACCGGTGCGGAATACAATGGGACTGCACCTCCCAAGTGCTGAGATCCATGCTTTTGGGCAAATATCCTAAGGTGAGTGTCTTGGTTTGGTTACCACATTACATGGTTAACTCACATTAAGCCTAAATCTGGTACAATTCTCAAGACTATTGATAGGAACAAAGACTGTTCCATCCCACACATCCTGCAATAGATTTGTAAAGTTAAGTTCTTCGTGTTTAACTTCATGAAATTTCATCTTATTAACAGGCCATCCTTCAATTCTGTTAAGATTGTTATGCATCTCAAATCAGTATTCTCTAACATCAATAATTAGTTTCATCTTGCACCTTAAGATTTATCTGGCATTTTCCCATATACTCTCATTTGATTCTATTGGCAAACCATGCCGGATGTGGATTGTTATCATTTCCATTTTACAGCTGAGAAAATTGAGTCTCAAAGTGAGTGCCTTACTTAAGATGGCTTAGTGAGACCTGAATGGATGGGATGGGGGCGGGGTGGAAGGGAGGTCCAGAAGTGAGAAGACAGACGTGTACTTACAGCTGATTCACTTCATTGCACAGCAGGAACTAACACAGCACTGTAAAGCAGTCATCCTCCAATTAAAAATAAACAACAGCAAAAAGAGCACCTAGTGAATAATCTGTGCCATCTTCTCAGTTTAAAAACATGGATCCTTCTGACTCATTCAACTTATTCTTAAAATGGACACAGCCTGGAGGCGTCCTGCGTCATTTGCTTTCAGTCTTTCCATCACCCTCTCTGGTGGAGTTACTCAACCAGCTACTCACAAAACGCTCTGTAGCCTCCAGCAGTTTGGCGTCTTGGCCTTTTGTGAGTTCCTGGCTGAAATCCAGACACACGTGTCCCTAGTATTTCCCTGGTTTACTAAATTGCTGAGAGAATAAAGTTAGTTTGGTGTGTCTTTTTATCATAAAAACATCTGACTCCTAGAGGTTTCCATTTTGCATTTCTAAATAATCACAAACTATTTGTGTCTAGCCTCAAAAAAAAAAAAAAAGATGAAATCTGATCATCTCCTAAAGAGTACACCTTACATTTACTATTGGAGAGTCTGCTATGTCCCTGACCATCTGTTGGTCCCTGAGTATATAAAAAACTAAAACTATGGTGTTTTTCATGCTGTGAATCAAGGCCCATTGGTAGATTATCAGATGAAGCTAATGGGTTGCAAACAACATTTAAAAAAAATGAAACGGACTAAACTAGAATATAAAATATCAGAGGATAAAGATAACTGTGATAGCATAAATTTATGTATTTATTTATTTAGCTTTAGTGTAATTTGTATATGTGCCTTGAGTTGTGCTGGAATTTTTCTTTTTTATGAGCAGTTAACATGTATTGAGCATTTAGTATGTTCCATATACTGTTATCAGTGCTGTATTACTTCCTTTTTTCCTTCCTCAGTTTTATTGAGATATAATTGACATATAGCACTGTATCAGTTTAAAGTGTACAGTGTGATTTGACTGACATACATCATGACTACCACAGTAAGTTCAGTGAATATCATCATCATCCCAGAGATACAATGCTAAAGAATAGGAAAAAAAAATGTTTTTCCTTGTGATGAGAGCTCTAAGGACTTACTCACTTAACAACTTACATATATAACATACACAGTGTTCATTATATCTGTGGTGTTTTACCTTGCATCTCTAGTACCCATTTATAACTAAAAAAAATGTATTTCTTATTGTATGTCACTATCAGTAGTTTCAAAGATCCTGCACCAGTGGGAAAAAACAGACACAGAATCATGTCAGTACCCTCTGGACGTACTCTGATAATTGCATACTAAAGAAGATAGGTATCTTTTCCTTTTTTCTTTGTTTTATTTTTGTTTTTTATTGCTTTGATTTTTGTTTGTTTTGATTCAATCCATCTAAATACTGCAAAATTTCCCTGAACTGTTTGCCTTTTTCCCCAGGAGTTTACCACTTTTTCACATGCTTCGGTTGGGTTGTAAATATCTCTTTTTGCCCAGAGCCAGTATAATAAGCTCTTAGAGCCCAGCAAACAGGAGCGGGCTTTCCATCCCTAGCCCACAGTGCCCAGCTTGGCATCTTTTCTAAACCAACATAAAGAAGTCCTTCTCCAACTAGTATGTGGTTTGCTAGCATCAGTAACCAAGTTTGGGATTGCTTTAGAGAGCTCATTGGAGCCAACACTAGATGTTGTAGTTTCTATTTTGAAAATCTGTATTTTCTTTAAAAGCATATCCTTCTTTTGCCTTCTCAGAAACTGTTTGCTAAAAGGTTTTTTTCAGAATGTTTACTTAATATCAACTTCTCCTAGCTTCCTGAAATATGACATGAAAATCCAATAAACTCAACCTTCAAACTGTCACAGTACCTGATATTTAAATAGCCCTTAGATGTCAGGGTTTATTGTATCCATCGCAGGGAAAGAGGAGGTAGAAAATGCTATGAAGAAAGGATATTTTTGAGTCTTCATCCTAGAGTCTTGACCTTTTTCCATTTGTGCAACTTTTTAAGCTCTTTCGCCAAAGTTTTATGCAACTTTCTTAAAATTCAAAGCTAATTTCCCACCATGCTGCCACAGCTATGAAATTCTCTGTGATTGCCATGGTTTTCTACTTTCTTCCACCTTATACTTGAAAGTTCAAATTTGTTATGTAGTCTAGTCCCTGTGAACCTAGATTTTCAGGGAATAAGAATGGAAGGATCCCACATTCACTGGCTAAGCATCTGTTTATTTTTCCTTGAAGACAATATATTGCGATGTCCAGAGGAGTTAAGGTAGCTGCCAGATATATAGAAAGATGGATAAGATCTTACACAGACAGGAAGCACAGATGCAGCTGAACAAACACGAGAAAATAACAAATAAGCCAAAATATCCCTCAATGAAGGATTAGTCAGTGCATTATTTCATGTAATCCCCAAAGCAAACCTATGATGCAGAACCAATTTTCAGTCCTATTTTATAAATGCCATTTTATAAATAATAGAAATGCACTTTGGAGAGAGTAAGCAACTTTCAGACAGTCACCTAAGTCTAAGTGGTACTGCTTGCACTGGCAACCAGGTCTGAGAACCGGATGCCAAGGTCAAGTGAAATAACACTTAGTCCAATTAATATATATATACACACAGAGAGAGAAAGAGAGCAGTTACTCTCAGCTCGGCATTGGGGAGGATATAATTATGAATATGACACAGAAACGCAGGCCCTGGACCTGATGAGTTTATCTGTAACAGTTGAGAGTAGGTGCATGGGACATGAGATTAAGATAGCATTATAATAAATGTTACAATAAAGATCTAAATGCTACAGGAGCACAGTGGAAGCGTAGTCACTGCCTTGGGGCTGTCAGGAATGCATCAAAGAGACTCATGAAGCTGAGTACCCAAGAATGGTCAGGGACCAGGGAAGGACAGGGAACCATATAAACCTTTTAGGATCTTAATCCTGTCACAGAGCTGGGTATTGGACCTAGTTGCAGGTCAGGGAGCAGAATGCAGGAAGATGGGGAGGAAGCATTAAAATAAGAAAAGCACATTGGAGTCAGGTTGAAAGAGCTTCAGGTTGAAAGTCAGGTTGAAAATGCCATACCCAGACTTCAGAGAGCTAAGGGGAACGAAAAGTGTCTAAACTGGGAAACCCTGTGATTGCATTTGGATTACACTGTGGAAAGTCGTTTAGATGGAGAGGATGTTGGCCCGGTTTTTACTGTAATAACCCAGCCAGAGGTACCAAGGGCCCGCACTGGGGAATAAGAGTGAAGATATGAACGAGGGAGCAGATTTGAGAACCATGTCAGAGTCGGGTCTTGGTAATACACATAATGAAGAGGAGGAAGGAATGGATGATCCAGTTCATCTGGAAAGGAAATTATTTATATGTCTGTGCTGGGCCGGGCCCAGGGATTTGCAAAGATAAACAAAGCCATCTCTGGATTCAGGGAACCCAGACTCTTCTGTCTCAGGGGTTACAAATTCAGGCAGAACCCAGACGTAAGAGAAATGTGTGAGGTGTATGACAGAGCAAAATGGTGGGGCCATAGCACCCAGATACCCATGTCCCAGGAAGGAACTCGGATCCAGGGCTGACTAAAAACAAGAAGGCTGGCCTGGTGGTGCTGGCTGGGATGGGACCTTCCTCCGCCAGGAATCTCTAGAATGGCTCCCAAATTTCCACTTCCAGGAATTTGGAGATAATTTGGCTGTTAACTTGCATGGGAACATATGCTAAGAATCAAGTCTGGGAGACTAAGGAGTATTGGCTTTGAGATCTAGTGACTCTGAGGCTCAGAAGAGGAAAGCTAGAAATATGGTCCTAGGGCTCCATAAAGAGATGGAAAGAAGTAAGTGCCTTCTATGGTAAGATTAAGTTTCTACTCAAAAAGGGAGAACTGCAGGTGTTTTATATTTAGCCTGTCTAGCCAGATGGTAATTACATCCTCTATAATCGGTCCATGAAGCTTCTTATAGAGGAGGGAAGGAAAACTGAAGGGAAGAGCGCTGGACGGGTTGGGAAGGGATCTTCCAGCTACTGGGAAGGAAGCGGGCATCCAGGACAATAAAGATGGGGGAGGGACCAGCAAAAGGGTCCACCCGTGAGAGGGAGGGAGGCGGCGGTGCTGTGCCCACGCTCCCTGGACTGCCCTCTCCACCCCTGCCACCCTTACATTAGCATCCTGCTGCTGTTTTCCAGGGTGACGACTCCGATGAGGAAGATCTCTGCCTCAGCAACAAATGGACTTTCCAAAGAACCAGCCGCCGGTGGTCTCGCGTGGACGACCTCCACACACTGTTTCCTGGAGGAGACAGAAATGGGTTGTCGGGAGACATTAGGATGAGAAACACGACCAGCAGTGAAAGCGTCCTCACGGATCTGAGCGAGCCCGAGGTCTGCTCCATTCACAGCGAAAGCAGCGGCGGGAGCGACGGCCGCAGCCAGCTGGGCGGGCACGGCGCCGGCCAGGAGGCCTTCGAGGGCCCCGGGCAGTACTGCGCCGACGGCCCGGTCATGCTGGACGCCGCGCTGGTGGGCCACAGCCTCCTGCCATCCCCCAAAGACGGGCTCCAGCACCCTTTGCACCCAAAGAATGAGAAGCCCAGCCGGGCCAGAGCCAAATCGTTCCTGAAACGCATGGAAACGCTGCGAGGGAAAGGCGCGCAGGGGAGGCACAAGGGGCGGACCGGGGGCCTGGTGATCAGCGGTCCCGTGCTGCAGCAGGAGCCCGAGTCCTTCAAGGCCATGCAGTGCGTCCAGATCCCAAACGGACACCTCCAGAACTCGCCCCCCGCCACCGGCACTGCCGGGCTTCCTGGCCCCACCAAGTGGGGTGCTGAGGGCAGCCCCTCAGAGAATAGCAGCACTGGGGGGAGCACGCTTGGCCTGAAGGAGCGGAGGTGCCAGGAGGCCCACAAGCGCGGGGGCATGTACCTCGAAGACCTGGACGTGCTTTCGGGGACAGCGCTGCGGGACTCGGGGGACCGAAACCACCACGCGCATGAGTTTCACTCCCAAGAGAACTTGGTGGTGCATGTCCCCAAGGACCACAAGCCAGGAACCTTCCCCAAGGCACTCTCTATCGAGAGCCTCTCGCCAACAGACAACAGCCACGGGGCGAACTGGAGGACCGGGAGCATCTCCCTGGGCAGAGAGCCCAGCCCGGGGGCCAGAGAGCCCAGGCTCATGGGGTCCTGCCACAGGGCAAGTCGGGTCAGCATCTACGACAACGTCCCCGGCTCCCACCTGTACGCCAGCACCGGGGACCTTCTGGACTTGGAGAAGGATGACCTCTTCCCTCACCTGGATGACATCCTCCATCATGTCAACGGGCTCCAGGAGGTAGTGGATGACTGGTCAAGAAACATGTTACCCGAACCACAGACACACAGCGCCGGAGAGGCTGGCTTCTCCCCCTTCCCCTCTCCCAATCAGATCACCTTGGATTTTGAAGGCAACTCTGTCTCCGAAGGTCGGACCACACCCAGTGACGTGGAAAGAGACAGAGCGTCTCTTACTGAGTCAGAGGCCGCTGGGGTCAGAGAAAGGAGGGACTCGGGAGTAGGGGCCTCTCTGACCAGGCCAAACAGGTTGGTGGCATGGCTTTGTGAAATGAGGTTTAAATCCATTTCATAATAATTATGGTCTGTTTATTTAACAAACATTTATAGAGTACCTTCTAAATGTTTAACACTGGTCTAAGCGATGTATGCGGTTGGGAATTATTTGAACAGTAGTATGTCTTTTGTACAGATTGAATCCATGTTAACTCATATTTGTTTCTCCAAGTGTTTACCCTTTAATTCAATCTTGGTTTTATGCAAAAAAATAATAATAATAATTGAGCTTCTTATGTGCAAAGCACTGATGACGAGCCCATTGCCTGTGCACAGGCTCTTCCCATGACCTTGCCGAGCATCTCTTTTGCCAAATCTTAAATTAAAAAGTTCTATGAGAAATTTCTGAGATCTACGGTGTATACAGTACTTCATATGTTTATTTTGACTTTAAAATGCAGATTACAAAGCTGCTTTTACTACTATAAAAGCTGTTTTACTATGACCATTTCACAAGCACCTTAGATAAATGGCCCTGGAAGGGGGTAACCAGTAGGGTCTCTCCTGAGGCAGTGATGTCTCTCGGGCTCACTGCTGTGCGGTCATGTCAGGAGAGCTTCATCTGCACCTGTCACAAGTCAAGAGTGTGGAGTCAGGACGGCAGTGTGACGGTACTCTCCAGCTCCTAAATGTGTGTGCTCTCCGTCTCCACCTCTGTCAATCTGAACGTCTCTCTCTCTCTTACACACACAGTCTCAGGTGCTTTCAACACTGTGGGAATGGATTTAGGAATAAACCAACACAAAAAAATTATTATTATTATTTTTTTTTTTCCATTTATTTTTATTAGTTGGAGGCTAATTACTTTACATCATTGCAGTGGTTTTTGTCATACACTGAAATGAATTAGCCATGGATTTACATGTATTCCCCATCCCAGGCCCCCCTCCCACCTCCCTCTCCACCCAATCCCTCTGGGTCTTCCCAGTGCACCAGGCCCGAGCACTTGTCTCATGCACCCAACCTGGGCTGGTGATCTGTTTCACCCTAGATAAATATACATGTTTCGATACTGTTCTCTTGAAACATCCCACCCTCACCTTCTCCCAGAGTCCACAAGTCTGTTCTATACATCTGAGTCTCTTTTTCTGTTTTGCATATAGGGTTATCATTACCATCTTTCTAAATTTCATATATATGTGTTAGTATACTGTAACGGTCTTTATCTTTCTGGCTTACTTCGCTCTGTATAATGGGCTCCAGTTTCATCCATCTCATTAGAACTGATTCAAATGAATTCTTTTTAATGGCTGAGTAATATTCCATAGTGTATATGTACCACAGCTTCCTCATCCATTCGTCTGCTGATGGGCATCTAGCTTGCTTCCATGTCCTGGCTATGATAAACTGCTGCGATGAACATTGGGGTGCATGTGTCTCTTTCAGATCTGGTTTCCTCGGTGTGTATGCCCAGAAGTGGGATTGCTGGGTCATATGGCAGTTCTATTTCCAGCTTTTTAAGAAATCTCCACACTGTTTTCCATAGTGGCTGTACTAATTTGCATTCCCACCAACAGTGTAAGAGGGTCCCCTTTTCTCCACACCCTCTCCAGCATTTATTGCTTGTAGACTTTTGGATAGCAGCCATCCTGACTGGCGTGTAATGGTACCTTATATCACTTATTTAAGCCTCCTAACGGTGGCTCCAATGGTAAAGAATCTGCCAGCAATGCAGGAGACCTGGGTTCGATCCTTGGGTCAGGAAGATTCCCTGGAGAAGGGAATGGCAACCCACTCCAGCATTCTGGCCTGGAGAATCCCAGGGACAGAGGAGCCTGGCAGGCTACAGTCCATGGGGTCGCAGAGTTGGACACGACTGAGCAACTAACACCACCAATGAAACAGATAGTGACTTCTTTCAAAGTAGTTTCTTCTGTTTGTTCTGTGCATTTTGTGTCTTTCTGCTCCATTTGCTCTGTGATTCTCTTGGCTCGGAAACTATTTTGATTAGCTACTTAAAAATCGGTAACATCCCATGTTTTCTGACAAACCCATCCCCTTTGTGACTGGCTTCTCTGATGGTCTTTCCGGTAAAGGCGACTCCGGTGGAACAGCTTCCAGCTCTCACACCAGCCGCAGCCATCTACGGCGTCACCCCACATCAGCGGACAGACAGCCGGCCAGCTGAACCTGCTCCAGCGCTTCTCGCTGCTCCGCCTCACGGCCATCATGGAGAAGCACTCCATGTCCAACAAGCATGGCTGGACGTGGTGCGTAGCCCATCCGCCTTGGAGGGGACCATTCGTTCCAGGGCTCAGTGTGTGATGGCAAGCACTTCAGTGTTTGCTTTCTGAGTTCTGAGGAATCTGTTTGTTGCCTTCACTGCCAGTCTCCTGGGGAAAAAAAAAAAATGCCCAGAGTTCTTCCTCAGTGTCTGCCTCTGGGCTGCCAAAGCCTGGATGAGATGTAGCCTGCAGGAAGCATTGCTTTATTTGTAGCTCTCTGTCAGTTTCCAGGGAAGGCAGTCAGGCTCCAAGTAAAGAGTGATCAGTTGTGAACAGAGACATTAAAAATAAACTTGCCATAAAGTAATTCTGGCAGTTTGCAAAGAAAACATCTGTTTCTTGTACCTCCTGGCCCAATGCAGAGCTCCACACTTAGAGCATTGCTTCATTCTGAGAGCACCGAACTCTTCAAATACAGTTCCGCTCTTATTTCACTGGCTAATAAAAACAAGACTATGCAGTAAACCTTTGGAATAAGGAACTCACAAAAGCACATGTTGGAACTTGAATGTGGACCGATTTTAGACAATTTGATGGATTTGGAAAAACATAAGATGTGCTGCTAATTGTCATGTGTTATATATTATGCACAAAGAAGAATCGGCAGTGCTTTTATAAAATATAATAAGAAAGTTATAGATTGTGTGGTCAAATCAACATATGCTTGTATATTAAATTTTTCTTTATAAAGTACAACTGGGTCTAGAAAAGTAAGGGAAGATATTAACATAATATTTTATCTTCTCTTCTTTCTCCCCCAACCCCAACCAAATTTCTTCTTCCTGATGTAGTTTTTAATTTTGTTTTGTTTTGTCTTATTGGGGACTTCAAAGTGTTTATCACTTAGAAGTGTGTCCATCACAGTTAAACTGGAATGTCAAGCACTTGATTTGAAAGCAGGGCCATAAATCCATTCTGCTAACGTGAATCACCCTGTTTAACAGTTATAGGCACAGGGCACACACAGTCCTTCCAATGTAATGTGAATAATCAAGGGAGATGTTGAATTCCCTGGTGCCTGTCAGATGTTCCAACAAAAGCTTGGCTTCCCTCTTGCTTTCACAGCCTCTCCCCGCAGTGTGCTCCACGAGGCGTGCATGACCTGGTTTCTGTGAATTCTAGGGCAGTTCCAAAGTTCATGAAGAGGATGAAAGTTCCCGATTATCGAGACAAGATGGTCTTTGGCGTTCCCCTCATCGTTCACGTCCAGAGAACTGGGCAGCCCCTGCCACAGAGCATCCAGCAAGCGCTGAGGTATCTACGCAGCAACTGCCTCGATCAGGTAGGGTCGTCAGTCCCAGGCACAGGCCAGGCAGCACAGAGCGGCAGTCAGACCAGATCTGTCCAGGGTCAGACAAGACATGCCTCTCGGAAAGAAAAGGCACTGTCGTCTTTAGAGGTCACTGTTTAATTTGACCAGGTGACATCCTCGTCAAGGCATGCGAAGATGTTTCCTCACTGGCAACTTGAAGGCCACTCTGGAGTGACTGCAGAAAGCTAACGTTGATCATTTGTACCTGTGATGGCTAATTTGTGTTCCCCGGAAACTGGGAGTAAAGCTATCTACTGCGTTTCCTTTTAATTACGGTCTCAATGCCACCATTGATTTCACAGCATTCTTTTATCCCTGTTTGTTTGTTTTTATACTAGAATTAGGTGTTTATATCTCCCGTTATTAATTTTTTCGAAGCAGCACTGTAACTGTTTATATTTTTTAATTTATTTATATATTTTTAAATGTGCAAGTAAAACATGAAAATATCAGCTAAGTTAAATGTCCCATCATCTTATGGAGTTGATTAAAAAACCCAAGGTGAACAAAATTTTTGGAGACCATTTTCTGTCTCCAGGACTGTGGGGGCCACCACAGTGGTGGACAATGAATGGCCCAGAGTGCAGCCTAGTCTATGATTAACCAGGCCAGGCCTTTGCTCCTCCAAATTAATACTCATTAGTTTCTCTATTAGACATTCTGTCCAAAATAAAAGCCATGTTTCCACTTCATCAATTGCAACCTTGAGTAGTGAGGGTATTTTCAGGCAACTATCCTATAATGGATTCTATTCATCTTACTCTTTAATACCATGTGAAGAATCTGTGCCAAACTAAGGTTATTTGCACTTTTCATTGATTTACCCTTGGCCTTAAGCTAAGTGGACAGAAATGAGCTAAGCTGCCCAAACTCATGAATTAGTGTCATCTCCACCCCAGTGCTGAGATCATACTTAGAATCAGGATGGTCTCTTGATGAATCAGATAGCAGTTTTCAATGGAAAAGAACAGGAGTAACTTCTACAATCAGTGCCATCACTGATTGAACTCAATGCATTATTCCCTTTTCCTTTCCCACTCTTAACTTAGATAATACACACATCTACATTTTTTCATATTTAGATGTTACCGTGAGGGTAAACATGTTTGCTGTTACCGTTGTGTTGGTGATGGCTGCTTTGTTTGAGAAATGGCCTGGATGGTTTCCCTGTTATTTCTCAGAAAGAAAAACAACAGATCACTTGTCTAAAACTAATAGCACTCATTTTTGGCAGATGCCCCAACATTAATTGATTTGTGAGTAACATCCCAATAGAGCAATCCAATGAAGCTGATAGTTAAGCATTAGATTTTTTTTTTAATTTTAGAACTTTTAACCAAAGGCACACATTAATCAAAAGTAGAAGGTCTATGGGTATTTTATTGAGAAAAATTTTTGGAGAGGTAGGCTCCAACATTTGCCCATACCCTGGGAATTCCCTGGTGGCTCAGATGGGAAAGAGTCTGCCTGCAATGTGGTACGGGAGACCCAGGTTCAATTCCGGGGTCAGGAAGATCCCCTGGAGAAGAAAATAGCTTCCCACTCCAGTATTCTTGCCTGGAAAATCCCATGGCCAGAGGAGCCTGGCAGGCTACAGTCCATGGGGTCACAAAGAGTTGGAAACAACTGAGTGATTCCACTTTTCATTCTAATTAATCTCTTTTGCAGTTCTGAAAGCATTGCCACCATGCCCTTCAGCACAGGACTTTGAAGCTTCAACTGTACTTTTATTGGACTATTAGTATAGACCCAGGATTGTATTATGTGGACAGTAGCCTGCTATTCAGACACATTTTTCCAAACTTCTCAATTTTCATAAAGGTATATGAGACCCATCTTCCCTCTTGGCTGATTCTCTTCGAGTCTTTGACTCTAGTGCTTATCAGCAAATGCTCTATTAAGAGAAAACAGGGTTTGTTCTGGAATGCTTAAAGTAAATGCCACAGTTCATCTTCACTCAATAACTATAACCTTTCTTAAGTGCCCAGCATGTTTCAGGGATATTAAGTATCCTGCGCTCACTGCCTCATTCAATCCCGTATCCACCCAGGGCAGGGTTAGCCCCCAGGTGGCAATGGTGGAGCCAACATTTGCTTGAAAATCTTTCTCCAGGGTCCAAGTTTTTAACAAATGCATTTCACTACTACCTGTTAGAATTGCTTGTCCCCAGTGCTTTTGGGGTGATGCCACCTCTGGCATTGAGGGACACTTTGAGAAGTGGCCCTAAACAACTCACTGATGGATTCAGTGTCAGGATTGTGTTGATGATGCTATTCGTTGTATCATGTGGTGTCTTCCCTGTAAGAACCAAAGAATTTTTCTTCCTCAGGCCCCAGCACCTGAAAGCATTGTTATTTTGGGGAAAACTGACCTGTCTGTATTAGTTACAGCAGGCTCATTCAGCTGGATATGTTTTCCTCTCTACATTGGCTGCAAGAATTATTGAGGCCAAATGCACATTCTGCCTGTAGTTAATATATGTAACGTGAGGGCATGTGTGAATTTTGTGTGTGAACCTCATTCCTACTTCCTGCTCTCCTTTTCTATCTTTATTTTCCTATTGCTCTGATGGTCTCATCTATGATCCTTAATTTATAGATCACTGTCAGTCACTTTGAATTCTTTCCTAAACAAGATTGGCTACACACGCATTGTAATATCACCACTCTACTCACCACATAGTCTTTATGTAGAACAGAAACCAGTCCTGCCCCCTGTAGACTCCAAATAAACATGTGTCACCAGCACTGCTGCTGTTATTGACGCCAGTCTCCTGTTTGAAGCAAAAGTCATCCACGTGGAGAGAAGGAGAGTGGAACCAAATCCCCCTCAACCCCTGCTCCCTGGCTCATGCTTATTCCCTGTCTCCGTTTCAGGCCTGTAACTATTTTCTTTCTTTCTTTTTTAATCTGGATGAACACCACCCTGAAAAACAGCATGCTGGCAAAGCTTTATAAGAAAAAGGCTCATTTCGTGGACATGGATACTGACTGTAAATATAAACACAATGAACAGGTCAACCCTTCTCTTGTCTCCGTCAAAAGAAAGAATCTGTCAGATGTCAAAGGGACTTTTGCCTTAGCCAGGCTCTCTCTTAGGAGGCACTCCATGCTGGCAATGACCCCCCACCTTCATCAGCAAAGAGTGTGGGGGGGGCACACAGAGGGCCCCCTCTGGCCCCTGCAGAGAAGGCAGGCAGCAACAGTAAGCGATAAGGGGGACGTAGAGAAACATAATAGGAAAACCAGGCTCAGGAGGAAGACTCTCCTAGAGATTTAAGAGCCAACTCAAGCAAATAAAAGCCAGTGAATCAGAAAAGAAAGAGGGACCAAAGAACAAGGAAGGAGAACCTGCCAGATAAGTGTTCTTCCTTCACCAACGGCACCTCCTCTGAATCAAAGACTCAGGTCTACACAGGATCATGAGACCCCAGCCCCACGACTGTGCAGGACCAAAGGGTCTAGGATACCCTTCTTCTGAAGCACACTTGACTGACTTCTCTGCTCCTCCTTTTACGTGGTCCCCTCCAACCACCTTCTAGGGCTGTCCCAAGGCTCAGCCTCTCACCCCAGAGAGGGAGGCTGCCTCCCTGCTCCGCCCCTTCCCCTCAGGCTAAGCATTCTTCTCAAACAGAAGGACATCACAAACAGCTGAAGACAGCCCGACAGAGCCCTGAAACAGGGCCACCTACATCCCCAAGTACAGAACATCTTCTTCGTGATAAAACACAGTGTATCCATTTTCACCTGAGCAGTTGGCTGGAGATGAAATACAGATGTTTACCTTTGATTATGAATCATTTCAGACATGGCAGTATGTGAAAGGAACCAGGCTCTGTTGGCTGAGCTTTTATTTCTGCCCTAAATCAGCTGCACAGAAGGGTAGATGATACCCAGGTTATACCCAGCTCCTGATGAGTATAGAGTCATGGCAGTGAGTGGCCAAACCTACAAGGCTCCACATTAGAACCCGCTACATACTGCTCTCAGGCACCTTTCTCTTTCTGGATAAAACCAACCTTTCTTCATTAGTGGTGCACATCCCTCAAGAAGAGGAAACACAAGTCCTGATAAACATCATTAAGTGCTGAAAGCATTAGCATAAGCAGGATGCCAAGTAGGAGATTTAACATTATTTAGATGAAACTTGAATTCTAATGTAACACTCATGCCCGCGCTCTCCTTCTAATGGAGTAGTAAGTTTTAAAAGCCCAATTATGCCGTGAAGACACTTCATACTCAGTACAAGTGTCCTCAACCTGCTGCCTACCTAACATCATAAAATGAGTGATGTTCCTGGGTCTGTCTTTTTAAATTACACGTTGAGTCCTTGCTTTTCAAAGCTGAGTGTTTAGGTGGAAGACTAAAGAGAGAGAACAGTAAAACCAGACCAGAGGGGCACTCATCATTCATCCTTTTACCCTGAAAATGAGAGATGACGTGCAAGAGAGAAGCTTATGAAATGGATTTTGCATTGCTGACCACTACTCTACCCTATTAAGAGAGGATGTTGGAGCCATGCTTTCTGGTATGTAAAAGCAGGCCCTGCTGTGTAATTTGTGGAGTCTTGTGCAAAATGAAAAGTGCATGGAGATCACGAAGAATTTCAAAATGGCGACCACAGTGCGTTAAACTAATCGTGGGTCCACATGTGACTACCCAGGTCACCAGGCCACCAGCAACAGACACAGAAGCAAATGAGAGACATTTCACACATCTTGGGTCTTCTTCATAATGAAGCTGAAGGGCCTGGGGTTGCCTCCCATCAGCCACAATGACCATGGTGCCCTTAGAAGGAACACATTTTCAGTGGTTTCTTTGGTCCTCCACTTTTTACCTGCAAAAAGAAATTAGTCAGAAATACACATGTTATCACAGTTCTGAAAGCTTTTTGAAGAGGAAGTGATGGTTGGCAATCCTGGGAACCCCCAGCCCTGGCTGCTCTACAATGATGGATAAGAAAAGCTCTTCCCTCTGGTCCCAGAAAAAGCTTCTACTTACCTCACCCGGGAGTTGTCCATTGCAGGGACCTGAAGCCCCACCCCCAAATGCTTAAACAATAGAAAATTCCCACGGTCACATAAAAGGCAGATAGTAGGGCAGTTCTTCCATCAGCTCAGTGCCATTTTTTAAGACAGGGGCCCTTCCCATCTCTCTCTTCTGCCATCCTCAGTACTCCATCTGGAATCTGATTTCAGACCACCTTTACTTTTACTAGACTTAGGAGAAAAAAAAATTCCTTTGGTGCTTCCAACAAAAATCCACAGAATCCACAGATATTTCCCACGTCCCCTGGAAGATAAGGGTGGGACAGGAAGATTACTGTCAGAATTTGAGGCAGAACAAATAAATACCTGACAACCCTCTGGACATCCTGTGAGATCTGAAGTCGGAGCGAGCAGTGCAAAGCCCGGCGGCTGGGGAGCTCCAGACACGTCTCAAATCGTTAAAATAACAGTATCTGCTGAAACTAGAAAGAAACTTGGAGACAGAACAGTGCAAAGAAAGTGTTCCTGGGATGTGTGTGTACCTGCATCTCATATGCACCAGAATCCACGCCGGCGAGACACAGAGGACAATGAGGAACCTGGTCCTGCCATGCACACACACACACACACACACACATACTCACACACACACAGTTGTCAGCTTTATTCTTTTTATAGAACACGATCAGTATTTCTCCACTGTCAAAAACAATAATAACAGGAATTCTCAGATGGAATACTCCCAACTCACAGGAGGAGCCCTGTTTGTGAGTCACGCTGAGGAATTCACCTCCAGGGCACTTGGCTTCTGAGAACTCGTGTGCATCACGGCCCTGAGGCCTGGTCCTGGGCCTCCTTCCAGAACTAGAGATGTAAACACACTTTGAGGCCGGGTCTCACTCCGATAATCACTTATCTGACACCTTGAACTTTTCTTTTGACAGTACATGCTTTCTTCTCTTGCCTTTTAATAAAATTTGGAGTAGTCGCCAGAGGAATAGAAATGTTCTTTAGATTCTTCTTGGCAATGTTCCTGCGTTTTCTAGGCGTTCCAAACCTTAAGAATCAAAAAGAAAGCGATTAATGTTTTAAGTGACACTCTGCCTGAATATCCAATTCTGTGGAATTGGGGTGGTAAGCCTTGGAATGCAGAGAAGGATTACTAAGGATTCTGTCTTTATTGCCACAAAAAGTAGCGGTGTATAATTTCCCCTGCGTTCCGTGCCTCTGACGTCTAACAAAACCCCGAGTATTCCCTAACTGCTTGGAATTCTTCCCTTGCTGTTACTGCAGTTCGAAAGAGTGAGGGCTGCTCTCCATTTATAGCAGCGACTGAGAGCTCTGCTCAGACGCGGGAGCTCGGGTGGAGGCCTGCCCGGCACACGGAGCGGCCAGGGAGGCGTGACTCCAGAGCAGGGGAAGAGCGGCCAGCGCTGACTCCCGGTCCGGCCGCTGCCCACCTCTCTGACGGCTGGGAGCGTGGAAGCCGGCCAACCAGGGAGCCCTTGGGCAGTGAGAAGCGTGCAGATGGAGGGTTGAGGAACCAGTCTTGAGAAACTCAGTGCCCTGCAGGCATTTAAAAATAACAGACATACTAATGCACTGTAAGCCTGGGCTCCCAGAGAAGCTCAGTTCTTTTGGGGTGGCAGCAGGTCCCCTCGAGGGGAGCCTACAGCATAACCTGGAAACCACTGCAGGACCCTCCATCCCCACGGGGCTCTGCTCCCCCTTGCTCGTTCCTGTTGGGGCATCATCCCCATGGTGCCCTACTGCTCCATTTATTTGTCAAGCAGAGGAGTCTTAAGTGCTAAGAATGAAAAAGGCATAAGACAACGTCTTGACATCTGAAGAAAAGCCACTCAGGAATCATTCTCACCAGAGCCATGACTTACACACGTAACAGCTAACCAGCTAGAGTAGTAGGTACGTCATATGAGAAGCATATATATGTCACAAGGATTCTAGAGAAGGAAAAGCATAGAAGTAAGACTTTTCGATCAAAATACATGCTTGTGATATTATTTTGTTTCATGAACACATTCCCAATAAACCTTTCCCTCAAAGGGGCATTGGATATGGTTACTTATCTGGTATCCATCAAACCTTCCATTGACGGAACTTTTTCAAAACCCCTACTAAAGTGTACACAACCAGAGGACAGGGAATTTTGTCTGGTCTGCTCATGATGACTCCAGGAAGTTATAAGTATGCCTGATACATAATGGGTATTTAATCACTACTTGTTAACTAAATGAATACAATAACAACATCGGTGGTGTTATAAAACTTGACAGGTTACAAAGCACAATCACATCTATTTTCTCCATAGCCCTGTAAGGTGGGGTACTATTATTATTTTCATTTTGTGGGAGAGGAAGTCAGTGTTCCGCTACTGCCCAGAGTAGCTAAATTAGTAATTTAGAATTTACTAGTTTGGCCACAATTCCAGCTCACCGAGTCCTGGTCCCACTGCCTTCCCATCACCCTCCAGGTGCTTGCCGTAGGAAGAAAATATCTGGGGCCAAAGGCAGCCTCACTGACACATCCTTGTGGCTTGTTTCAGGTGGGTCTTTTTCGAAAATCAGGTGTGAAATCTCGAATACATGCCTTACGTCAAATGAATGAGAACTTCCCTGAGAATGTCAGCTATGAGGACCAGTCCGCTTACGACGTAGCAGACATGGTGAAGCAGTTCTTCCGGGACCTTCCCGAGCCTCTTTTCACCAACAAGCTCAGTGAGACCTTCCTCCACATCTACCAGTGTAAGTGGTACAGTGCCCAGCCTGCTCTTAAGTGCATCCATTCACCTAAAAAAAAAAAAAAAAAAGGTGCATAGATTGAATTTTAATCCTACAGGTAATACATGCGTGCGTGCTAAGTTGCCTCAGTTGTATCTGACTCTTTGCAACCCTTTGGATTATAGCCCACCAGGCACCTCTGTCCATGGGATTCTCCAAACAAAAATACTGGAGTTGGTTGCCATGCCCTTCTCCAGGGAATCTCCCACCCAAGGATCGAACCCACGTCTCCTGTGGCCCCTGCATTGCAGGCAGGCTCTTTACCACTGAGCCACCAGGGAAACCCTACAAGCAATGCATGAAGTATATAAAAGTTACAGGAGTAAACTTTGTTCACACTTTGATATGAAAATCTCCAGGCTGTATTTTATGCATTTGAAAATACCTTTTGACATAAAAATCTTCCTTCTCTCAATAGGGGTTTGTGTAAGATATATTAAAAAAAAAAAAAAAACTAACTTTCAATGTAATTTTAATAAACTTAAAGTAAAAAGGGACACAATAGAACTTATTTTACATACAGGTGTTTTTCAAAAGAAACCATTTCCTTGGTATATGTGAAATCCAGATGTGTTAAAATGACTAGAAATCAAGGGCAAACTGTATTTTAATACCATGCATTTTAACTGGTGATAAGTAAGCAAAGCAAATCAAGGCTTAAGCTTAATTCAACTAATTTATATTTTCACTTAGAACTTTTTAAGTGATGTGAAGTTGATAATGCTCAGTGAAGCCCCTATAATTAATAATTGAAAATAGCAATTACTGATTTAAAGGCGTACCCTGCTAAAGGTAGTTGCTAAGGGCAGGAGGAGAAATGAACACGTGGCTTTTTCCTAGCGGCACTGTTATGTTTATACAGCATTCGCATGGGCTTCCTTTCAGGACTCCCCAAGGATACTAAGGTCCCACCATCAGTTTTCCTTCTGTATCCTCAATTGGGCATCCAAGGATTCAGACAACTTCAGGTCATAAACACAGTACAGGATTCACAGTTCATTGAATCTGCAAATTCAAGACCCAAGTATAGGAAGAGCTGACTGTGTATTTATCAGGAAAAAGCACTCGCCTGTTAAGTGAACCTGTGCAGGTCAAACCATGTTGTTCAAGGGTCAGCTATAAGTATTTAATGACCCAAGTCTCATTTCTTCAGGAAAAAAACACAGCCTGTGGATTTTTGAGTTTTTAGCAACATATGCATGAAATGGACCTTGTCATGAAACTGATCCAACTCGAAGAAGATTCCTGCTTATTAAGAATTCTGTACTAAATGTATTTTAGGAGTTTGCAATATTGCAAACAAAAAGGATTATAACAAGTACCACTTGTTAAAACAGGATAAAGTAGTGACCCACTAAATAAATATTATCTTGTCAAAATGAATAGGTCAAGTTAGTGATACACGTTGCTGAAGCCTAAATACAGGGAATTCATGTTTCTGCCATAAGAGGTTTTCATAAGAGGTTGAGCTGTGTTTTTTCAGGAAAACCTCCCTTGTGGTTTGGAAGTAGCATATATGGGCCTTTACATGAAATCAGTTCTTGGGTTATGGTTGACATTAGTATAAGGTTAAAGCCAGATTATTTCCAAGAGATAAATGCTTTCAGCTCTTTGTGAGACTCACAAGCAAAAAAAAAAAAAAAGATCAAAGCAGGGTTTATTTTCGCTGAGCAAACATTTACTGACTTCAGCTTATGTTCAGGGCACTGTGCTGAGCACTGCAGAGCACATGGATGAGTAAGACTTAACTCTGCTCTTAAGCATCTTACAACTTAGGGAGACAAGACGTACATAGATAACTGCAATACAGCAAGACTGGAGACATTCCATGATAAGTTACAAAGAGCACCCAAGGGGGTTGAGATGAGGAATAAGGACTTGATGGAGAGGTGACAACTAAAGGTTGAGATACACAAGGAACACATGCTGAGTGAAGCAAACAGCACATGTGTCAGGCGATTATAGGATTTCCATCTGGCTTGCAGAAGGGTAGCTGTCCAGTGAAGCATCAAATGACTCCAAAAATTAGACTGAGGCCCGTACCCAGGAAGGGCACTGAACATTAGAGCAGAGGGCTTATATTTGATTCATTAATCACTGGAGAACCTTTGGGTGTTGTTGAGGAAGATGACCAGTTATGATGCTCTCAGCTATAAACACAGGCCCAAAAATCCAACAAACAGTTGTTTAAACAATAAAGACATTATATAATCGCACAATACAGAAAATCTGGAGTTGAATAATTCCAGAGTTGGTTAATTCAGGGACACCATGGCTGAAGTGCGCCTCTCTTGATTATCCCCTTAAGGTCACAATAGGACTTACCACAACTTAGCGTTATCATGTCTTCCCAAAATCACATCCAAAGGCAAGAGGCCAGCAGACGGGATCTCCTCAGGCATGTGTCTGTTTCTGTCAGGGAGATAAATTTACAGAAGCACCTACCTAGCAGTTATCTCGGTCCCACAGGCCAGAAAGTATACATTTTTCTAAATGTATACCTAAATCAATCACTGGAGAGAAGAACGGGGTTACCATTTTTGGTTTAGGCCAGTGTGGGTTGGAGGGAAGGGCCCAACCTCCCTGAGCACAATACAGCCCAAACCTGAACAGAACATGGCCTTTCTTAGAGACGAAAGAGAGAGCAAGTATTTCCCAGGCAGCCAAGCTTGTGCTGCAGGGCCAGTGTCCATCAGAACTGCTTATTTGATCCATGAATCCGGAAGTGGTGAACAGGAGCTACCGAACGGGACAGGAATGGAGGGTCAGGTAGCCAGCACATTGATTGAGGCTCTGAGTGACCTGCGGTGACTTCTAGTAGCCAGACTAGAAATAACAACATTCCAGGGATAGACTCTGGAGTCAAGAGTTTTCCAATGACTGTGGGGAAGAGGCCACTCCTGCCAGGTGGCTCAGACAGTAAAGAATCTGCCTACAATGCAGGAGACATGGGTTCAATCCCTGGGTGGGGAAGATCCCTTGGAGGAGGATATGGCAACCCATTCCCAGTATTCTTGCCTGGGAAATCCAAGGACAGAGGAGCCTGGTGGGCTACAGTCCATGGGGTCAGGAAGAGTAGGGCATGACTAAGCTATTAACACTTCACACTGCTTAACTCAAGTGAGTTCCTGATAGTATCTTTCACAGTGAGGGGAATAAGGCAGTGAGTCCGTCCTAAAAGTGGAGAAGGCAATGGCAACCCACTCCAGTACTCTTGCCTGGAAAATCCCATGGACGGAGGAGCCTGGTAGGCTGCAATCCATGGGGTTGCTAAGAGTCGGACACGACTGAGCGACTTCACTTTCACTTTTCACTTTCATGCATTGGAGAAGGAAATGGCAACCCACTCCAGTGTTCTTGCCTGGAGAATCCCAGGGCCGGGGTAGCCTGGTGGTCTGCCGTCTATGGGGTTGCACAGAGTTGGACACGACTGAAGCGACTTAGCAGCAGCAGCAGTCCTAAAAGATCACTAACAGACACAGCCAGGGGGCAGCAAAATGCAGCACGGAGCACCCATTTTTCTAGGATTTTCCCTCTTAGTTACCTCCTACTGTTCAAGCCAATTCTCTTTCAAGCCTGCATGACCAGGGCCCCCCTCCCCCACCACTACCACCACCACCGTCCTCACCACAGGGACCACCCAGAAGGAGAACAGCTTGAGAGGAGGGGGGGACCTGGTTCCCCTTCCCACAAGCCCTGTGCATCCTGAGAGATACTTCACAAGCTGGGGAGGGAGGGAAATGGGCAAGAGGTTTGAAACAGCTGAGGTGGCAGACAGGTGCATATGAAAAGCCAGCACAGGGTGCTCCTTGAGAGTCCAGCCTTGTCATTAAGACCGTGAGTTCTGGAGTGAGACTGGGGGTTCCGATGCTGGGTCCAAAGCAATGACTTCTTTGTGCCCCCAGCTGTCCTCACGGTCACCGTTGATGATGACGAGGACCCCGAGCATGTTTGCAGGAAGGTAGCACACTCTCCCCCTCCCCCGCCGGCTCCTTCTGCTGCTGGCCCTCTGACGGCCTGGCACCCACTTTTTCACAGATGTCCCCAAGGAGCAGCGGCTGCAGGCAGTGCAGGCGGCCATCCTGCTGCTTGCTGATGAGAGCCGAGAGGTGTTGCAGACGCTGCTGTGCTTCCTCAACGACGTGGTCCATGCGGTGGAAGAGAATCAGATGACGGCCATGAACTTGGCCGTGTGTCTGGCCCCCTCCCTCTTCCACCTGAATTTACTGAAGAAAGAAAGCTCCCCCAGGTGGGTTTTTCTCAACAGGAATGCTAATCCTAAACCAGGTATTCCCCAGGGCTACTTAAAAAAAAACTACATGCATTGCACTTCAACCTGGGGATCTGTTAGCACTTCATTTATAATCAGAAAATGTTTGGAGGAACCTGATTCTTGCGGCTCAGGGTCAGAGAATTACCCAGGTAGCATTGAAGAGTGTCCTCTGTGATCCGGAAAACCTGGAATCCTGTTCTGTTTTGTGTGTTTGTGAGTGAGAAGGAAGGAAAAAGTACACAAGGTGGTATTTTACAAAATCTTCAATTTGAAAAGACTGGATTTCAGGCCCAAGCACAGCAGCTTGCGGTGAAGTAGTTTCAAACTTGGGGAAAAATGGATTAATTTCTCCCCCAACAGTTATTCCTGCCCTTGTGTTTTTCCAAGGTTTTTCATTTGTCAGGCTCTTAACCTGTGTCGGGATATCTAAGATGTGTGGTCACTGTTTTTATTTGGAAATGAGAAAGTCTGGAATCTAGATGGCATCCGGGCATGAGGAGATAGCAGAGGGGTGAACTGGGTCCTGTGAAATGCTCTCGGGTTTGGGATCCGCTGAGGATTGTCCCCTTCAATTACAGAGTCATCCAGAAAAAATATGCGGCCGGGAAGCCAGATCAAAAGGACCTCAGTGAGAATCTGGCCGCGGCTCAGGGCCTGGCCCACATGATCATGGAATGTGACAGACTTTTTGAGGTGAGTGAAAGGCTCCAACCGCCTTCCTTATAGCTCTTGGAACTCGATAAGACACTTGGAATGGTTACTGAATTTATGGCTTATTTCTGGTTTGTTTTTTTTTTTTTTTTTTGACAATGGTACACTGAATAGTGCCTCCCAGAAATATGAGGAGACAACCCCAAAGTTGAGGCTTTGACAGTTAAAGACACTTGGGTTTACCATGATGATAATGTTTATAAAAACGGTTGCATCAAGTTCCCATGCCAGGTCCTAGGCCAGCCAACTATAGTATATTTGATGTGACCTCAGGACTTGATTAGATTCAATGGATGTGTGTGGGATACTGAACAATTGCTGTTAACTTTGAATCAGTGACAGCTTATGAATACAGACACAGACATGCTAAAGGAGTAAGTGAACTAGACTTCTGGCATCCTTTTTGTGGCAAAACTGGCATTTGCAAAAGGAAAAGTGTGCTAAAAAGGTAAAGCTATTTTCTGAGTCATGTTTGATGTTCCCCTTAAGTCTGTGCACTTTTTAAGTTTCCTGAGTCCAAGTTTTGCCAAACTGAATAAAAATATATGACAAGTAAAATCAAAGAAAAATGGAAAGGATGAATGGGAAGTCGTGGCAATGTTCTGAATAATAAATATAGCCTCAAACATATCTGGGTTTCCTGACTTTCAGAAGCCCTTTCTCCCGACCGCTGTCACTGATCTCAGACAAACATCTCTTGCCCCGTGGCACCCGGCCTGTCAACAGTACCGTGGTTTTCAGTGACGCTCCTTCACTCTCTCTATTAGTCTCAGCATTTCTGTGTTGCTGTTCTGTGTACCCGTTGGTTCAGGTCCCGCTCGAGATGGTGGCCCAGTCTCATAATTCGTATGTGGAGGCTGAGATCCACCCGCCAACTCTGGAAGAGCTGGGGGCCCAGCTGGAGGACACCGGGGCCACTTTCCACACGTACCTGGAACACCTCGTGCAGGGCCTCCAGAAGGAAGCCAAGGAGAAGTTCAGAGGATGGGTCACGTGTCCCAGCACAGACAACACAGAGCTGGCCTTCAGAAAGGTAACTCGGGTCTTGGGAAGTTACTCCTGAGGAGCCGCAGCGGACCGCCTCCGAAAGTGGCCCCTCTGTCTCCAGGGTGTGTGACACACGGGAACTGGGCAAAGCTCTGCACCAGAGCCTGACTGTGTCATCAGGTGGCAGACTGTGGAGCCACCCTTCTGGACCCAGGCCTGGCTCTGCCCCCGAGCTGTGTGACGCTGGGCGAGTCACACACCTGTCTGTGCCTCCGTGTTCTCATTTGCATAACAGACATAATAACAGGACCACCACCAGAGAACATATATGCACTATGGATACTACGGATAAAATAGATAACTAATGAGATAACCCTGTAGCACAGGGAACTCAGTGCTCTGTGGTGACCTAAGTAGGAAGGAAATCCAGAGAGAGGAGATACATGTATATAGGTGATTCACTTTGCAAACACTAAGGCAACACTAGAAAGCAACTATACTCCAATAAAAATTAATTTTAAAAATGGGAAATAAAAAACTAAAAATCAGAACAATGCTTAGCCCACAGGGAGCACTGTGTGCTGCTGGTTATCGTTTTTATTACCACTCTTCTTCTCTTAAGCTTAAGGGTGAACGAAACACCTGAGGTTACAGAATCACTTTAAAGCTCCATAGTCGATGAGGCTCTTTGAACACGCAGTGAAGCTTGGTAGGTTCTGCTGGCACCAGCAACGTCTCAGCCGCTGCGGGTGTCTTTCCCCAGGTGGGAGACGGGCCCCCGCTGAGGCTGTGGAAGGCTTCCGCGGAGGTGGAGGCGCCCCCCTCGGTGGTTCTGAACCGCGTGCTGAGGGAGCGCCACCTGTGGGACGAGGACTTCGTGCAGTGGAAGGTGGTGGAAACGCTGGACAAACAGACGGAAGTCTATCAGTACGTGCTGAACAGCATGGCGCCCCACCCCTCCCGGGACTTCGTGGTTCTCAGGTGAGCCTGACCCTCTGCTCCAAAAGCAGGATGAGAGCTGCAGATGGAAGCATTTCGCTGCGTTCTCCCACCTAAGTTCAGCCTCCGCTGGGAACACTAGGGCCGGCCCTGAGTTCATTTCCCTCGGTGAAAACTGACTGCCTTATTCATGCCCGACCTCCTGCTTCTTTCACCCAATTTACAGTTCTGCCACGCTCTCTTATGGCTCCTTTCATTGTGGAGCACACGGTTTATTAGGCCATAAATATCGTTCATTTCCTCAGAACAGAGTCCCAAGAAGAGCTGCTGTTTGTCCAGCTGTACTTTCTGCCAAATTATGCAAATTGAATCTCACTGACTTTTCTCTTGATTTTGTTTTTCTCTGCCTGGGAGACTTTCTCCGAAAGTCTTCGGTGGTGTGGCTCTCCATCTGGAGCGTGTGCAACTTCAGAATTCATCTGTATAACTTCACACGTTCAGAGTGTGCTCAGTCGCTCAGTCGTGTGAATTCTTTGCAACCCCATGGACTGTAGCCCTCCAGGCTCCTCTGTCCCTGGAATTCTCCGGGCAAGAATACTGGAGTGCGTTGCCTTGATCTCCTCCAGGGGATCTTCCAGACCTAGGGATCTAATCCAGGGCTCCTGGATTGCAGGCGAATTCTTTACTCTCTGAGCCACCAGGGAAGCCCTCACGTGTTCATAAGTCATCCCCATGCATGGAAACCTTGGCCCAGCCCTGAAGGTCCAACTATGCTGAGACATTAGAATGTCCAGAAAGATTTCAGGGCCTGACAAGGCTTGAGACTCTGAGCTCATCCACTGAAATATTGCTTCTAATAGATTTGTGAGTTGAGTTCCAGACCCCTGTTCTCAGGGTTTAGAGTGGGATGCTCAACTAACAATAGGCAATGGAACAGTGGAGCTGTGTGTGTTGGCTGGTGAGTCTGTACTGAATCAGAAAGAATGGGGATGGAGGATACTGACAAACCCAAAAAAATATATAATTAAGTAAATTCTTTTTTTTATTGATAACTGATGGTGAATACCATCTTTTCTCATATATTAGCGGTATTTAAAAAAATCACTAGTGAAATCCCCAAATCTATATTTAAAATAGTTTCTTTATTAAACTAGTCTTGATAGCAAACTAAAGATTACTTTTCACATGGGCTATTTGTGCCTTTGAATTTCAAGCATCATTTTTTTTTCCCCCCAAGTATACGTGTTCATCTTAGCCACGATGGGATCCTAGTGGAGAATGTGGGCAACTGTAAGCATGGCTTATTAACACAGTTATTGGGACATTACTCATCTCATTGGAACTTAAATTTTACACCTTCACTGCTGCAAGCAAGAAGTCAAATAGTTCCAGGATGGCAGCCCTGGGAACTGGTGGGTTGGAGCCCCGCCATGGCCCACTCTCCACTCCCCTTAGAGGAGGCTGAGGGCCAGAGTCCATTAATGGAACAGCCTTTCTTCCACTCCTCCTGCAGTGCCACCCACCTGCCATTTCTAGAGTCTCATTCCATCCCAGCTTTGTGCCAGGCACTGTGGATACTCAAGATACTACTGTGAACAGACCACAGTCCTGCTATCTTGAGATTTCTATTTTATTAGGAAGAATCAATAAAGAATAAGCAAGAGGACTAGGATTTCTTATCTTTTCTGTTGTTGTCCAGTCGCTAAGTCATTTCCAACTCTGTAACCCCATGGACTGCAGCTTACTAGGCTCTCCTGTCCTTCACTGTCTCGTGGAGTTTGCTCAGATTCATGTCCATTGAGTCGGTGGTGCTATCTAATCATCTCATCCTCTGCCACCCCCTTTCCTCCCACCCTCAATCTTTCTCAGCATCAGGGTCTTTTCTGTTGAGTTGCTGTTGACATTAGATGGCCACAGTGTTGGAGCTTCAGTTTCAGCATCAATTCTTCCAATGAATATTCAGGGTTGAGTTCCTTTAGGATTGACTGATTTGATCTCCTTATAGTCCAAGGGACTCTGAAGAGTCTTTTCCAGCACCCTAGTTCAAAAACATCAGTTCTTTGGTGCACAACCTTCCTTATCACCTAGCTCTCACAAAGCTGTGATCCATGAAGGGGTTACTTATCTTAGGGTGATATGTAAGATAGAGGGATAGAAAGGGGTAGAATTTCAAATATAGTGGTCAGAGTAGAGTCTCACTGTGTTGATATTTGATGCAAGACTTAAAGGAGAAGGTGGGTGGACCATGAGGCTGAGGGAGGAGAACTCAGCACCCAAGAAGATGAATAATAAACCAGACATGTTGCTTGCAGCAGGAATTCCTTGTGGTTATGATACGAGAGGTAGAAAGTGCCATGGGTGGTCTCCTTTCAGGATTACCATGTTCATGTCTATGTCATCCCTTTCTCTAGTTCCTCAGGAGGTTCCAGTGATAGTCACTGAAGCCTTTTTTCCATTTTATCCCCACAAATCTATGCAACTTTCAGTCTTTGTTCTTAGTCACAGCATCATGCATGAAAAGAGAATGGTCATACCCATGCAGAAGTTGCTAAGAAATTTGTGTTGGGCTTGTTTATTCCCAAGTTTCCTGGTAATATGTTTCTTGTGTGGTAGAAGAGGATGAAGTTATAGATGAGATAACTATCAAGCAAGGGGATAGGATTTGTGACATAATAACTGAAATTATAATAATCAAACCTATATCCTGTGGTAGAAATGGTTGCTACAGAGATGCTCTCATGGTTCCTGACTTCCATCTACAACCTTTTCCCAAATGGTACCCCCTTCTATGTTTGAATAGCTCCAGTAACAGTGAGCTCACTACTCCTTATTCAGTCCATTCCATTTTTGAAGAGTGCACATTGTGAGACAGTTCTTCTCTGCACTGGATTGAAACATGCCTTCGTTATCTCTGCTTTCTGGAGTCAAATCAACTGTATTTATTTCTTCTCCCACTCAGGAGCCTCTCAAGGATTTGAAGGCAGTTAGCAGTCCACATGTGTCTAGTTTTCTTCTAACTGAGCATCATCAGCTCATGTATCCTTTCAGACTTGAGTGGAGCATCACCTCCTCCAGGAAGCCTTCCCGTGTGCATGATCTCAGAACTCTCCTTGCACAGTCTATCACTGTGCTTGTCAGAGTGTTTTAGAGTTCTCTCTGGAGGTCTGTTTCTCCTCCTGATTAGATCTTTGTGTCTTCAGTGGCTTCTCATAGGGCTTGGCACATCCAGTAGATGTTTGGTGAAAGAACTGAATGAGCAAGTCCCGATTCCCAAATAGTGGGACCAGTGAGCCCTTCAGGAATGTGCAGGAGTCTCTCCAGCCTCAGTTGGGATTTGGAAAGAATCTCTTAAAAACTGCAAAGTCGTTTCTGACCTCTGGTTCGGAGGGATGAGAACCCTGCTTTGCACCGCACTGTGTAAACTTTACACACACTTGTGAGAACCATTAACTGAATCCAAGTAACTGGGCTTGGAATTTGAGCAAGAAAATGTCAGTGTAAGCCTCAGCACTGTGCTTGGGTTTCCTTTCTCTCTCGGCCATAGTTCCCACATGTGGGTTTGTTTTGCTGCAGAACCTGGAAGACTGACTTGCCCAAAGGAATGTGTGCCCTAGTGTCCCTGTCCGTGGAACACGAGGAAGCCCAGCTCATGGGCGGCGTGCGGGCTGTGGTGATGGACTCTCAGTACTTGATAGAGCCGTGTGGTTCAGGCAAGTCGCGGCTGACCCACATCTGCAGGGTGGACCTGAGGTGAGTGTGGGCTCCTGGAGGTGGCAGGCACAGGGCCCTCTTTCCCATCTGATCCCTTACTGCTCTGTCCTTTTCTCCTCCTGACCATTAACACGTTGTCTCGATGATTATGAATCATTCCCCTCACTTCTCTTTCCAGCCTTTAGCCTTGCTAAAATTCTGACTTTCAGGAGAGGGTCCCATGCCCGTCTTTATTTTCCATTTTGTCCCACTTGTACTCCTGTGCCTCTCTCACGGGGCAAACGCCAGCACTGGAGCCTGGCACATAGTGGATGCTCAGTAAATACGAGTCCTCTTATGTTTCTTTCCAGCCTGTCTCTTTTCTGCTCCCTCCAGTTGCCCTCCTATGAGAAGGAACTAATTGAAATCCAACCTTTTTCAACGCATTCATGATGCTAAACTGAGTTCTTGGTCTGGGTGGATATAAACTGGGTTTTCTCCATAAATTCTTGTTAAGTCAGACTCGTCCCTGAGAGGACGCTATCATTTGAAAGCACCCAGTGAATCCTGCAAAGACAGACTGAATCCTTGGCCAGGAAGGCATTTTCACGGGCCCCCATTGACAGAATGAGGTTCTCAGATCCTCGGAGCAGCAGCCCCTCGGGGAAGGCAGGCGCACTGACAGGCAGGGCACAGGCGCAGCCGTGTCGACCGTGACAAACTGTTGTGATGTGGAAGAGGCTTTCCCACTTCCCTCCCCGTTTTTGTCCCCACAGAGGTCACTCCCCAGAATGGTACAATAAAGGCTTTGGACACCTGTGTGCGGCGGAAGTTGCCAGGATTAGAAACTCTTTTCAGCCCCTCATTGCTGAGGGTCCAGAAACTAAAATCTGAGTTTTCCCAAGTGTGACATCAAACTCAGGGAAGAGGAAGCAGAAGCAAACAATTGTGGGAGAGAGTGTGAGAGTGAGAAAGCAAGAGAGAGAGAAAACCGATTGACAAAGTTAATGCTCAAAAGCAGAAGCACTGAGAAGTCGGAATGTCAAAGATGCAAGAATTTCTGAGAACTTTTCCTAGCCTTCCTGGAGACGGCTACATCCCTACTAATATAATATTTTTAAAAATCAGAACATTTATCTATGTTACTTAAGATTAAATGGATTATTCCTTGTGCATTTGCTAATTTTGCTATTTAAAGGCTTCTAAGAAGCATTATCATTAACTGTAAATAAATGTATGTATAGCATATGTACATATGTGTGTATATCTCTATCTTTACTGTATATATGTAAAATATCAACTTTATATATAATTGCGTATTTTGAAAAGGAATGCATCTGACCAGGTGAGTCCCTTCCCCACATGGTTCTTTCCGAGTCTCTCTGGGCCCTGTGTCCCCACTGCCCTGTAAGCTGAGCAGAATCTGCTGCTAACACCAAAGTGTGAAAACAAGTTGTCCGCCCTGATGTTTTACCAAAGATTAGCCAACCAAAGGAAAACACATTAAATGGTTCTCACGTCTTGTCAGTTTGTATCATTCAAAACCTGAAAGTGGGGTGTTGGATAAAGCAAGGAAAATAATAGCCCTCTTTAAAGCAGAGAAGTGGGTGAGCAGTCGTTACCAGATTTAAGACTATCTTACCAGTTGCCATGGGGCCGGCAGATACAGTTTCAGTGAAATGCCAGACACCCATGGACCACTGGAGTCAGCGCCAGTGACTGAAACAGAACCTGTATTTCCCTGCTGATTAGAGCTGAATATAATAGCCTTGGCATATTCACAGCCAAAGGGAGCCTCTGTGTTTTGTTGAGGTTTCATAGATACATTGCATAATGTTCTTAAATGTCATTCTGTTTGACCAGTGGCCTATTTAACGGTCACAGTTAATTGACATTTTCTTACCAACGTCTTGCACTGAATTTAACTCTGGACACCAGATAAAGGGAGATGCTGGTCACTGAAGAGTCCTGGACCCTTACAGCTTCAGGGAGTTCTAATATTGCTACGTATGATGCTCTTAAGATATTACTCGTTAAAGTTCCGCAATATGAAAGACAGGGTTTTAAACTAACATTAAGACCAAAACTGTGTTCTTCAATTAGCTTTAGAAAATATAAACAGGTTTGTTAAGTCCATGTTTCTTCATTAGTCAGTCAAGCTAGCTATGCATTTGACTGAACCTTATTTATTATTGTATGGACTAAGCAAATTGACTATCCTTAACCAATTGCTGATGGATTTTAAGTTGGGTTTTTTTAATTGTAATTCAGCAACTCTAGAGAGGAAGATAATTTATTGTGTTTGATTTCAGGGAGAGATTGGTATCATAATTTAGCAATTGGTGTTGGAGGGGAAAAAAACAGTGTTTTCTTTTTATATTGTATGTTTATGTAATGTTTTCTTTTATCAGCGATGTGCAATTCTTTTATTGAGAGGAATAAAAATGCTATAAATGAGTTCTGGATGGTACGAGTAAAATCATACTGTCTGAATTGTAATCGAGGAATTTGTTTTGTTCCCTTGCCTACCGAAGAAGGTGGCGGCAAACCTGTAGTTTTCCATTTGCGCACTGCTCTGCGAGCAAAACAAATCCACATCCTAAATTTAACCACACATGCCAGATTACAGACAGGATTGTTAGTGAATTTTAATTTAGCTTAATGCTGGTCCCACTCCAGAGATGGGCTCGCGTGTTTTCAGGAGGTGTGACGGGCACAAAGGATGACCGGTGTCGGGTCACCGAGAGCAGGGCTTTTCCAGCCTTAGCAGCACACGGATCACCTGGAGATCTTGTTCCAATGAGCCTCTGATTCAGGTAGTCTCAGGCAGGCCTGAGATTCTGGATTCTGAACCAGCTTCAGGGCAAAGACCACAGCCTGAGAAGCCGAGATCTAGAGGACACTTAGAATAAAAACAACGTGATTTGATTTCTGACTCCCTTTTTCTTCAAATTACCTTTTTATTTTTTATGCACATACTAGGTACACCCCTGCTGCCTACAACACAGTGCATCTTAAAAAAAAACAAAAAAAGAGGAGAAAGATGCATCAAGCTTGTTGTCAAATACCACAGTATTTTATGCATTGTTATCTTGCCAATGGAAATAAAATATACTGCCTTTAAATAATATATTTATACCTCATGTATATCTTTACCTCAATTGTTGGTATCAATCATCAATTGTAAATAACTAATTGCCAAGGCAAATAAATTTATATACATTAAATATACCCCTCTTTTCTCTATAATACATGTTGAGTTTCATGCTTCATCATATAAATGGAAAACCTGCTTCCTGAGGAAGATTTCTCTATAAAATTGCATGCCATAAAAAAAAAGAAAAGAAAAAAGCTCACCATGAGTTTGACACCTCTGTACTGTAGTCAAGTCTCTCCCGAATATAAAGATTTATATAAAAGTATAGATTGTTATCTACAGACCTTCACTAGCAGTATGGGTGTCTTAACCTGTATCTAAACCATTACAGTGATGAGTAGAGATTTCTTTTACATTTCACTGTTCTAAAATCTGGAGTTATAATAACACCTTTATAGTATTTTAGGAAGGATTCTGTGAGCTCTAGCTATATTCCCTTTTTTCTGAGTGCACAAGAAATTGAGACTTGATGATGCAACTTATGGCAGCACCACTGGACCATGAAGAGTAGCCAAACCTGAGTCTAAGCCTCTGGCTTTGCATCCTTGTACAGTGCAGTCAGCCCTCCATATCTGCGGGTTCTGTGTCCAATGATTCAACCAACCACGAATCAAAAATACTCCAAAAAATGAAAAACAATTTCAGAAAGTTCCAAATGAAACTTGAATTTGCTGTGCACTGGCAACAATTTACATAGCATTTCCATTGTATTTACAACTATTTACATATCATTTGCATTGTGCTAAGTATTATAAATAATCTAGAGATGATTTAAAGTATATGGGAGGATGTTTGTAGGTTATATGCAAATACTACAACACTGAATATTCATTGGAAGGACTGATGCTGAAGCTGAAGCTCGAATAATTTGGCCACCTGATGCAAATTGCCGACTGACTGGAAAAACCCCAATGCTGGGAAAGATTGAAGGTGGAAGGAGAAGGGGACGACAGAGGATGAGGTGGTTGGATGGCATCATTGACTCAATGGACATGAGTCTGAGCTAAAACTCTGGGAGACAGTGAAGGACTGGGAGGCCTGGCGTGCTGCACTCCATGGGGTCACAAAAAGTTGGACATTATTGAGTGAGCAACGAAAAATAATACCTCTTTATATAAACAACTAGAGCAATCCCTGGGTTTTGGTACTTGAAGGGGGTCCTGGAACCAATCTCCTGCAGACACTGAGGGATCACTGTACTTGTTCTAAGCTTTACTTCTAAAAGATGACAAAGGTAGCCTCTAATTAAGCAATCAGGAGCTCTCAGTCTCCACTAAGGCTAAAAAAGTCACAGCAGCCCCAAAAGACCATATGCCCCCATAGAAATGATATAAACTCTGCCCTCTGCTCCTCTCCTTCATGCTTTTTCCCATTACTTGCAAGTTTTGCTTTCATAGGCAAAAGGAGGAATTCCTACTGTCCATTTCCCTCCTCTTTGTGAAAAAAGAACATGGTCGTCATTCTAGCAGCCACACACAACCAGTGTCTTTCAGGGACCCTAGAGCATATGAATTCAAACTTCATTCTGAGTCTACCTCATGAAATTCTTTGGTGTGAAACTGTTCTACTTCTGTCTTTTGATATCTGGCAACACACACACACACACACACACACACACACACAAAATCAGTCATCTGATTTCTTCTCAGAAAGTTAACGTGAAGGGATAAAACAGACCCTGGCCAAGTGGAGTAAGTCTGTTCACCCAGTGCTTGCAATGACTCTGAACTGCCCGGGTGGCGGTGCCCAGCCACCAGCAGGACGTGTCTGAGACATTGAGAGTGACCAGGACCCACAGCTAGAGGTACAACCCATGTTCACTTCAGTTGTGCTGTCCCTGCCTCTCCTGACAAGCACAGAATGGTCCAGTGACACCAAGCCACTCTTCCACATCTCTTGTGAATTGGCATGGACCTTCTCCCCATCTTGTTGGTCATGTGATAGCCTATCAATTTCTCAGAACCCTATTTGGGCATCATTTGTTCCATGGGCTTTGCTGACCACCCATCTGAAATCCACCTGCTTCCTTAACAGTACTCTTATTGCATGAACCACATCATTTGGCAATAAATCTAACTCTCCCACTAGACTGTGAGCTCTTAGGGACATGGACCATGTCTTGGCTCTGAAACTCCATCTATCTCTTAGGACACTTTATGCTACACCATTCTATAAGTATTTAAAATGAACTGGGCATCTGAAAACTGGGCATAAAGATGACAGAAGCCATTCTGGAAGTCATAACCTAGTGTGGAGTATTCCAAAGCTAGTGAAATAACTCACATTTTGCATTTGGCTACTTCAGCTCTCCTATAGCACTGAGAATGGCACCTGAGCTGGTCTTCCAAGAAGTTAAATGTGGCTGTTTCCGAAATTAGCAAATGCTGAACATCTGCTTGCAGAAAATAGGACAGTTTGATTAGTTCATTCATTTGGCAAGTATGCGTGGAGAACTCAAGATGTGCCAGACACTGTTCTAGGCATTCAGTAAATAAAACAGTGAATAAAATCAGTGAACAAAACAGACCAAAAACAAACAAACAAAAAAAACCCCTGTCCTCACAGAACTTATGGTCTAGAGGAGAAAACAGCCGAGAAACAAATAAATAATTGACCAGGGGAGCTCCACAGAGGAAAATAAAATTAGAGGAAGGAGACAGATTAGATAGTCAGGGAAACACTTACCAAGGGCCTGGAGTAAAGAACTACTCAAAAGGACGCGCTGTTTGATTATCTTCCCTCTGGCTCCACCGGAGCTGCTAAAATTACACCGGTGGGAATGATCAGTTCATCAGTTTGCCAAGACCTCTTCCTTGTAAAGGAAAAGAACACAGTGACGGGAGGAAACGGCGCCTCTGAGAGCTAGGCTTGCTCGGTGTGGGCCCCTTCTCCCACACCCCCTGGAGGAAGGCAGGCCTCCCACAAGCATCGCAGACGTGCTGGACGCCTGCCTGTCCCAGCCGGGAACGCTCAGTCCTCAGGTCTAGACGATCAAGTCCTCCCCGTTCTGAGTTCCAGATCGGAGCCCGTCTCCAAGGTCCCCCAGATACTTAGGGGTGTTCTCGAGAGGAGCGCCCCCTGCCTGTGAGCTCACAGGCTTGGCTGTCCTCACACCCACCCCTGCTGACCTTGACCGTGACCTGTCAGCCCACTGCTGGGCCCCACACTGGCTTGAGAATCCGGGAGGAGCTCTCCTGAAGAAGACCCAGTTCTCCCCCTTGATGCCTCCTTCCGGAGCTGGCCCAAGTGCTTTCCTAAATCCCCACAGCACACCTGAGACCAGGCGTCACTTGTGCTAAGACAACACACACACCAGGGAAAGGACCAGGTAAGATGTAACTTAAAGCTTCAGCCACAAGGGGCTCGGGTTCCCGCTCATAGACCCAAACCTGACCCCAGAGGCGCTCCCCTTCCGCAGGGGCTGCTTACTCAGCCTCCCACAGGGAAGGGGTGGAGAGATGCCAGGTCGCCTCACTCTCACGCCCGGGTCCCCAGGTTTGGGGTGTGATGAACAACCAGCGCTGACAACAAACAGGAACTCACCGAGCTGAGGACCCAGCACTTGATCTGCACGCTGACCGCATGGCTCCACCCTAAGACCCAGAAGATCAAGACACCATGGACTCACAGATGTACTCTAACCCTGAGCCACCTCGGGAAACCACAGGCGGTTCCTGCGGGCACAGTGGTGCCAGAGCTGTGTGAGGGCTTCCTCACCTTCCCTTTCCCGTGCCTGTCCTCAAGTCAAGGGTGGCAGACGCCTCTGCCATCTCCGTGGGTTATCAGTCACCCCATCTGCTGAAAAGCTGGTTGAGGACATTTTCATGTGAATGAGTTTCAGATGGAGCTGCTCCACTGGAGATTTGCATAATGAAGACTTTAATCTCTTTGCCTGGCATCAGGGGCTTTCCTGTTACAAGGATTTCAGGTATCAGCAGGTAGATGGGAACTATTTTTGGAATGGGCTTCCCTGGTGGTTCAGATGGTAAAGAATCCACCTTCAATACAGGAGACCCAGGTTGGATCCCTCAGTGGGGAAGATCCCCTGGAGAAGGGAATGGCACTAAGGAAGAGCCTGAAATGATACTACCACATTTAAAAAAAAAAAAAACTAACCCTAAAAGCCACCTGATCTTGGTGTTCTTAGATGGTTAAAGCGGGCAGGATTGTTCCCCCACGTGGTCACAGCTTCTCTGGGAGGCTTGGGTGCTGCGCCCCTGGACAGTCAGGGGTGGGAGCTCTGCCTAAATTCAGGAGGGCTCTTCCATGGAGCCTCCTCCCACCTGCCCCTGCCTTCCCCCTGTCTCTCTTCCCTCCACTACTTTCAAAGCTGTCTAAACCTCATCTCTCATCTTTTCTTCTCTGAGATGCCCCACCCCCCACTCCTTTGTTTCCAAGCACTTCTGAAGAAATTTCCAAAGTGGTGTGTAGTATCCGCTTTGTCTCAATCCTGTAATGCACAGCTTTGTCAGGAAATTTTTACCCAAGGAAGCACCCATATCCTGAGGTGCCAGCCAGGGAGAAGGGACCCTGCCTTTCTGGGGGCTGGATTCTCACACACTCCAAATGGACAAGAGTTGGTTAGGAAGTCCACCCACTTTAACCATCTAAGAACAAGATCAGATGATTTTCAGAGTTAGGCTTTTTTTTTTTTTTTAATGTGGTAGTATCATTTCAGGCTCCTCCTTATTGCCATTCCCTTCTCCAGGGGATCTTCCCAACTCAGGGATCCAACCCAGGTCTCCTGCATTGCAGGTGGATTCTTTGCCATCTAAGCCACCAGGGAAGACCATTCCAAAAATAGCTCCCACCCACCTGCTAATGTCTGAAATCCTTATAACAGGAAAGAAAGGCTCTGATGCCAGACAAGGAGACAAGGGGAGCACTGGACCAAAAAAAAGACCACTGGAGATATGGGGGTATCATTGGTTTTATCACGGTCCTCCAGTTTCTCTTCGGTTCCCTCATCTACAGAGAACAATAAAAGGAAACAGGCTTGGCTATTGATTCTATTTGAGCCACAGGTAGAGTGTGCTAACTTCCACAGAGATAGGCAGTTCGAGTTATTGTGGAGAAATATTCCGTTGTCTGAAATTAAATGTGCTCTCCAAAGAGCAGTTACTGGGGAGGAGACTGCCCACCACTGGGATCTACTGGAGCCACCCTCTGGGACCCCACACACAAGAAACACGTACTCCAGAATACGGTTCCTCTCCTAGAACTGCATGAAACTGAACGTTCAACTCAAATAAGACTTGAGGACTTCCTTGGTGGTCCAGTGATGAAGAATCCGCCTGCCAGTGTAGGGGACACAAGTCTGATCCTTGATCTGGGAAGATTCCACATGCCACAAGGCAGCCACAACTACTGAACCCACGGGCTGCAACTACTGAAGTCTGAGTGCCTAGAGCCTGTGCTCCACAATGAGAAGCCCACGTACTGTGTGCAGCGAAGACTCAGTGAAGACAAAAAATAAAAAATAAATAAATAAAATTATTTTTTAAAAAACACTTGAAAGTGGCAAAGGAGAACAGATGTATTCTCAGTTTTCTATCAGTTTGCAGTGTTCCAGTATAAACCCAGCAGCGTATGCACGAAGCATAAAGAACATTAAAGCAGTGATTCAGTATTGTAGTTTGGCTGCCTTGTTTACTTTTCAGACAGTCACCGTTCAGGGTTCAGATAATCACAAAGCAAGCATTTAGCATGCCTTTACATGAAATGAAAGAATTTTAACCAATCATAAACACAGCAACATCTGTCGCTTCTCCAAACTGAATAAGAACAAGATGGGGACAGTCTTTCTCTGAGAAGGCAGAACTCTTTGTAATTTTTGTTCAAGGATTAGGGAGTTTAAAACAAACACCTCCTCATGTTCCCACATTCCAGGGTCAAGATGCTGTGCAGAGATTGGAAACAGACCCAAGGGGACATCCTGTGAGCCACGCAAATGGGGAAAAGACTCTCCCGCAGCGGCGATTCCCAGGACACAATTCCAAGTGGAATTTTGACGCCTAGTGAGAGGGAACCACAGTCAACCAGAACTTCAAACCTAGAAATACAAACATCTGGGGAACTTCCTGATGCCCCGTATGCTATAGGCTCTTTGTCTTCCTACTTCAGATCATCACCATACACGGAATAAACTTCCCACTAAGTAAAAAGTGGTAAAACAATGACAGCTGAATGCATCATCGGGGTCTTGCTGTTTACAAGGAGTTTTCATACATACTCACATACATGAATACATGTATATACAATATAGTAGGCATCAACCTCACCACAACCCAACGAAATAGATACCACTATCTCTCTTTTTTGCAGGAGTAAGTTGAGGTTCAGAAAGAACAAGAGACCTTCCTGAAATCACCCAGCCAGGACTGAGACACTTGCGACCTGACCTTTGCTCTGCTTCTCCCCTTAATGAGGAGGGTCCCTCTGGGACAGGATGATGAACTCAGGGACCAAGCGTGCAAGTCAGGAAGCTCTGTTGGCTGTGAGAACACCCAGAGGGATTGGCTGAGCAGACTTTCTAAAGAGTGACATTTTGAGTATAATTGAAAATAGCCTCCATCACGAGGGCTTCCTGGTAGCGTGGGTGGTAAAAAAGTCGCCTACCAATGCAGGAGACACAAGAGATGTGGGTTTGATCCCTGGGTTGGGAAGATCCCCTGGAATAGGAAATGGCAACCCACTAAGACTAAGGCTTGGAAACGGCGAAGGGCACGTGAGGTAGGGACAACATACACCCCTTCTCCAGCCAGGCCACCCTGTCCAGCCCCTCTCAGCACCTCCCAGGGGAGGGGAGATGGGAGTGTGATCACTGAGCCATGTGACCCTGTTTGGACGTGGTCACAGCATAGCCAAGTGGTACCAGACCAGTGCCCCCTCCTCTGTGCACGCAGCCGGCCCAATAAGTGCAACCAGATGCATGGATGGATCCCCAACGAGCCCTGTGGTGTGAGGGGGCCCGCTCAGTCCTAAGGTTTAGGTTCAGAGGCAAGGGGGAGCCCTTGCTCTTGACTATAATTCTCAGACATTTGCACAGCTGTTAATCAAGATGTCTTTTGATTCCTTTCTGCTTTTGTTCCTGTGCACAGAGAGCCTTCCGAGCCTGCTGGGAAGGAACATCCATAAGAGGTGATCAAGATCTCAGCATTCTCAAGGGCCCTGGTAATAATAATATCTAATGGCATGAAAATTACCAAAACACCAAGAACAGATTGAAAAGATGGGTATAACACCTAGCAGAGGTGTCAGGAAGTCTGAAACCCAGCATGTATGGAGATTTTCAGAATGTATTGAGGACAGCAAAAAATAAACAGTAACAATGAAGACTTGTGGAAGGCATATTGAGTGCAAGAATAAAGAGAACATAAATAAAGAATAAAGAGAATAAAAAGAATAAAGGATAGGTCTGTGCTTAACACAGATGATGTTATATCAGTAGAAGACAAAAGGAAAGCATAAATATTTCTTCCTTACAACATCAACTTGCCAACAGTAAACATCTCCCTCCTGAAAAGTGTAGAACGATACCTAGCTCAGAGGGTGGTTTAAAAATACGTCCACAAATTATGTGACTCCTGCCTTCAAGAGTTGGAGCTTAATTCTCCTCTCTCTGAGTGTGATCTGTATTCCGTGACTCCTTCTAAGGAATAGGATGTGATAGAAATAACAGAGAGTGATTCATTTCTCATGGGTAGACCCTAGGAGCTGAACCACAGGGGAGGGGAGATGCTAGTGTGATTTCACTAGCTACCTAGAATTGATGCTCACATAGTATATCTTTGTTTAACATTTTAAGAAACTACCAACTATTTTCCAAAGTGGCTGCACACAAGAATTCCAGTTTCTCCACATCTTTATCAACTTGTGCCCGTCCATCTTTTGGACTTTATCCATCTAAGTGGGTATGAAGTCATTCAGTTTTAAATGTTGGTCACTGTTTTAAACTTTAAGCAAAAATAGAAGTTCTAATAGATCACAGGAAATGATAGAATTCAATTAACTCAAGCTCTGGTTCTTTTTTTTTTTTTTAACAATCACTCATTGTTTATTTCAAATCTACAGTCCAAACAATCACAGGGTTGGAAACAGGAACTGAATCATGCCCAAAGCAAGGTAGAACAATTCCAGACTCTCACTTGGTCTTGCTCTGATTTTCTTACTATCAGAACAAACCCAAGGAGCCAAGTCTGCCTGTGTCAGGGGCTGACTGTAGCTAAGAGTCCTCTGAATTAAATGTCTTATAAATTAAAAGGCTTATTAAAGGATATATAATCAAATATGCTAACTAAAAGTTTACATATATTTTACTAAAACTCAGCAGTAACCATGGTGATTGGTTAGAACGTAGAAAAATAAAATATCTCACTAAAATTATTTAGAACTGCCAGCTCATGGTGATAATAAAAAGATCCAATTTTTGTCAGTCTCTCAGTTTTTAAATTCCCACAGGAGATGCAATAATGACCCCGCACTTGCTTGTGCTCCCACCACCCACTTTAGGTAGCCCACTGCTGGGGGCCACTCCCCACCAGTCCTGGAGGAAGATGGGCAGAGGTGGGAACACTATCTTCTTACTGACGGGTACATTTTAAAGCCAAGGATGAATTGTAACTGTAAGTTATTGCCTTTATAAATCACCAAAGGATTGACAACTTGTTTAAGAAGCAGGGGCAAGGGTGAGACAGAGCATGTTTCTGTACTTGCCTCCCTCGCTGGAAATCCCCTTCCGCATGTCATTCTGTGAGTAGGAAAGTCAAAGTTAAGGTCACTCAGTCGTGTCCAACTCTTTGCAACCCCATGGACTGTCCATGGGATTCTCCAGGCCAGAATACTGGATTGGGTAGCCGTTCCCTTCTCCAGGGGATCTTCCCAACCCAGGGATCGAACCCAGGTCTCCCGCATTGCGGGTGGATTCTTTACCAGCTGAGCCACCAGGGAAGCCCAAGAATCCTGGAGTGGGCAGCCTATCCCTTCTCTATCAGATCTCCCTGACCCAGGAGTTGAACCAGGGTCTCCTGCATTGCAGGTGGATTCTTTACCCACTGAGCTATCAGGGAAGCCCTTCCTGTGAGTAGGGAAACACACTAAATGAACGCATCTTCACTGGGACCTCACAGTCAAGAGACTGAATTAAGAAGAACAAGGAGTGAAGAAAGTCAAAAGCATTCCTTCCAGTGCTGTGGGAGACGGTGCAGGCGGGAGAGTGCGGGGGGACGGGGGGGCCGGGTCTATTCTGGGGAACCTTTCAATCTTAGGCACGCATGAGGGGAACACCATTGAGAAACACACTCGGGTCCACGCAGAACAGTACAGACACCTGAAGACAACCAAAAGGCTCAAAGTGACTGGAAGCTAGTTCTATAAAACCAGGAGGAATGTTCTGCCCAGAGGGACAGCTGGTCAGCCCTGGAACCAAAAGAAAGGGAAGTTCAGAGGTGAACTCTGGCAATGCCCATCAGATGGGCCTGCCTGGGAAAGATGGCATCGGGGCAGTGGGCTTGCAGAGCCTCCCTCCCCCATCCAGTGGCCTCTCCCGGAGGACACACGGGCCACCAGCAGCCCGTCCCCCATCTCACTGAATTCTGTTCTGTGCCCAACTTTCCTGCCCCAAAGTGGAGCCTCAGGGGGAGATCACACCCAGTGCGGGAGGCTGGTTTTGGTCCTCAGATTAGAGTCACAGCTCCAAATGGGAACAGAGGGATTGGGGAGAAGAAAGAATGGGAAAAAACCCTGAGAAAGAGCTTCCAGGTCCCCAAAAGCATCATCCCACCGGCTCCTCTCCATCCAGTGCCTCCCCCAGCATCCAAGCACTGAGACATCAGGCAGTGCCTAGCAGGGCACGGGAAGCTTTAGAGAATCACTGTTTCCACTCCGGGAGGACATTCGCATGATTACAGATCCTCAAAAATCAGAGCCCACAAATTAAGGTAGAGTCTTCAAGAGTGGACATCTTGGGAGTTACAAAGAACTCACAAACACTGAGTCCCCGCCATAACCACAGCCTCAAAATCTGGCAGTTTTCAAAGAATAGATGCTCAAAGCATCATGCTGTATGTACATTTAAAACTGAGGCAGCCATTCTTCTCGGTGGTATTTGAACATCTACGAAATTCAGATTAAGGGGCGGGTCATGCAAAGTAGCAAAGCCCACAAGGAGTCTTTTGTTGCTGGTGTTTAATGTGGCCATGCTCCCAGAAATACTTTCCCCATAATTTCCCATCTCTACAGGAACACAACAGTTCTAAGCAGCATGTCAAGTGCAGTTTCTGAGAAACCTGAAATTCCTAAAACTTGTTTTTTGGACATTTGGTTTGTTTGTTTTTTGGTTTTTTTTTTTTTAGGACAAACTATGAAAGGTTTATTCCCCAATATTCTGACTTAACCCTCCACCTTTCCACATTAGTATGAGCACCAAAGTAATTCCATGAGTTTTTTCTAACACACACAAAAGATGTTCATCACGGGACACTCAGGCTACAAACAGGCAAGGAGGGAGTAAGGTACAAGTCTGCTATGAGAGCATTTGTCCTGGAAAACAACGCAGCACTTCCCGTAAGCAGAAAGGAGCACCCCCACCCCACCCCCCTCCACAAGTCAGTGTGGTCTGGATCCATTAGCTTTGAGAGCCTGAGTTTCTCTTCCAAGATCTGTATCAAGGGTCCTTAAAAAGTACATTTGCCTTAAAGGGTAGTTAATATAACAAAAGGTTTAAACTAACCATGTGATCTATCAGTAAGGAGACATGGTGGGTCTTCAAAAAGATCATTAGACAAAAGTCGAGGAAACCAGGGAGATAATGCTGGCCCCAGACAAGAAAGAACCACCCAACAGGAAGGAGAAAATCAGGGAGGGAGTAACTGTACGGAAGGACCACCCTGGAGATGTCAGTAACACCCCCTGCCGATGCACTTTATTACCCGAGTGGCTGGCCTTGAAGAGCTGGTCTCAGGGTTTTACCGGCATTTCCAGTGTCAGGAGTTATCATGCAAAGCCTTTTACAGGCACAATTCCTGCTTCTCTTCCCACTATGCTATAACTCCAGGAATTAAGAGAATTTTAGCTCTCCAGAAGTTCCCTTGTATAGATTTCTAGTTTAGTTAAAATATTTAATACCATGAAGTTGGGGCGACAATTGGCAGGTCCATTAAAAAGTCAAGCATGACAGAACATCTGTGCAATGCTCTGTCTTTCTCTGTGGCTGGAACACAGCCTGACAAATGGAACGATAAAGAAACGTGAAGCTCCCGTGTTTACTTAGGCTGCAGAGATGAAAAAGAACTCTGCCCAGTGGGCCAACTGGAGCATAATTGCTGACAGAACAACAGCAGCCACAAGAACAAGGTAGAAAAGTCAGGTCTTAGGAAAACTGACTGAAAGTCCGACTATTGGAGCCTGGCATTCTTTACTTTCTATTATTCCACAAAGAGAACATAAATGGGGATCATGCTGGCTCTTTAAATAGTTTAGCTCTTCCCCCACCCTTATTTATTTCTTCCTTTCTTCCTAAACCACACTAAGCGTCCTGGTTAACAACCTAGTACTGTAAACATATGTCCATATTCACAAACACATACACACATATATATGTACATGCATATTTTTCCTTGTATATTAGTATTACTTACAGAAATAGAATACCATACATCTCCATAACGAGATTTTTGTCACTCAAAAATACTTCATAGAAATCCTAGCCAAGTGTATAGACTCTGCTAAAATGTATCCTTTGTAATGGCTGCATACTATTTTATGAAATTTTTCTAAAGTTTCTTTTGAAGATCAATTCAGCCACTCTTCTATGGAGATTCTCTTTGTTTCAGAACTTTAATTGTACGAACAATGCTCTAATAAACATCATGGTCCATATATTTTTATGAAATTATATTGTGTTTTTATTTCTTTGGAATAGCTTCTCAGGAATGAGACTGGTACATCCAACTGTATGTGAACTTTTATTTTCAGAAGATATTGACATACTGCAACTAACATTTAATTTGCAAAGTATGACAGTCCCTTTTCCTCTGCATCCCTACCTCTTAAGGGAGTGATGGTATTATCCTTCTATTATGCTTTTATTAAATACATGGTTATAAAGGAAAAATTCATTGTTACTTTAATTTGCATTTCCTGATTACTGATAATTTTGAGTGTCCATATGTTTATGGCCATTATACCTACTTTTGGATAAATTATTCTTTCATATCTATTTTCTATTATCTGTTGCCCCTTAGTAGGAACTCAGTATTTTCAAGATGTTAGCTTTATTTTAATCACCTGTGATGCAAATACATTTTTAACTTTATAATTTCCCACTGACCTTATTTAAATTTTCTGTAGTTTTTGGGTTTTTGTCTTACTTAAGAACAATCTCCACAAACCCTACATTGTATGTATAGGCTCCCAGATTTCTTTCTATTAGTAATTTATTCATCTATCTGTTAATTGATTTATATTTATATTTAATTATTTGCTTTAAAGTCTTCAATTATCTGTAGAATCTACTTCTACAAATGCTGAGATGTGTACACTTCCATTCTCTTCCAGATGGATGGTCAGCCGAGGCTGCATCTTCCTTTTCCCACTGAATTGAAATGTCAACTTCATAATAGATTAAAATAGTGTATATTGTGAAATCTAGATTGGGATTTTTCTTTAAATTCCTCTACCATCTTTATTTATTTAAAAAACCAATACCCTTATAGTCAGACAAAACTGTAATTCAAGAAGATACATGCACCCCTATGTTCATAACAGCACTATTTACAATAGCTAAGACATGGAAATAACCTAAATGTGCATTAACAGATGAATGAATAAAGAAGATATGTTACATGTGTATACAATGGAATACTACTCAACCATTAAAAAGAAAGAAACAATGCTATTTGCAGCAACATGGATGCAATTAGAGATTATCATACAAAGTAGAGAAGGTCAGAAAGATAAGGACAAATACCATACAATATCACTTATATGTGGAATCTAAAATATGAAACAAATGAACCTGTCTATGAAACAGAAACAAAATCAGAGGCAAACAGGATAGACCGGTGGTTGCCAAAGGGAGAGGGATGGGAGAAGATAGGAGTGAGAGTTTGGGATTGGCAGACACAAACTGGTATATGCAGAATGGATAAACGACAAGGTCCTACCATATAGCACAGGGAACTATATTTAATATCCTGTGATAAATCACAATGGAAAAGAATATGAAAAATAATGTGTGTGTGTATATATACACATATATATAACAGAGTTACTTTGCTGTACAGTAGTAGTTAATACAACATGATAATCCAACTATACTTCAATAAAAATAATTTTTAAATGCCTTATTTATTTGATTATACTAACTTAATAGTAGCCATTAATATCTGCACTCATTAGTCTTTTTTATACATTTTATTCTTGGGCTTTTTATTTTCCCAAATAAGCTTGAAGATCATTTTATATTATTTTGAAATGTTATATGATTCTAATTGGAATCGCAGTATATATCATAATTAATTTTATATATAAATATTATATATATGCATATAGTGAATTTGAGAAACTCTAACACTTGTTATTTTCAGCCTATACACGTAAGAACTTAGTATGATTTTCCATTTGTTTGAGTCTTGTTTTCAGAACAGTTTTCCTCTTACCGTATTTCTTTTCATTTTATTATAACCACAGATTCTTTTTTCCCATTTTCATGTTTATGTCATATTTTGCTATTGATTGTTGTATGTAATTTTATACCTATCCATGTTACCATTCAAGTGTTTTTTCTTATGTCTTTTGGATTTTCCAAGAATATAGTATCATCAAAAAAAGAGTTCTTTCCTTTCTTTTCCAATGTTTAGACAAATTATTTACTGTCTTTTCTCACTGTGTTTGCTAGAACTTTGAAAATAACGTTGAGTAATAGTGGCAAGAATAAGCAGTCTTATCTAGTTCTTGACAATAATTAAAGTGATTTTCATGGTCTGCTATGAATCACATTTGTCAATGAAGCAACAGTTAGAACTGGACATGGAACAACAGAAAAGTTCCAAATTAGGAAAGGCTGCATATTGTCACCCTGCTTATTTAACTTCTATGCAGAGTACATCATGAGAAAACCTGGACTGGGTGAAGCATAAGCTGGAATCAAGATTGCCAGAAGAAATATCAATAACCTCAGATATGTAGATGACACCACCCTTATGGCAGAAAGTGAAAAAAACTAAAGAGCCTCTTGATGAAAGTGAAACAGGAGAGTGAAAAAGTTGGCTTAAAGCTCAACATTCAGAAAACTAAGATCATGGCATCAAGCCCCATCACTTTATGGGAAATAGATGGAGAAACAGTGGAAACAGTGACAGGCTTTATTTTGGGGGGCTCCAAAATCACTGAAGATGGTGACTGTAGCCATGAAATTAAAAGACACTTGCTCCTCAGAAGAAAAGTTATGACCAACCTAGACAGCATATTAAAAAGCATAAACATTACTTTGCCAACAAAGGTCCATCTAGACAAAGCTATGATTTTTCCAGTAGTCATGTATGGATGTGAGAGTTGGACTATAAAGAAAGCTGAGTTCCGAAGAATTGATACTTTTGAACTGTGGTGTTGGAGAAGACTCTTGAGAGTCCCTTGGACTGCAAGGAGATCCAGCCAGTAAATCCTAAATGAAATCAGTCCTGAAAATTCATTGGAAGGACTGATGCTTAGGCTGAAACTCCAATCCTTTGTCCACCTGACAAGGTGGACTGAAGAACTGACTCATTGGAAAAGACCCTGATGCTGGGAAAGATTGAAGGCGGGAGGCGAAGGGGACGACAGAGGATGAGATGGTTGGATGGCATCACTGACTCAATGGACATGAATTTGAGTAAACTCCAGGAGTTGGTGATGGACGGGGAGGCCTGGTGTGCTGCAGTCCATGGGGTCACAAAGAGTCGGACATGACTAAGAGACTGAACTGAACTTGCCAATGTTTTATAAACTTTATCTTATTTACAAAAGTTCCTCCTGTACGTATCTTCCTAAGGTTATTATTAAGGATAGCTGCTGAATGTTTATCAAGACTTTTCGACATCTATTGACATGTTCACTTATTTTTCTGCTTTCATCTGTTGATGTAATGAGTCACATTGCTTGATTTCCTGGTACTAATGCAACCTTGCATGCTTGCAATAAGCTACTTGGCCATAGTTTATCAGTCTGTTAATACATTGCTGGATTATTGTAGCTAATATCATATTCAGAATTTTCTGCATCTAGTGTACTATCAATTTTTTTTGCAGTATTATTTTTACCATGTTATAGCAATAAGATTGAGCTTCCTTGGTGGCTCGCTGGTAAAGAATCCACCTGCTAATGTAGGAGACACAGGTTTGATCCCTGTATCAGGAAGATTCCCTGGAGAAGGAAATGGCAACCCACTCCAGTTTTCTTACCTGGGAAATCCCAAGGACAGAGGAGCCTGGCAGGCTAGAGTCCAGGCTAGAGTCGCAAAGAGTCAGACATGACTTAATGACTAAACAATAACAACAAAGTATTAATAATAAGACTGGCCTCATAAATACAATGAGAACTTGTCTGTCTTCTTCTACAGTCTTTAAATTACATCAGAGTTGTTTGCCCTTTAAGATTAAATAGTGTTGTTATGTAACTCTCAAATTCTGTTAACTTCTTCAATAATACATTTTTAATCTCTTTTCTAATCTCTCCTATGGTTCTTGAACTATTCAAAATTTCTACTTCTTCACTGAATTTTAACAATTTATATTTTCTTAGGAAATCAATGATGTTACCTAGATTTCCAAATTACCTTACTGAGATTAAGATTTTCTGTGAGGTCAAAAACATGATCAACTATTTTTGTAAATGTTATATAGACACTAAAACACTACATGTACTTTAGGATTCAATACATAAATAAATTTGTGTTTAATAAACAGAAATTTACTGAATCCACCTTGTTGTTTACAATAGCTATAGGCTTAGGAGAAATAGGCTAAATTTCTACCTCTCTCCCTTTGCCCATCTTCAACTTTTTATAAAGGTGTTCACCACACATGTCCCCAGTGGCTGGGTAACTTGTATTTATAGTTAGGTCTCAGTTTTATGTCATTTCCCCCAGGAAATCCTCCTTCATACCCTAGACTCGATTGTGAAACATTGACAATTCAAAGAATGTTTTCTTCTTGGAAGTTGTCTTATTTGTCATTACCTTGTATTTGTATACAAAATAAAGAAATATCCTCCTATCTAGTAACCTCCACGAGGATGGGATAATGTTTGCTTTATCTTATCCTCAAAACATAGTTGAACACAGTCAAGTGCCTGGCACATAGTAAGTGTGCAATATATATTTCTTATATGACTGACTGAATGAATGAATGAATGGCCTGTTAATTAGAGGAGATAAAAATCAGGAACCATCACTGGCAGTTTTCCACCCAGTGGTTGGAAACCCAGGCTGCCACAACAACGAGCCTTAAAGCAGACATTCAAGAAAGAAGCAGAGTTGAGAGATGGATGAAAAGAAAACACCCTGGCTCATGAGACCACATCAGTGAATCAGAGTCCCCACTGCACCTCAGTCCTTGGGGTCGTGAGACCTGCTGGAGCCTCGTAATTCCACTTTTTTGCTGAAGCGAAAAACAAAAGCAGATTTCCTTAGTTTCTTCCTAATGTCCATCTGCTCTCCCAAGATGCCATCCAGGACATAGCGTTAGGTTTAGTTCTCATGCCCCTCAGACTTCTCCTGGCTATTAGTGTTTCTCAGTCTTTCCTTGTTTTTACTCCTCTTATTTTTTTTGTGTGGTTTATTTTATTCCTTCTAATTTTATGTTTACTTTTTATTCACTTTGGTTTACTTTGTTGTCTCCTCTTTTCTCTTTTGCTATTTGGGGGGGGGGGGGGGGCTGGGTTTCTTTTCACTGTCTTTTTAAATTTTGTTAGTGCTGTTGTTTTGTAACTTTCTATACCTTAAATGCTTGCATCCCCTTCCTAGGACCTCATAACGAAACACTTATTTCTGTAATTTTTTTTTTAAAAAAGATTTAATTTCTTTCCTTCACTCAGCTAGCCTAACTAATAAGGTCAACTTTTAGAATTTTTTCACTGCTGTCCTTCTCAAATGTGCCCTCATCCAGACCAAAATAAAATCTTTCACATACTTTGCTTCATAACTTTTCTCTCCATTCACCCCTAACTTCTAGATTTCTCTGAGATAGTTCAGTACTTTTCGTCCAAGATTATTATTAGAATTACCCTTACATAGTTCCTTTCTATTTTAAGAATTCTTCTTCGGCGTAGCTAGCATACATTCCTGGTCTATTACTGTCCACGTAAATTTAACAGTATGTGCATGGGGCTTCCCAGGTGGCACAGTGGCAAAGAAACTGCCTGCCAATGCAGGGGACACAGGAAACATGCGAGAGGCGGGTTTGATCCCTGGGTCAGGAAGATCCCCTGGAGGAAGAAGTGGCAACAAACTCAAGTATTCTCATTTGGAGAATTCCATGGACAGGTGACCTTGATGGGCTGCAATCCATGGGGTCACAGAGTCAGACATGACTTAGCGACTGAGCATGCACGAACGTTCCTTGCTGAGCACTCCCTTTTTTCTCTTCATGTTCTCCTGTCTTTGGTGGTGGGGCAGGTAGAGGGTGGCAGAGCATTGGTTATGGGACAGTTATTTGGTTAGTTACATAGCCCTCCCTCTAGTAGTTTCCTCTGGTACTGATATGCACAAGAGATGTATTTTATGGATTGTCACACATCACACACTCCTCTGTTCTGAAAGGGGAAAGACATCTTGAGTGGATACAGGAAGCCAGGTTGCAGTCCTTTTGTCTCTGCCGCCATTCTGTCATCTTCCAGCTAAGGCATTTCATACAAAACGATATGGCGGTTTCATTCCTTAAGTAGCTGGTTATCTCTGTTTATGGTTTCTCTTCATTCTTGGTAGTTGAAGAATTTTCCAGACAAACTTGGGGGACTTTTTCTTTTTCTTGCCCCTTCTACTTGGAACTTGGTGAGTAGTTTCAAGTTGCACCTTCAGGTCATTCTTAATCTCAAGGACGTTTTCTTCTTTATTAGTTTCATTAGTGCCTATTCTTCTCCTGTTCCTTTTCTACTCTCTGGATCTTCTTTTATTCACAGGTTAGTTCTTCCAAATACATCCTCCAAAAGTCTTTCTTTTAACTCATGATTATTTTCTCCTTGTATTTTTTATGTTTAAAAATATTACTTCCAGTTGAGTTTGTAGGCCACTAAGTCAAGTCCCAACACTGATTTCTGCTGTCTTTCAATCTGTTCATTAGCATTTATTTTATTCACAAATCATGTAGAAAGTCTTTAAAAAATATGACTGACTACTCTTACATGTTTCTATATTTTGGATCAAGTTTTAATTCTTTCATGTCAGGGCTTGTCCTGTGTTTCCCTTATTTTCCTCTCTCAGCTTTCTGGCCCCGCTCTGAATGCTAGACCTTAGGATCAGCTGTTGGAGGTCTCCAAATGACACCAGGGAACAGTGGTTCTCAAAGGGTAGTCTGCCAAGCTCTGGAATCCCTGAGACTCTCTCAGGGGATCAATAAGATCAAAGCACTTTCATAATAATACCAACATGGTATGTGTGTTTTTCCCCTGTATTGACATTTGCTCTGACAAACACAAAAGCAATAGTAGGTAAAACGGCTGCTTCCTTAGCAGGAATCAAAGCAGTGTCACCAAAAACGTATCAGCTGTCATCGCCCCTTCACCACCACACATGAGAAAATTGAAGGATGGAAGGCCTTCCGTGGTTTGTAAAGGTCTCATTGCAATAAAAGGCAAAGCTGGACTCATGTAAAAATCTCAAGCCTAGGGTCAGACACCTGGCTCTTCTGTGACCCCCCTCCTCTGAGTAAAGTGAAGTGAAAGTCACTCAGTCATGTCTGACTCTTTGTGACCCCATGGATATATAGTCCATGGAATTCTCCAGATCAGAATACCGGCAGTTGGTAGCCTTTCCCTTCTTCAGGGGATCTTCCCAACCCAGGAATCGAACCCAGGTCTTCCACATTGCAGGCGGATTCTTTACCAGCTGAGCCACAAGGGAAGCCCTGAGTAAACCAGTTCTAATTCTGGAGAGAAGAAAAAGAAGATGAAAATAAAAATAAACATAAAATATACCAGTACTTTTCACCAGAGTGGTGAAATAAGCAGAAAAACCAATCCATTCTCCTCAGGCTTTCTTCCTCTTTAATGTCATTCCACACCTAATGTGCTGCTGTGGCAACAAGAAAAAAAAGCACAGACTGCTTCCAAGCCCGGCCTTGCCCTTCAGATGCCGGAAGGTTCACCTGGTCCCTCCGACTGACTCTCATCCCTGTCCCAAGCTGACCAATACCTCTGCTTTGGGTTGTATTTTTTTGTTAGGGTAAAAAGGAACCTGGGACTTTTGGTAGAAAACCTTACCCTCTTTGTTCTCTATAATATCACCTCTTTCTCCTGAGAGCAGGGCTGCATGCTGGAAGGAGTCAGTACAAAATGACAATAAAATCCCCTTGTTTAAAAAGCAAGGAAATGTGCTAATATAAAGGTACTAAAACAAAAGGATTTTTTCCTTTAGAAATATTTTGTTACTTTCAGAAGAATAATAGTGGTGATCGTGATACATGAGAAGCAACTAAATTTTAGAAATTTTCAAAATAATATTTTGGTGTCATAATCTTATATAATACATAATACTTTATTAGTGTGATATTTTGATCTCAAGATTTCTTTTTTCTGGCTCACTTTTCTGTAAAATTTACTAGATCATTAAAATCTTTATTTTCAGCAATTTAATTTTTAGTAAATATACTTGAAAGCAATATTGGTTGCTCTTACAAATACAAGATTATAAATACTTTCTGACAGTTTTCAATTTTGAGGTCTTTTCTGCATATGCAACTCTTACTGGAGCTATGAAGAGTAACTTTTAGGCTGTGACAACATTGTTGGGATTATTTGGGGATATTACATTGGGATAAATTTCTGATATATTTGTCAAAATGTCCATTTTGTTACATCTAGAACTGATTGTTGAGGAATGATTTTTCTAGAAAATTTCACTCTGTACAAATGTGTTTCATATAAGTCTGAAGTTCACTTTAAATGTGGACTTACAGTGTTGTTTTAATATCTCCTCTAACATTTCCTCCGACTTGTGGAGTTGCCTGTTGCCAGTTCTGCCGCTGCCCCTGTTACTGCCACTAAGTGGGCCCCTGTGCCGACCTGGCCACTCCCTGGGGACCCTGAGCTGCCCGAGTCAGGCATGGGCGTCCGGAGCCAAACGTGCGGAGCCCAGACTGCTCCCTGCACCCCAACTACCCACCTCTGTACACTGCCGCCTGGCGCATCTCCATGGCCTGTGTGGAGCACTGGCCCATCAGCCTCCTCACAAAACACAAGTTCAAAGTTAAATTATATTAGGGATTCCGAGACAGTCCCAGAAGAACATCAAACCAAGTGCTGGGCCCTTCTCAACACAGGCCCTGCCCGGGAATCCAGACACATAGCAATGGTGATTTCTGGTTTTCCACCCACTGGTGGTTTGGATTGGAGTGTTTAATGCACTTTTTATTGCCAATCTAGTCAGTAATTTGTCTCATAAATCTGCCATTTACAGTCTGTCCTACTAGAGGCTTTCGGCAGCTCTCTAAGCCAGCAATCATCTCTCTTCTTGTAAATCAGTTGGCACCTCTTCTAGGAAACCAATGTGAACCCTAATTCTAAATAGTCACTAATGACTTAAATTAGTGGCTGTCTCTTTCTGAGCCCCTCATTTTCCCTGAGACTAATTAGCTCAGGCCTAGGGAAGTTCTGGATTCTTCCAGCCATTTGCCACGTGATGGAAATAAATCCAGTCCATACGATAATTCGGTGTGCAAGTTCTGGAATAATCCTGCCTGTTCAAATCCTCCACCTTCCTGCTGTGAGCCTTAGGCAGGCGATTAACCTCTGCGAGCTCCGGTCCTTTCATTTATAAAACAGGGGTAATGGCATGCTTTTAGAGATAAAGCTTGACAAGTGTTTATTATTACTATTCATTCTAGATTAGCGGGGCTCAGTCTCTTAGCTTGCAGCAGGGATGCTCCTAAGAGGACAGAAGGGCTAGCTTTGACGAACAAAGTTTTGGTAAAACATAGAGGATATTCACTACTACTTTCTGAAAGAGTCCACAGGGGAGCAGAGACAGAATCTAGTTTAGGAAGGTCGTTCAGAAAGTACAGCTGGGAGAAGCTACTGCAGAATCAGCTGAGGGTGTGGAGGGTGTGTGTGTGTGTGTGTGTGTGACCATGAGTTTGCATGTGATCAGCCCTGTGTTTACTTGAAAACAGGCTTTGAGTGTCCGTGTATACAACCAAGAAACACAGATGGCTTTTCTTTGATGTCTTCGATTGCTCCACTGGGTGATGTGGCAGCTATAGGCAGAGTTCCAAAGGGACAACACTCGGAAGTGATACAAACAGAGACAAACAACAGGCATTTTCTGAAGTTGACTTCTTTTTTTTTAAACTGGGATGAGCCTTTTCAAACACCTGATATTTGGTCACGTATTCCAAGCATAAGCCAACAGCAGGGTTTGGTAAAAAGGAATTCTGAATTTAAAAGGAAATTCACAGTTAGGTGTTTTCAGCTTTACCACTACGTACTGAAAGGGTAACCAACATTAGATGGTAATTGGTAATATGCCAATAGATGTTGTTGTTGTTTAGTCACTTGGTCATGTCCGACTCTTTGTGACCGCGTAGACTGTAGCCTGCCAGGCTCCTCAGTCCATGGGATTCTCCAGGCAAGAATACTAGGGTGGGTTGCCATTTCATTCTCCAGGGGATCTTCCCAACCCAGGTATCAAACCTGCGTCTCTTGCATCTCCTGCATTGTCAAGAGGATTCTTTACCACTAGTGCCACCTGGGAAGCCCCTAAAACATACAGTTTTACAGAGCCATATTTTGTTTAATGGCTACCGAAAAAAGTGATTAGATATCGCACTGTGCATCAATTACAGCAAACCATTATCTAGCACAATGGAAGCACAAGGCATTTCCAATACACATAAACTGACTAAAGTAGAACATCCTGCTTCATAACTCTATTAATGTGTACATATTTAGTGTGTGCTAATTATTTGTTGAATGAACTAATCATCAAAGGAAGATTAGTGTTCAGTGTGATATTATTATGAATTTTAATTGCATTTTAATTCTTTTTAAATGGATAACCCATGATGATACATATAATGAATCTGTTAACTAGAAACAAACATCTTAATATGATCTTCTTTTAAATAACTGAGAAGTCATTTCAAGATTTTGTACAGCCCTGGGGTAATCACTACGAACACCAATTATCATTATAAATATTACTAAAAAGAAGTCTGATTGGCAAAACTCCAGGTAATAGAGTTCAACTGAGCCTCAGTAACTGAAAAAAAAAGTGAACTCTTTTCAAATAACCATCTATAATGCATTTCCATCCCTTTTCATTAAGTATTTATTCATGTAAGAAGTATTTCTTAAGCAACTAATATACATGCTAGGGAATAACAAGTCAACTAAGATGCAGTCCCTTCCTCAGAGCATTTTATCATCTAATGGAAGTGATTAGACAACCGCGCAAGTCCTGGTAAGAGGTGGTAGGTGCTGATTCTAACCTTCAGCAAGGTTGAGGGTGAACGAGCCAGAGGACGCGAGAAGAGAGACTGGGCAGCAAATGTCAGCTGACTGTGGGGAATCATGACACACATTAAAAGTATGTGAAGAGAAAAGTGACCGAATCAAAGTGATGTGCAAAATGGACACACGCCAGGAAACCATTTAGGGATTACTGGAAAAATCTAAGTGAAAAGTTCAAAGAGGACAATGGTAGCAAGTATCCAAATGAAGGTGGATGCTAGAAATATCAGAATGAAAAAAATCCATAGAATTTCATACCTGAATGTCTCCACTGGCTGACTGGAGAAAACAAAACAAAAGAGAGAGTTCACTGGAAGGAAAAGAAAATGAATAGAAGGCTACAGAGACATCCAACAAGAGACATCCACTATGAATGCATGGAGAACACTCACTGTTTGCAAAGTCATTTTATGATGATGTTGACATTGTGTAACGGTATCCAGAAATAAAATATGCACTTGTCATTCGCGTTCCAAAATATTGTGGATAAAACTATAAATTCATGTTAGCACAATATTCTTAAAGACTTTTAAAGACATCAGTGCAAGTCATCTTTGTCTGTGTGCTCAGTCACTCAGTCATATCCAACTGTTTGTGACCCCATGGACTGCAGCCCACCAGGCTTCTCTGTCCATGGGATTCTCCAGGCAAGAATACTGTAGTGGGTTGCCATTTCCTCCTCCAGGGAATCTTCCCGATCCAAGGATCGAACCTGCATCTCCTGCTGGGCAGGCAGATTTTTTTTACAACTGAGCCACCTGGACAGCCCACAAGTGATCTTTACATGCATCACATATGCAGTTTCCACTTAACTTTAACAAAATCACAAGGGTGAATCATGATGATGGATGTTGAAGAGAACCAGATCCAACTGTTCAGAAGTCCATCATATAAACAGTTACGATCCTTGGTGGACTTCGTAGATTTGTGCTTTACTGCCAGGGTTGGAGAGATTGCTGAGATGTTCAGTTCAGTTCAGTCACTCAGTGGCATACAACTCTTTTGACCCCATATAGACTGCAGCACGCCAGGCTTCCCTGTCCATCACCAACTCCCAGAGCTTACTCAAACTCATGTCCATTGAGTCAGTGATGCCATCCAACCATCTCATCCTCTGTCCTCTCCCCCTGCCTTCCATTTTTCCCAGCATCAGGGTCTTTTCAAATGAGTCAGCTCTTTGCATCAGGTGGCCAAAGGATTGGAGTTTCAGCTTCAGCATCAGTCCGTCCAATGAATATTCAGGACTGATTTCCTGTAAGACCGGTTTGATCTCCTTGCAGTCCAAGGGACTCTCAAGAGTCTTCTCCAACACCACAGTTCAAAAGCATCAGTTCTTCGGTGCTCAACTTTCTTTATGGTCCAACTCTCACATCCATACATGACTACTGGAAAAACCATAGCTTTGAGTAAATGGACCTTTATAGGCAAAGTACTGTCTTCTGCTTTTTAATATGCTGTCTAGGTTGGTCATAGCTTTTCTTCCAAGGAGCAAGTGTCTTTTAATTTCATGGCTGCAGTTATCATCTGCTGTGATTTTGGAGTCCAAAAAAATAAAGTCTCTTACTGCTTCCACTGTTTCCCCATCTATTTGCTATGAAGTGATGGGACCAGATGCCATGATCTTAGTTTTCTGAATGCTGAGTTTTAAGCCAACTTTTTCACTCTTCTCTTTCACTTTCATCCAAGAGGCTCTTTAGTTCTTCTTCACTTTCTGCCATACAGGTGGTATCATCTGCATATCTGAGGTTATTGGTATTTCTTCTGGCAATCTTGATTCCAGCTTGCGCTTCATCCAGCCTGGCATTTTGTATGATATACTCTGCATAGAAGTTAAATAAACATGATGACAATATACAGCCTTGACATACTCCTTTCCCAATTTGGAACCAGTCTGTTGTTCCATGTCCAATTCTAACTGTTGCTTCTTGACCTGCATACATATTTCTCAGGAGGCAGGTAAGGTGGTCTGGTATTCTCAGCTCTTGAAGAATTTTCCACAATTTGTTGTGATCCACACAGTCAAAGTCTTTGACTTAGTCAATGAAGCAGAAGTTGATGTTTTTCTGGAATTCTCTTGCTTTTTCTGTGATCCAATGGATGTTGGCAATTTGATCTCTGGTTCCTCTGCCTTTTCTAAATCCAGCTTGAACACCCAGAAGTTCTCAGTTCATAGACTGTTGAAGTCTCACTTGGAGAATTTTAAGCATTACTTTGCTATCATGTTAGATAAATACAATAGTGTGGTAGTTTGAACATTCTTTGGTGTTGCCTTTGAGGCCTGGGTTTGATCCCTTGGTTGGAAAGATCCCCTGGAGAAAGGAATGGCAACCCACTCCAGTATTCTTGCCTGGAGAATTCCATGGACAGAGGAGCCTGGTGGGTTACAACTCATAGTGTTGCAGAGTCAGACATGACTGAGCGACTTTTTCACCTTTCACTTTCTTTGGGATTGGAATTAAAACTGACCTTTTCCAGTCCTGGGGCCACTGCTGAGTTTTCCAAATTTGCTGGTATATTTGAGTGCAGCACTTTCACAGCACCATCTTTTAGGATTTAAAATAGCTCAGCTGGAATTCCATCACCTCCACTAGCTTTGTTCATAGTGATGCTTCCTAAGGCCCACTTGACCTCGCAGGATGTCTGACTCTAGGTGAGTGATCACACCATCATGGTTATCTGGCTCATGAAGATCTTTTTTGTACAGTCCTTCTGTGTATTCTTGCCACCTCTTCTTAATAGCTTCTGCTTCTGTTAAGTGCACACCGTTTCTGTCATTAGTCGTGCCCATCTTGCATGAATTGTGCCCATCTTTGCTGAGATGGTCGGGATTGTATTTTCCAATTGTACTGCAGTTGAGTTGACAATGGTCTCCCAGTTTGCTTTATAAACTCTACAGCATTTCACGGACTCTTTCCTTTCTTTCTCTAACTCTTTAGTGATGATGGGCAGCAAGTCATTGCTCCATCCTAACAACAGGTTAAAAAGCTGAACAGACTGAAAAATCAATAGTTGTTCTGGGGTCCATAAGACAGGTAGGACACGGGGCACACTGCTGCCCCCAACTGGAGAGATAAGACAGACACACAAAGGACATCAAGGCTTCCCAGGAAGAGGCTCATAAACGGAAACCACCTCAGGAGTCAATACAGGGTAAGAAGACCTGAGCTGTAATTCATGAATTGCCAGAGGTTCCGTGTGGACAACTGAGAGATAAAAACTTGCTGGCGGTCCAGTAGTTAAGACTCCATACCTCCACTGCAGGAACACGGCTTTGATCCTTGGTCGGGATCATGCCACACAATGCAGCCAAAAACTAACCAACCAAACAAAAAACTCCAGGCAGACCCTGTCATAGGAGAAAAGAAATTATTTTGAAACATGCCAGAGCACTCTGGCATATTAAATGTAAGACCAGATAATTATAAAACTTTTAGAGGAAAATATAGGCAGAACATTCCTTGACAGAAATAGAAAGAATGGATCCACTTTCTATTTTGAATCCACCTCCTAGAGTAATGAAAATAAAAACAAAAATAAACAAATAGGACCTAATTAAACTTAAAATAATTCAAAAAATACATACACCCCGGTGTTCACTGCAGCATTATTTACAATAGCCAAGACATGGAAGCAACCTAAATGTCCATTAACAGAGGAATGGATAGAGAAGGTGTGGTAAATACATACAATGAAATATTACTCGCGCATAAAAACAAGTAAAATAATGCCATTTGCAACAAAATAGATGACCCTAGATATTTTCATACTAAGTAAAGTCAGCCAGAGAAAGACAAATATCGTATTGTATCACTTTTATGTGGAATCTAAAAAAAAATGATACAAATGAACTTATTTATAAAACAGAAACAGACTCACAGATGCTAAGCAGAAACTTACCGTTACCAAAGGGGAAAGATTGGTCGGGGGGGATCGATTAGGAGCTTGGGATTCTTACGAACTGGTTTAATAGATGTTGGAGGGGAGGTTCCCACATGGTGGTTTGAGGGATGGATGTAGTTTGAGAGCAACACATATACACTACTGTATATAAATAGATAAGCAATAAGACCCTACTGTACAGCACAAGGAACTCTACTCAACATTCTGGAATAACTTACATGGGAAAAGAGCCTGGAAAAGAATGGATCTACGTCTCTGTATAACCGAGTCACTTTGCTGTATCCCTGAAAATAACACAGCATTGTAAATCAACTATACCCCAATGTAATAGAAAAATTAAATTTAATAAAGCATAATTTGAAGAGCAAGTATCATTTGTATCATCATTTTAGATTCTTTCCTTAACTGTGTCCAGTCTACTTTATAGACAGGCTTAAAGCCCATCAAAGGCGGTCTTCATTTCTGATACAGTGTTTTTGATCTCTAGCACTTCTTTTAGGTTCCTTCTGAGACTCCCATCTCGCTCCTTACCCTGCCCATTTGTCCCTGTATGTTGCCTTCTCTATCCGCTAGAGTCCTCAGAATATTAATCGTAGCTGTTTTAAATTCCTGGCCTGATAATTCCAAAATCCCTGACCCCCGCCACTCTGCTTGACGACCATGACGCCCTGCCTTCTTCACCTATTTGGAGCTGAGCCCAATCTCAATCCTCTATTGCAGTAATCACGATCCCTAGTCATTTGTCTTTAATAATAACGTTGGAGGGGTACTGTTGTTGTTTTGTTCTGTTCCTGTTTGCTGGAGGTTTCTATTGAGATATTCTCAAGCTCAGAGATTTCTGGTTCACAGTTTTAACTTTCCATTTTAATCACCTGGGAGCTTTAAACAATACCGCTGTCTGCATCCCACCCCAGGAGAATCGGATTTAATCAGTCTGGGATATTTTAAAGCTCCCATGTGACTCTAATGTGTAACCAAGGCTGAAATCTACGGGTGCTGATAACTCCCGCTCTAAACATACAAGAACAGTAAGACTCCGTGGACTTGGTGGCTTGCTCCAGGTTATAAGCAAATTGAAGAGCAGGACTAGAAACTGGAAAATCCCAATCTGGCTTGGGGCTGCCTCCACCCTCCTGGAGCCCTTTCCTTCCACACTGAGGCCTCTGTTCCCAGCTGAGGAGCTGGCGTGACCCTTGTTCCCCGGAGGCATCTCCATTCACCTGCTCCTGTCTCTCATCTTAGGAATGTTCTCGTTTTCTTGCTCTTGTTCAGTTGCTGTCATGTCCAACTCTCTGCAACCCCCATGGACTGCAGCACATGAGGCTTCCCTGTCCTTCACAAAGTTCCCAGAGTTAGCTCAAACTCATATGCCAGCTGAGTCTGTGACGTCATCCAAACATCTCATCCTCTGTTGCCCTCTTCTCCTTTTGCCCTCAATCTTTCCCAGCATCAGGGTTTTTTTCACTGAGTCAGCTCTTTGCGCCTGTGGCCAAAGTATTGGAGCTTCAGCTTCAGCATCAGTCCTTTCAGTGAATATTCAGGGTTGATTTCCTTTAGGATTGATTGGTTTGATCTCCTTGCAGCCCACAGGACTCTCAAGAGTCCTCTCAAACAACACAGTTCAAAAGCACCAATTCTTTGGCGCTCAGCTCTCTTTATGGGCCAACTCTCACATCTGTACATGACTACTGGAAAAACCATAGCTTTGACTAGACAGACCTTTGTTGGTCTGGCTTTCTGGACACACCTTAATGCCCTCTCACCGTTGTTGTTTTTGTTTTTTTTATTGAAGAATAATTGCTTTACAGTATTGTGTTGGTTTCTGCCAAACATCAACATGAATCAGCCTTAGGTACACATGTGCTCCCTCCCTCTGCATCATCCCTCCCACCTCCCTCCCTGCCCCACCCCTCTAGCTTGTTACAGAACCCCATTTGAGCTTCCTGAGTCATACAGCAAATTCCTACTGACAATCAATTTTACAAATGGTAATATATGTTTCCATGTTACTCTCTCCATACATCCCACCCTCTCCTCCCCCTCACCCCACTCCATATCCATAAGTCTATTCTCTATGTCTGTGTCTCCAATGCTGCCCTGCAAATAATTTCATCAGTACCATCTTTCTAGATTCCATATATATCTCTTAGAGGAAAACACAGGCAGAACACTCTATGATATAAACCACAGCAAAATCCTTTGTGGCCCACCTCAGAGTAATGGAAATAAAAACAAAAATAAACAAGTGGGACCTAATTAAACTTAAAAGCTTTTGCACAGCAAAAGAAACTATAAACAAGGTGAAAAGACAAGTCTCAGAATTGGAGAAAATAACAGCCAATGAAATAACTGACAAAGGATTCATTTCCAAAGTATACAAGCAGCTCATAGAAATCAATACCAGAAAAACAAACTACCCAATCAAAAACTGGGAAACAGACCTAAACAGATATTTCTCCAAAGAAGACATACAGATGGCTAATAAACACATGAAAAGATGCTCAACATCATTCATTATTAGAGAAATGCAAATCAAAACTACAATGAGATGTCACCTCTCTCACAGTTTTCATCTTTGTTTTGCATCCCTCCCGTCCTCCACTGGGCCCACTCTCATAAGCACTGAAATCATTCTCAGACTTTCCTGCCTCTCTGTAAATAAATGCCCTTCCCTGTATCCTGGACTAACATTCTCTGGGCAACATCACCTCCAATGGCATTGCTTCTCCACATGACCCTCTTGATACAAACCCAAAACTCAGAGTGAGTTCTGACATTCCAGGGACTGGCTCAGTCCCTTTCTCCTTCCGTCTCCCTCACCTTCTTGCACCCACTTCTCTTGGGGGAGCCCCTCTGCCAGACCTCAGGTGCTGCAGCCATCTTCCCAAGGGCACTTCAGAGAGTGGGGACTGTAGTAAAAGTCACCTGCATTTTGAAATCGCACCCCTTGATTCTGAGGCCCAGCTCCACCCACAGGCTCTCCCCAGTCCTGCAAGCCTTCCCAGGCTTCCTGGCTTCCCTCACCTCAGCCTGTCCTGTCTATGAACCACTGCTGCCCAGACCCCCGCGCCGCAAGGAGCTTGCAGCTCTAATCTTGTCAGTCAGGTGGACCAGTAACCCCCACTGTGTTTGTTTTGTTGGTTCATTAAACCCAAGACAGTCAGATAAAATACGGACATTTTAGAATGGTACCACTTTGGAAGAAAATCTGGTCGTGTTGTCCTTTGCTAATGGAATATTTTCACCTGACTCGTCAATCTTTAGCTCTAATTATATCTCCATTTCACCGCTCCGTGGCTTACCACTACTGCCCCTGTCGATTGAAATGTTTTATTCTGAAGTATTTGGACTACTTGCCAGAGACTTATAATACCCATAATTTAAAGAGGGGAAAGAAAAAAAAACTTACAAAGCCTTCATGTCTTAAATGAAACAGCAACAGCCTTGAAACACTATAGAACCTTCAAATCTAACAACTTGAAACTAAATTAGCTAAAGCTTTGATTCACATACAGATGGAGATCAAAACAGGCTGAAATGCTTTAGGCAACATTTATGCTTACAGCCATAATTAGACAACCACTATAATATTGAAAGAAAAATGAATTTTACAAACTAATCAATTGAGCCTTTCAAAAGAAAAAAAATGTCGGCTTATTCCAGCAATTTATTAAGGGGTAATGTTTCAGTTGCAAATAATTTATATCAAATAAGTAAACGCAGTTAAAATTAATTAGCATTACCATAAATAAACATATTGAATACTATACCAAAATCTGAAATTCACCAAACATTTTTGAATCACATAAAAATTCAGCTAATGGGCCTCCAATTATTACCAACTAAATAGCAAATAAACAAATTTCAGAGTTTTGCCTGTGTCATTAGATTATTTCAAAAGAGCAGATGGCACAACAAACTGATATAGAAACATCTTTTGCCAAATTATCTTCAGGATTCTATCAATCCAACATTTGTAAAATTCAAATCCAAGAAAAGAATCTAGTATTATTAAGTAAATGTGGGGATTGGTTTTTGTTTATCTAGTTTTACCAAGGACATTTTATGAAGATTTATATTTAAAGCCACAAATAAAATAACTAAAGGGCTTCTGGGTGTATCATTTGACTGTAATAGGCCCTGGTTTTATGTTACTGAGCTCTAAAAATCTGATTAACAAGAAAACACACACATGTTAACAGTAAGTGAAATTAGTCTAGGAAAAAATACTTCTAGGGTAGGTGCTTTATTTACTGAATACTTACTATGTTCACCACTGTGCTACAGCAGGTTATTCCCATTTTACAGATGAGGAAACTGAAGCTCAGTGAATTTTGAACATGGGTCTTGCTGACTCCCCTATTTCTGACTCCATTAATATGTAGGTTGAAGTGTTTTTTCTTCTCTAACCTATTGGATCAAAAAAGGAGCTGAATATCAATCACCATGTCACAGTCATGTCGTGAAATGGGATTTCACCATATTTTAGGTGTCTTGTCACTGGCATTTCCACTCTTTATTCAAGGTTCCTTGTAGTTTTTCTTGACTTCTTTCTACTTGATATCAAAGGGTATTTACCACAAAGGTATGAAACAAAAATGGTTTAGGAAATGCACTATAACAAACAAAACTCCAACAGTATTTAATGGTTATAAAAACTGATAAAGGTAATGGGTCTGAGCAAAAAGCTACATGTTCTAGGAGATTACAAGTATCCACAGAGGATGTAAAGAGATTCCTTCCAAATGAGCTCCCTATTTTTATTTACAGATAAAGAATTTAACCTGATAACAAGTCTTACAAACAAAAAAGGTTACTGACTAATTGAGGGACAGTGTGAATGATGAAGAAAAGAGCTATAATCCTCTCAACTAGTTATTAGTCTAGAGGTGATGACAGGATAGCTATTTACTGCCTTGCCACCTAGAAAGACAGGTTATCAAAGGTTATTACAAGTAAGTCATCATTCGCTCCTCTGAATACAAAGAACTGAGCTGTGTGTCACCTAATACACAGCAGTTTTTCTTTCTTGACAGATGGTCCATACTAAATCAGTCTCTGGACAAAGGTGCTATCAGAGAGCTGATTCTATTCATTCATTAACTCCATCATTCCTTCCCATATCTTTTGAACTAATAGTGTCTTTTTATATTTTTAATGTGACTACTAGAAAATTTAAAATATGTGGCCTGTATTATATCTCCATTGGAGGGCTCTATAAAAAATTTAAAAGAAAAAAGAAATGCTTCTGAGGCATTAGTAGATTCTAATTACTATCTGTGGAGTCAAAAAATAAAATGAAAAATGACCTTAAATGAATCTGAAAGTCCATCCTTCCAAACTAAGGCAAAATGAATGGGGCATAAGTGCAGGGCCCCCTACCTCCATTTCCTCCCCACCCCACTGTCAGTTCAAAGGAAGGAACCAGGGGCAATATGGGGGAAAAGTAAATATGACAGAAATTAGCCCAGAGACCTTGGGAGCCACAGCTTGCCACTAATGCCCCTGCAGAGCTGACCCCAAAAAGTACTAAGGGGTGCAGGGCTCCAGGAGAATGGTCTCTGTCTCTGTCTCTGTCTCTCTCTCTCTCTCTATATATATATATATATATATGTTTTAAAACACATGTAAAGTGGTGAAAAACCCAGTATTTATGAAAGTAAAGCATCAGTGAAGAATGTAAGGCCTGGAGAATCCGGTGAAGAGATGAGGATTCACCCCATTGGACCAGAAAGGCCTTCTAGCCCCTCCCACTGCCCCCAGTTTCCAGCCTCGTCTGGGAAGTGCCCTGTCTTCTTTGCCGCCCGCGGGGAACCACCAGTCTCCCACTGGGGACCAAAGGGTCTCAAAGTTAGCCTGATGCTCAGCTGATAACTTGGCTGAGTGGTGCTGGGGGGTCATTTCCCTTTGGTTCTTTGGCGTCTCTTTCAGGCTCTGAAATTCCCTCTCAGATCAGCCGTAGGGACTAGCCTGGGGCACCCTCTTCACCCTTACCTTATTCCAGCCTCGAAGTTCACTCCTCCTGTTTTCAGACCCCCTTCTTCACGACTCAGATCATATTCTATGTGGTTTAAGTAACTCAAAAGAAAAACACTTAAGAAATTTATCTAGTCATTTGATCATGTAAGAAGACAAAGTTGAGAGTAGATTTATTACAAGACTTTATCAAGGGACAGGATTACTTCTCTCTACACTCAAGGAAGTTAAATATTGTAGCAGGAAAATTATTTTTAAACAACATCCATTATTTCACAGCAATTAACAATAAGAAACTGGTCCAACAAATAGGAATGATTAAATAAATTGTGATAAATTCACATAGTGGAGTTACTCTATAACTATTAAAAATCATGCTTTTGAAGACTAATGAAAAAGGAAATGCACACAATGAAATTTAATAAAGACACATAACTATTTACAATAAGATCTGACTATACAAAATATCATACATACACTATGTTAACAGTGGCTACCTCAAGGTGGTGAAATTACAGGTAATATTTTTTCTTTACATATAGTTTCTGTGATTTTAAATTTTTTACAATGAGCATATATTACTATTATAATCAGAAAAATATACACATAAAATAAACTATTATTCCCTAGTTTGTGATTTTAACAGTAAGTCTGATTTTTAAAAGAGTACCACCAAAAAGCTTATCTTTCATGGAAAAAAATCATATCACCTCTAAAGATGATATATAATACAGTACAGTTTTTTTAAATTCACTAGAACCCTGTGTCAGCAAGATTAGTTATGCCAGATATGATATTGGTTTATCTTGCTTGATATCATTTTGGCTTATCTATAAAATCATCCTCAACTCCAGTGTAATAGACTTCCCTGTTTGAAAATCAGCAAGATTTATTTAAGGGGCATTAAAGGATAAGACCCAATTAGCCCTTTCTAAAAATCAGTAGCCAGTTTCAGTATAAAAGTTCAAAGCAAAACTCATGTTAAGCTAGCTCCACAGAAGTAGCAGCAAAAATTATAAAATGGACCTCAGCAATTATAGAAACAAACCTTCCAGTGTTATTAGACCAAATGCTTTTGAACCTATTAAGAATTTTTAAAACTCAATTCAAAGAAATGATGGCACATTCTAAAGAACAGAAAGTGGAGTCACTCCTCATAAAATGAGTTATTGTTTCGTTCTTATTCTTTCAGAAAAGGTCACCTCATTCATTCCAAGGTCTGCTCTAAATAAAAGAGTTTGTAATCAAATTAATTGCAATGTTGCTCATAACAAGGACTTTTTCCTCCTTTCTGTCCCCTCCAACCACTGCGCAATAATGCATTTCACAGTCAGTTTATGCTTTCTTAAGGACCCAATATTGCATAATGCATGCTTATTTTTCTGCACACATTTAGTAAAAGTCCCCTATGTGCAGGCCCTCAATAGTGACACAAATCCCTCAAGGGCTTGGGGCTTAGAGAGTGTCTCAAAATACAAAGAAATATATTTTATACTTATATAAGATACAGAATTCTGTAATTTGCTCTGCTAAGAATATCATTAAAAAGATATATAAATTAATATTAACAGTATTTGATAGAAACCTTGCTTTTAAAAAGAACATTCCAACCTAGGGCCCTTGTCATCTATTCTATATTCTGCCATCTTCTTTTTCAAGGGAAACTTGGTTCCACAAAGACCATCAGGCATATCATGGCAGTTCAGAATGGTTATTCAGGACTTAACATTTGATTCCAATACTTGCAATTACGATTTCAAGACAAACATTACACACAGGAATGGGCACAGATAAAAATATTCTTAATCTTGATGTATATAGAAATGTTATGAGATGGTTCCCATTCTTCATGCTTTGTTATAGAATGTGTGCAGAAACGATGGCCCTTATCAATCTTTTTTAACATACCTCCCCTGGAAATAGAACAAATTCAGGCACTATTCACATTATTCAATATTTTACAATCACACTCATTTCAAAACCTATCACATGGCATGAAAAGGTTTTCTAGAAGTCAGATATATAAAATCTACAGTTCACAACACTGAGAAGTGCAAATGTTAACAGCTGATGTGTGTGTATAATTATTTCAAATAAGAAAAATATCAAGACTATTTGTAACCTCTTCTGCCTTTCTTAGAGTAGTAAAAAATCAGAGAAAGAGAAATAACAAAGGCAAAAAGTAGAAAAGCTATGAAAGCCAGTAGAGACTTTCGGGTATGAAAAAAGCTGCACTCTGCACACAGGGTGAATTCTTCTGGACAAAATCTTCCCAGAGTTTCAGGACCTGGAAAGCCATTGTTGTCTATAATTTTCCTGTAATATTTCACGGACGGTTTGGGCTCAAACTGATTTGCCGCATAACGATAGAGGCCAAACTTCGGAGCTGTGCGATCGTTAAATGAATAAGCAAAGTATCCACAAAGATTGATACCATCCAATATATAGGCTAGAAAAACAAAAGGACATGAGAAAAGTTATTAAAATATTTTGCCCACAACATTTTGCCTTTACCGAGCCCTGGTGTATCAGAGAAATTGTCAATACCATTTCAAACAACTTCTGATTAAATTAGATTTCATCCATAAAGCTCCTTTTATCGGAAGACAAAGTGGCAACCACCAAGTCAAATACTTAGCTACATTTAAGGTAGTAGGTTTTACATACTTTAAACCTACTTTGATGTACTTGGGTTCAATCTTTAAGTGCATGAAGTAGGCGAGACTGCTATGAAGCCATCTGATGTGGAGAAGAGATGGTCCGGGCTCTTAGCCACCTAGAATAGTTTTGAGGAATTTTTTTCATCTTCCACTTTTAGTCAAACTTCTCTTTCCTCAGGGAAACTAGCTAGGACCTGGACTTTTTCAGTGTTATCAAGGAATGGCTAGCACTTGCTCTGTGGGTGACAGTCTGTGTATATGTTTGAGAGTTTCTATGGATCAGGTTCTCAGGTGGTGTAAACCCCAAGAGACCTCCGTACTGGGGGCGCCTTACCTTTCAGAGCTTCGTTCACATAATTCTGCATGTAATACACCCTCAGGCTGTCCTGGGCTGCATGCGGATCATCATCGATGCCGTTGGATATGATATACATGGGGAGGTCTCCGTACTTGGCCTTCAGCCAGTTCAGGACCTTGCGTAAGCCCCAGGGCACCACGGCCACCTGCCCAGGGGAGTTGAGCCAGGTGATGTCGGTCATTTCTTGCACGGCCAGGTAATCGTTGTATTTTATGGGATCTTCTTTCTCCCAGTCTACAAGGATGGTGGTGTAATGGCTCAACGCCAGAAAGTCAAAGGAACCCCGGATTAGCTTTTTTTCCTCATCAGTGAAATAAGGGAGGAGGAAATTGTTTCTCTGGTTCAGCCAGTCTCTCATCACGCGTGGATAATCGCCAGAGCCGAAAATGGGCTCGGCCAGCCAGCCGATGTCAAATTCCAGAACTCGCTCGGCCACCTCGCGGTCCTCCAGGGAGAAAGGGCAGGCGGGTTCTATCCAGTCCGCCTGCAGGGCGATGGATATTTTTCCTTTCTGTGAGCGCCTGAACCTCTCATCGTAGGTGCGCCAGGCCAGCGCGTGCGCCTTCAGGAGGTTGTGCCCCGCGCTGTAGGTCATGTTCCGCGTGGACGGCTCGTTCATCGTGATCCAGAACTTGACGTGGCGGCCGAGGTCTTGGAAGCACAGGCTGGCGTACTCGGCAAAGGCCAGGGCGGTGTGGGGGTTCTCCCAGGCGCCCTGCCGGGCCAGGGGGGCTGGCAGTCCCTGGTGGGGGGCGGCCGGGCGCCAAAGCGCCACCACTGGGGTGATGTTGGCGCGCACCAGCTCGCTGGCCACACAGCGGTAGAACCGCAGGACCGTGAGGTTGACCTGGGACCGGTTCCCCAGCGGCAGGATCAGCGCCCAGTCCAGCGAGAAGTGGAAGTGCGTCACATGCATTTCCTGGAGTAAGGCGATCTGGGGTCGGATGGCGGCGAAGTCCACGCAGTAGGATTTCCTCGTCTTGGTCACAGCCCCGTCCACCTTGATGAGCCTCTTGCTGTGGTGCACGTCCCACAGGTAGACGTTGGGGTCGGTGAACTGAGACAGGGTGGTGTCCACCTGTCAGGAGGAGAGGAAGCGTTAGCCTCGCCTGGACCGTCCTGGAAAGTCGTCCAGCGCGGTTCTGGTTCTGTCAACAAAACCAGCCAGCACGGTGGGCAAAAATACTGTAGAAACCTTCCTAGCTGAATTTTTAAACTGTTTTTCATAAATAGTTAAGTTCCTGGGGAAGAAAATATTCCACTTTGCTCGGTGCACGTTTGTTTCACCCACAGTTCTCTGTAAGCCTGGAACTGTTACTTTAAGAAATCTGAATTTTGGAGGTCACTTCAGATAACAAGCATTAATAATCCTCACACATCTCTGGTCTGTGTTAAGCAAGCAGAGTATTTTGGACATTTTTCTTTTAGAATAAGAACTCACCAATGATATGAGACTTTCAAATTAAAAAAAAAAAAGACCAAAAAAATGATAAAGCTTAAAACCTGAGAGTTAGAAAATGAAATGATACTTAAAATTAAATTGTGTTTCTTAAAATCACATTCTAAATGGAGGTTTGCTAAAGGTCACGGACATGGGAAGTATGCAAAACTATTGCCTTTTATTGGCATTAGTGTCCATAACAGAATTTAGCAAATTCACTCTGACTGACGGTAGAAAAAGACAGAGAATGTGGAAATGATACTGTCATCCACATATAATGGGATATTTTAACGTCGCTTTTAAAAATTTCTAAATTATTTTTCTGTGATGATCATGAGAATGATGATTCTCAATCTCTGATCTGTAAGACTACAAAATGAAAATAAGTATTTAGGAAACCTGGACAAACTGCAAAATCAAAATCACAAAATCCTCCCTCCACTTGCAAATAAAACTTTAAGTTTATCCCAAGGTGTGTGTGTGTGAAAGTCGCTCAGTCATGTCTGACTCTTTGCGACCCCATGGACTATATAGTCCATGGAATTCTCCAGGCCAGAATACTGGAGTGCGTTGCCTTTCCTTTCTCCAGGGGATCTTCCCAACCCAGGGATCGAACCCAGGTCTCCTGCATTGCAGGTGGATTCTTTACCAGTTTAGCCACAAGAGAAGCCCAAGAACACTCGAGTGGGTAGCCTACTCCTTCTCCAGGGGATCTTCCCAACCCAGGAATCGAACCAGGGTCTCCTGCATTGCAGGCAGACTCTTTACCAACTGAGCTATCAGGGAAGCTGTTATTCCCAAGGACCCATCACCTAAGCCAGTTTTCTCCTCAGAAATAATCCTGTCAGAGTTGGTTCCTGGGTTTGACCCTCTGTATAAAAGCAAAGGTCAAACTCTGGTTTTGAATCTCTAGCAGAGGTTTCCTTGCACTTTTCAGGCCTGTTGCAAATAAGCTTCTGTTTCTCTAGCAGGGTCAGTGCTGTGTTTACAAAGGAAAGTAATAAAATATAGCATGTCAGAGGGAAATTGCTTTTTCTGGAGAATTGTCCCGTGTAGATCACCCACGCATACATTTCCTCTAATTTGTGGGAATGCTGTCAGAAGTATTTTTCCACTGTGATGCACCCACAAATCATGTTTCCTCAGCTTCACAAGAAAAATATTTGCATGCTCTTTGGAAGTGAAACTGTTCATAGCTTGAAGGAATTCTCTGGATTATTTTTATACAGCTCTGAGTTGACAAAATTCATAACTTTTCTACCATAACAGTTCCAAAACAACAGCTCTTATTCAGTCCATCTGAAAACAAATGTGAGAGACAAAGGTGTAATTTCTGAGCAAAAAGTCTAGTTCTCAAAAATACAGGTCATTTATAAATGGGTGTTTAGGCAAAATTCTATAGAATCTCCATTAATTTGTTTGACTTACTTATTAATAAAAAATAATTAAGTCAAACCTTTCAGAAGGGTATGATGTTATGTGTTTATATATTATGGAAGAAATCTCTCCCTAACAGTAGCCAATGTTAAAAAAAAGCTGTCCGTCCCCAGTACATAGCAGATTCTGTATTTACTATGAACATTAGTGGTTATGGAAAAACAAACCTCTCAGCTGAGAAATTAGGTCCAAAGGCAATGATAATCTGTGTGAATAAGCCTAAGATCAGACTTCAGACAGGTCTGTCATCTCAGACAGATGAGATATAACTTAAAATTTTTTTCAGGTGAAATGCATGCCTCATTCATATTAGGAATTCTTGAAATACTAGCCAGAAGTGAAAAGATAAATTTCAATGGTTTAAAATTCACTTTTCAGAACTCTAATACAATGCATTAAAAGTATAGAGACCCACTTGTAAATTAAAACTTATCCATACACTTATCAGAACTTCCCTAAAAAAAAAACTCATTTTTGCTTTGTCAATTAGGAAGTTAGCTTGGAAAGCACACTGCCAAAACAGTACAAAACTCAAGGTGAAAAGCAGAGAGAATAAAATAGCAACTGCAGCCTTTTTCCACTAGAGAGCTCCTGGAGGAGTTCACGGTCACGGTGGTTTGTGTCTGGCTGGGTCAGCGAAGCAGGTGACTGTGCGGCTCTGCGAGGTGGAGGCAGCCACGACCCTGGGTGGTGCAACCCGAGAGCAAAGCCCCAGGTCTGATGAGTGGCTGGCATTGGATCAAAGTCTAAACAACTGCTTCTAGGAAGCAGAAAAACGAATTCTCTCCTCATCTCCCTTCCTCTTTGCTGCCATACTTGTTGCTTCTGATCAGTTTTCTTCTCTCTGGAGGAAACAGGCTGTATTCTTAAAATGTTCTCACCGCTGACCAGTTCCCAAGACAAACACAATCCCTGGATGGGGAACAGAGCAGAAGTAAAAGACCTCCCCACAACATCCCCACTGCTCCCCGAGTTACACCGCCTGCACAGAAACACTGGTGGAGCCTTCTCCTCACGAAGGATGAAGCTGGGAGTTATCAGCCCTGGCTGGGCTGCTGTTGGAGATAGGACAGAGCACAAGCCCTAGGGTGGCCCAGGACCCAGCAGGAAGCAGGGCTCAGCAGAAGGTCGAGAGGCAGAACAGGGATGCGGGACCAACCAGGACGGACTGCGGGATCGCCTTCCTCCTCTCTCTTCCATCACTAGCACCTCTTCTGTCCCTTCAGATCCTACTTGAACCCTACCATGGATCCCACTTGCAGGAGAGAAGTTAGAATGGGGAGTTTCTAAATAGCAGTGGGCTAGCTTTATTGACTATGCCAAGGCCTTTGACTGTGTGGATCACAATCAACAGTGGAAAATTCTGAAAGAGATAGGCATACCAGATCACCTGACCTGCCTCTTGAGAAACCTGTATGCAGGTCAGGAAGCAACAGTTAGAACTGGACATGGAATAACAGACTGGTTCCAAATAGGAAAAGGAGTATGTCAAGGCTGTATATTGTCACCCTGCTTATTTAACTTACATGCAGAGTACATCATGAGAAACACTGGGCTGGAAGAAACACAAGCTGGAATCAAGATTGCCAGGAGAAATATCAATAACCTCAGATATGCAGATGGCAGAAAGTGAAGAGGAACTAAAAAGCCTCTTCATGAAAGTGAAAGAGGAGAGTGAAAAAGTTGGCTTAAAATTCAACATTCAGAAAACTAAGATCATGGCATCCGGTTCCATCACTTCATGGGAAATAGATGGGGAAACAGTGGAAACAGTGTCAGACTTTATTTTTCTGGGCTCCAAAATCACTGCAGATGGTGATTGTAGCCATGAAATTAAAAGACGCTTACTCCCTGGAAGGAAAGTTATGACCAACCTAGACAGCATATTAAAAAGCATAGACATTACTTTGCCAACAAAGGTCCATCTAGTCAAGGCTATGGTTTTTCCAGGGGTCATGTATGGATGTGAGAGTTGGAATGTAAAGAAAGCTGAGCGCCAAAAAATTGATGCTTTTGAACTGTGGTGTTGGAGAAGACTCTTGAGAGTCCCTTGGACTGCAAGGAGATCCAACCAGTCCCTCCTAAAGGAGATCAGTCCTTGGTGTTCATTGGAAGGACTGATGCTGAAGCTGAAACTCCAGTACTTTGGCCACCTCATGCAAAGAGTTGACTCATTGGAAAAGACCCTGATGCTGGGAAGGATTGGGGGCAGGAGGAGAAGGGGACGACAGAGGATGAGATGGTTGGATGGCATCACTGTCTCGATGGACATGAGTTTGGGTAAACTCCGGGAGTTGGTGATGGACAGGGAGGCCTGGTGTGCTGCGATTCATAGGGTCACAAAGAGTCAGACACGACTGAGCGACTACTGAACTGAACTGAGGGAGATGGAGGAGTGAGGAAAACCCCAAACAGAACCAGGTAGAGCTATGAAGACAAGCTACTGGACTCAGATATCCTTGAGAACATAGCGTTCTTGGTTGCCTTTGAAATGTAAGGTAGGGGAACTTCCCTGGCCGTCTAGTGGTTAAGACTTCGCCTTCCATGGATTTACATGTACTCCCCATCCCAGTCCCCCCTCCCACCTCCCTCATGGCTAATTCATATCAATGTATAACAAAAACTACTGTAATGATGTAAAGTAATTAGCCTCCAACTAATAAAAATTAAAAAAAAAAAAAAAAAAGACTTCGCCTTCCAATACGAGGGGTGGGGCTTGATATCTGGTCAGGGAGCTAAGATACCACATGTCTCATGGCCACAATAGCCAAAACATAAAACAGAAGCAATATTGTAACAAATTCATTGAAGACTTTTAAAATGCTTCATATTTTTTAAAATCTTAAACAATCATAAGGAAGGGATTATGATGGTTGGATGGCATCATCAACTCAAAGGAAATGAGTTTGAGCAAACTCTGAGAGATAGTGAAGGACAGGGAAGCTTGGCACGCTGCAATCCATGGGGTCACAGAGTCAGACATGATTTAGCTACTGAACAACAACAACAAAGGAAGGGATTAAAGTCAAGATTGTCCTTAAAACTAACTGGAGGTCTGAATAAGATGTAAGCATAATATGACTCAGTGGTGGGGGGGGTGGGGAATATAAAGGATCGTGTTGATTTATTTCCTAATGAATCAAAGATTTCAACTACATATTTACCAGGAAACAGCAACTCATCTCAACTAGAATGCCTTTCCCCAGATCCAAGCACTCTCTCCAAATACCTCTTTTGAACCAAAAAGTAACAGAATATGATGCCCCAAAATACAACTGTAGAAGTCAAGGCATGCCACCCCTAAAATGCCCCTTCAGTATATTATTTTGAGCTTCAGGCACTTGAAAAAATAGCAAATCCAAGGGAAAGGCTTTCTCTGAATTCCCCTTATCTTCCTATAGATGAATCCTCCAAAAGAAACTCAAAAGGACTGTCATAAATCCCCTTGTGGGAGTTTTGCCAATGAGGGAAGGCTGACTGTTATCACAGAGGAGGGCATTCGAAGTCAACATCACATTCAGGCAAATTTTGTCAGGAGCTATCAGAGCTCTCATGTCTTCTTTTAAGGGCCTATTCATCTTTCCTAAAAATCACTTACTTTTCCCCTTTTCCAATTAAGATGCTATTTAAGCCTGAAATTTTAAGCCACCTTGGTGAGTTACTCATTCTTCTCAGGGTATCTCCCATATATACATGAGGTATACATACTAATAAACTTCTGTTTGTTTTTCTCATGTGAATCTATCTCTTACTACTGGGGTCTCAGTTAAACACTCATAAGGGTACAGGGGAAGTTATTTTTCCTCCCCTGCAAAACCAACAAGTTGTCTAGAAGCACCCAACATGCTAAAAACGCTCTGTCTGTCTGTGGCCACCAAACTTCGTTTCTATCTTGGTCTCTATTTTCACACACAGACTCTGTTCAGCAACACCTCCATCCCCTACCACCCTGCTCACTTGCCAGCATGCTCTGTTCACACTCTTATACTATTTGTGACCCATCGTTTCCCCTCAATAGACTCCTCTGAAAGCAGGAATCATATCTTACTCATCTCACTGTGTACTCCCCTCAACTGAGCCCTCTTCCCTCCAACAGTTAACAATATACACACGAAGCTCCCAATAAGTGCTCACTAAAGTATTTAATCAAACCTAGAAAACAGATGCTTTTGAAGCTGGAAAAATGAAGAAAGATGTTGAGGGCTAACTGCATATAGGATGCTCAATAAATATTTGGGTGACCATTTTGAAGAACTTCCTTACTATTTCAATTCAAAAACTGTTGTTAGAAATGGCATTCTGACCAGTGCATCACTGAGCAAGGGCTCTCATTCCAGAGATATTTCCACAATCTTGGGGGTTCCACAGTTATGGTCAGAGGGCTCTGCCTAATGTCCCCGCCTCCATCTCAGCAGCTCCAATGAGATCTCAGATAGTGTGGAATTCTGTATTACATCTTGTTTATGGAAGAACTCAACAACCACTTTAAAAGGGATTGAAAACCACGGTATTAAAAGAGAGTGTTTTATCTTTTACTATCTTATCAGATCTTAAAGATGGATATATTTTAAATCTGTTCCCTTTCAGAGCTGATTTAAAGTGCAAGATGAACCCAGGAAGATTTTTGGAGAGAGGTGTGCAGTGTTCCACATGATGCCTTCCGTGCACTCACTACGGAACCATGTTTGGCCTGAGGAATGGACCACGTGCCATGACAACCTAATAAGGAAGCACTACTTACTAGAGATAGGGCTGGTGAGACTGCGGACTGATTTTGTCAGCTGACTTACTTGAATGCAGTTGTCAACAACTCCCCAAGCAAAGTCACAGGGAAATGTCCCTTCTAGGGGTTGGTTTTCAGGTAAAGGAGGGAAGCCATTGTTCTCTATCAGCTTTTGGTAGAACAAGGCTGAAGACTTCGGCAACAACTTCTTGTCCTGGCTTAGAAAGTCGACGTAGAAGAGTCCACGTCTGATGCTGTAGCCCCGGTGCCACTCGAAGCCGTCCATGAGTGACCAGGCCGTGTACCCAATGACATCCACCCCGTCCAGCCTGATGGCTGCAAAGGAAAGAGGACAAGAGCATCGTGACCCTGTGATGGGCACCTGCCACATGATTCAAGAGCATTTGAGGATTTTACTATTTCAGGAAATAAATTAAGTATAATGTTTATTGTTTGGTAAACTGATGACCTTTCTCACTGATGAAAGGCTCTGATAGGACCTATTGCATGCATGCTCAGTCATGTTCATCTCTTTGCAACCCCCATGGGCTATAGTCCTCCAGGCTCCTCTGTGCATGGGATTTCCCAGGCAAGAATACTAGCGTGGGTTGCTATTTCCTACTCCAGGGGATCTTCCTGACCCAGGGATCAAACACATGGCTCCTGCATTGGCAGACAGATTCTTTACCACTGTGCCACCTGGGAAGCCAATAGAACCTAGAGAACTCTGCAAATGTCCTCAAAAATAGGCTTATCTCCAAAAATTTTTACTTGGATTTCCCTTCTTTCTAATGGGCGCTCTTTGGGCCAAGGCTTCTTGTTCTACTTTTCTATCCTAAGTACCTACCTTTGTGCTTGATGCAGTAAGTGAATTAAGTCTTTAAAGACATGAACTACTTACTCTTTGCCAGAAAGTACTGACATTCCTTTTTAAAAAAAAAAAAACAAATACAAAGTGTTTTATTCAGTACAAGCAATCTAAGCCAGAAAAATGTGTACAGGAAGCTAGATATCTTGGGATTTACTTAATCTTTAATATAATGTAAAAATCTGGAGTAGTAACTCTGAAAGTCAACTAATTTCAAACATTATAACCTTTATAGTTATATGAACATTATAACATTTCTCATTTATGAAATGAACTTTAAAAAGTAAGCTCCTCAAGTCCCCAGATGAGAAAGGTGCTATATAAATGCATTCCTACTATTGCCAAAATGAATTTCTACATTCTGATTAAAAACTATAAATTCACACAGTTTATTAAGATCATCTTAAGGATTGTTTTTCCAGTGGATTTTGACAGGAACTTAGGATTTTATCTTCAAGCCTACCTTTTAAGGTTTCCATTATGAATTTTTTGAGGTAATACATATATTTGGCATCATCTCTCTTGGTGGTCCCTGAAACAAACCAGCCATTCTCCACAATAAATATTTGAGGGTGGTTATACTCAAGGTCAATCCAGGAAAGGAGTTGCCTCAGGCTGGGAGATTCCAGTTGGCGGAATTTCATCTGAGGGTCCAACAGTTGAAAACTCAAGGTTGGGCCAAAGGAAAGAGCAAAAAAGTCGGCTGTTCCCTTGATGAACTTTTTCTCAGATTCAGTAAAATCAGGCAGAAGAGATGAAAGGTTATTCTTCATGCTCTCAGGATAGTCTCCATCAATAAATATGGGTTTGGCAAACCAGCCCAGGACAAAGTCAAGAGATTTTTGACATTCTTTGATGCTGTGTTCAGTCATTCTTCGAGGACTGATCCAGTGGGAGCTTAGGGCAATGGACACCTGGCCTCCCTGAGTGGGGCGGAAAGAAGTATCGTAGAGATGCCAGATTTTGGCATGAGCCTATAAAGAGAAAAACCATGGTGAATTTATCTTCGACTGTGAGCAGAAAAACAACACATATTTGAAAGTCCAGTTCTAGTCCTGTTTCTCATGGAGTCTAACTAATGACTAATCCCTCAATGTAAAAGTCACCTGAAGCCAATAAAGAATTCCAGCGGTGATTCAGGCCACAGTGAGCTGCTCCCATAACTGGAATCATTGTCATGGTTTTCAGAAGCCCATGGAAAAAATATGAGTTTCTAGTATTGAATGTGTTGTTATTATTCGTACTTTGAAAAGTTAATGGAATAAGAACTTGTAATATCTTACTACTTAACTGACTTTGGATTATGTACTTTTTAATTAATAGGTTTCATGAAAAGAACCCAATTCCACATCTGTGATTACATCAGGAATTTCTAAATAGGATTATAATTTTTTTATCCTAAGAGACAGGGAGTTTTCAAGTTGACACAAGTTGTTGGAGTCAATTTAATATTTTGTATTCATCTCTCATAACAAAATTCTAACACGTGTTCTCACAATCTTTGTTCTTCTCTTTAAGAAGAATCAGTGCATTAAATTAAAGAACCAACTCCAATATCTAACCTTGGCCCACTCTCCAGAACTCTGGGACACTGCTGGCTTATTGCCAACCCTTGCAGAGTACAAGACACAAGCCAAAATCAGAAAACACTTAAATGCAGCTTCAAGGAAATCAGATGTCCACAGTCAGCACTTAGCTGGGAGTTTCCTACAGCAGTGAAATGGGCTTTGCTTCCATAAGATCAGCTGAAGACTCCCATAAGATCCTGCTGACTTCTGATATCTTATTTTCATTTGTTTCCTTTCTGTTTACAAAGAATAGTGTTTTTTTCCTTCCTTAAATTTCTCTTACTTTTGAATTCCTGATCTACTCCCCCTGTTTGTATCTAAATACAAGAACTATTTATCAGCCTTTTGCTCCCCTAACATATTCTCTTAGAAAACCCCATTCTAATTCTGTTTGATTCACATTCTCCCAATGATCTTGCCAATTTTCATTCCACTCCCTGGCCCTGAAGAAGCTCTCGCACTCATATGCCAAATATCCTCTTCCTTGTCCTTTAATATTTTTCTCTTGGTTCATTTCAGTGCAAGTGTCCAAGAATGGCCTTATCCTCATTCTTATGGGTTCAGCCAAACATTTCAATGGAATAAAATAATGCATTCTTTCATTTTTATTTTCTTAGTAAATACCTGCTATTCTTCATTTAATGAAATATATTTTATTTATGACCTGAGGCAGCTATCTATATGCTAAGAAGAAAAAAGAGAATAAAATATTGATCAGAAGAATAATGGCCTTTGCCCATGTGATTCAAGGAACTAGGATTTGATTGTACGATGCTGCTGGATTTGTGAGTTGTCCCACCCATCTCTGTCTTCCTCACCTCTATCATCCTAGCTCACCCTTCCCAGCTGAGAAGAAATCTCATCAGTTAAAGAGTTAAACAGAACAGAAGGGGAGAAATTCAGGCTACAGTAGGCAGAATGTTAGACTAGAAGACTTCCTAATTTGGCTGGTATGAATCCTACAGAGAGTCATCTAAACCTAACAGACATACCTCCACAGAACAAGTGCTGTGATGGGGAAAGTTAGAAGGCCAGGGAGAAGTGTGAGTAGCCAAGAATTTCCCAATCTGGGTCCATTCAGCAGGTAGCTGAGTCAGAGCCATACAGTAGAACATCTACAATCACATACCACTCTTCTAACCTTGAGTGCTTTGACATGGCTCAGAGGAGGTTTAGCAAGGAAACAAATGACCTTGGCTATAGGAAAGTGCATATGTGGTATTTGATGGCAGATAAAATTCCTGTGCCACCACTTTCTGTGTGTGCCTTTGACCATATGCCCTAACTTGAGTAGGTAAGACTAACTTTCATGTGTCTCTCATAGGCTATGCATGCATGCTAAGTTGCTTTAGTCATGTCCAACTCTGTGCAACCCCATAGATGGCAGTCCACCAGGCTCCTCTGTCTCTGGGATCCTCCAGGCAAGAATACTGGAGTGGGTTGCCATTTCCTTCTCCACTCATAGGCTATAATGAGGATTAAATGAAACACTTCATGTAAAACACCTAATAGAATTTCCATACGGTAGGGTCTCCATGAATGCTTATTTTTTCTTTCCCTAAAGGATCAACAGAACAAAAAGAAAAACACATTAAGGCAAAGGAAAGTCCACCTGCTAAGGAATTCAGCCCATAGCAGTGACATGATACGACCTGTAGTCTGGGTTAGAAGACTCTTAGGTTGGGCTCCCAAATCCTCTTCCCATTATCAGTATGAGCCTCAGGTATTTCTTTCTTTTTTTTTAAATTAATTAATGTATTTTAATTGGAGGCTAATTACTTTACAATCTTGTAGTGGTTTTTGCTATACATTGACATGAATCAGCCATGGGTGTAGATGTGTCCCCCATCCTGAACCCCCCCCCCCACCTCCCTTCCCTTCCCATCCCTCAAGGTCATCCCAGCGCGCCAGCCCCGAGCACCCTGTCTCATGCTTCTTTGTACAAATGGGAATAGCATGTGTTCTCCTGCAGAAATGTGGCAAGGATTAAATTATATGATACAATTCAAAGTGTTTTTCTAGTGGTCAATTATCTTAGAAAAGTGTAGTAGAAATTTGTAGCACTGGAAAGTGTGATGATTAGTTTTATGTGTTGATTGACTGGGCTAAGGGACCCAACCAGAGTGCTGGTAAAATATGTGTCAAGAGTTTAACTAAGCTACTTCTTGGTGTTCTGCCTTGGCATCCCTTTTGTTGAACCTTGTGTCCTGCAGGTACCTTGTGGCCACTAGCCCCATCAAGGTAGCACATGCCCTGGATAACAGCCCACAGTCACAAATTACTATGAGTTCCTAATATGACTTCCCCACCAGCCCTTGTGATCAACAGTTCTCCCCTGTCTCCCACCACCTACATGCCTTATGCACCCCTGAGGTGAGACTCCCCTGGGGCTTACCAAAAGCCCGCTTTTGATTTGAATTGACCCATCTGGCCCAGGAACACCGAAGCACTCACACATGGACCCTCTTAAAGGCATGTGTCCAGGGTCCTGTCTCTCTCTCTCTCTCTGTCATCCTGTGTGGTCCCTCAAGGGGTCCACGTACTTCCTCCAGGACCTGTAGGTGACAGACATCTCTATTTCAATTTCTCTTTTGATCTATTATTAAACCAAGGCTCAGCTTAGGCACCCTGTGTTCCACTTAACAAATTAAGTTCTGTTTAGGTCATGGGTTCATCTCAATGAAGATGCCTGGTTGGCAGCTGGGTAAATAAGTCTGAAGTTGGAGAAAACATGGGTGATATTAATCACTCAAATGTACTTCAGAGGTAATACTGAATGGGTCACTTTTTAAAATCATTCTTTAAATTTTAAAAAATTGAAATGGAATAATTCTTAAAGGATTAATTTAATCCTACAAATAATCTTAATTAAATGAACTGAGACCAATGGTGAAATAACTGAAATGCAGGCCATAAGCAGAAAATCATTCAGTTCAGTTCAGTCGCTAAGTCATGTCCAACTCTTTGTGACCCCATGAACTGCAGCACACTAGGCCTCCCTGTCCATCACCAACTCCCAGAGTTTACTCAAACTCATATCCATTGAGTTGGTGATGTCATCCAACCATCTCATTCTCTGTCGTCCCCTTCTGCTGGCTTCAATCTTTCCCAGCATCAGGGGTCTTTTCAAATGAGTCAGTTCTTCGCATCAGGTGGCCAAAGTAAATCATTCTGATGGCTAATTTGTGTCCACTCCCTACCCAGGAAGAGCCCTCAAGATGTTGTTTTGGTTCTAAAATAAAGGTGTACTCTTCTGAGAAAGGTCAAAGGAACAGACAGATTTCAGAGAGCACTGGAGATTTTTTTTCCCCCATTTGGCATCCTCTTACTACTAAGAACAGTATCACAATTACACAGCTAAGGACTTTTTCTTAAAAGTCATAGCTACCCTGCACTGTTATACAAGTACACCAACTAGCCTAATATTCATGATTGTAGACCAAATTATTACTCTTCTATCAGCACAGCCTCATGGATTGTAAACTGAAGTTTATTGAGATAGAATTTCAAGCAGCCTCCCCCCAAAAGAACCATTTAATAGTGCACATAAATAATTTCCAAAAAAGCCATCTATAGCTTTTATCCCCCCAAATAGCCAGTAGCTCTGTGTTCAGTTTGTCAAAAGATTCCTGGAACCTGCTTCTATCACCCAGGCCCTAACCTGTGCCCAGGGCCTCAGGGTGTCACCCTCCCTGACACCTTGTCACACAAATCATGGATATAGGAAGCATCTGAGCTGGCTTGACTTCATTTTGTACTTCATAGGCCATTCCCTTCTCCCAGGGATCTCCCTGACCTAGGGATCAAACCTGAGTCTCCCACAGTGCAGGCAGAGTCTTTACCATCTGAGCCACTTGAGAGCCCTCTTAGGCAATAAAACAAGTAGAATTTCTAGCTCAATCACCAAAACATACAGCCTCCCACAAATTAACACTTTCCTATCAACATATACCTCATCACTCCCCAACTTGGTTCTTTGGTTACAGTCAGGTCAGTTTCTCAGCACCCTTCATCCAGGCCTGTACCTAACTTGGATGACAATTTGTCAATCCTGAAACAACATTCTACTTTTTCCTCTACATCTATATCCCTTTCTGCCTTCTGTTTAGACTTGCCTCTTCCCAGAAGCAGTCCCTCGTTAATCCTGATCACTCTTACTGCTGGGCTTCCCTGGCGGCTCAGTGGTAATGCATCTGCCTGCCAATGCAGGAGACCTGAGTTCAATCCCTGAGTCAGGAAGATTCCCCAGAAAAGGAAATGGTAATCCACTCCAGTATTCTTGCCTGGGAAATTCCATGGACAGAGGAGCCTGGCAGCTACAGACCACAAGAAAGCAAGAGTTGGATGCAACTTAGCACCTAAACCACCATCACCTCTGCCACTCTACTGCTGCTTTCCCTGGTTATTACTTCTTTGATGGTAATGATACTTTACAAGATCAGCCTCCAAAGTCTTTGGAGCTCAGTTCTGTGACTCGTCCCAGCATCTTTCTAATAAAGTTCCTTTGCCTCTTTAACCTAGTTTTAGCTGGGCTTCAGTTCAGTTCAGTTGTTCAGTCTGACTCTTTGCCACCCCATGAATCGCAGCACGCCAGGCCTCCCTGTCCATCACAAACTCCCAGAGTTTACTCAAACTCATGTCCATCGAGTCAGTGATGCCATCCAGCCATCTCATCCTCTGCCGTCCCCTTCTCCTCCTGCCCCCAATCCCTCCCAGCATCAGAGTCTTTTCCAGTGAGTCAACTCTTCGCATGAGGTGGCCAAAGTATTGAAGTTTCAGCTTCAGCATCAGTCCTTCCAGTGAACACCCAGGACTTATCTCCTTTAGGATGGACTGGTTGGATCTAGTTGGGCTTAGTCATTTGCAAATATAGAAGTCCTTAATATACATGTAACCAAATGAGAGTCTATAAGAACTCACTCAAAGGCATGCTTTTACATCTAGACAAGATAGAGATCAAGGTAGACTTTTTAAAACCGTGATGTAGTTTTGGAGTTTTGTTACTTATGATCATTTTGTCTGGATTTTTCCAAAGTAGGTTACAGAAAAGACCTTATTCATTTGTTTTACTTCAAATGAAGTTAAAAATTATTTCATAACTCACTCTGGGAAAATATGTCAATAAATCAGAGATTAGGTTTTTTGCCTCATTAATTTATCTGTACAGAACCAATCAACATCAGTTAAATCATTCTATTTAATACTAAATCATGCTGCTACCAAATCCTTCTAAATCACTGATACTAGGTTGTTAACAAAATATCTGGCTTATGACCAGAATCTGTCTGGTCCATTAATCACAGAGTTATCAGAGACACAGAGGAGTTCCAGTTCCTGGTGTTTGCATCTGTTTTTCTAACAGCAACAAAATGAGAGCTGAGAAAGGAACAGGTAGGGGAGACATTAGGCTAGATGAGAAAAAGCGACAAGAAAATCAAGGACTCAGATAAGGGATATATTCACAAGATCAGCAAAAGCATCAGAAGTTCCATCAGTCAACCAGGCTCTTTTCAATAAACATCTATCACTATAATCACCGAAGTAATCCTATAATACCCTCATGAAACAGCTACTCTCTGATTTCAACAAAGTTGAGAAAAGTGGGTTTTTTTTTTCCCGTTAACAGTCACCTTTACTTTCTAAATGTTTACCTCTGCCTGCTCCTCTAATTCTCCTTCTTTGACTTATCAACAGCAGGTGCCAACCAACTGACTCTCTCTGAGACTTTAAGATAATTTCTCAGCTCCCAGGCTCATTTCTAGCTCTTTGCTTTGGAAATAACTCAATCTTTATTGCAGGAGAGAACACTTTTCACCTAAAGAAAAAGTGACATGTGGATGTGTCACGAGGGCTTCTATACTGTGAGACAGGATAAGATTATAGAAATAGGAAATATTTAGCCAATAATGAAAGTAATCTGCCTGCCCCCTTTCCCCTCTTTTTCCCATCTGCCTTACGTGGCTGCAGTTTCTACACGGTTTTAAGTTAAAAGTTTTTCATACCACAGATTCCAGTTGTGAAATCAAGTTCTGTGTAGCCACAACCATTTTCAAAATGAAAATAAAATAGAACTAATTTGAAAACATCAGGGGTCTTCCCTGGTGGTCCAGTGGCTAAGACTCTGCACTCCCAATGCAGGGGGCCTGGATTTGATCCCTAGATCCCAAGTGCCACAACTAAGAATTCAAATGCCACAATCAAAGATCCTAGATGCTGCAATGCAAGATCCCACAGGCCTCAACAAAGACTGAAAATTCCATGTACTACAACTAAGACTCAGCGCAGCCAAAATAAACAAATATTTTTTTAAAAAAACAAAAAAAAATAAAGCACACCACACGTCATAAGGCTACGTATTGCTTTGTGAAACTTCTCTGTTGTGTATGTGTCAACATGTGAAATGCCTTTCTTACTGTTGGGAGTCAAGGTCAAAACAGTTTGAAAGTCACTGATCTACATTAAGGAATATTTTCCTTCTGCAAGTATTTATTAAGCACCTACTATTTGGAAACCCACTCCAATATTCTTGCCTGGGAAATCCCAAGGACAGAGGAGCCTAGCAGGCTACAGTCCATGAGTTGGACACTGGGCGAAAGCGTTGGATACGACTTGGTGACTAACCAGCAACAACTATAGGCTTGGTGGTGTTAAGGATCCGACAGTGAACAAGTCAGAGAAAAACATTTGTCCTCATGGAGCCTCCCTTTCAGGAGGAGGAAGGACAACAAACCACAAACATAACAAATGTGAATTAAAAAGAATGTTAAAGGGTGATAAGTGGGGAGTTGCCTGATGGTTTGGTGGTTGTGGGGTCCACCTGCCTATTAAGGGATGTGGGTTCGATCCCTGGTCCAGGAAGATCCCAGTGCCACGGAGCAGCTGGGCCTGTGCGCCGCAACTACTGAGCCCGTGCTCTAGAGCCGTGCCCACAACCCAAGAGGCCATCGCAATGAGAGACTGCTGCTGCTGCTAAGTCGCTCCAGTCGTGTCCGACTCTGTGCGACCCCATAGACGGCAGCCCACCAGGCTCCCCCGTCCCTGGGATTCTCCAGGCAAGAACACTGGAGTGGGTTGCCATTTTCTCCAATGCATGAAAGTGAAAAGTGAAAGTGAAGTCTCTCAGTCGTGACCGACTCGTAGCGACCCCATGGACTGCAGCCCACCAGGCTCCTCCGTCCATGGGATTTTCCAGGCGAGAGTACTGGAGTGGGGTGCCACTGCCTTCTCCTCAATGAGAGACCAGCACACCACAATAAAGAGTATCACCTGCTTGCAGCAACTAGAGAAAGCCCGCGTACCGCAATGAAGACCCCGCAGAGCCAAAAACAAGAAGATAATTTTTTTTAAATAGGTGATAAATGGTATGAAAACAAGGGAGGCCTGGTGCCAAGGAGAGGAGATGCAATTGTTTTTAGTGACACTCACAAAAGTATTCCTTTTTCTTTCATTGACTATGCCGTTGTTTTAATCTTTTCATTTTCCATCTCAATAAGACAAAATCCATATATGGATTGTCTATGAGGCAAGAATCCTTTCCATAAACATCTAACCTTATAGAACCTAAAATACCCTGATCCACAGTAAATAGCACGCCTAACAAAGGTCCACTCTCTTCTTTACCCGCAGAGTCAGAGAACGGGATTAACCTGGGCAGGCGCTCAGAAGGACACCAGTAATCCTTCTGCCCCATTTCCAAGTCTAGGAAAAATGTTCCTTACAGTCTCCCTTTGTGATCATAAATAATCCCCAAAGATTATTCTTTATCACACACAAAAAAAGCGGGTCCACTCGGGCTTTCGTCAGATTCATTTACCAATGTTCATCAAGGGTGTTAATTAACCCACATAAGCCTCTTGCCCCTGCAGTGTTGCTCACCTACTAAATGCAAAGAATGAGCTTCTTTCTGGGGGCTGCATAAGGAATCGCAGCCTGCCTTCTTAATAGCCACTATGATGCCAGAGGCTGTGCATTTGTTTTTGTTTTGTTTTTAATTGCTCTTCTAGGGTCTTCTATTCTGAAGCTAAAAACCAAACCCAAGAAATTCATGTTCACACATTTTATCTGCCGTACCTACGAAGCTGATGAACTCCTCTCTCCTCGAGGTTTCCAGGAAGTGCGTCTTGAGCCAGGAAGCGCTTCTTGAGCCAGGAAGCGGTCCCCGTTAAGTCTGGGGTGCTGGGAGAAGCATTTTAAATGGGGTGTTCAGGATATGCCTCATTTGAGAAAGTGGTTTCTGAGCACAGACTTAGAGGAGGTGAGGGAGCTATGGATCTGGAGGTGGGGTGGTGGGGAAGAACATTCCAGGCAAAGAGAAGAACCAGATAAAAGGGCCCCAAGTCACAGGAGCAAGTCCTTCCTGCCTCTGGAAAGCAGTGGGTGAGGGGACAGGGAACTGAGCTGAGGCCAGATGTGTTAAACAGCTGTGAAGTAAGGATGCTTCCAGCACAGGGAACTGGAATCCTAACTGCTTGATCTGTCTTCCTCTATGACGAAAGGGGAAATTCAAAACCACAGGGCTTAAACATGAAAGGAAAAGAGAAAAAAAGAAGAAAATCTTTTTAATCAAATTGTAAATGACATGGTTTTCATTCCCTCATCTTCTTTATTTCTCACAGAGTAGCAATAAACACCAGGAAACAGCCACATACAGTTCCTGCTGTAACTCCTCCTGAGAGACTGTTTGGTTTCTTTCTGTTTTCAGAAATGAGAATGGTGGGGAAAAAAAAGAGCTCTGAATTGAAATGCGCTTTTTCATGACTATTATTTGAATTATCATGGAATCATTATCTCACTAAGCAAATATTTACACAACAGGCAAGTTATTATGCAAGGAATATACAGAGATCGCAGCACAGGTATACAACGTGATGATGATGACACCAGAATTAAAGTGTCATAAGAAGGATTTAAAAAAAAAACATTAGGGAAGGACTTCCCTGGTGGATCAGTGCAGGAAGTGTGGGTTCAATTCCTGGTCAGGGAGCTAAGATTCCCTGTGCCCCATGGCCAAAAACACCAAAACATAAAACAGAAACAATATTGTAACAAATTCAATGGAGACTTTTAAAATGGTCTACATCAAAAAGAAATTAAAAATTAAAAATACAACAGGGATTCAGAGAAATAAAAAGTGCTTCTTGTTGAGGGACATCATAGAAGTCTCCATGGAGGAGGAAGTTTCTAAACCACATATTGAAAGATGTGTAGGTCCTGGGGAGATAGAAAAAAGGCATTCCCAGCAGATCACAGTGAGCTAGAAAGCCTGAGATGCTGAGCCAAAATGTTTTTTTTGAAGATAACACATCCCCCATGGCTCTCAACATTGTGACCTTGCCACTCCTCACAGGGGGTGGGGGGTCGGGGGGGAGGGGGTGTTATGACTTCTCTGCCAGAAGCTGACACTGCATGACATCGAGGCTAATCAAAAGTCAACACTACGTCCTCCTAGCTCTCTGGGGATGCTTGCTGGGGGAAGCCAGCTGCCGCACAGTAAGTCTAAACTAACCTGAGACCACCGTGTTGGTAAGGCTCTGCAACGTCTGGTCATTTTGGACGCCCAGCCTGGACAAACCCTAAATGACTTGCATCCCATTGAAAAACTGCCCAGATGCACCTTTCCCCAATTCTGACCCACAAAATTAAATGTTTTCTTAAAGCCAAGAAGTTTGGGAATATTACACAGCAATAGTAAGGAGAACAGTTGTCTACAGGTTAGTAGTGTTGTTTTGTTTTGTTATTAGCAGTGATGAGTCTCCAGACATTAATAAAGGTTAAAGACATTGATGACTTGGAACTTCCCTGGTGGTCCCATGATTAAGACTTCATGTTTCCACTGAAGAGGGCACAGGTTCGATCCCCTGTCGCAGATTTAAGATCCCACATGATGCCCAGCAAGCCAAAAAATAGACAAACAACCAAATAAATGAAGGCATTGGTGATGCCTCCATTTCTGAGCACTGCATGTGAGGACAAGGAGGGAACTCAGTCTTGGAGTAAGGCAGTGAGCACTGGAAACAGGAGTTCAGAAAACCTGGGTTCTGATTCCAACTCAATCCCTTGGTATTTTAGATCCCTAAACTCTGAGCCTCTCAACTCATTTACCTACCTGCCCCCCCCAAAAAAAAAAATACACAAAAGCATTTCAGAAACTTTAAAGCATTATTCAGTGGTACAGGTTTTTTCAAAATCATTTTAATAAATCCATTCATGTAGTTTAAAAATCAGAGGCTTATGAAAAACAGGAAACATCTTTCCTACCCCATCTCAAACTCCCACTTCTGCTCCCTGCAGACAACTACATTTAACTTTTTGCTGTTTCTTTTAGTAATTACTACCATATTTCTAAATAATATGCTTCTTCCAACATTTAATAATTCATCATAGTAATAGAAAAGCCAACTTTCACACCTCTCAATTTTCTTCCCTCATTCTTCCAAATCTTTGCTCTTATTCAAATCATTAATCAATAGCCATACCCAGGATCTCATATAAATATTGTTCACTGCAGAGCCAAAGAGGAGTCTATAACATTTCCCTTTCTTTTGTACAGCTTCTTGTTTTCCCTTGAATAAATAATCACCTCATTATTAAATCTGTGTAATATTTCCTATGTGTTTTAATGTTTTTGTGATTCTCCATCATATTCACTACCATACCTCTATTCTACTGATTCTGCTTTTTCACTTAGAGTTCTTCCTTCTCTTGTATCCTTTTGGTTTCACCTGGACTAGATGCTGTCTAGAACTGCTCTCATCCTAGGATTTTTCTTTATTTCTTACTCAAGATAGTCATAGTTTTCTAGATCCGATTTCTCCCCATTTAACTCTGTAATTTTGTTGATACATGCCTTAGCTTCTTGGGATAGATTACACAGAAGACAAGCTTTATAAACCCCTAATAGAACTGTGCATCCATTGTGCTAGGAATTCAGAAGGATCTTTAAAGCTAAAGGCTTGTGTTCTTCAGTTCTGGAGGATTTTCCTATATTAGTTCTTAATTTCCTGCTCTCCGTTGCCTTATCTTCTTCCTGGAACTCCTATTACTTTGACGTTGGACTTGTGTGTTTCATATTTTAAATCTTTTCCCCTTTCTTTAATATTTCCAGTTCTTGGTCATTTTGTACTACTTTGGAGGCATTTCTTTTCCTCTATCTTTCAATCTTTTTACTAAGCATTTTATATCAGCAATCACCTTGTTGATGTTCAAGAATGTTTTAATATTCTCTGATTCTTCCTTTTTTAGTCTGTGTGTATTCAATTTCCTGCATAATGTGTTTTTTCCTGGTTTGTTTTTCTGGGTATTTATTTTATTCTCACTGTTTCATGTTGAGCACTTTCCTTAAATATCTTTTGATGACTTGCCATCTATTCATATTTAAGAGAAAAATACTTAAAAACTGGCCAAAATTATAGGCATGGGAACACCTTACGGGGAACAAGCTATCCCCTATGTTGATTTACCAGGAAGTCAGTCACTTCATTAGGGACTTGTGTATGTGCTCAGTTGCTCGACCCCATGGACTGCAGCCCACCAGGTTCCTCTGTCCACGGGATTTGGGCAAGCATACTAGAGTGGGTTGCCATTTCCTGCTCTAGAATATCTTCCCGACCCAGAGATCGAACCCGAGTCACTTGCATCTCCTGCACTGGCAGGCAGATTCTTTACCACTGTGTCACCTGGGAAACCCATGTCATGCTTATTTTTATTTTTTTGAGATGACCTTTAAAAATCAAGAAATTTCACTCAAAATTCTAAATTTCTAGCTTCTTTTACAATCAGAGAATCTCGCAGGACCATCCCTCATCCCTCCTGACAGAGGTTTACTTGGGGTACATACTCCCCAAGGGCCACAACTTCCCCCACATCAGCCCACTTCACTCGAGTGAAACAACCTCTTTGCCCTGTTAGGCATTACACTTCTCAGCAGGTCACCCAACCAGGCATGAATTCATCAAGATATCAACCCCCATGTTACTCTGAGCTTGTTCAGCAGAACTGTATCTATGTGAAATAAAATCTAGGATTACAAGCTGCATATACAGCACATGACTTGTACAACAGGCACAAACAATAATATTCAAGTGGTTGAGCTTATATGCACAAAAGACATCTATTTCTAAAAATCAGTTTATTACCCTCAACATAATAAAGTTGATTTGGCCATCAGCACTGCATTGTGAGATTGACTGATCATTTTAATTATCTAACTTCCTTAATCCACTGCCTTTGTTGTGTCTCCTGAAGACCACCAGGCCTGTTCTAATCTTCCAGATCTTTCTTAGATTGTCTTTATCTATCCTGGAGAGTCCTTTTAACTACTGTCACCAGCATGTTTGACTCTGTTGCCTCTTGCCCTTCTATCATATCTATTCTCAGACTACATTCTAGACTTGGATTCCTAATCACAGCAGGAGGAAAGCACTCCAGGAGACTACATGCCATTCCAAATTCATCATCACCGAAAAGGACCTACCAAAAGGATTTGCAGTTATAACTATGAAATTATGAAACTTTGAGGGATCACCGAACATAAGGTGCTTGAAGACTGAAAATGTTCTTAATTTTTAACAAGGAATAAAATATGCATTTCAGAAACAACAGACCCATGAGAAAAACTACATAACAGCTTAATAAAAATACATCAGTGCAGGAAGAGAGGAAAATGAGGAAGCAACATGGATTCATAAAATAAATGCCAAACCATCACCCAATTAATTTTTTTTTAGTTTTATAGCTTATCTGAAAACACAATAGGCTCTCAATGTAAATAGTTTTGACAACTGTCAGATCTTCTTGGAATATTCTTGGGGTCAAGAAGAAGAAAAGTCGAACATATGCAAGGATACTACTGTAGATATATGAGTAAGGCTCGAAGGGCCATATTTTAAGAGTGTTTATTGATTAAACAAAAATTTACAGATTTGTTGTTAGGTGTCAAACACTGATAGATGTTTGAAACATGATTAGTGGGAGACAGTCCACTTGGGAGAATGTGACTAACAATACCCTATAGGGTTTACTCATGGCCCTGTTTCTTTTCAACATTTTTATTATTTTATTGAAAGGATGAAAATCAGACAGAATTAATTTGAAAGTTGGGAAATATCTCAAAGCTTGATTCAAAAATAATTCTCCAGGCTGAAACGCTGCAAATATGTGCTATAACAACAAAATTAAGTGATGGTAAAAAAAATATTTCTTTTTTAAATTTTTAGGCAACTTAAAATAATAATCATAGTTTCCTGCCCTACTCCCCACCCCATTGTCCCCAGTTACCTCCCCAGAGGTAGCCATCTATGACTTTTATGACATTTCCTTTTGATATCCACACATTTCCAAGGGGCTTCCCAGGTGGCTCAGTGGTAAAGAACCCACCTGCCAATGAAGAGACATGGCTTCCATCCCTGAGTCGGGAAGATCCCCTGGAGGAGGAAACAGCAACTCACTCCAGGATTCTTGCCTGGAGAGTCCCATGAATAGAGGAGCCTGGCGGGCTGCAGTCCACGGGGTTGCAAAAGTTGGACACGACTAAGCACACAGCACATTTCCACACTTCCCTACTTTAGACAGGATCCGTTGACTTCTTGGTAGGGTAGATAAAGATTTAGCTCACTCACACAGGCAATTTCATTATACAGCAGGATCTGGTTGAATAATATTCAGTACTGACGTTACTCTGCCAACACGACTATGACTCACAGCTGGGCATTCTAATGTGGTAATTAAGACTAAGTTTCCATTCTTATTTTTGTTTTCCTTGAAGTTAATCATTGCATTGCTTTTTTACTTCCTTGGTTTTCTTTGCACCTATGGCTAATTCTTCTCACACTTTCCAACAGCACAAACTTCTGCAAGGTCACATTGGCCTCCAATATTTTTCCTGGAGACACACTTCTGAAATCTTCCCCTCTTCCAGACTGGTTGCTCTTAGGTCTGCTGCACAGCAGATTTTCAATTCATCATCATGCCCCCAAGTTATATCTACTGTTCTGAACATTCTATGTCTTCTTCCGTCTCATCTGTATCATGCTACATGGAGTTTTTCCTCCAATAACTTCTCTATAAGGCGTTCAAGATGTATTATCTGAGACTGGATGTCTTGAAATCTCATTATTCTACCCTCATGAATGACTGATAGTAGAGGTAAATACATTCTGGTTGGAAGTAATTTTCATTCCTTTCTTCTAAATGGCATAACTCGCTGGCGTTTTTGGTAGCGGTGAAAATGTGTCACTCAGTTTTCCTGCCGTGAGAAGCATAATTGACGGATTGCACCAGTTGCTACCCCCGTCACCCTCCACCGCACTGGCCCCGAGGCCATGCTTCTCAATGCCTACTCCCTTATGACTGAAACAAGCCAGGGGTACTAAGCAGACCTGTTCCTGCAAGCCATGGACTCCTCCAACTGGAATGATGGCTCAGAACTCCTCGTTGGCCTGGTTGGATTGTTCTTAGACCTATACTGCCATCTGAGACTCTTCTCGTCCCGTGCCCCCTCCTTCCCACGCTCATGTGTCAGACAGCCATCATGTCCTAAAGGCTCACCTGCCTTCTCTGGCTCCTCCCCCTTTTCACTCTACTGTTGTTGGCCATTAATAAATGTCCTGCACATCTAATGCTGTCTTGACATCTGCTTCTGAAGACCAACTAAACCCAACTGAGGCTTGACTTCCCAGAAGGCAAAGCGAATGCCATTCTGAGTGATATTCAAGGGGGCAGACTGACCTCTATCACAAGATGGTGCCCTAATTGCTAATTATTTCACCAGCAGTAACCAGGGGGAATGTCTTAGTTGGGAGGAATGCTGCTACAGATGCAATGATTCAAGCATTCCAATTCCTATGAAAAGAGAAGCATGAACTGGTTCCTGCTATACTGTATTAGGTCCTTACGGAGAGATATGAGAGCCAGAAGGTCTGATTGGTGGCCTACAGATGGCCCTTATCTCTGGTACTTTCAAGAGGGAGTGATCCAGAAAGAGAAAATTTCCAGTGTGAAAGTAGTTATCAAGTTTTTGCTTGCATCACACTTGTTACTATCCCATTGAATAAAACAAGTCACATGTTCTAGCCCATAGACTATGTGGGATGCCAGTATACAGAGCTGAGAAGCATAGTTCAATGAGGTCCCCAGACACAACACTATTGCACCCTTCTCTTTCCAGAACTCCTGTTATCTCAATGTTGGACCTCTGGATGGTTCACTAATTTTCTTACTTTTATTCTACAATTGTCCATCTTTTTGCCTTCTTGCTCTATTCTTACAGAGATTTTATCACCTGTATTTTCCAATCTATTAAATTTTTCAATTCTGCTATATTTAATTTCCATGTGTTCTTTCCCCCTACCTATTTTATTGTATCATCCTATTCCTACTTTCTAGATGCAACATATTCTCTTAACTCTTTAAGAGTTTACTGAGGTTTCTTAAAATTTATTTTTCTTTATTGAGATATAATTCACATATAATGTTATATTAGCTTCAGGTACACAACATAGATTGTATATATTATGAAATGACCATCACCATAAGTCTAGTCAACATTTATCACCAAACACAGTTACAGATTTTTTTTTCTTGCAAGAACTTTTAAGATTAACCTCCCTTAGCATTCTCAAATATACAATACAGTACTAGCTATAATCACAAAGCTGTACACTACATCCTATGACTTCCTTATTTGTATAACTAGAACTCTGTATCTTTTGACTGTCCTTTTTTTTTCTTTTTATCTTTTTTTCTCCACATATATTCTCAGTTTCCTCCAAGTTTTCTCCCCCAAAAGTTGCTTTTTTTCCTCTCTAATTAAGTTGGTCTCAGTCTTTCACATTAGACACTTTCCTCAGATCCTGTTGATTCCTAATTGTCTACTCATGTTTAAGAATGAGAAACAACAACCCTGACTGGAAGATCTGAGCATATGGGTGGGGTGTGTTGACTTCAAGCTTCACTGTGGAGTGATCTGTCTCTGCCATTTTGTTGTGGAAACTTTAGGACCAGCATCTTAGGTCTTTCTGCATGAGCTCATCAGATTCGCAGGAGAAGATACTTCCAGTCCCTATCTGGAGAGCAGAAGTCACATGGCCAACATTCCAAGAGCCTGTTGGGCAAGAAGAGCTGGGGGTGGAATAAAAGGAGGGGCTGGGAAAGGGGTGCGGGTCTCCAAGCCAGGCTATATGCTCACTTAGTCCCTCTTTTCAGCGTGGTGCTCATGCCCGCAAAGATGCCTGAGGTCCCTCAGTCCAGACACTGTCCATTTTATACGCTCCAAAAAATTCACTTTGAGTTTTCTCCTTGAGTGGAGAGGTGGCATACGCCCAACAGTGGGGATGATGGGGAAGAGATCCAGAAATCTAGTTTCTTACACAGCTTTCAACCAGTTCTCACTTTAGTACCCACGCCCTTCAGCACCCATTCCAGAGTACCTGGTCTTGCTATTCTCTGGGATTCTGCAATCGTAGGGTTGGTTCTTGGCTTCTCCCACAGCCAATCTAGTAGTCAGCTTGTTTGGATCCACTGAGTCAGGCATACGCCACCATCTGCTTCTCAGCTTTTAAAGTTTTGTTTCCACCCTATTCTCTCCACTCTGGGTCTTCCTCCATCTCCCTTCCCTCCTTTCCTCCTTCCCTCCCCTTGCCCATTCCCCTTTCTATAACTGTTTCTTTGCTAATGGTTACCTTATTAAAGGGTTTCCCTCATGGCTCAGATGGTAAAGAATCTGCCTACAATGCAGGAGACCCAAGTTCTATCCTTGGGTCAGGAAGATCCCCTGGAGAAGGGAATGGCTACCCACTTCAGTATTCTTGCCTGGAGAATCCCATGGACAGAGGAGCCTGGCAGGCTACAGTCCATGGGGTCACAAAGAGTTGGACACAACTGAGCAAGTAACAGTTACTGAAGTTTAATGGGGTTTCAAGAGAGAAAAATTTGATGGGTAAATTCAATCTGCCATCTTTTCCCAGAAACACTACTTATGACTTCTCCACCACAAAAGTATCACATTTTGCTTAGAGAACAATTAGAAAAAATCCAGACAATCAGAGAAAAAAAAAATTACCTGTAACACTACTATCTAGAAATACCCCCAAATGGCAAGTGATATAAACATGACTCCTGGCATCACAAAGCTGAGATCTTTGCAGGGGAAGACCAAGAAAAAAATCATTTCAATAAAATGTGTGAAATATTATAAGAAGGGCAGGACAGAATTTTATGAAGCAGAAAGCAGGGATAGCAAATCTAGGCTTGGCATGTCAGGGAAAAAGCTGGGGGAAAGGGCAGCATCTGGAGAATGCTCTCTACTCATTCACACTCACGCAGCTAAGATATGTAAGAAGCATAATACAGCAAATGGCATTTTTCTCTTAATAACATACCATGTGCAGCTTTTTAACCACCATACATTAACTTTTTACGGCCAAACACTATTCCACTATGCCTGTGCACTGCTACTCCTTTAACTGCTCGCCCTAATATATTTAGGTGATGTTCAATTTTTAAGAAGTATTCACCATCTGTCATAATCCTCTTCTCACCTTTACATATTGAGGATGAAATTTAATAAGATTAAAAGTTTAAAAATAAAAAACAAAAGGAAATGACAGGGAAAATCTGGTTTAAGAGCAATTCACACACGGAAAAATGTTAAAGCCTGAGAGGTTTTAGCTGACCTCAAGTCAACCCGAGTCCGCAGGAAGGTGACAGCCAAAGCCAGCAATGCAGTCTTGGACGGCAGGGCCAGGATCCAGTGTGCAGAACAAGAAATATGCGCTGAATCCTGGGGGCAGCTGAAACTTGGTTTGCACATTGAATCTTAAGAGAAGCCTCCACGTCCCTCTCTTTGCCCTTCCAGCCACTGATCCTGTGAACTGGGCATCGCTTCACCCGGTGTGGATGCACAGCTGGCCCCCAGGACACAGAACCCAGAACACCCTTCCAACCCGGGTATCCTCAGTCATCTCCACCATCCGCAGCCCCTTGGTAAGGACGATGGCCATGGGCAGGTCCCACGACAGCCAACTCTCTTCTGCACTGTTCAAAGCCACAACCCCCTGGGGAGATATTAACAGAGAGGTCAACTGTTCCTTCTCCCTCCCCACCTTCTCCTCAAGGGTGAGAAGATAAAGAGGCCTCTCAAGGGTCACATTTGCTTTCTCAGAATTCATCTATCTTCCTATCTGCCCCACTGCATCTCCCCAAGAAGGAGACCTGACTAAATGGTAGCTCCCTCTAATTCTTCTTGGAGGCGTGACCCTGAATGTGAATAAAGGAGAAAATACTTGAGAAGAACATAGTGGCCTTTTCAGATATTTGAAAAGCTGTCTCCACAAAAAGCAATTTATTTTTTGACACAAGGAAGGCAGAGACAACCAGGGGTGAGTCCTCTGTAGAGGCAGGTTTCTAATCAATATAAAAGATAAAATCAAGTGGGCTACTTGTGAGAAGCTGGGTTGCTTTTGCTAGAAATCGTCGAGCAGAAGCCAGAGGATCCCAGGATAACTGCAAGGAGTTGGTCCAGAGAAGAAATCTGACCTAAGATTCCTCTGTTGCCTTTTTATTCTAATTATCAAATAATAGTGCATTCACAGACATGGAAATAATATCTCTTCAACCATTATATTTAAAGCATTAGCCACTCAGTTGTGTCTGACTCTTTATGACCCCATGGACTATAGCCCGCCAGGCTCCTCTGTCCATGGGATTCTCCAGGCAAGAATACTGAAGCAGGTTGCCATTCCCTCCTCCAGGGAATCTTCCCAACCCAGGGATTGCATTGCAATCTCTGCATTGCAGCCAGATTCTTTACCATCTGAGCCACCAAGAAAGGCTTAATGTATAAAACTGGTTTCAGTTTATCTTGACTATTTTATCAAACTATAAATGATACTGGTTCATGGCTGATGTTCTGACATCCATACTGCAAACAATAATGTTATTAATAAAAAAATATCTATTCAGACTGGGGCCATTCAGGTTAACTAAACATTTATCTTAAGTCAATATAACAAGTTATATCAGTCATAAATTTTAGTAAATTTCCTTTAAACATCAAGAAAAGGTACTTGGTAATAGGTTTTATGTAAAACAGGTCATCTCAAAACTGATTTGAAAATCTAGTCAAATGCTGCTGAAATAACTGCAAAGACTGTTCCACTGAATGCTGAGGGTTACGAATGAAGTTAAGTGAGGCAACAATTTCTAACGCATTTGTCTAATTCCTTTCATCTAAACAGCTCAAGAGGATCACTTCTCAAGTTCTTTTGCTTTTATTGACTATAAAGATTCATACCTCACCCTTGTAGAGCTCTTTACATTTTGCAGAACATGATGACATACCTGATTTTGTTTTGATTCTCACAATGTATCTGAGAGGTGGACAGTGTAGGGGAGATCACTGCTTGTCCTTCATGACCTGTTCCCAATTGATTTGCTGAGCACACAGCTCCACAGCTGCAGTTCGCCTCCGCGCCTTGCACCACGTGACTGAATTCTGTCAATGGGAGGTGAGTGCAAGAGACGGTGCAGCCTTCAGGTGAAACTCCCACAAGGTCACATACTCCTCCTTCCCTATCACCCCATCCACTGGATGAAAATGGAGCTATCATCTGCCTTGGAAATGCACAAAGGTCACATTCCTGTCTGGGTAGAAATTGTTTCCCTTGTTCTTCCTCGCTTTTTAAAACTCCTTCCCAGATACTGGGTGAGAAAGCAGATTGCAGATATTCAGTTTACAAAAAAGAAAAGAAGGACATACTGAAATAAGTAAAGATTATTTTACATCTGTGTTTATTCATTCATTAAAACTGGTATCAGTATTTCCTCTGCTCCAAGGACTGAGATAAGTGCTAAAAACTTAAAAATAAATATGGTATACAGTCTGTGGCCTCAAAGAGCCATAAATGAGTAAATGATTCTCTGCCTCTTGTTACTGCAAAAGGGGAGTACTTGAGTTAAGTCTTTGAAGGATAAATAAGAGTTTATTCCAAGATAGAAGAGCTATAGTGATACTTTAGTTTATCTCTGTACCCAGAATATATCAAGATAGAGCATATAAAAGGTAGATTAAGCTTATCTATTTAAATATATTATGCTTATCTGTTTAAATATATGCTTAAATTATTTTTAAGCACATAAATACATAATTATATAAATAAAGCATAATTATATATTTAAATTACGCTTATCTGTTTATAGATCACTGACTTGATGGACATGAGTTTGAGCAAGCTCCAGGAGTTGATGATGGACAGGGAAGCCTACAGTGCTGCAGTCCATGGTGTCGCAAAGAGCTGGACACAACTGAGCAACTGAGATTACAAGTATCACTTTGTAGTTTCCTAAGATGTGGATCTTGAAGGATTCAGAAACTTTTTTACTTACCCTCTCTTTATTTCTTGTCCTCCCAATTTTGTTTTTTACTCTTCCTAGACCTAAAATTTCCTTTATGCCTTAAAAAGATAACATTCTTTTTAAACATCCAGAAAAGGTATTTGGTAATATGTTTTATGTAAAGTAGATGATTTCAAAACTGATTTGAAAATCTAGTCAAATGCTGCTGAAATAATTACAAAGAAACATACTTTTTGTACAAATTAATTTTAAAATTCTGGCTTGGAACATCATATTGTTTGAAAAATTAAGATAACTCAGAAGACTTCTGTGTGCAAACTTCATGACTAACTACTATATTCAGGTAACACGCTTATGCATTTGGTTATTTTGCACTTGAGAAATGCACATTGACATTATTTGAATGCTTAGTATTCCCTCTTCAACTCAAAAGAATTGACATTGTTAAATACTACTTTGATTTTGAAATTATTTTATTAGTTTCTTTCCTATTCTTAAATTTTTTCTTGGACTTGACTGTGACCTTCAAAAAACATTGTGTTCAATCAGATATTCAAAGAAGAGTGAGTCAAGCTCTTCAGGAGATATTTTAACCATTTCTGATTAAATACACTATTGAATTCAGTAGTCTATAAAATATATTAACATTCAACTCAGTTGATTATTCCAGCAATGTACCAAAAAATTTTAATGAGTGGAAAATTGGTAAAGTGCTTCACAAAAGTACATAGCCTTATAACTCAAACATATATCTAATAAATAAATTGCCTCCACTATTACTTGGGGAAGGACAGCTCAACCAGATAACAAAGCCACTTCCAATACATTCTCCTAAAACCAGCCAGGAGCATTCCCCCATCTCCCATTCTGAAAACTTTGTCATAATGTTTCATAGTGATTATAAACAGTTTTCAGTTGTTTGGAAACTTCTACAGTGGAATCATACACGTGATGATGAACCTTAAATTTTTACTGAAAATGTCAGATTCTGCACCATTATAGTTACTGATCTTACTCTCTGATTAGGATTTAATACTCCCTGTCCCATAAGAAAGTGGCTAGAAAATTGATGAAGAGAACAGATCCTAGGAACATGAGTTTATAAGGGCAAAGTCAGGCTGTTAAATAGCCAGAAGTCACTTACTGAGCACTTAACAAGGGCAAGATGGCATTTTAGGATAGAGGAAGTGAACGTGTTTTCCTCACTTAAGGAACTACCCGGCTAGGGAAGCAAATGATTAAATGAAAGAAAAAAGTGCGGTAGGGGGCATCAGAGAGAAGCACTGTGGGTTCCACAGAAGGAACAGATGGCACTTGAGTGTAGGGCCAAAGGGAGCATGTGAGCTAGTTCTTAAAGAAAAAATGTGATTTTAATAAACAGGGGACTTTATCCTGTTCATACATAATGATATCCTTGGGAATATCTGCCATGGCAAACTGCAAGGAGCAACGGCAGAAGCAAGGACATCAGTCATTAGGCTGTTCCAGTGATCCAGGCAGAATCTTGGGCCTGGAGTTTTAGATAAAGAGAGAAGTGGCTGGATTCTGTATACATTTTGAAGGTAAGCAGAGCTATAGGATTGGTTGATGGATTGAATGTAAGATTTAAAAGAAAGGAAGAAGTTAAGCTTTGGTGTCCAACCAACTGAAAGAGCAAAACTACCATGATGGAAATGGGGAAGACAGGAATTTGCTTTTGGATATTAAATGTTACATGTCTATTTGACATCAAAAAGGATAAGTTCTACACTCTCTCTGAGTATAGAGCTCAGGGCAGAAGTTCTGGTTGGAGACCCAAAATTTGGAGTCATCAGGATATAGAGTCTTCAAAGAACTCATTTGGAGTGAATCTAGAGCAGAGGCCCCAGGAGGCAGCCCCCGGCACTCCAACATTTAGAGACATGATAGGGAGGAATAAGCAAAGGGAACTGGGAAGAAGTTGCAGTGAGCTGAGAGGAGAAGGGAGAGACAGTGGGGTTCTGGAAGCCAAGCTAAGAAAGCGTGTCAAGAAAGAGAAGAGCGGCTGGACAGATGCTGTGGACAGATCAGCTGACAGGAGCACTGATGGTCAGCACAAGTCAGGTCTGCACTATATGTAATGCGCAAAGTAATATCTCCCAGCCCCACCTCTTTAAGCGAAAGAAGTTGTCTTTTGGGACTTCCTTGTGGTCCAGAGGCTAAGACTCTGTGCTTCCAAGGCAGGGGGCCCAGGTTCAACCTCTGGTTGGGGACCTAGATCCCACAAGCCATAACTAAGAGTCCACGTGCTGCAATTAAGACCCAACACTGTCAAATAAATAAATATCCCCCCTGCCCCCCAAAAAAGAAGTTGTCTTTTTGTCACAGGTTCCCTGAACAGACATTTGCAAGACTCCTTGGGAGTCCCAACTTGGTCCTGGTCCTCCCCAGAATCCCATGGGCAGAACAAAACTCACAGGCACCGTTGGAGCTGGACTCCAACTACCAGCCTTAACACTAGTTCTTCAGGGGCCGTTAAGACCCGTCTTTCTAGAGCTGTGAAGGCACAGCAGTCCCTCTTCAAGCCAGAGAGAAGAAGCTACGTCTTCTTTCCGGGTTATATTTGGAAGAGCAAAGCAGTCTGGATTCCATGGGCTCTGCAGGGAAATCCTTCTGTCAGTTCTGGCTCTGTCAGTCTCCATCTCTGTCTCTCATACCGACACACACAGAGGCTATTTTTATCTAGGGGACCTCAGTACCAAAACCCCACAAAAAACAGGAAGACCTCCATTCTGAGCAAAGCTTCCCCATCCCACTATTCATCCTGCAGTTAGTCTGGTCTGCCTCTGTCCTCCAGGCCATCAGACAATGATTCTTATGTATCTGGTGCCAGGGGATGGGGGTGGGGGTGCGGAACATCAAATTTCCAGTCTCCCTAAGGTGTCTCCTTAGTCTACTTGTAAATTAGTGGAAACACGGAATGGGGGAGGAGAGGGGTGCTGGCCAGACTGATCCTTCACCAGCATTAGATCCCCAAATGTAAATAAATGTGCTAAGGGCTCAGTAGCCCCTACCAGGAATACCTGAAACCTAGCTGAAACGTTCTATTAATATCACCAAAATGTTCCATTACCAAAATCTGAGAATATGATTTATCTTTTCAAATAAGATCAAAACTTCCATAACCCCCTCCCTGTAACACAAAGAAAGAATATTAACATCAGAATGAAAATATCTCATAGGAAATAATTAAAGATATCATATTTGATCATAACAACTTACTTCTTCATAAGATCCAAGAATGACTACACTCTGAACCAAAGATATGTGAAAGCAAAATTAATTTTTTACACCAACTGTAATTATGTTTGCAGCGTCAGCAAAAGCAACTGTCCACTTGTTACTAATTTCTTATGAACACAAAGTCCACTGGGAAGGAGGGTGAGTGCTTGGCAAGTTTTTGGGTAAGGAGACAAAAATGTAACTGGGGAGTTAATTGGAAGGCAAAAAGTGGGCACAAGAGTCAAAAGCATGTTGACTATTTAATCTACCAGAGTACCAGAAAGCTCCTGCAGTCCCAGTTCCTTATCTTATGTATGAAATGAATGGGTAAGTGGTTATAATAACAATTGATGAGTTTTGTATTCATAGAGTTTATTACATGCATTCTAAAAATAGAACTCATATGATTTAAATCTACAATAGTAATTTTGCAGGAATGGTCTATTTGGTCCTTCAGTTGGTCCACAAATCTCTTGTTTCTGGTATGAACTGAAATCTGCTATGTTTTCTTCAAAAGAGGGACCAGTTTTTTCCATTGTTTTCTATCACTAATCATGAACAGGTGCGGTTTGGGTCTTCTGATTCCTTAAAAGAACTGACAGACTGAACAAGTTTATTACCACTGCTCTAAAGTATCTTACTGAAGTATCAATATGGAATCACTAAAATCACAAGTTTTGGTCAAACAAACTCAACATTCTTTTATGACCTGTGGTAGCAAGCAGGGCTTTTTGGAGCTGACACACAATCTAATTAGCCCTTATTACAACACAATCAGCAGCTCTGAGTGGTAAGTCAACTCGATGACCCAGGAACTGTTCTGCCTCAATTACCTATGGCTTCGAATAAAAGTGTGTAGAAGCAAGTCTTCATCTTGACTTTGTTCAAAATATGTGGCTTAATTCTAAATTTAAAAATAGGTCTTCCAGTAGATGCATAAGTCACCAAAATACTTTGCCAAATGTTATACATTTAAATCTATTTATTAAAATGTTTGCACATATACATTTAAAATATTTTCTCATGATACAAAACTACGAAGTGTATGAACAACTGATGTTATAAAGGAACCCTCAAACTGATGAACCTAAACTTGAGTAAAGTAAAGGAGAAAAGGGTGAAAGAATTCTTTGGAAGACAACTTCATCATGGCACATTAATTCCTCCTCTGTCAAAATGTATTAAGCCTTTTGCACAAGGGTGTTAAAATCAATTTTGTCAGGCTAATAATCTCATCCCTGAGGAATCCTTCCAATTGAAGACAGCATCACAGACATACAGTTGTTGTAGGACACAATCTATACCGCCCTTTAGTAGTTTCTGTATCTTGTTTAAGACTGTACAAGGGGTCTTCATACTCCTGCTGATTAAGTAAGGTTGGCTGATGTAGTTCTCAATCCTGCCACAGAAAGAACTTCCAAAGACAGTTGAACCTCTGCTCTGTAGGAGATGCGATTTTAACATCTTCGAGTTTGCTGCAGTGTGAACTTGTGCCACAAGCAAGACAGATCTTATTGGATTAAAACTGAACTCGTGACATCTCCACAAATTCTAGCAGAGAGCAATGCTGTCTGTGTGGCTTCCGAGCAAACTTCTTTCCTCGTGCTCTGGCGGCCGTTTCTAGACCTATTTCACCTCTAGGAATCCTCTACCCTCACGAGAAAGGCGCTCCCATTTCTCATGGGAGAAACGAATCCCCATTTCTTTTTGGCGATGGCCTCAAAAAAGACAGTCCCCTGGCGCGCCCACGGCGGGGCTTCCCTCCCATTCCCGACTCCAGGATTTCCTGGGAAGCCCAAGAAGCTCAGCGCCCCCCACCCTCCCTGGGCGTGAACCCCAGGAAACCGCACAGGTGTGCTCCAGTGGAGCCTCCTCTGACTGGCACCCCTCTTGCCCCTGGCGTCTCCAGAGGCCCTCTCCCCGGCGTGGCCCTCCGCCTGGCCCCCTCGCACTCACCAGGAGGAGGTTGTGCGCCACCAGGTACCCGAGTCGCGGGCTGCCCCGGACGCCGGGGGCGAGGCGCCCGGTGGCGTAGCCGTGCCAGGCCACCACGTAGGGGTTGTCGATGGTGATCCAGTACTTGACCTGGCCGCCGAAGTGGCGGAAGCAGAGCTCGGCGTAATCCCTGAAGTGGTCGGCCAGGGCGCGGTTGGCCCAGCCGCCGTAGGCATCCTGCAGGCGCTGGGGCAGGTCCCAGTGGTACAGGGTGACCACGGGCTGCACGCCCAGCTCCCGCAGCCGCTCCAGCAGACGCCGGTAGTAGCGCAGCCCCTCCCGGTTGGGGGCGCTGGCGCTGCCATTGGGGAGCACCCGCGCCCAGGAGATGGAGAAGCGGTAATGGGTGACCCCGAGCTCGCGCAGCCCCTCCGTGTCTCGGAAGACATTGTTGTAGCCGTCGCTGGCCACGTCCCCGGTGGCGGGCGGGGGCGGCGACGGGGCGCCCGACGGCCAGCCGGCAGCCGAGGGGTCGCCTGGAGGCGCCGGGGGGCGGTGGGTGAACGTGTCCCAGATGGAGGCGCCTTTGCCGTGCTGCTGCCAGCCGCCCTCCGTCTGGTAGGCGGCGCTGCCCACGGCCCAGAGGAAGCCGTCGGGGAAGGTGTCGTGGAGTAGCCCCGCGGCCTCGGGGGTCGGAGGGCGCGCGAAGCGGGCCCAGGTCTGCGCGCCGTCGCCGGGCTCGGCGCTCAGGGGGCGGCCGCCCAGGGCCAGCAGCAGCAGCCACAGCGGCGGCGGCGGCGGAGGCAACGCCCGCAGGCGGCGCGGCGGGGCGCGGGCGGGCATGCTGCGCGGGAGCCGGGCGCACGGGCGCCGCGCCGTGCCCCTTTATGCCCGCGCCCCGCCGCGCCGCCCTCCCCCGCTTCCCCCCGCGGGCCCCGCTGGCAATGATTACCTGTGGCCCCGCGCCTCCCCCCGCCTCCCTGGATGAGGGGAGGGCGGGGGCGACGGGGGCGCAAAGGGCGAGCGGGAGCCCGCGCAGGGGGCGCGATCGTGGGCCCGGCGCAGCGGGCGCGGCTCGCGGACGTCGGAGAAAATGCACCTGTGCCTCTCTGCGCCCAGGGGCAGCCAGGGATGTTTCCGCCGCAGGACTTTCCCTGCGAGCTTCTACACCACATCCGCGCCCCTCCTGGAAGAAGCCGCCGAGCCCGGGAAGGGAGGCAGCCACCCCAACTTTCCCGAGTTCGGCGCGGGATCTGGGGGAGCGGGGTGCGCCCACAAGAAAAGCACCTGCTTTTCTCCCTACTCGAGGCCGAGAAGAGCGACTGACGAGACTGGAGTCGATTAGGAACTGGCCGAAATTGTATTGGGAGGGCAGGGTGGGGAGAGCTAGGTTGGAACTTGAAATGTTGGGAGAGAAGGACCCGAGGTGGACTTTGCATTGCGGTCTCTAAGGAAGATGCTCGCGTGAAGAGCCGCCCCACGCGCGCAGCCCGAGTGGCGCTTTCCGCAGGCCCCAGTCTAGGACGCCTTCGAGGAAGACAAGGGAGACGCATGGGTTCCCTTGAACTTTGCTTTCATCTCCCTCTTACGGTTATCTTTTAACCATTTCAAACCTGTACTTGTTCTTTAATTGGATCGTGCAGAATGACTTGTTGAATGTCTAATGACAGTTGTTGGTTGTTCTTCCAGAAGAAAGAGAAACGCCAAGGTTTGGACTTTGAATAGTTCTCATTCACCTCTGTTGTCCTTTTGCATCTGTTTTTTGAATAGTCACATGTTTTAGCTTTCAGCTCTGGCTTGGCAAGTAATTTATCTGAACAAACCGTGCACGCAGCTGCAGCTGGAGTGGGCGGACTCTGGATCCCTAATCAGTGAAGAGAAAAGGGAGGAGGGGTTTAGCCCAAGCACCTTCTACGACAAAATAGAATCATGACGCCTTTCCGGTCACCAAAGAGCCCTTTTGACAAATTGTGGAGGCACTGTGAGTGTGCGTAGACCTGATCTGTGACTAACTGGGGACTGGACACTCTGGGCTCCACCTCCTTTGCGATCTTGGGCGGGACAGTCTCTCCAAGCCTTAGGATTCTTATTTATAAAATGGAGATGGTCATGTCTGCCCTGCCACCTTAGACACTTGTGAAGCTCAAATGAAAAAAATGTGCACGCAGAGCAGGTGTGCCTCCACCATGGCCCACCTGCTCCTATGATCAAGGACTAAGATCCTCATAGAGGTACATCTGTTCTTACCTAGTTATCACCCTGCACTGCTGTTTCATACAAACTTAAAATCAATAAAGCTTGAAATTTTGCAGATGAAGGTGCTTCTATTAATTTCCTTAAAATGTAAGCACAACAAATTTATTCCAGTGTTTTATTAAATATTCCCAACTCTAGCCAGCATATATTATCGTGGTTTAGTAAGATTAAGCCATCAAGTCGGAACAAGACATTACTATTCTGTTACATGTGGCATCTACATTTTTCAATAAATGTGAAATAACAAACAATGACACTCCAGCAATTAAAAAAAAATTATACCATGCAAGCATACAGTCACACTCTCTTCCAGATAAATTAAAAAGCTTCTATGTCTGCACCCAGGCTCACATTTCCCTTCTAGAACTGATGATTAGAGTGTCTGCTTCTTGTAGCTTGTTAAGTTTCAATTAGAAATGCTTCATGGGTCTCATGGAAAATAGCTTAGGCTAAGTGTTCACTTATTGATGTATGGTCTGTTTGCTCAGGGCAGATTGTATTTATTGCTACTTTCATTTAACCAACAGTGAGAGAAAGAGAGAGAGAGATTTAAAGAGATGGATTTTTAAAGCAGTGATTAAAAAATAGAACCAAGGTGACTAATAAATGCTTCACATTTGAAGTTCTCTCTCTGAGGGATACATAAAGCCTATGTATCTCCAGTTGAACATCATAGCTTTCAGTTTTTGCAAGGATGTTTCCAGGTGATGGTTAATTCAACCCAATGATAAAGATTGCATGATAATTAAACTTTATTTCCAGAACTTGCTGTTTATCAAGGTTCTGTTCATGGTTATTAAATTCTGGATTCCTGGAGTGTAAATAATTGCTGCTGCTGCTTTGCATTTGTTCAGTTTTATTTTGATTCTTTCACATCTAAAATGTGGGTTTCATTCAATGCTTTGTTCTCCCACAAACAAGAGATTAATTACTTGCTGTGCTTTGAATATGAAGGTAAAGTTATTGATGCATCGAAGGAAAGGAGATTTTTTTTTTCTTTCTGAGGTACAGAGGACAGATTGGAGGAGATTTTTAAATTTACTTACTGACTTTTGTCGTGATGATGATTTTCAACAGCCTAAAGGGAGTCGTCAAGGTGACCAACATCCTTCATCCCATCCCTTCTCCTGGCTGCTCCTGGGACCAGCAGAGCCCTTGCCTGCGAAGGGAGCAGAAAGGGGTTCACTGACTCACGTGGGCCTAAACAAAACATCAACCCAATGGGGGGCTCTCAGCTCACCAGTCACAGACACTAGCTTCTCTGAGGAGATACTGAGATCATCAAAACAATCTCTCTCAGCAACCACCATGGGCAAAGCAACCACAAGGAGTTCAAGCCTTCAAAACAGGTGACAAACCCCATCGTCAGAAACAGTAGTGATGGGGACTTCCCTAGCAGTCCAGTGGTTAAGACTTCACCTTCCAATGCAAAGGATGCAGGTTCAATCCCTGGTCAGGGAGGTAAGATCTCACATGCCTCACAGCCAAAAACTCAAAATATAAAACAAGCAGTATTGTGGCAAATTCAATAAAGGCTTTATAAATGGTCCACATCAAAAAAAAAATCTTAAAAAGAACAGTAGTGATTGGAAGAAACAGGACAAAGAAAGTTGGTAATACTGTTGTTCAGTTTATTACATTGAGTGTTAACAAATGACACCTATGACAGGTATTTGAAGAATTCAGAAGGAGAAATTTTTCTATTTTGAGTTGGTTGGAAAAGTTTCACAGATAAGACATGGTACTATCTGGGGTTACATAGTAAAATTTGCAAAAAGTCTGGGATGTAAGGATATGGGGAAGCAAACTATGGAAGAAAAAAGTGTCCTCAGTGTATTCATGGTAAAAAAAAAAAAAAAAAAGTCTATTTGACAGTGCAAGGAAATAGTGGGCTGAAAATGCAGGTAGGGATAAACAGTCTTTAATAGGTTTTGTTATTATATCACATCAGAGCTGCTTTTACTCATTAAATAAATATTTGTTTTGTGCTGAGCACTATTCTAGACACTGGGAATGCAACAGTTAACAGTTAACAAAACAGACCAGCAACCCTTGCTTTTTTGTCATACCACTCTTTACTCTGTTCCAGCCACACACACCTCCTGCTTGTCCTTGGAACTAGCCAAACTGGCTCCCAACCTCAAGGCAATTTCTCTCTGGAATGCTTTTCAGAACCACCTGCTTCTCCTCAGTCAGGTCTAAGAACAAGAGTCACATTCTGAGAGCAGCCTTCTTTAACTCTCTGTCCAGAGTAGTTACCCCCAGTCACTCTCAATCACATTGTCCTGTTTTTGTTTCCTATCGAGCTCAGGACTAACCCAGATTATCTTGTTGGCTTACTTTTCTCCTTTATCTTCAACTAGAATATAAGCCCAGTGAGGAAAGGCATGGGGCTTTTTCTTTGCAGTACCTGGAACACCTTGAATAATGTCTATCCATTATAGCTGCTACACTAATATTTATGGAATGAATGAATGAAACCATTAGTAAGAGAGAGGGCTGAAGCACATGCTGAGAATTCTGGAGCCACATCCCAGCTTACAAAAGAGCCTTGATTAGTAATGTGTACTAATCAACCAAGAGATTGATTAGTAATGTCTGTCTTAGCACAGGCAGGAGAAGTGGTCACAGCAAAGGCCATATTTGACATCCTGCATCTAGGTGTATTTCAGGGGGCAATAGCCCAGGCCCACTCCACTAAAACTGTAGATAAGTCTGATGCTACAATAGGAAAAAGAACACAAAACAATGTCACTGTGGAATAGTTTAACTGCCAACATCCCCACTTCCCCTGGCACACCTCTGACAAGCTCCAAAAGATTGAAAAGGCACTGAGCCTAGGGCTCTCTGACCTGGAAAGGTAAGTTCTTCATTTCACAGAGGTTTTCAGAGCCACTAAGTATCAGATGCAGCTTCCTAAAGAACTAGGAATGCAACAAGGCTCTGTTCCCACCTGCTTTATCCTTGTTCTGCTTATTTGTCATTGAAACAAAGCTAAACTTGATTTACAATCCAGTAGCTTAATTTCAAATCTGTAGGGCTTTTGTGGTCAGCCAACTCAGGAGCCACAGAAAGTTTTTGTAGTGGAGCTACAAGGGCAAACAGCAAGTTGCCTCAATTTATTTTAAGAAAGGGGACAATATTAGTCAATTGATTTGTCAGTAAATTGAGGGGGAGATACTAGATTCTGAAAGATCACTTTAAAAGCTACTATAGTAAAGTACATAATGAGTTAAGGAAGGCTTCTGCCTAGCATGGTAAAAAAAAAAAAATGCAAAAAAAAAAAAAAAAAGAGAGAGAGAGAGAGATGAGCGACAGTACCAAAAATGAAAACTGATTGCATGTGACAGGTAGGTGAGAGGGGAAAGTAAATGCTGATTTAAATGTTTTGAGATGAGCTGAAAATAAAAACGACACCACCATTGATGTTCTTGAGTACATCAGGAGGTGTAATTAATATCTGATGAAAGATGACTTCGGTGCTAAATATGTTAAATTTGAAGTGTTAGTCAAATTTGTAAGCCAGGTATTAAGCAAATAATTGGAGTTATCACTCTGAAGCTCAGAAGGCAGTTATAGATTGGAGATTAGGATCAGAAATTTTGATCCCAGGATAGTGGATGAGGACATTCAAAAATCAAAATTGAGATTTCCCTGATGGTCCACTGGTTAAGACTTCCCATTGCAGAGAGTGCTAAGATCCCACATGCCTCCTGACCAAGAAAACCAAAACATAAAGCAAAAGCAATATTGTAACAGACTCAATAAAGACTTTTAAAAAATGGTCCACATAAAAAAATATATATATATATTGAAAAAAAAATCCAAGGACAACTAAAAGCCAAGGGCTAGCCTTGCCTCCATTTGTAGGGAGTGGACAGGGTGGAATTAAAAGAAAAGAATAAAAAGAGCCCACAGGGTGGGCCGCAAGTCTAGGGTAAAGGGTTTTTCAAGCTAAGGAGGTAAGCATTTCAAAAAGGAAAGATGATCAAACTTGGTGAGAAAAGACAACTGACCTAGAAATTAGATCATTCGGAGATTTTGGAGACAGATGTTTTAGATTGTAACAGGGCTTAAGCCAGATTACAGTGTAAGGCATTAAGTGAGAGTCTGTGAGAGATGAAAAAATAAAGGCCACAAGCACATTATCTTCTGACAAGCTGGCCAGGAGAGCAAATGAGAAACGATGGGTTTCTCAGAGTTCAGAGGAAGTATTTTCAAGATGAGAAACCCTGCACACCTTTGTACACAGAAGAGTAAAGGCGAAGGAGAAGGAGAATTGGAAGTTTTGGGAAAAAGATGACATAAGTGTACAGTCACAGCTGTGATCTAAGGCAGCTGATTGTGGGCTTTTAAGCCATGAAATTAAAAGACGCTTACTCCTTGGAAGGAAAGTTATGACCAACCTAGATAGCATATTAAAAAGCAGAGACATTACTTTGCCAATAAAAGTTCGTCTGGTCAAGGCTATGGTTTTTCCAGTGGTCATGTATGGATGTGAGAGTTGGAATGTGAAGAAAGTTGAGCACCAGAAAATTGATGCTTTTGAACTGTGGTGTTGGAGAAGACTCTTGAGAGTCCCTTGGACTACAAGGAGATCCAACCAGTCCCTCCTAAAGGAGATCAGTCCTGGGTGTTCATTGGAAGGACTGATGCTGAAGCTGAAACTCCAGTACTTTGGCCACCTCTTGCGAAATGTGGACTCATTGGAAAAGACTCTGATGCTGGGAAGGATTGGGGGCAGGAGGAGAAGGGGACGACAGAGGATGAGATGGATGGCATCACTGACTCGATGGACATGAGTTTGAGTAAACTCCAGGAGTTTGTGATGGACAGGGAGGCCTGGCGTGCTGCGATTCGTGGGGTCGCAGAGTCGGACACGGCTGAGCAACTGAACTGAACTGAACTGAAGGTCCCAAAATATTAAACATGAAGACATTAAGAAAAGAAGAAAAACAAGATTGTGCACCTAGAATGCTGGAATGGTGGGGAAGGAGCAAAAGACAAGGAATGGTAGACAAAAAAAAATCACTAAAAAGCAACAAAAAGGAGCTCTGTGAAGTCTTTTTTTTTTTTTTTTGCAAAAAATATGCATATTTAAAAATGCTATTGAAGTAGATTTGATTTACAATGTTAATTTCTGCCGTACAGCACAGTGACTCAGTTATACATATTTATACACTCTTCTTCATAATTCTTTTTCGTTATGGTTTGTCACAGGACATTGAATACAGTCCCCTGTGCTATACAGGAGGATCTTGTTGTTGTAACGTCAAGACAACAGCAAACGTGTTCCCAGGAAGCTGCAGCTCTATTGAGCTCCCTGGGGCTCAAGAAGACCTTGGAGACACTATTTTGGGCGCTGTGTGTTTCTGACATATCTACGCTTTCAACTCTTCTGAGTGGAGCAGGGAGTCCGAAGGCTCAGATCCTCCCCTTATCCTCCTAAGTAACACCACTCACTGCCTCTCTAGCCTGGAACTATCTTGCTACACCAACTAAACATGTGCTGACACCAGGTTCATGTCTAGAAGCAAAGAGCATGGCCATTAGGGACTTAGGGCATTGCCCTGCTAGAGTGAAAATGTTTCTACTTCCTTTTTTTCCTCAACTCCCCCCACCCCAGTACAACAAGGAGAGACATAGCCATCTCAGTAAAATTGAGAGAGGTTAGTGTACATGAAGGAAATGAAGATGAAGGGCTGGTGAATGAGTTAACCGAGGGAGAGGTGCATGAGAAGCAAGATGGTGTACCTAACATGCTCCAGAAAAGATCAAGAGTGGGGATACTGTGCAAAGAGACGGGCAGCTGGAGGGCTGGAAATGGAGCCAGTAGATCCCAGCTTTCCGTCCTTAGCACAGACTGGCTCTACGCATCTGCTAGCTCCACAGGAAACTTATTCTCTCTGGGGAAATGGATCCAGAGAGCCTACTGCCTTGGGAACAGCATGCATGGAGAAGAACGTGGGTGAAACAGGAAACTAAAAATTAACTAAGTAAATCAAATTCTGTATAGCCAGCAGTGGGACCCCCAATGTTCTCCCAGGCTAGTTCCCGACTCCATCAGGGTAACGGGTAGTAACACTCCACCTGTTACAAGCTCTGCCTGTGCACATAAAGATTCCAGACAGCTTCTTAGTGATTTATTCTTTTATATATGTATAATATATAAATACATTTATATTAAGATATATTTATTCTATATAATATATAAATATATTTAATATAAATATTTTATATTAAATATAAATGTTTATAAATATATACATATATTTATATATAAATATATAAATCTTATTTTATATTATATATTAAATATATTTAATATATAATATATTTATATTTAATATATAATATATTTATATTTAATATATAATATATTTTCTATTTAATATATAATATATATTTATATTTAATATAGTAATGTAACTAATATCTTCCTTTTTTATTGGAGGATAATTGCTGTCCAATGTTGTGTTGGTTTCTGCCATACATCAATGCAAATCAACCATAACTGTACGCATACCCCCTCCCTCTCGAGCCCCCCTCCGGCCCCATCCCACCCTTCGAGGTCATTACAGAGCCCCAGGCTGGGCTCCCTGTGTGATACAGCAGCTTCTCACTAGTTATCTGTTTTACACAGGATAGTGTGTATCTGTCAATGCTACTTTCTTAATTTGTCCTACCCTCCCCTTCCCCTGCTGTGTCCACTAGTCCATTCTCTATGTCTGCGTCTCCATCTCTTCTCTGTAAATAGGTTCATCATTATTGTTTTTCTGTATCCCATATATATGCATTAATATACAATATTTGTTTTTCTCTTTCTGACTTACTTCACTCTGAATAACAGACTCTAGTTTCATCCACCTCACTATAGCTAACTCAAATTCATTCCTTTCTATGGCTGAGTAATATTCCATAGTATATACATACCACAACTTCTTTATCCATTCATCTGTTGAGGGACATCTAGGTTGCTTCCATGTCCTAAGTGTAGTGATTCATTCTTAAATATAAAGAACACAACTAGGAAGCACCAGATAGGTGAAGGGGACCTCCTCATGGAAGAGTCCAAAAGCCATCATTAATAATTTCAATCAAGAGAAAACATTGCACCTATGATACAAGAAAAGGATAAGGATAAATATTGAACAATTCATTTCAGTTCAATCGCTCAGTCGTATTTGACTCTTTGCGACCCCATGGACTGCAGCACACCAGGCCTCCCTGTCCATCACCAACTCCCAGGACAATGGAGAGCCAAAAAAAGAACCCTTGAAAATTAAGAATATGCTAACAAGTAAAAATAAAATTTTTAAATTGGCAAAAGTATTGGAAAATAAGAAAATCTCTCAGAAACCAGTACAATAAATAAATAAATAAAGCACTGGAAAAGAGGAAATAAAAAATAAGGAAAATTTGGGAAATCAAACATCCAACTTCTAGGTGTTCAAGTGAGAGAATGGAGAAAATGTAAAGTGTCTTGGTGTTTAAGGACATGCATTTCTACTTAAAGTAGGTCTGAGAAACACAATAATGATTTTTTTTTTTAAAGAAGCCAAAGTAAGGCACACCATTGCAGAACTTCAGAATCCCAAAGATAAAGATTTTCTAGTAGCCTTGGACTTCTCAAAAGAAACACTGAAAATTAGAGAACAGTGGAGAAACACCTTCAATATTCTGTAGGAAAATTATTTTCAACCTAGAATTCTGTACCCCACCAAACTAATAATCACAAGTGACAGCAAAATAGACATTTCAAACATTAAAGGTCTTTTTAAAAGTGCTTTCCAGGTACCTGAAGTTATAAAAATGTGTTCCATGAAAACAAGGAAGTAAATCCCCAAAAAGAGAAAATGTAGATTGCATGAAACAGAGAATAGAAGGCAAGATAAATACAAAGGGAATTTGTAGGATTATAGCAAAAGGAAATCTCAGGATGCAGCCAATTTAGGGCAAAGCATTCCAGATTGGGGCAGAGGTGGGGGACTTCCCTGGTGGCTCAGGGAATGTGCCTGCAATGCAGGAGACCTTGGTTCGATCCCTGCGTGTGGAAGATCCCTTGGAGAAGGATATGGCAATCCACTCCAGTACTCCCATCTGGAAAATTCCACGGACAGAGGAGCCTGGTGGGCTACAGTCCATGGGGTCGCAAAGGGTCAGACACAACTGAGCAACTAACACACATTCCCTCCTTCCAGATGGGAGAAGGAGGAAAGACGGCTTCAGGAGAAATGTCTCCAGGAAACAAATAAAACACAAAAGGGGCAGGGGAATATCCAATATACTTTGTTGAGAGAAATTTTATAGGGTTTTAGGAGTCAATAAGAAAATTTAGAGATTTGAGATAAAGGGTTTGAGAACATACTCTATAGCACAGGGAACTCTACTAAATGCACTGTGGTGACAGAAGTCAAAAGGGAGGGGATTTATGTACATGGAGGGCTGACTCATTTTACTGTAAAGTAGAACCTAACACAACTTTGTAAAGCAACTCTATCCAATAAAACTTAATTAATAACTAAATAAAATGCACTCTCTAAATAAAATCACTCTCTGTCCTCCTCAGCAAGGCTTGCCCTCAAGGGAAACTGTTGTTCCGGAGCCTGGTCAACCTGTGTAAATCTTACAACTTTGGGAAAGGGTAATTTATCATCATCAATAAAAAATACACATACCCAGGCCATCTGATCCAGAAATTCCACTTCAGGGATTCTATCTTATAGCAATAGTAGCAACAGATGCATAAAGATATACATGCACACACACCCATTGCAGTGATGTTTGCAACAGCAGATGATACGGAAATCCCCAACCAGAGAATGTTACATAAATTATGCTGCAATTTTAGATTAAAAAAAAAAAAAATATCTTGTGGTTGAAAATACTTACCTTTGAGACATGGAATCAGAAGAGGGAATTTTCTTCCTTTTGTCTTTACTTTATAAATAGTAACTCTCCATCCCTTACCCCAGAAGAGAAAGAAAAAGGACAGGAAGAGAGAGAAAAGGGAACACGTCAGCTAAATAACTGCATTAGGATTAACTCAGTTTTGAAGTATCTGTGGGTGCAGTGATCAACAAGGATTGATGCTATGTGAATGGAAATGATCTCTGATTTAAGCGTTTTCTTCTCCCTAATTCTTTTCTTTCTCAACTATATCTCCCCGGGTTCGGGGCGGGGGGGGGGGGGGGGGGGCGCGAGGAGAAGCTGTGCTATAAGATAAAATGAAATTCCAAACAAGTAACCCATATTCTTTTGAAGGCTACGTCAAAAAAAGAAAGAGCTGCATCTTGAGGAGCAGATGGTAATGACAGAGAAAGGGCAGTGAAGGAAGGAAAGAAGGACAGGGAAGCCAGGTCTCAGCAATCATTCTTGTGGTCATCTACTGATCACCCCCTGGTGACCTCCCAGTGCTTGGCGGCAACAAGAGCGGGAGTGGTTTCCTGTTCCTGGAAGCACAGCCTCCACCGTGTTTTGAAAAGCATCCCAACCATTGTGTGAGTGACTTAACATCCTTTCATAAACAAATCTTTTTTCTGCTTAAACCGGCCAGAGTGGGTTCTGACGTTTGATGCTGACCCTGACCTGTATACCTAATCTTATGGCTTTATCCAGGCTGGGACTCCACCCTAACAGAAAAAAAAAAAAAAAATTGGAATCTTGGAAGAAAGCTTTGGAGTCATATGATCTAAACTCCCACCGGTGGAGGAGTCTCCTCCAATCCTGTCAGTCTTCTGCCTAAACATTCCCTGTGACTGTGATGGGGAGATCGCTACCTGTGAAGACACAGCATATCAAATATCACCCCTCCCACAGAGTCTGCCTTGCTGCACCTCCTACCCAAGAGTCTGGCTCTGTCCCCAGGAGCCACACCGCTGGTGGAGGGCAGCAGCGTCTTTGTGGTTTGGAGGAAACAGGTCTCTCTCTCTCTCTCTCTCTCTCTGTGCTCCTGTGGCATTTTCTCTAGAGGACTTCTCAAGGGCAGAGCCTGGTGCCCTGCTGCCTTGCAAAGTGCTCAGTAAACACTGGTGGAATGAATAAACAAATGAGCAGCAGTTTAATATCTCCCCTTAGGCGCTGTAGCAACTATAGTATAGTTGAGCTTGTGACCAATCCTTACAAAACTCCAACCTATGGCCACTGAAATACTGGCCCCCCAGTCCTGCTCCCCATGGCGGAAGGAAGGGAGAGACCCCCAGCACCCTTGTAGGAAGTGTGACCTGGGGATGGTGTTAGAGGAGATGAACCGGAAGTGCTGAGAGGGCAATCCTGTGGCATGGGCTACAGCGCATTCTGAGGCTTGAGAAACCTGGAAAGCAGAAACAGGAATGAAATGGGAGCCGTTACCAGTTTGCACTATCCAACGAGCTGACTGAGCCTCCACGGGAGGAGAGCTGAAGCAAGAGTTCAGGGGAACTGACCCGGGGCTGTGTCATCAGAATGGGGGTGGTGAGCTTCCACCACCAAGATCCTCTGGGAACAACCAGTAGAATGCCAGAGGCAAGGTCAGTCTGGCCTGATCTAAAATTAAATGTACAGCAACCAGACCAAAACCTGAAACTTATTTAATATTCCAAGGAATTTATTCACTCATTCAACAAGAAAGAGAGTTCTCTCCCCTGAACCCATCCCTGTGCAGTGCTGAGCGCAGTCAGGTCCAACTCTTGGCGACCCCATGGGCTGGAGTCCCCCAGGCTCCTCTGTCCATGGGATTTCCCAGGCAAGAATATTGGAGTGGTTTGTCATTTCCTCTTCCAGCAGATCTTCCCTACCCAGGGATCGAATCCACATCTCCTGCACTGGCAGGTGGATTCTTTACCACTGAGCCACCAGGGAAGCCCCCAAACCCAACCCAGCTTGTACCCTAATCTCAGACTTCCAGCCTCCAGACCTGGGAGAAAATTCATTTATGTTGTTGAAGCCACCCAGTTTAGGTATTTGGTTACTCAGTTCAGTTCAGCTCAGTCGCTCAGTCATGTCCAACTCTTTGCAACCCCATGAATCGCAGCACGCCAGGCCTCCCTGTCCATCACAAACTCCTGGAGTTTACTCAAACTCATGTCCATCAAGTCGGTGATGCCATCCAGCCATGTCATCCTCTGTCGTCCCCTTCTCCTCCTGCCCCTAATCCCTCCCAGCATCAGGGTCTTTTCCAACAAATCAACTCTTCGCATGAGGTGACCAAAGGATTGGAGTGGTCTGCTTCAGCATCAGTCCTTCCAGTGAACACCCAGGACTGATCTCCTTTAGGATGGACTGGTTGGATCTCTTGCAGTCCAAGGGACTTTCAAGAGTCTTCTCCAACACCACAGTTCAAAAGCATCAATTTTTCAGCGCTCAGCTTTCTTCACATTCCAACTCTCACATCCATACATGACCACTAGAAAAACCATAGTCTTGACCAGATGGACCTTTGTTGACAAAGTAATGTCTCTGCTTTTTAATATGCTGTCTAGGTTGGTCATAACTTTCCTTTCAAGGAGTAAGATAGTAAGCCCAAACTAATATACCAGGTGGGCCCAATGTAATCACATGTCCTTATAAGGAAATAGGGAGGAAAAGAATAGAAGATGTCCATTACATCATCAGAGAAGATGTAATGATGGAAGCAGGGGTTGTCATGAAGCACAGCCATGAGGCAAGGAATGTCAGCAGCCTTTCGAAGGGGCAAAAGCAAGGGAACATATTTTCCCTAGAACCTCCAGAGGAAGGAACACAATTCTGCTGACAAGTTAACATTAGAGCTGTAAGATAATTAATGTGTTGTTTTAAGCCACCAAATTTGGGGTAATTTGCTACAGCAATGATGGGAAACACAAACACCAACTATGTGCCAGGTGTTGTCCTATGCATTTCACATAGAGCAGCAATAAAGTCCTTATTCTCATGCCATGTATATCCTAGTGAAAGGAGACAGAAAATAAACAACAAGCTTATTAAGTAAATGTTTTTTAGTATTTAGTATATTCGGAGAAGGTACATGCTATAGGGAAATAAACAGCGAAGAGAACAGGACTGCCAGGCTGACAAGACTGCTTGCAGTTTTAAACAGTGTGGTCAGGATGAGCTTTGTTGAGGCAGCATTTCAGCAGAGATCTGGAGGAGGTGAGAGTGAGCCATGAATATATCTGGCCAGAGAATAAATGACAGAGGGAAGAGCCAGTGCAAAGGGCTTTGTTCAGGGTGTGCCTAACCCATTCAGGACCAGCAAGTAGGCCGTTGAGGCCACAGCAGAGAATGCTGGCTCTTGCTCTGGGTGAGATGGGAAGCAGGAAGGTTTGAGCAGAGACATGACATGAACTCGTGTTGCTTCTACAGGACCCCACCTTGCCTGCTCTTTTGGGAAAAGATGGGAGAGGTAAGGGGGCTGGGAACAGGATGGCTGGTAGCTGTGGAAGTAAGGAGTCAGATTTCTGAATCTATTTGGAAAGTAAAGACAAAACATTTCTTGACGGTTAGAAGTGACTTTGAGAAAGAGAAGTAAAGGGTGACTCCAGAGTTAAATTAGGTTGAAAAAGTGAAAATGTTATTCACTCAGTCATGTCTGCCTCTTTGAGACCGCATGAACTATAGCCTACTAGGTTCCTCTGTCCATGGGATTTTCCAGGCAGGGATACTAGATTGGGTTGCTATTTCCTTATTCAGGGTAAATTAGGTTAAATTGGGTTAAATTAGAAGCAAAACGTGGAATAGCTTGTTAAACTTCCAATTAACAAATTCAAAGTAATTCTATTACCATTAAACATGTAAATAAAAGGAGATAGAATTTGGGTAGTCATTAAAGAAATACAAATTAACAGAGAGAAGAGTTTGGGTCTTAGGTTGCAAAGTGCTGCTGAGGATTTAGGGGGGAGATTCTCCTATATGCTGCTTATATGAACTGGGTGCAGGTGTAGCTACAC